>NC_134077.1:82681392-83281392 GCF_965140245.1 Athene noctua
GATGTTCTGATAAATGGATTTTCTAAATTGTGGTGAAAACGGCATTAACATGACACTGACATTCTGGCTGGGGCTGTCCCTATACTACGAGAAGAAAGGAAGGAATGAATGAATGAATGAATGAATGAATGAATGAACAAGAAAATGTGATGAAGGGAGAGGGCAACGGAACTATTTGCCCTTGCACTTTCTCCCACCCTTACGTTTGATACAAACTTCTTTAATCTTGAATCTCTGCTGGATTTTACACAGAATCACTCAGTCCACATGGTGCAGTAAACCACTGCTCATCTATTTATTTTGTTTCATCTGATTTAAGGGCCCACTCATTAAAATCATACCGTTGTGGGGGATTTGGGAACCTGCTCTGGTTTGTATCCTAAATTAGGAAAGGAAAGGTAGAAGTCTGTATGTGGATTGGTGCAGAAGAAAGAGAGGGCACTGTGCTTGTCTTTGCAGGCACTGTGGTAATATAAACAGCATTTCAGTTTTTCTCCACACACTCTCTACTGTTAACACCTATGAATAAATGAAATACCATTTGGAAGGCACAAAAATTATGAAAAATTTGAAAATGCACATGGAGAGTGTGTGTGTGAAATACTTGTTCATGCCTCCCTTTGCTAGTGCCTGTGAGTACGTTCTGTCTCTAATGAAGTGCCGTGGAATTTCCTCTGTATACTGTACATCCTGTATATGCCCAGGAGAGCTACACAAACCCAGCACTTTTGGGAGCTGCTTGAGACTCAGGTAGGTGGGCAGGTGAGAGTAAACTACTTCAGCACTCTGGGAGATGACAGATTTCCTGACTTCCTATTACCAAAATATGACGCATTTTCTAAGATCCTATTACTAAAATGAAACTACACAAATTATGCCTCTTGACAGGTTTTAACATTTTTTTCTGAATGCCAAGTTAATTTTGGCTCATAATTTTGATCTTTTCATCCCCCCTGAGAGAAACACTCTCTTTACAGAATAACTGAGAAGACATAGGTGTAAAAACAGTGATGTGTTCATCAGGAAACCAGGCTTAAAATACTTGAGGGTTTTCCCAGGCATACTGAAAAAACAAAATAAAACAAACGAAAACCTATCATTAATTTAAATAGGCAGATGTGAGAGAGGGAATCAATATATTCTCTCAGCGATGGATTCAAGCATGAGCAACTGCTTAGAGCAACAGACTCTGTGTGTTGGTCCTGGCTCTTTCACTTTCCTTCTTTCCCTATAAACTGTGGTCCCTTGTCCTGGAACATCAGTTCAGTTTTAGAGGTCCAAATGAGAAGACTTGACTTACTTCTCCTTCTGCATAGCATTATGACTTACCATATCATTGTTCTTGTAACATAAATAATGTTCTACCTGACCCATTCAAACCACAGGCAGAAATGGCTCATAATTGTTAATCAGGTTATCATAACACAACACTTTCACTAACATTTTTTTTTTTTCCTATAGAACTGGTGGGGATTGGCTAACCTGAATCCTGTGTGACTTTGCTGTGGGAGAGTAAATGCTTTTGCAGACTTAGAATATCCACGGTCTGCAAAGCATGAAGGGTAGGAAACAGACACCAGCTCTGTGACTGTTCCTCTATTACACAAGTACAGTAGGCTATAGGGACTGAAGATGAAAATGGCACCTCAAGCTGGTGATTTGTTCAGCTTCCTTATCCAGTGACAAGGAAGGAGTTTAAAAGATCAGTGCTTCCCTTTTTGTGCTGTCACACGCAGGTCTTGTCCACTATTAAAAAGAGGAGGGGGGGGGGGGGGGAGCAGTGTGAAAGAGGTCTGAAATTGAACTAAATATTTTCACTAAATGTTTCTGAAATCCTCTGACATCACAAAAACAAAAATAGGCATTGACATGTGCAGACATGGCAGTCGTTGACCAGCCATGAGAAGAGGGAAACGTTGATACTCTCAATGCTGCCAAAGAAAGAACCTAGCCAAAGGAAATGCAGCCAATCAAGACTGACATTTCAAAAAAATAAGTACCTGTCACAACACTTAATAAAATCAAATTATTTTGAATTATAGACCAAGTTAATCTATGTACATAATCTTTTTCTGTTCAGTATTTTGAAAGAAAAATAAATGTTTCTGTAAATAAAGATCTGTACTTAATAGTTTGTTCAAGTGGCAAAAATTTTAATGTGGAAACATATGAAATGGAAATTGTGATTTCTTTCCTACCGCTATATTTAATACATTTAGGCAGACATATTTATATTATATTCTTACAGAAGTCAATAGAACTGGTTTGAAAATGAATAAAACACAGGAAAATGTCACATTTTGCAGCTGCAATGAATGAGGGCAGTATTTCAAATAGTATGTTCAGGTGTTATTTGCCACAGTTGTGTTCATCTGCATTCACTGAATAAACATACATTCTGTTAGAAACTAAGTCCATTTTTAAATCTACTTGCTGTTGGGAGAGCTTACTGAATCAAGCTCGGTTTTTCCCTTATTCATTACTCTTCTGTTAACTCTGCCTATTTTAACACACCATCTTAACTTGGGAACTCTTCACAGAAAGAACCATTTCCTTCAAGGCTACCCAAGCTTCTGCTCGGGAGTTGGTGCTGGTCAAAACAAGAAAAACCAGGCACGGCATTGCTTATGAGCAAAGTGAACAGTTGTGTTCCCTGAAGGGGCACTTTTGTTCTGACCAGAGGATGACGCCGTTACTGTGCAGCCATCACATTAGAGTTACTGCAGCACCCTGCCCTGCTGAGGCCCCTGTAAGGCTGACATTGCTCTGTTCACTCAGAGAACCGAGCCAAAGCATCTTTATTTCAGAGAACTTTAGATTGGACTTTGGTTGCCAAGAGTTGCCAGACCGTCCAGGGCCAACCGCAAGTATCAGAAAATGGCCAGCATACCTCCCCATTAGCAAAGTAAGTTCAGAAAATCGTGTGCTGGTTCAGGCTGATGTAAAGAAAGTATTAGACTTCTGGAGGAGATCAAGTGGCAGGCGCAGAGCCTGGTGACTAGGCTTCTTCAACACGTATTCGGAAGGGCAGGTTTCTGTCAGAGCTGTTGTATCCTTTACTTACGACACTTCTCAAGACTTAATGATTCTGTAACTGCTCAGATCCCTGTGATCTGTTGCTTCCCACCCTGGCAGAAGACAACCTACCTCTTGTTAGACCAAGGACAGAGTTTCCTCAATGCTGGCAGTTCTGTTCACTGTTCTGCAAAGACGAGTAGCAGTGTCTTCACATCAGCCTGGTTCTTCCTAGAGCTACATCATACCCAGCAACTGGAAAGCTGTCCCGTTTCGGTACTGCATAACCGAAAACAGAGCAGTGTGCATAACAGATCTAACTATGCCAGACAGGAATTTTTCTTACAATAAAATGTGTTTTTTTCAGGGAAAGAGTCGCTGGGCATTGCAGACCATTGGTCTTGCAGGCCAGACTTGACAATGCAGTTAACTGATGGGGAATGTGGGAAGTTCGACTGTATAAATGAGATTTTGTTTACCCTTCTTGTACTTTCTGTATGATGCATTATCTTTTACCGTGGATTTAATGTTTGTCTCCACATCTTCACAATTGACTAAATCCACGTATAGTAACCAAACCCAACTGCTCTTTGGCTTTAAATAGTTAATCTTCTTAAAAGATTGTCTTCAGCAAAAATACTTTAATAGAAGTAATTTAAATCCTCCCTCCCTGCTCTCCCCAAAGAAGGGAGAGGGAAAGGAACATCTGGAAACATCTGGACAGATCACACTTTCAATGGGGTAAGGTCACTCCTTGCTTTTACTCAAAACCACAAAACCTCTAAATTGTGGCATCAGTGCCCCCAGCAGGCTGACTGATGGTGGGAAAGGGAAAGGGAAAGGGAAAGGGAAAGGGAAAGGGAAAGGGAAAAAGTTCCTGAATTGAAAATAACATCCAGGATGTCTCACGGAAATGAGAACAACTCAGACTAGGAAATGCTGATAAATAATTCAGTAAACAAAGAGTTTTGAATCCTCCATTATCCCCCATCACTGGAAGATCCCATCCCTTCCCTGTGACTCAAAATGGGCTGTGCAGAGTCCACGGTGCATCACAGGAAAGTTCAGATATAGCATACTCTAGCACACAAAGTGTGGCAGCAAAAACAAGCACATAAAGGAAGATGTGGTTCAGAAATACTGTTCAGAAACCCTAACAAAAGCATGTACATGGTGACATTTCCATTTAAATCTGTAGTAGATTTAAATGGAGTAGAGGGAACAAGGCACAAACAAATACAAAGTGAGAAACAGTTCCAGAGCAATGAAACAGGTTTTCATTGTAATCTCACTACTTTTACTACAGTAATCGCACATTAAAGCAAGATAGAAATTCTATAAAAACTAAGAGTATTTTTTAAAAACTGACTTCATTCACTGAAGGTATGCAGTTCTTATGGAATGGTGCTGAAGGTGGGTGACCTGCTTATAATCTGTTAACTTTTTCTTTCTCTTTGTTTTATTGGTTGAAATTCCTTTAAAATAAGATTATTCTAATGAAAGTAAGTTTCTTTGTAATGTCCTATCTCTAACTGAGATTTTATCTCACATTTGATTATTAAAAAGGAGAACAGGCAGGTGGTGCATGAATCATCATCTGACGATATCCTGGGAGGACTTCAGGATTTGCACCCTTCAATCTGAATTTTCCTGTTGAAACAGGTTTCCACACATAATTGAGTGTTTAGAAGACAAAAAGTAAATACATCAAGAAAAAGTTTTTATTTCTCTATTCTCCATTTCTTCCTCATTTTTCCTCATTTAAATGGAAACTAAAAGTTAGCTTTAACATTGCTATTTTGAACTTCTTTAGAAGTTTTACTTTTTGAAAGATCCTGCTGTCTGCTCAGAAGACCTTCTAAGAGCTCTGTCCTGTATGAATTGACATAGATGCCTCACTCAACGCCATAGGTAGATAATGCAGCTCAACAGGACTATGCTCATGAATAACAATATGCCCGCGCTTAAAGGTCTTCATCTTTTGGACTTCAGTGATTATACAGTCTGGGTCAGCTCATCTTTGTTGCAGTATTTTAGATCATCATATTTACAGAGGAGTTCACAGGAATCTTTTAAACTATGAGACTCAAGAACATTAAACTCTTTTCTGCAGCTTGGAGGGCTTCTATATACAAAAATGAAGTATTGTATAATCTAGCTCAAATTGGTGGCAATTATTATGTCACTGGAAAGGCACAAAATCTGTATTTTTAAATGTATTTATGATTGTTATCATTATGGTACTTAGAGATGTAGTTACTCCTCAGAATCACTTTGTGATAGGTGCTGTATAGACATGTTAACTATTGGTCAATAGATAAGAAACGCAGAAGGATGAGGTCATACTGGGTAGTTCTAATTTACAGAAAGAGGTAATTTATAATATTCCAGGTGTTATAATCAGACAAAGCCAATTTTTATAAAAATATATATATTTATTTGGGTTCAATCAGTTTAGGGTGGGAAGCAATAGGCAAAGCAGCGCTGGGTGCATGGAGAGCCGCAACTCTGCCACATGCACCCCGAGTTCCAAAAAGCAGAGTTTTTTATACTCTTGTGCCATCGTCTTTAACCAATCTCCTCCCGTCAGATAGTTGTCCTGCTCTTTTCCATTGGGTCATTTGAGTTGCCTGGGTGCGTGTCCTCCTCCTACTGGGTCTTTTGAAAGTCTCGAAGCCTTGGTCTCCTGGCGCGCTTTTCTCCTATTGGATCTTTTAAAAGCCTCATAATATCCTTTCGGCGGGCTTTTCTTCAAACAGCAGTTACATGTCAGCTCTAGGTGGGTTTCTGAGACACGGTTACACTGTTCCAATCGAATGGCACACTTTACATTTAATTGTTTAACATTTAGAGATCATTCAAGTGTACCTACCCGCCTTGCCCAGCCTAGCAAATTAGTTACAAGTTTATTACAGTCCCCCCCCTTTTTTTTTTTATACCCTAATTTGCTAGTTAAGCTTAAAAATAGCTTCTCTAGCAGCCCCTAAAAAGGTGGTATCTTCTAATTCAGTCTCTAGTTGGTGTTCTTCTTGTTGGGTTAAATCAGTATATTGTTGCCTTAACATCCTGAGTAGGACAGCTTCAATCCTGTTCTTAACAAGGTTAATTAATTTGTTCAAGATACAAAGTCCAAAAGTGAAAATTAATAACAAAACAATCAGGGATGCAATTAAGGTTGTTTTTATCTCCTAAAGGACAGAAAACTTTGTTCAAAATTATCATTTATTTGTATATTGCAATACCAGGATCCCATATCATTTCTCCATACACAAGTGTCACCAAAATCCAGGATAAAATAACTTATGGACACCAATTTGATGCAGATAAGCAGACACTCCTTTATTGATGGCCAGACATGTAGGGGAGTATCCTCACCAACAACAAGTGCCAGGCACCAGAATTATACATCTTATATAGAACTTACTCATACATATTCATTAAGTCTTCATACATAAGCATACAACTTCCAATAAATCATTAACATATTCTCCTCCTACTTCCGATTCTGCGCAGTAGAGGTTAGAAATGTCTAGAAATGGGTCTGGGGTGTAATGTGAGTAGGTGGTCCATGAGTCGGTGGTCACAATCTCCCCCTGCCGGAATTACCTTCTGATTAAGGACACAGTTTTCTTGGCAGGTACCTGTAAGCTGTTACAGTTACTTCCCTCAGTTCCCATTAATCCTGGACCTTGACAACTACTTGCATTCTTCTAGTCCTATGTATGTATTATAAATCAGCTTACAAATCGTCTTGTGTTTTGATTCCCTATGTTTTAACTGTTTCTACTATTTAATTGCGGCCAATCCCTTCGGCCTTGGTACGGGGCTGTACAGGGATCGCTCAGAGTAGCAGCTGGTTGCTAGGTTAGAAATACAATAAATGTAAAATGATTTTTACTAAAATATCTTTTAGTTCCACACTTATATTAAAATCAAAACACAATCAAACACAATTTGATCAGTTGATAATAAAATCAGTAACACAATCAATCCTTTTGCATACCAGACTTTAGGATTTACCTGTTGCTCGTCTTTTTCCGTTAATGTATAATGGTTTTTTTTTTATTATTTTTCTTGTACTATTATTTTTTTAGTTTCAGCTTCTGGTAGCAATAATAAATCCCCTCGGAATATTTTTCACTGCTGATTTTTTTCCGCACCCTTATTTGCTAAAAATCCAAACTCTTCTCTCTGGGGCTTCATTTTATTTTTATCAAGCACTCCTTTGATGTCTTTGTCCCCAGAAAATAGAGCTCCCGACTCCGTTATTCTTCTTTAAACATCCTTTTATCCTGCTCCCGTTTTCTACAGTTCTGCTGTAAATGTGCCTTCTTTCCACAATAATAGCATGCTAATTCGTTTCCTCTAATTACTGCCCCTTTCTTTTCACCACCCAAAGCTGCAGGTAAATCCATTAGAATGAGATCTCAGAGGTTTCTCTGACTGCTGCAAATATTTTCACCTTTGCTTTCTGCTTTTCTTCGTCTCTCCTAACATACACTTTCTGTGTTTCTTTTAATAGCTCCTGCAGACTCCGGTCTTGCCAATTGTATACTTTTTCTAACTTTTTCCTGATGGCACCTCACGAATTGGCTACAAATTGAGGGGATTTTGGTTTTGGGTTTTGTTTGGGGTTTTTTGTGTTTTTTTGTTTTGCTTTTTTTTTTTTTTTTTTTAATAAAGCCTCTCCCACGGGGCGTGTCGGGTCTACCCCCGAATACATTTGTAAATTCTTTCTTAATCTTTCCAGCCAGTCAGTGGGTGGTTCATCTCTCCCTTGATGTTTGCTAAAGACTTTATTAATGTTTTGCCCTCGAGGAACTGCTTCTCTAATGCCGGCCACTGTTAAATTTCTAAGGTCCCTCGGGTTCTGTCGGCCCTGTTCTTGATGACCTTAATTAGGGCGGACACTGGGCCAGTTCTGATCTGCCGACGGCCCTGCTTGATTTTTCAGTTCCCACAAACACATTCTGGCTGGTCTAATCATTTGCCTTTCCTCAGTCGTAAATCTCCCTTCATCTCAGCACTCCTGGGTCTCAGCTGTGGAGGAACTGTCTCAGAGGGTCCAGAAAATGGAAGAGGACATGTCCTACGTTCCACCTGCACTGGCTGATGTCTCAGACGTTAGAAGTAAACGTTTCCCCACCCAAGAGAAAGGCAGCAGAAGGCACACACCACGAGGTACTCTGTGGTTTTTCCTCCGCGACCATGGAGAAAACATGAGGAGGTGGGATGGACAGCCCACTGCTGCCCTGGCTGCACGAGTAGAGCAGCTGAAAGGGAAGACCATCACCAAAGGGGAGTCCTCCAAGAGGAGCGCAGCTCCAGTGTCCAGTCAGAAATCCCCCAGGCAGAACAGAATGGTGAACGTTATGTCTGAACCTCTTGAGGGGACCAGTAAATCATTCTTGAAGAAGTGAGTGATGATGAGCAGGATTAGAGGGGCCCTGCCTCCAGCCAGGTGGAGGAAAGGGATAATCGGATTTACTGGACAGTGTGGATCCGATGGCCTGGCACGTCAGACCCACAAGAGTATAAGGCTTTGGTGGACACTGGCGCACAGGGCACCCTGATGCCATCGAGCTACAGTGGGGTTGAATCCATCTGCATCTCCGGAGTGACAGGGGGATCCCAACAGCTGACCCTGCTGGAAGCTGAAGTGAGCCTGACTGGGAGGGACTGGCATAAGCACCCCATTGTGACTGGCCCAGATGCCCCGTGCACCCTGGGCATAGACTATCTCAGGAGAGGGTACTTCAAAGACCCAAAAGGGTACCGGTGGCCTTTTGGTGTAGCTGCCCTGGAGGAGGTGGAACAGTTGTCCACCTTACCCAGCCTCTCAGAGGATCCCTCAGTGGTGGGGCGGCTTAAGGTTGAGGAGCAGCGAGTGCTGATTGCTACCAGGACGGTGCACCGGCGGCAGTACCGCACCGACCGAGATTCCTGGTCCCCATCCATCAGTTGATCCGTCAACTAGAAAGCCAGAAGGTGATCAGCAAAACTCACTCACCCTTCAACAGCCCTGTATGGCCAGTGAGAAAGCCTAATGGCGAATGGAGGCTGACTGTGGACTACCGTGGCCTGAATGAAGTTACGCCAGTGATGAGTGCTGCAGTGCCGGACATGCTGGAGATCCAGTATGAACTGGAGTCGAAGGCAGCCAAGTGGTACACCATGACTGACATTGCTAACGCGTTCTTCTCCATTCCGATAGCGCCAGAGTGCAGGCCACAGTTTGCGTTCACTTGGAGAGGCACCCAGTACACCTGGAATCGATTGCCCCAGGGGTGGAACCACAGCTCCACCATTTGCCATGGACTGGTCCATACTGCACTGGAGAAAGGTGGGGCTCCAGAACACCTGCGGTACATTGATGACATCATTGTATGGGGGGACACAGCCGAGAAAGTCTTTGAGAAAGGGAAGAAGATAATTGAAATCCTCCTGAAGGCCGGCTTTGCCATTAAGCGAAAGAAAGTCAAGGGGCCTGCAAGGGAAATTCAATTCCTAGGGATAAAATGGCAAGATGGGCGTCACCACATCCCAATGGAGGGGATAAACAAGATCACAGCCATGGCCCCACCAACCTCTAAAAAGGAGACTCAGTCTTTCCTGGGCGCTGTGGGGTTCTGGAGGATGCACATCCCGAACTACAGCCTGATTGTGAGCCCTCTCTACCACGTAACCCGCAAGAAGAACGATTTTGAATGGGGCCCTGAGCAACAACAATCCTTTGAACAGATTAAACGGGAGATTGCCCAAGCAGTAGCCCTCGGGCCAGTCTGGGAAGGGCAGGAGGTTAAGAACATGCTCTACACCGCAGCCGGGGAGAATGGCCCTACCTGGAGCCTCTGGCAGAGAGCACCTGGGGAAACCCGAGGCTGACCTCTAGGCTTTTGGAGCCGGGGATACAAAGGCTCTGAAGCTAATTACACACCAACAGAGAAGGAGATACTGGCAGCGTACGAAGGAGTTCGGGCTGCCTCAGAAGTGGCCAGCACTGAAACACAGCTCCTCCTGGCACCCCAACTGCCGGTGCTGGGGTGGATGTTCAAAGGAAAGGCCTCCTCCACGCATCATGCAACCGATGCCACGTGGATTAAATGGGTTGTGTTGATAACACAACGGGCTCGAATAGGGAACCCCAGCCGCCCAGGGATACTAGAGGTGATTATGAACTGGCCAGAGAGCAAAGATTCCGGGATGTCACCAGAACAGGAGGTGACACGTGCTAAGGAGGCCCCACCATATAACGAGCTGCCGGATGAGGAGAAGCGATATGCGCTGTTCACTGACGGGTCTTGTCGTATTGTGGGAAAACATCGACGGTGGAAGGCTGCTGTGTGGAGTCCCACACGACGGGTCACTGAAGCTGCTGAGGGACAGGGTGAATCCAGCCAATTTGCAGAGGTGAAAGCTGTTCAGCTTGCTTTGGATATTGCTGAGCGGGAAAAGTGGCCGAGGCTCCACCTCTACACCGACTCGTGGGCAGTGGTGAATACCCTGTGGAAATGGCTGCAGCAATGGAAGCAGAACAACTGGCAACGTAAGGGCAAAACCGTCTGGGCTGCTGAAGTATGGCAGGACACTGCAGCCCATGTGGAAAACCTCGTTGTGAAGGTGCGCCATGTGGATGCCCATGTACCCAAGAGTCGGGCCACTGATGAACATCGACACAACCAGCAGGCTGACCAAGCTGCTGAGATTAGAGTGGCTCAGGTGGACTTGGACTGTGTGAGAGACGAGAATCCAAGCCTGTGAGAAACTAAGACAAACAACCTGGGAAAGCAAAACTTCAGCTGGTTCTTTTTATTCAGAATGGAACAGTGCTAACAGGCTGTACTGGTTTTGACTGGGATAGAGTTAATTTCCTTCATATGGTGCTATGTTTTGGCTTTGTGAGCAAAACGGTGTTGATAACACACCATTGTTTTAATTGTTGCTGAGTGTCCTGGTTCAGCTAGGATAGGTTAAGTTTCTCCAGCAGAGAGAGAGGGGGAAGGGATATCCATCCGGGTTATTCATACCATGCTGACATCAGGTCCAGGGGCGGAACCTTTTTACTTTCTCTTTGGCTTTTTGGTGGCGGTACCCATACGTCGGCTTTGTTCTGTGACCATTTTGCAGTATTTCTCTGTATGTCTTTTGTCTTGTTCACTGTTATTGCTGTTTATTGTTGATATCATTGCCACTGTTGTTGTTCAGATTGTTTTATCACACTGTTGTATTAAATTTCTCCTTATTTTAACCCGGGGTTTGTGCCTCACTGCCAGCCTGACCGGCTGAGGGTGGGGGAAGGGCAACAGCAACGTGCTCTCCGGTCCCGGCAGGGCTTAAACCAACACACTGAGCAGTGTTTGCACAGTGCCCAGGCCTTGTCTGTGTCTCACAGTGCCCAGGCAGTGAGCAGGTTGAGGGTGGACAATAATTTTTGAGGGGACACAGCCAGGGCAGCTGACCCAGTGACCAAAGGGATATCCCAGACCATATGGTGTCGCGCTCAGCAATAAAAGGTGGGGAAAGAAGGAGGAAGGGAATGTTCAGAGTTATGGTGTTTGTCTTCCCAAGTCACTGTTACCTATGATAGAGCTCTGTTTTCCTGGGGATGGCTGAACACCTGCCTGCTGATGGGAAGTATTGAAGGGATTATTCCACTTTGCTTGTACACACAGCTTTTGATGTACCTATTAAACGGTCTCCATCTCAACACATGAGTTTTCACACACTTACCCTTCTGATTCTCCTTTTCCCTGCATCAGAGGGGAATGAGTGAGATTCTGGGTGAGGCTGATCTGCCTACCAGGTTAAACCACAACACAGAGACTCTGAGAAATGCACATTATCACTTCTTTACATCTCTCTCAGGCTGGTGTTTACAGAATTTTTAGAGAAGATCTCACTCAAAATATCACACAACCTGGTCAGTGGCCAAAATCCTGGGTTATTACTGAAGTGAAATGTAAGCAACACAATGTTGAAAGACTAACCTTTTCTTTTTTCTTTATTTTCTAGCACTTAACAGCTTAACCAATGTGACAATTTGTGAAAAGCACCTCGAATGAACTGCAGCTTTACTGAACACATACTGACTACTCAGCCTCTCCTCTGCCCAGCAGCATCATGGAATAGAGCCTTCTGGAAGGCTCTGTTGTACGAAATAAATTTTAACTATCTACATCAAAAGCAGCCAATGCAAACATTAATTCATAGATGCAGAACAATGATTCTGTTAAATTAAAAGTACTTTTTGGGGGGAGTGGGGCTTTTTTTAATGTTTCTGAGACAAAGCAAAGATGCTTTACACCATGAATTGAATTATAGAGCCTGAGATCAAAAAAAAAAAAAAAAAAAAGAAAATATAAATTACATTGCACTTTAATGATCAGAAGAAATCTTGAATGATTTAGCATTTCTGTAGGATGACATCTGATTAGCATTGATACTGCATGTTCATCTCAAAATGAAAATTTTTATTTGACTTTGTTTGAAAAGTGCTGAAATACTTAACTTTGGGGTGCCCTGTCTGACTACATCAGTGAGACCCATCACAAGGCCTTGTGGAAGTGCTAGTTCTCCCTCATGAACATCCCACACGGTGTAACACTACAGAGCGCTGGAAGACCCAGACCGAGTATTTTCCACCCAAAATGAAACATTTATCCGGGTTTTCCTGAATATTTTAATGTTGCAACAAAGTCCCTTTTTGCTCCAGGTGAAGTATATTTCTGAGAAAACTTTGTTTTCTGTCACAAAGAACACTGGTGAAGAACAGTTGGTCTGTTCCAGCATGACTCTGAATATTGGTGCTGGAGGTTGGGCTAAGCACAAGAGCTTTTGCCCTCAAAGATGTGGTTTCTTAGGAAGGCCAGCAGAGAAACAAGGAGGGTCAGTATCACTGCAGAGCTAGGCTTTGGAGTGTGTTGCTCTCTCACATCTTTTCCTGCCCTTTGCTCTTTCCTGGGGGGACAGTGAGGGGGACATCCTGAGCTGTTCCCTTGGTCCGTTCTGCATCTCTCCTGTGTGAGGCTGACTGCCAGCTGAGCTCCCCTCCATCCTCCTGAGAGCACTTGCTTGCCATCCAGGCTCCTGTGGGCTGAATTGCGTCTGCAGATGGCCCAGACACAGCTAACAGGGTGACCACAGGGTCTCACAGCAGCCCACTTTATCAGTTAAGCCAACTGTCCTGGTTTCAGACAGAGAAAGTAAATATTCTGTCTAGGAGCTGGTATAGTTTTGTGTTTTGGATTTCGAATGAAAATAATGTTAATACTCTGAAGTTTTAGTTGTGTTTATACTAATCAGTGTTTATACTAAGTCAAGGATTCTTCAGCTTCTCATACTGCCCTGCCAGTTGGGACTGGGAGGGCACAAGAAGCTGGGAGGGGACAGAGCCAGGGCAGCTGAACCAGGGGACAGAGCCAGGACAGCTGAACCAAACGAGCCGAAGGGATATTCCATAGGATATGTCATGCCCAGTATATAAAGTGTGGGGAGTTGTCTGGGGGGCACCACGGCTCCAGGACTGGCTGGACATTGGTCAGCAGGTGGTGAGAAACTGCATTGTGCATAACTTGTTTTATTGTACTACTAATGTGAATTATAATTATCATAATCCCTTCCTTTTCTGTCTTAGTAAACTGTCTTTATTGCAACCCAAGAGTTTAACTTTTTTTCCCTGATTCTCTCCCTCATGCCACTGGGAGGGGGTGGGGTGGGGGTGTGGGTGTGGGGAGGGAAACCAGATGTGTGGTGCTTAATTGCTGGCTGGGGTTAAACCACAAAAGTCCTTTTTGGCACCCAATGTGTGGCCTGAAAGGTTGAGACAATGACAGATCTGACCAGAGCATGTTAAAGTGGATTTGTTATAAGCATTCACTGTGTTAGTTTAATAGTCACTGGTCACAGTGTTGATTTATTGGCTCTTAGAGTTTTGATGTTTGTTCTTAGAGTTGTGTTATGTATCACCTCACATGTATGTATTCTCTGTGCTGCTGCCTTTCATCTGTGGGATGTGGATTAATTTTTTGCTTTGCTGTACTATGTAACTCTGGCTTACAGTATCATAAAATTATTTGTTGTGGGACTAATCTGGTATTTGTACTCAGCATTGCTATAATCTCTGTACTTCGGGAGCCATCTCTTGGAAACTGTTAATAATTACACTCTTTACATTTTCTCCTCAGAGATCCAATTGGGGCGGGGGCGGGGGGGGGGGGGGGGGGGGGCACCTTTCTTTACCTTCCTCTTCTCCTCCAGGCTAGTTACAATAGCTTTTGAGAATTTTGAATATCCTTGGGATGTTGAAACCATCATGGCTCTAATTGTTAGGAACCACACATTCTCGAATGTGGTTCTGTCTTGTTTACTGGCCAGGCATGTTCCAGGCACGGTTGTGCTGGTGTTCTTCTCCTTGCACGATTCCACTTCCCAGCATGTCTGTAGTGATCTGCCCTGAGGCTGGATAATCACGGGTGGCATGACATGTGGGACAATATAGGCAGGTACCTAGAGAACTTCTCACCTCCAGTGGTGTGGAACTTCACTCCCAAACTACAGGACCCTGATAAAGTGATAGAATATTTGAAAGGAAAATGCTGTGGCTATTCCAAGAAGGCACAATTTGCCACACTGTGCTGGGTCCTGGCCAGTGTGTACCAAACACAGCTCGATGTTATGCAGCACCTTCAGAGGGAGAGGAGAAAAAAGAGACAGACAGGCACTGTGGCTACCCCAACCCCAGTGTCAGGCCTTACAGCTGAACTAGAGAACGAACCCGTGCCAGCATCAGTTGTCCCTATACAGAAGAAGAAATACAGAAAAAAAATCAGTTTGCTTAGCAAGGAATGATGATGAACCAGGGACATAATGAGAACAAGAGGCAGAACCAGAAGTAATCACCTGATCCTTATCCCTGAGTGATCTGTGAGATATGCAAAAATATTTCAGCCATCATCCAGGCAAGCACATTGTTACCTAGCTGCTCCGATGCTAGGGTAATGGGACCAGTAGCTTGGAATTTGAGGGTAAGGAAGCCAAGCAGCTGGCATCCCTGTCTAGGGAAGGGAGCACTGGCAAAGCAATTGGAAAAAAGACACAAGCCCTCAGCCTCTGAGGGTGACTTCTGCCAGGTGTGACATGTCTGGGGCTACCACAGCCCCACTTCCCACTCCTCTCCTCACCAGTGTCTTCTGCCCACCATCAGTGTTTCATGCCAGTCACCAAGCCCTTGTCTGTGTCTTCTCTGCAGCCCCCTCATATGCCCCTGTACCTCACTTTCCCCAGTCCAGCTTCCTACCAAAACAGACAACTCAGCCCTAATTCCCTAATTACCTTTTCCCCACTGGTCCCAAATTGAGTACATCTGGTCCCAGGTTTGGAACTTTGGACAGCATTATTTAGGCAGTGTCATACTGAAATGGTGTTCCAGGCATGGTTGTGCTGGTGCTCTTCTCCTTGCACGACCCCACTTCCCAGCGTGTCTGTAGCGCTCCCCTCCAGTTTATATGTGCATTTTGGCCATCTCTCAGGCAACTCCCTTTCACCAGTTGTGAAATCCAGCCATTCCTCACAACGCACTCTGAAAGTTTTACTGTCTTCCTGCACTGCACATGCTATGTGCAGCAATTTCTGACATTCAGCAAAGGACCAGTCTGCAACCTAGTGATCTGACTGCAGCCATAGCTCCGTTAACTCAGATCTCAAGGTTTGACTGTAAATGAGTGGTTCTACCCTTAACACTCTGGTGAAGGAAAGCCCCCTCTGCTGTAACGGGTAGCAGGGAAAAGTGAGAGTATAAGATAGGGGTAAATTTCAAATTTTGAGGGTTCATTTGTGATGGGTAGGCTCAGCCTACAATTGCAGATATCATGGGGTAAGCTCATTCCTCAGGGAAAGCTTATTCTTTATGACTGGGAGGGAAAGCATATATGGGTATACTGTTGTAAACTGTAAATTTAAAAACAAATATGAAACAAGCCTGTAATTTTTTTTTATTTTTTTTTCCAGTGGGAAGGCAAGACACACTGATATCAGCATGATAATATCATTTCAAGAAAATTCCTAAATACATTTTGAGAGGAGCACCTGGCACTAGATCTGAAAGAATTTTCACCTGACCAAGAAAGAGGTCTTGATTCACAGACATGGATGGATGGCAAATTCAGCAACATTGATCAGGGAATGCTGTGTACTCCGTACACCATAGTAAGGTATTTTAAAAAGTAAAAGTACATCGATAATCATATTGACCTCAGACAATATTGGGGACATTAAGATTGTTTTTATGAGATAACATATGGCAGTAGAGCCTGATGATGAAATGCATTACTACGTGGGCAAAATTACATGTTTATGCCAACACTCATTCACTTCTACTAGAACCAAGTGTCACTCCAATCATGAAGTCTCGGCATGTGAAGCAAGACACCTCTGTCTTCTCTGGTACTGAGACCAATACACCTCAGCAAATGTGAAAGTGAGTAAAGCTAATTATGTTATTGTAACCAAATTTTCTGCAAAATCATTGACTTCATTTATTACAGCTTGCTTGAGCAGGAGAGATGGAATTTTTGACCGCTGGAATCTCCCTTCACTGTGGAAGTGCTGATTCTTAACACACTCTTTTTTCCTTTTCCACATTAAGTGTTTAGAAATGAAGATGATTTTGCAAATAGAAAGTGATTCTGTGATTATCTGCAGATATTCTGCACTCACACTAGTGTAAAACCACTGTGAATTTATTAAAGCCCATGAAACCACTTTGAGTTTATAATGATATAATCAATTTAAATTTAGCACTGATAACTATATTAGTTCTTTTTTCCCTATAAATTATAATGGCAATTGGGTAATGTTTAATAAGGATTTGTTTGCTTTCCTGTACAGATCTACTCCACTCTTACCCAATGAGATGTTTTGACAGTTTGACTGCTTAATGATTTGCTTTCAAATAACGTTTTGACTGTTTTCAATATCTAATGTTGAAATCCTGATAGTATGGACATATTAATGGATTGTTAAAGTGTGTCCGAATATCATTTTCACTCTCCCAAAGACAGTACATTTCACAAAAGAGAAACTTGTAATAGGAGGGTGAAAGAGATTGTCTTGTGATGATTTTATGAGGGACACATGAAGAAATGTCTACTTCTCTGCACATCTCCCAGGCTACACAGGGTAGTTGTTAAATTTACTAGGTCTAGATTCATCAGCTATGAATGTGAATGTTACTGACTATGCTAATAACTTTCACAACACCTTCCCTTCCCTTCCCTTCCCTTCCCTTCCCTTCCCTTCCCTTCCCTTCCCTTCCCTTCCCTTCCCTTCCCTTCCCTTCCCTTCCCTTCCCTTCCCTTCCCTTCCCTTCCCTTCCCTTCCCTTCCCTTCCCTCTTCCCTCCCCTTCCCCCTCCCCTTCCCCTTCCCCTACCACCTCCCCTTCCCCCTCCCCTTCCCCTTCCCCTCCCCCTTCCCCTCCCCCTTCCCCTCCCCCATTCAACCATATACATTGTGGATCTTTCTCCAATCACAGTACCTTCAGAGAATAGGGAAAATGAGAAATTTAAATAAATTATTTTGTTTCTGAGTAAAAAGAAACATTGGAAATACTTTTTAAAACCACTTACCTCTCAGTTTGAATTCTACTGTCTTTATCATTACTGACTACTTTTAGGATGGAGAGTTAAGGCATCACTTTGTATTGCAGGCAAAATTTTAATCCCACCTCTGCTGTTGTGAAATTTGCAGCATCAGATGTGTTAGTATTTAGAAATGGCTTCTATTACTTTCATGTTACAAATGAAATCTGTATTGAGTCCTAATAGAAATTATTTATTAACTGATTGACTGCTAGGGCAATACATCCAGTTTCCTCATGTCTTCCTCACAAGAGAAGGTCTTATTTTCACTGAACAAATGGAAGATGGCAGGAATTTGGGCCTTAAACTTATTTTTCATGGACTTGATGAATCTTGGTACTTTATCTTCAAAGAAATACATAGCAGAATTGCCACTCTTCATTTCAGTTAATGTTCTCTTTCTCTTTCTCTTTTTTCTTTCTCTTTTTTCCTTCTTTTTTCTTTCTTCTATTTTTGAGTTACATTTGACATGATAAAGTGCCACTACAAAATAAAAATCCTTGTAGAAAAATCCTTGAACTTCTAAAAAGAAACTTTGATTAAAGTATCACAATATTTTGTGTCTCAAAGTTGAACTTGTTAATTTCCAATATTTTCCTAAGATATAAACAGTTTTTTCTTAATATGCATTATATTGATGTCTCAGAGACATTTCATAACTGATCAATTTGTTATATCCTCTACTATCATTACTAAGTTTAGATTCCTCACCATCTAGCAGAAATTTTTCTATGAATTATTTTACACTTTGGTCTACTCTGTCCATTTTCTACTCCCCTGTTCCTCAAAGTCTTGCAAGTCTTCCTGTACTTTATTCCAAAACTGTCTTTGAGAATAGTGGATGGCACTGTGATGCCTGCGAGGTCTGGAGGGTCGAGCGAGGCTGCTCCCGGTGCTGGGTGGTGCTTTGGGTGGTGCCGTCAGCAGCTCTCGGTGCCTGTCCCAGAGCCTTTCCCTGGGTTTCCCCAGCCCTGCCTGGCTCAGGCAGCCGGGCACCACCGCGCACACTTGTGGCAGAGGAGGTGAGCTGTGAGGGGAAGCGTCCCTCCGGGGCGGCTGTGGGGCAGGTGAAGGGGCTCAGGGAGCCAGAGGGTGTCCTTCGCCGGGGGCCTGGGCATTTCTTCCTCCCTTCCCCTCCCCTTGCCAGGACAGTGAGTGACTGGGATCTTTCTCCATTTTGCAGTGTGTGACGCCAGCGAGTGGGAGCAGCTCCTCATCCTCATCTCTCCCCAACCTGCTGCAGCGTGTGAACATGGCCACGGAGACAGAGTGGAGATGCCCCATCTGCTGTGATGACCGAAATGGTGTCACTTATGTGATACCCTGTCACCATCAATTCTTCCTGGGCTGCATCCTATGGTGGGCAAAAAGGACATTGAACTGCCCACTCTGCAGAGGCCTGATGTATAATATCAAGTTTTCTGTGCGGGGAGAAGATGACTACCTAGAGTATGTCATCGTGCCCCCTGCGTGGCCATCAGTGGCTTGCAGCCCAGGCAGGCAGAGGTCCCAGCCGTCTGGCCAACAACAGACCCTAATGCCCCATGGTGTTCCCTCTATACTCTCTGCATGGAAGGCCATTCCTGGAAGAGCAGGGGGCTGTGGGGAGAGAAGGCAGGGCTACCATGGGTGGCATCCTGCCTGAGGTCTGGGCAGAACTTTTCCAGAGAGAACAGTATCTCCTCAGTCCCTTGATGCCCTGGCTGTGCCAGGAGCTGCAGGCAATATATGGGTCCCAGTGGTGGAAGGCATACAGCGCAGAGAGCAGCATCCTGCACACCCTGTGCATCTTTGGTCCGGTTGGGGAGGTCATGGTCCAGATACTGCAGCACAGCCTCAGGGAACACAGCACCGCTGGTCCATGGTGTCATCAGTATCATCATGCTCCAGTGCAGCAATGTGGCCTGAAGGCTGCTGCTTTCCCACACTGCTGAGGAAGAGGACAACAACTCTGCATCCAGCCCCAGCACCACTACTTCCTGGGGAAGAACACCTGACTCCAGCCCAGCCTCCTCCACCAGCCCTGAAAGCTCTGACGGGGAGGGGAAAGCTGTCATGTCTGAGGCTGCCCTCCATGGGGTTCCCAGCCGCGACCCGATCTGTGCCCATCCCAGCAGAGCAGGAGTGTCCCGAGGAGGAGCTGGGGCAGGCGGCGGTGGCAGGTCCCTCTGCCCAGGGCTGCAGCCGCAGCCCCTCCACTCCAGGCTGCATCAGGGACAGCTCAACTGGAGGCCCTGGTGATGCCTGAAGAGGAGGCCCCCTGTGCCCAGGGGCCTTCCCTACCCTGCAAGAGGCCACCCCACTGGTTGCATTTCCAGGGCTGCAGTAACTCTTTATTCAAGGAAAAGGAAATGAATTCCTATTCCACTGACACCATTGGACACCACTGGATTTCTCCTAGCATGTGTAAGGGACTGTGTTGGACTGTGTTTGTCTCAACATTGCTGCTGCACCACTACCACTTCCTGGCCTCAGCATCCTGTCGCCGTGGAGGAGTATACTCTGAAGGAGATGAATTGTCTTTACCGTTTGCTTGCTTAGGGATTCTGACTTTTCCTTTTTCTCTCTGTCCTATCGCTATTACCAGTTGTTACAGAAAATCAAGTTCATAAGGTTGTACAGCATCTGGCCTCGTTTGTGTCTTAATCTTGCTCTTGGCATTGTTTAAGAACTCTCCTCAATATTGGATCGGGACAGCTTGTTAGCCCAATGTCAGGTGGTGCTGATTGAACAAGATAGTGCCACTTCAAAAATGTCTTCAACTTTGAATCTTGACACTTTAAGACCGGTAGATAAGAAAGGAGAACTGGAGCATGACTGCTTGACAGGTATACTCTAGCCAACCTGATTTATAAACCATACCATTAATCAATCCAGAAACTGAATTTTTCACAGATGGAAGTAACTTCATCGTGAAGGGAGAATGGAAAACTGGGTATGCCATTGTAACCCTACAAGAGGAGGTTGAATTATGAGCATTGCCACCTCACACCTCCTCCCAGAAAGCAGAAATCATTGCCTTAATTTGGGCCTTG
This sequence comes from Athene noctua, assembly GCF_965140245.1. NCBI lineage: Eukaryota > Metazoa > Chordata > Aves > Strigiformes > Strigidae > Athene > Athene noctua. Next base: position 82,702,077 of record NC_134077.1, read on the forward strand.
AAATTATCCAAAGATAAAAGAGTCAACATCTATGTGGATTCTAAATATGTGTTGTAGTTATTCAAGCTCATGGAACAATTTGGCAAGAACAAGGATTATTGATGGCTCAGGGTAGCCCTATCAAGTATGGAAATTAAATAATGAAGCTACTACAAGCCATTCTGGAACTTAAAGAAGTAACAGTAATGTAGTGTAAAGCCCACCAGAAGAGTCAATGAGATATTTTTATTGGGAACCAGCAGTCAGATATGGCAACAAAAAGAATAGCATTAAAAGGATTGGTTGTTGGGGCCCTGGTACCTGTAGAAAATTTAAACTTAGAGGTAGCTAAGTATACAGAAAGGGGAGACAAATTAGCTGAAACTCTGAAGTGCTTGAAGAGACCTGAGGGGTGGTGGATACCATCAGCAAAACAAGCCTTAGTGCATGAAAGAATCATTGAACTTCTGCTTAAGAGATTACATTAGGAGACAAACATGGAACCTGATGTGTTAGCATTGGCAGTAAAAAAGTATGCACTAGGACCAAGAGGTCCAAGGACCAATATGACCAAGAATGCAGAGCCATGCAAATATAGGTGTTAGGAAATGTCATATTTCTTGCATTATTAATCTGAAGATTGAAAAAAAAAAAAAAAACAACCCTTGAGTGGAGTTCTAAAGAGGGATATTGCCTCAGGGCAAATAGATATTTCAGAGCTTCCCAAATGTAAATAGTACTAGTACATACCTCTTCTGGCTGGCCTGAAGCCTTTCCTTGACATATCAATAAAGCAAGAGAGGTAGTTAGGGTAAGGTTGAAAGAAATAAATCCTAAGTTTTGTATATCAGAAGGCATATCATCAGATAATGGACCCCATTTTGTAGCAGAAATAGTGCAGGAAGCTTCTAAACATTTAAAAATTAAATGACACTTACATACCCCACGGAGACCACAATCTAGTGGAAAGATAGGAAGAATGACTCACATCCTTAGGAGACAACTTGCTAAATTGTGTCAAGAAACACAATTTAAATGGGTGGATGTCCTACCCATTGCATTATTAAGAATCAGATCCCTAGGATAAGGCAAAGAGTTAGTTCTTTTGAAATTGTGTATGGGAAAACATATCCAATAAATTGTTTAGTTGTAAAGAAAGATCAGGTATATGTCGAAGAGGAAACCATGTGCCAGAATTATCTGATATCCCTGTTGCAGAGTTTATTCTCTTTGCATAGGTACCTTAATCAACAAGGTCCACTCCTGCTGGACGTACCAGCTCAGTCTTTTCAACGTGGAGATCTAGTCTGTGTTCACCCTTGGAAGGACAAAACACTGAAAGAAAGGTGGAAAGGACCCCTCACTGTCCTATTAACTACTTATACAGCGGTAAAAGTGAAGGGGATAGACTCTTGGATTCACTATGTTAGAGTCAAAAAGACCCTGCCATGGGACCAGTGGACTGCGACACAAAGAGAAGGACTCAAAATTAGAGTTTACTAAATCTGATGAATGGATTGTACATGGGACTGTAGTGAATCATACGAACACTTAGAGTGTATTCAAGGATTATTACTGTTAGTTCTAGAAATTCTATTAACTTTACCCAAAGTACTATTATTAGTTCAAAGGATGACTGATTTTTTTAATGCTTCTAATAGGTCACAGAGTGTGTATTCTGTTAGTGTTACTGATCTTATCCTCCATCCATTAAAGTGATGGAAATCTTGTTTCTAAATTAATTCAAGATTTTGGTAAAGTTCAAAATGTCTCTTTAGTAAAGTGTGTTTACCCAACCCTAATTGTGGGTTGTTGTGGTGATTGTGGTTGTCTTGATCTTAAGAATTATAGTTGTTGTATATAATTCCCCAGTATCACTGGGAATTTAGAGACTCAAATAGATCAAATTCATCAAGCTGCAAAAGTGAGTCACAAATTGCATGATGGACTAGAAGGAGGATGGTTAAAAAGCTGTTACATGGACTGTGATTTTCCTTAACTAGTTGATGAAAGGATTACTCAGAAGTATTATAGTGCTTGTGATTCTAAACATTCTTAGTATTGTTTTAAGCTGTAGGAAAACACTTTGGATCCTAGCCATGTGAGTGATATGTGATGGTACTTTTTGAAAGAAAAGCCTCATAGTCTCAAAGGGGAGAAAAACATTACCTATCTAAACTGTATGTTTGAATAAGTGTCTAGGTTATAATGACTATGTAGTGACAGTATATATAGATATACTGCATTTAAATTTTCTAAGGAGGAAAGGGAATCACGCCTTAACCCCGTAAACCTGATTACTTTGTACAAACAATGCAAGCCTTACTCACAACTATGCCCTGGAGAGAAACTAGATGACTGATAAAAAGGGAATATCCTGCCCGGAAGGCAATGAAAGTAAAGTAATTGACAAAGAATCATGAAGTAAAAAAAAAATCTATGGTAACTTGGGGAAAGGTAAAGACAGCATGGGGAGATTGTGAACACTGACTCAATTTAAGATCAAAAAGCCACCCACCCACCCCTCCCCCCGTCTCTTCGAGTTTGCAGAGAATAATAAAAAGACACTGTAACTTTAAATAGAGTTGAGGCATGTTGTTTAACCAATGAGGGACAAAGTGATAAGAAACTATCCAGTGGTCATTACAGTAAGCGTGTATTCATGTAGATTGAAGTGTATAAATACATTAAAGTTCTTTTGTGTGGGGTGCTAGCTTTGTGGAAGTACCACCTAGCACCGTCTTTGTGCAAGCATGAAAGACATAAAATATCTCTGCTCTGTGTCTTCTCGGTGCATTGCACACCGGGTGAATGACCTTGTTTGTGGATAGCATCTGGGGATTTCTTTCTCCCCCTTCTCCTGGTGCCTCTCCCTGTCCCTGTGTCCCACCATCAGCCAAGGAAGGGCCCCTAGAGCTGTGGCTGTGTGGGCAGTGCCCTCTCCCACAGGAAATCCTGCTACAGCCATGAAAATTGAAGAGTTTCTTAAAAAGCCTGAAAAGAGAGGAGTGCCTTGCAAAGGGGAACATGACAAACAAAGGCTGCCTGTACCTGGGCCCAGGCAGAGTGACCATGCTGCTCACTCCATTGCCTTTCTCTGAGGCCAAGGGGACAGGAGGGGCCCTGCAGCCCCCTGGTCAGAGGGGTTTCTGGGCAAATGGGCTGCGGGGACAGGTCCTGCCAGACAGTCACGACAGGCCATGCAACCAGAAGAGCAGTGTCCCTTCCAGGGCATGGGGTATGGGGGCTTCAGAGCACAGCTTCTCTGCATCCAAACACCACTTTGTAGGAATAACCACAGCCCTGTGGATGGTCACAGCGTGTGCTCAGAGCAGATTTGCACTGGCGGAAGAATACAATAGTCTTGATGCTCCCGGAATAGCTACACTCTCATGGAGGAGTGTGCTTCCTTGAAAACACTCCTTAGCTGAGCCCTTGGCTGACCCTCAGGAGCTGTCCAGTAGCCTCCTTAGTACAACGTTTATTCATTTAGGAAAGAGAGAGACTTTTGAAAAAACCCTTTTTTTTTTTTTGTCCAGGTAAACTACAACCTGCAGGGGAAAGCCATGATCTGGAAGTATAAAAGAGCACTAACAGCAGACTATGCTGCTAAGCCAGACACCTCTGGCATGTCAGCTTACTACTGCTTCCAAACTTTTGTCCACTGTTTGCTCAGGACTTGGCAACAGCTGGCCTGAAGTCTTTTACTAAGCACTGAGCTGTACAAATGCTTTGCTGCTACTGCAGTGCTACTGGTATCCAGCCTACATGTCATCTGGGGCTCAACCAGCCTCACAGAAGGGACTGAATTCCAAAATGTGTCCACACCACTGGCAACCCAACAAGAAGTGCAATGTAAGCGGAATTGCTGGAAAGGTGGGACAAGGAGTAGTGAAGGAAATGGTAAACTGGACTGAATATAGTATGCACAAGTCCATGGGACCCAGCAAGACACCTCCCAGGGTCCTGAGGAAATGGGCAGATGTAATTTTCAAGCCGCTCTCCATCATATTTGAAAAGTCACAGCAGTCGGGCATGTCCCCTGTGGCTGGAAAAAGGGAAACTGCACCCATTTTTAAAAGAGGTAATAAGGAGGCCCCTGGGAACTATCAAGCACTCAACCTCACCTCAGTGCCTGGTAACGTCATGGAACAGATCCTCCTGGAAGCTATGTTTAAGTGTATGGAACACAGGGAAGTGATCAGAGACAGCCAGCATGGTTTCACCAATGGCAAAGCATGCCAGATTAATTGATTGGGCATACCAAAAGGAGCACAGTAACTGTACTCATGAGAAGACTAACAAATTTCTCCTGCTCCCTGAAGCATGATCCATGCCCAGCCCTTCACTTGTTCAAGGCTCACTACTGCCATATCCCCTTTTTTCCAAATATGTATTGATTTTGTCATTCAAGTAGAGTTGCCATGTGACATTTCAGCCATGCTACAGGGGATCAGTGAAAGTCTTCTGCAGCACCTTGGTTTTGGTCAGCAACAGAGCTGCAAGTTCCTTCCTTGCCCACTTCCACTAGAGAGCACAAGTGCTGCTCTTGCTACGTGGTTAGACAAGGCTGGAGGCTGCAAGAAGGATCTGTTCTTTTTGGGTGCACTGATGCCAGCACATTGATTCGGGTGCACAGAAAATGAGGTGAGGCCTCTTCCAGGCCTGTGTTCCCAACCCCAGGTACAGCCCTTAGGTTACCCTCTCTGGCCCTTTCAGATGCCAGTGCAGCAGCCAGGTTTCACATGTGATTTAATCTGAATGGTCTTTGGCCTCCCCAACAGGCACAGGGGCTACACTACATACAGTATTGACTCAGTCTTCTGTCCTCATTACAGTTACACAAGCCCCACATTTCATTTACAGATATACAGATAGTGGCACACACGGGTGTGTGCATGAGGTCAATGTATGTACAAAACCACCTGCAGCATATACCTACTTCAATATAGACCGTATCAGAACAATCTGTTCCTTAAATGATTTCAGGCACTAACTCAAGTGCTTCACTCCACAGTTAATACAGGTCAGCAGAGGTAGGATCACGTGCCCTGAGAACTGGGATCTCATATAACGCCTTCACAGCAACAACTCCAAAGGGAATTTTCACTTTCAATTGCACCTTGCAAGTTGTGTTCATTTAACCCTCTCATCTAATGTTACCTGCAGCAGTCAGTATGTGATCACTGCTTTACCATCAGTGTTATTAACAGGCATTTTGCTAATGCACATACAGTACTTGCTGTAATCAAGGCAATTAGACCAAAAGAAGCAAAACAGTCCACTTTATTAAAAGACTACTATGAAATTAATTCTCCATTCTATTTCTTTTACTGTCACAATCAGCTAGAATTTTGTCTAATTTTTTCATAGTGACTTCTTCAGACTGTATGTTTTCAGTGCAGGTAAAGCATATAAACTCCCCACTGTTGTTCTCTTCATTAGAAGTGTATTTGGGGTAGGATGAGGTGTAACTGTTAAATTTTTGGCTAATGCTTCAAGTATGTCTGCATGCATGGAGGAAGCCTTGCAATGCATTAGCATATGTGTTAGATATCCTGTAAATAGCTGGGTACTTCTTGGAAGTTATATAAATATTAATTTTTAAATGTATATAATGAGTGTGCTTTTGTCCCTCATTGTGCATGTTAGAAGGAGAAATCCCCCATGCACACAGCACTGCAATAAACCAATGTTGGCTTTCTAAACTAGCATTTATTTTGGAGAGTTTTCTTGGTTACAAATTTCAGTAACAGAATTTGGCACCCCAGATGGGACAAACTCTCTGGAGTCTCGACAGAACAGAGAAACTGTGAGGAATCCAGCGTGCACCAGAGTATTTTCAGGGAGGCCATCCAATTCGCTGCTTAGGTGAGTTTCCATGACAACTATCTGGGACATTAACAACATTGGTCATAAGCACTGGCTGCTTATAAGCAGTCTTATCTGAATTAAATACATGTTGCTGAGCTATTGGTATCAGTATTGGAACTTGTAGTGCACAATTGTGCAATCTGTACACTTCTACGGGGACGCCTGGAGTCCAGATTTTGTTTAAGTGTTTGTGGTAGTTTTGGAACTTTGTAAAATGGGAGCTGGACAGTCTGCTTAAGGTAGAATTCTTAAGTGCTCTCCCTTAAAACATTGTGGCAAGTTTGTGGGCAACACCCTCACCTGGAAAAAGTTGATAGAATATTGTAATCATTGGTGGCCCCTGTATACTTTAGATGAAAAAAATGTCTTAAGAATGGAAGTATAAACTATAGCACAGTGTTGCAATTAATGTTGTTTTGTAGACATGAAGGAAAATGGAATGAGATGCCGTATGTGATGTTTTTCATCGTATTATGGGATATTTATGATATACATAAGGAGTGTGGTTTGATTGCAAGTCAAAGTGAAAGAGGCAGAAAATAAGAAATTGCCTAAATGTTGTTGTTTGGTAAGTAGCATTGACAGGTGATGCAACAAATATAACGAGAAATAAGAAGATGTCGAGGACATTGAGATGTTGGCTGGATCAAGAAGGGGCACTGGGAAAAGGAGAAATGACCAGGAAGTGGCAGTGCAGGGAAAAAGCGGGGGTGAACAGAAGGCAAAAGGAACAAAGGAAGAGTGATTTGGATAGATCTGATAAGGAGGAAGGGTCCAGTCCGGTGGTGGATAGAACTAGGAGGGGAAATGCTCAGAACATACAGCCCCTCTCAGACAAGTGGTAGGATCAGATAGACCAGTTTAGGTAATGGTGCTGTTTTGGTATCGGATTTAAGGGCTTGGAAGGAAATCACAGGCATATATAGGGAGGACCCTGAATGGGTAGCAGGGGTTGTGGAAACTATAGATGAGAATCAGGATCTGGATCGGAAAGATCTGCACGTTATCTTAAACAACTTAGTGTCTTACGAGGAAAGAGGAATTATTATGGCCAAGGCTAAAGAGAAGGCAGAATGGATGCCTGTTCAAAACACAAGCAGGATGGATAGAGTATCATTTTCCTCCCAACAACCCTAATTAGGATCCCAATGTCTCTGCTCAAAAGTTATTATTAACCTAATATCAGCAATTGATTTTTTATGGTATTCGGAATGCTGTTCCAAAGTCAAAGAATTGGTCTAAATTGTATCAGGTCATACAATGAAAGAATGAGGATCCCTCTTCTTTCCTTGAAAGACTAATGGAGGCTGCAAGGGAATATATCTACTTGAATCCAGAAAATGAGGCAGAGGCTGTCTAGCTGGTCCACATTTTTGTGGGACAATCTAGTGCAGACATAAAATGGAAATTACAGATGTTAGAGGGGGCAGATGACCACTCATTGAATAAAATGTTAGAAAATGCCTGGAAAGTATATGACAAGAGATAGCAGAAAAACAGAGAAAAGAGAAGTTTAAAAATAGTAACATACTGGCAGCAGCCATAGCCCAGGAAACTGTTAGGGTCAGAGGGCAGGGCTACTGGGGGCCCAAAGGGAAGGTTTCCCAGTGGAGCACGAAGTCTGGAATACCATTAGAGTAGAATCAGTGTGGTGTTTGCAAGCAGAAAGGACATAGGAAAAGGAATGTCCGCAACTGAGCTGGCAGGGCCTTGAGGAAATTCTGAGGCAGACTGTTAATATGGTGATGTTAGGTTCAGACTGAGGAGGGCCTGAGGAGGAATCGGAACTCTCCCCAACAGAACTCCTCATTATAGTAAGGCTGAGGAATGAGAAAGTAACATTTTTAGTAGATATGAGGGGTTTTACTTTTTCAGTATTAAAAACATACAAGGCTGCTTTGATCTGAGTAATAAAGCATGTCAAGTATTGATACCACAAGGCAGAGAGAAAATAGGCCGTTTTTCCAGCCTTTGAAGTTTGGAACTGGGAAAAGAGTGTTAACCCATCAATTTTTCTATATACCAAATTGCCCTATGCCACTATTAGGGCTTGATATATTAAGAAAGTTGAATGCATAAATCACTTTTGAAAAATGGAAAATCCAAATCTATATTCCTGAAAATAAAGCTTTGGATGCCCAAGTCTTTATGTTTACAAAAGGGAGCAGAGTTACAGGAGATACCAGAAGATGTTGAAAACACTCTAACATCTCTTGTATGGACTTCAAGAACGCCAGGATAATGCCAGCTGGCAGAACCAGTAATCATCCAGTTGAAACTGGACACCAGACTGGTAAGACAAAAACAGCACCCAATTAAGCTAGAAGCAAGAAAAGGATTAGAACCATCAATAGAACAATTCATATATTTTGGATTATTAAAAGAATGCCAGTCAGAATACAAGACCCCAATATTGCCAGTTAAAAAGCCACATTCAGAAGGACATAAATTGTTCAGGACTTAAGGTTTATAAATCAAATTGTGCAGGATGTCCATCCAGTAGTGGCAAACCCGTATACTCTTTTGGTTTCCCTGAAGGAAACAGAAAAAAGTTTACTGTATGGGATCTGAAAGATGCATTCTTTTACCTCCTGCTGGCAGATGAGAGTCAGGAACTGTTCACTTCTGAATGGGAAAGCCTGGTAGAAAAGCTCTGTTGTGTTGGACAGTATTACAGCAAGGCTTTAAGTATAGACCTACAATCTTTGAAAGTTAATTAGCCACAGAACTAGAAGACTGACAAAAGAAGCATGAAAATATCACCTTGTTGCAGTACATAGGAGCACATACTGCTAGCGGCAACTAAAAGGGAGGATTCCATACAAATGACAAAAGACGTCCTAAATTTTGGGGGCTGGTTAGGGTACAAGGTGTCCTGGAAATAGGCATAGATTTCCCAGCAGGAAGTAACACATTTGGGGTTCACAATTCCAAGGACCAGCATAGTCTTGGAACTGAAAGAGGCTATTTGTCAAATCCCAGAACCCAAGCTGAAACAGGAACTTAGACCATTTCTCAGAATGGCCAGATGGTGTCATTTATGCATAGTGAATTTTGGACTTAGTGCCAAAACCCTGTACAAAGCTGTACAAGGGGAAAGAAACCTCCTTGTTTGGACTCAGGAGTGCAGAGATGTGTTTACAAAATTGAAACAGGCCTTAATGAGTGCTCTGGCTCCAGGCCTCCCAAATTTAGAAAAAACATTTGAACTATTCATACATGAGGGACTGTATGTTGCCTTAGGAGTACTGGCCCAGAGACTGGGATCATAGAAAAGATCCATAGGGCACTTTTCAAAACAACTAGACAATGTCAGCAAAGGATGGCCAGCATGTCTCCAAGAAGTGACAGCTACAGTACTACTGATCCAAGAGGCCTGAAAATTGATGCTCAGGCAAAAGCTGATTGTATTTGTGCCCCATACAGTAACAGGAGTTCTAGAATGAAGAGGACACTGGTTGTCACCAAGAGGGATTCTGAAATAGCAAGCCATTCTTTGGAACAAGACAATGTGGAGCTGAAAGTAACCACGATCCTGAATCCAGCAACGTTTCTAACTACTGATTTTGGTGAACCAAACTCCTTATCTCTCTAGGAAAGGTTCTGTCCTCTCTCCACAGGTATGTCACTGTGGTGACAGTCACTGTCCCTGGACATTCTTGTGCATCCATACCAAGCTGGAGACTGGATGTATCTGAGGACATGGTCAGACAGACTGTTGAAGGGGAAGTGGAACCTTTCTAGATTTTGCTCACCACCTACACAGCTGTCAAGCTCAAAGGAGTCCTCCGTGGATACCTCACAGTAGGATCAAGCCAGCCACATCACCAGACTGGACTGTCAAACAAGAAGGACCTTTACACTAAGAACTGACTTGGGAATCATGAAGTTCTGGGTTATATTTTTTGTGGTGATAATTAGGAGGTGCAGAAAATGATACAGAAGGAGGGCCAATGCAGACCTAGATGAAAACTTAATTCTAACTTTAATACAAGGGTTTGGTAGAATGCGTAATCTTGTCAGTGTCACAGTATGTATCCTGTTTCCTCACTCGGCTAGTTAGTCTATCCCACGGGGTATTATATCAATAAATTAATCTTTATTAGAGGAATATGGTAACATCAAAGAAGTCTTTAAATGAGTTAGGGCTTTCTAATATTTAAATGGAAAAGGTAACTGTCGATAGAGAATAGGTCAAGTCACATATTGAAAGATCCTCTTATAAATAACACCACAGTAATAATTAATGGATGTGTGGAAACTGGAAAATGTGTAAACAGTCATCTACTTAATCTGAGCTATACAAGTGGCATATCTGGATTAGGAGAGACATTTCTACAAATCTGTATTCCTGCTGCTGCTGGGCCTGCTGACACGATAGTATCGGATGACTTTTATCATGGACAAACTGTGAAATTTATTCTAGGGCCTTCATTTGGTCCTGTTGTATCTCCTCATCTTCCTTGGTAAGAAACTAAGCCTATCACTGTATAGCTGCTTCTTTCCATCATTATATTATTCCCCCTCAAGTTGTCTGTGGGAAAGGACTTGAGAGAAGCAGACAGGACGGCACGCCCTGCTTCACTGTTGTTGTTAGAAGGGGATGTACTGGAACTTGTAGGCCATAAACCTTGGGCAGCCTGATAAGGGGAATAAAGAAGTGCTGATGTGGGGGAGAGTTACTGCCCTAAGAGTCATGTGGCGCCGGAGAAGAAGAAAATATAAAGTCTGTGAAAAACAACTGAGTGTCTGCAAAAACAACTTAGTCGTAAACAGTCCTGTTGTGAGAGTTTTAATTAACTACCAATCAACGAGCATTGATAAAGAATGTTGAAGTATAGCAACCAATCAGTGTAAGACGCTTATCTTCTGATTTCTTCTGATTTTCTATATAAATGAATGATTTCTGCAATAAAGCGCTGGGGCTCTCGAGCTCGGACTCTGCTTGCATCAAGCTGTGTCCTGTCTCTCAATCGCAGCAAATTGGTGACCCCGACATGATTCGACCAAGCGACGTGATCCGACCTACCGACACGCTCCAAGCAACACGCTCCGACCGACGCAAGCCGGACGACGCGACCTGACCGATCATCGTGATCACTGGACCGAGAAACTGCCTGCCTGCACGGCTTGCTGCAAGTCCTGCAGAACGTTGAATGAGCTGCTGAAAGGAAGCAGGAGCTGGCCAGCAATAAATCCCTCCGGGGTAGAGAGGTGAACTGTGGGAAACGAAACATGGGGAATCAAGCGTCTTCCCCAGAAAGAGATATATATGAGCTTATGAAAGCTCTTCTTAAAAAGCACGGGAAAGTTATTTCTGGACATGATCTTAAAACTGTGCTTAAATGGGTGCAGACGAAGATGCCCGATGTAACTGCTTTTAGTATCTTTACGCGGGAACTTTGGGACGATGTGGGGGTGAAGTTATGGGACTCTGCCACATCGGGGAACGCAGAAGCACAGCGTATGCTTCCATGGTGGAGGATCATTTCTGAAATCGTAAAAGCTCAAGAAAGAGTTATGATGGTGATGTAAAAGCAAAAGGGAATTCCCCCACGGTCCCTTCTCTGCCTTCTGAAAGTCAAAGCTGCCGAGAACCTCCAGAGGTTGGTGCCGTAAATTATCCTCCGGAGGATGACCCCTCTGAACCAGAGCTAATAGATCTCGAGAAGGAGCCAGATTTATATCCCCCTAACTCACGCAATGTGTGGGCTAAGATAAAACGTCAAGCCTTAAAGGAGGGGAATCTTGAGATTGCTAAAATGATAGTTGCTCCTGTAATATAACAGGGCCGAGGGGTACAATGGGAGGCTTTGTCTTTTCCTGTAAGTAAGGAGCTGCGCCATACCGTTACTGAGCATGGGCTTTTTTCTCCTTATTTCGTGAGCCTGTTATCCTCTATTTTTGACACTTATGTTATGACTCCTCATGATTTAAAGTCTCTAGCGCAATTACTGTTAACTTCGACTCAGTTTTCACTGTGGGAGTCTCACTGGAGAAGAGGGGCACTTCTTCTCACATTTGAGGGTCATGAAAATCAGGCTGTGGCTGCTTTAACTATAGAACATCTTACAGGCACGGGTCAGCACACTGATCCCATAGCTCAGGCACGGGATATCCCTCAGGAGGTTCTGGAAGTGGTCCGGGAGGAAGCGAAAGAGGCTTTTTTCAAAGTCCCTGACACACAAAAGCCGCAGAAAGCTTTTACAAATATTACTCAAGAACCCCAAGAGCCTTATATGCAATTTATTGATAGATTAAAACAGGCTCTGGAGTGTCAGATAGATAATGCGGAAGCATGGGAAATTTTGTTGTTGAAATTGGCTGTAGAAAATGCTAATGCAGATTGTAAGGAGCTTTTGAAATCCCTCCCTAATCAGAATCCTACATTGGTTGAAATGGTGGAAGCATGTAACAAAATTGGCACTATAGATCATAAATTTGAGGCCATGCTGCTGCCCTTGCAGCCGTGCGTGGTCCGTCAGGCATGGGGAATTGCTATGGCTGTGGCAAACCAGGGCATTTAAAAAAGAACTGCCTGGCTATGAATGTGGGGGCTAAGCATCAAACCCCTGGAATTTGCCCTAGATGCCGAAAGGTCGTCATTATGCTAATCAGTGTCGGTCTAAGTATGATTTCCAGGGCAAGCTGATACAGGGAAACTGGTCGCGGAGCACGGGGCGGTGACGCGTGCAGATACAAGTTCTGTAGCCAACATTCCAAACCCCCCGGAGAGAAGCAACAACGTCACAAGTCCGCGTCCAGCAACAGCCGGAAGTGCTGGACTGGACCTGGCAACCGCTCACACAATAATGTTACTTGATTGCTCAGTTCACTTGATGTCAACAAATGTTTCAGGTCCCTTACCCTCTAATACACAGGCGCTGTTATTAGGAAGATCATCTACCACATTATCAGGGCTTTTTGTACTACCAGGTGTCGTTGACTCTGATAGTACCGATGAAATTAAAATTATGGCATGGACTCCGTTTCCTCCCTGCACAGTATCCAAAGGTAGCCGTATAGCGCAATTAATATTGCTTCCAGCAGGGATGGACTCCCTCATTCCTAATCCTTCTCCTAAAAGGCAAGGAGGATTTGGGTCTACAGGAAACCCACAAATCCTATGGGTGCAATCTATTCCTCAGAAACAACTCATATGTCTACGTACTCTTATTTGCGGGGGACAGCAAGTAGTACTAAGTGGAATTATTGATACTGGAGCGGACGGCACAATAATATCTCAGGCCAAATGGCCTCCACAATGGCCTCTGACTAATGTGTCCCATGCATTGGCTGGAATTGGAGGAACTAGTAACAGCCGCCATAGTGCAGGATTAATCCAGATCCAAGGCCCAGAGGGGCATGTAACCTCTGTTAAACCTTTCGTGTTACCTGTTCCTTTGATTCTATGGGGCGTGATGTGCTGTCTCAGTGGGGAATGTCCATCCAAACTCATTTTTAGGAGGGGTCATTGAAGCGCATGACACCCTTAAATTAACATGGAAAACCAATAGTCCTGTTTGGGTAGATCAATGGCCCCTACCACTGGAAAAGCTTTGTGCCCTCCAAGAATTAGTTATGGAACAGTTAACAAAAGGGCATATTGTCCCTTCTACTAGTCCTCGGAACTCGCCTATTTTTGTGATTAAAAAACAAACCAGCAGGTGGCACTTGCTCCACAACCTCAGAAAAATTAATGACGCTATGGAAGACATGAGAGCCCTCCAACCAGGACTCCCATCCCCCACTATGATTCCTTGTAATTGGTATTTGACTGTCATTGATCTTAAAGATCAATGCTTTTTTAATATTCCACTACATTCTGATGATGCTCCTAAATTTGCTTTTTCAGTTCCAAGCGTCAACATGCAAGCTCCATTACAAAGATACCAGTGGGTTGTGCTGCCACAAGGAATGAAGAATAGTCCTGCAATATGTCAGTGGTATATAGCTAAGGCACTTAGTCCTGTTAGGACTGCAATGCCTAGTGTCTTGTTATATCATTATATGGTTGACATCTTAGTGGCTGCACAACATCACGAGGTCATGGAGGAAGCTGTAGCCCTTGTCATGACTGTTGTTAATTGAGCAGGCCTCTGTATTGCGCCAGAAAAAAAATCAGAAAATACCCCCATTTAAGTACTTAGGTTGGCACATCAGAATTCAAACTATAATTCCTCAACCTTTACAGATACAGACAAACATTAGAAATCTGCATGATGTACAGAAACTGTTGGGAACAATTAATTGGGTTCAACCACTGTTAGGTATTTCTAATGCAGACTTAAATCCTTTATTTGAACTGCTCAAAGGAGATACTGACTTGCTTTCTCCTCGCAGTCTTGACTCTGAGGCTGTTAACTCTTTGCAAAAGGTTGCTGCAGCGATCACAAACAGGCAAGCTCATCGATGGGCCCCTGAACTACCATTTCACCTAATTATTTTAAATCCTGTTCGACCACCTCACGCGCTGATTTTTCAGTGGGATTCTCAGAAATCAGATCCACTGTTAATTACTGAATGGATTTTCTTGCCGAATCAATCTACAAAAACAATTTTGACACAGCATGAGATGTTTGCTTCTCTGATAATTAAAGCCAGACAACGCTTACTAACATTATCAGGGAAAGACTTTGCTTATATCTGCTTACCTGTGACAAACATATATTTACAATGGCTTTATCAGCAGTCAGACATTTTCAGTATGGCATTGGCAGACGATATGGGTCAACTTACATTCCATCCACCTCCGCTTAAGCTGCTCAACGCCAACATTCATTTGATATCCAGGCAAAAAAAGAGTGATCGACCATTATGAGCGCTTACTGTATTTACAGACGGGTCTGGAAAATCACACAAATCAGTCATCTTGTGGTGGGACAACCAACATGAACGATGGGACTCAGACATAGAGACTGTTCCTGGTTCTCCCCAGATAGTGGAACTGAATGCAGTTGTTCAAATTTTTTGAAGGTGGTCCACACCACTTAACCTGGTTACTGACTCAGCTTACGTTGCAGTAATTGTTGAGCGAGCTGAAGCATCTGTATTACGTAATATCTCGCATTCTGATTTATTTGTTTTATGCAAGAGCTTATTTTTCTCTTAGATTCTCGTCCTCATCCTTATTTTGTTATGCTTGTCAGATCACGTACTTCTTTAGCGGGTTTTATTGCAGAAGGAAATCAACGAGCAGATATGCTAACGCTCCCAGTACAAGTATTGCCAGATCGCATAGCACAAGCTAAACTCAGCCATTCCTTTTTTCACCAGAATGCTGGAGGTCTCAAACGACAGTTTGGATTTACCTCTCAACAAGCATCTAATATTATCGCCGTGTGTCCTGACTGCCAAAGGCATTCTTTTCCATCAATAGCAGGAGGAGTTAATCCTAGAGGTCTACAGAGCTTACAGCTATGGCAAACAGATGTTACGTAATTATCCAGAATTTGATAATCTGAAATATATTCATTCTTCTATTGATACCTTTTCAGGTGCTTTGTTTTCTTCTTGTCATACAGGAGAAAAAGCACTTGATGTTCATAAACATTTAACACGTGCCTTTGCCACTTTAGGCATACCCTCTCAGATAAAAACAGACAATGGTCCTGCATATGTTTCAACTGCAATGAAAGCCTTTCTTGACTCCTGGGGTGTAACTCACATTACTGGCATCCCTCATTCCCCTACAGGTCAATCTCTGTTTGAACGTTCTCATCAGTCTTTAAAGCGTTTCTTACAACAACAAAAGGGGGGAGCAGGGATTGTCACCCCTGAGGAACGACTCCAGAAAGCTTTGTATGTTTTTAACTTTTTGAAT
Organism: Athene noctua; assembly: GCF_965140245.1. Lineage (NCBI taxonomy): Eukaryota > Metazoa > Chordata > Aves > Strigiformes > Strigidae > Athene > Athene noctua. Next base: position 82,717,753 of record NC_134077.1, read on the forward strand.
TGTTCTTTGGTAGACAATAATCCTCCAATAGTTCGACATTTCAACGCGAATGCCTCGTTCGAGACACGAGTTAAAGCTCCAGTGTTGGTTCGTGACCCAGAAACAGGTAAAATAATAGGACCATATCCTCTTGTCACGTGGGGAAGATGTTATGCTTGTGTTTCCACAGAAAAAGGCCCCAGGTGGATTCCAGCAAAGAACGTGCGTCCTTTCCATGAATCCCTACCTCGAGCACTTGACGAGCCCAGCGAGGACTCTGCTCAATCTGCAGATCATCCTCCTGAACAGCAACTTCTTGATCCTTTTGAGGCTGCAGAGGATATTCACCAAACTTCATAAACTGAGGATTGTTATATGAGTCAAGAAAAGGAGTACCTGTAATAGATATTGTCTGTACTCGATGTGGGTATTGGAAACCTTGGGTTTTGTGTGTATGTTGTGGTTGTCCTAGGAAGGGATCAAAGAAAAATGCAAGAAGTGATTTGCATGGAGGAAAAGAGGGGGTAAAAAGAAATCTTTAAAATAGTTTCTGCTTTTTTAACACTAATGACAATAGTGCGAGGCTATTCATTTCCCCCTGCACTTCTAAGGTCAATGTTTGGGTGACGCTAGCAAATGTGACTGGGCAAGACACTTTGTGCCTTGCTACCGTTTCACCTAATAACCCCTTCTCTACATGTCTCGTAGGCCTGCCATTAGATAAGTGGCCAATACCTGAAAGTATAAAACACATCTTTCCAGCGCTGTCGCAAAATTTAACAAATAAGTGGGATGTATGGGTCTCTTTTCTCCCACAAGCTACTCTGGATCCACAAGAAATTGAATTTCTTGGATCGATAAAAATGGATTTTTGTGTTAAGTTTAATGATACAGGAAAAGATCAATCTAAGGTATGGGATGTTTCTCCTACCCATCCCACCTTTAAAAATGCCAGCGCTTGGTGTAATTATACAGCAACAAACCTCTCTAAGTCTAGCAATACTCCACTTCTGTTACCATTGGGGATTTTCTCTATTTGTGGAGATAGAGCATGGCCCATTATCCCTTCTCATATAAAGGGAGGGCCATGTAGCCTTGGTTGTCTTTCTGTTTTGACTCCTAATACAGCTATGATTTTGCAGCATCGTTTATCCCACAGAGCGAAGCGTGGCATTCATGCATATACTCCTGATTGTGATGACAATGCAGAATTTTGGTCCTTGGGTAAACGCTTTGCTGCTTCTTTTCTGCTACCAGGAGATGCTGCTGGAAAAGCATTAGCAACATTAGATAAGCTTGGCTGCTGGCTTGCTAAACAAACAAATGCCACTAACAAAGCTTTGTCTGGTCTTTTGTTGGATGTAAATAGTATCTGCCATGCTACATTACAAAATAGAGCTGCTATAGATTTTTTGCTTTTAGCACAAGGCCATGGTTGTGAAGATTATGAAGGCATGTGTTGCATGAATCTCTCTGACTACTCGGAATCGATTCATGCCAGTATCCAACAGCTTAAAAAAGGAGTCTCTAAACTCCAACAAGATGATAGTTGGGATTGGTTAGACAAGCTTTTTGGAGGATGAGGGTTATCAGGATGGCTTAGAAGCTTAGTAAAGACTATTGTTTATGCTTTGGCTGTTTTTATTCTTATTGCTTTTTCTACCTCGTTTGTTACAATGTTTGCAACAATTGATGGAACGTTCCATGAAAAAGATTCTTTTTGTACAACAGGAAGGGGGAGATGTGGGAAAGGACTTGAGAGAAGCAGACAGGACGGCACGCCCTGCTTCACTGTTGTTGTTAGAAGGGGATGTACTGGAACTTGTAGGCCATAAACCTTGGGCAGCCTGATAAGGGGAATAAAGAAGTGCTGAGGTGGGGGAGAGTTACTGCCCTAAGAGTCATGTGGTGCCGGAGAAGAAGAAAATATAAGGTCTCTGAAAAACAACTGAGTGTCTGCAAAAACAACTTAGTCGTAAACAGTCCTGTTGTGAGAGTTTTAATTAACTACCAATCAACGAGCATTGATAAAGAATGTTGAAGTATAGCAATCAATCAGTGTAAGACGCTTATCTTCTGATTTCTTCTGATTTTCTATATAAATGAATGATTTCTGCAATAAAGTGCTCGGGCTCTCGAGCTCAGACTCTGCTTGCATCAAGCTGTGTCCCATCTCTCAATCGCGGCAGTTGTCTCTTGCAGTTTCACATGAGTTTGTGTCATTTTATGGAGATTCCTCCCTGAATTAATCTGATTCTGGCTCCATAGCTCACTCTCCTTCTCTGTCCTGCATGGTAGTATGACCATCCTGCAAGCACAGTGTTAGGGCTCACAGCAGAGCTCTAAATCTAGAAATAAATACACTCAACAGTGTATGCATTTTCATTCAAAATTATTGCTGTATATAACTTAATAATCTCCTCTTTGTCTGGTTCTCCAGACTTCTCAACATTTTCATCCCTTTCCCTTAGTAAATTCTCACCACCATCCAAACCAATATTCCTCCACAAGTTATAATTCAGGAACTCATCTACCTTTCCTTTTCTTTAATTACCTTCTGTTGTAGTATTGGAAAATATTTTCATGCAAATATCAATCATTTCACAGGAAGGGAGGAAGGTGATGATACAATTATGATCTCACCTAATTTTTTTATATCAAATCAGAATGGTACTTATTTACTACTTTCAGGCATACCATTTTCTCTAAAAAACTTCATCAGGTTACTTTTTTGAACTACCTCTATTCTTACCAAGACTATGGCCCCCCAGTTATTCAGTGTTTACATTTCCAGCTGCTTGCACAAATGACAAGGAATGTCCTTTAACAATGCTGGGGTACGAAGTTAATTCCACAGTTCAGCTGAGAGGGCTTATTATTTCCTTTGCCTCCCATCTTCCTCCTCTTCTTTCACTTGGAAACATTTTCAGAACTTTTAATTTTTCTTCTTTTTGTCCTTGGCTAGGGTATAACACTGTGTAAGGCTGAGTGGTAAATATGTACTTCAAAGAAAACTTGTTCCTGACTTTACTACCACTTCATTGCAACTCCCATTTTACTTACACTTCATTGTTTCTCCCAAAATACTTAGCACAAGATGCTGGGGTTTGTAGCCTGCTTGATACAGACTATGAGCAAAACGGAGTACATGGGTGGTTGGTTCCATCATTAGCAGAAAAACCTCCTCTGTACTCACTGATCTTCATGGTACAAATCAGGTCTTCAGGGCTACCACCACTGAAATGCAAACACCTATGAAACACAAATAAGCAGCCAACCAAAGGCTGAGCAACCCTTACATGACTATTAGGAATCTGTGTCTTATTTTCAAATTCCATGTTGGGTGTCTGTGTTTTCCTAATGTTTCCTAAACAGGAGAGACTCTTTTCACTTCCATTTTGAATTGAATCTGTCAAATACGCTTTGTCTAGCAAACAAGTGGGATTATACACACTATAAAATGCCAGCTGGCATAGTGGCGTTATCTTGTTTAACTGGGGGCTTTCTCTCAGGACCTCTCTTAGAGCATGTTCTTGTCTCATTTGATGCATCATGTGGCTACTTTACAGTGCCTTGGGCCTCAGAACACAGGGGGCTGGGCCATCCTTCACACGTGTCTGTAGTATTTTCACTGCCTCAATTATTAGATGGCAGTCTTTATGCTTCCATAATTTATTAACTGCTTAATCTGTTCTGCTTTTATATAAATGCTTATTAGGAATCTCTACAGGCTGCACAAAATATTATAAGTTGTATTTGCTCCAGGAAATTGTGTGTCAGCAAGTGCCCTAGGAAGTGACTTGTTTGAACTTTTAATTTTACAGGAAGGAGAATGAGCAATAGTACAATATAGAAAGTAGTTACAAGATTCCACATCATTATTTGCCTTCATGTACGTGTTTCTAAGTCCTGTGTGTGGGTGTTTAGTCACACACATTGATGAATATTTCTAAGACACATTCCAGTTGTGAAGACCATGTTGTATGGTTTGTTAGCTATGTATCTGAGGGCTGAGGGATTAATTACCACTTGTAATCCCGTTACTGCAAGGGCTTGGAGTTTAAAATGGTTGCTGTCATTGGCATGTCCAAAGATAGCACCATATTCAAATGAACATGCAGGCCATCAGATAGAGTGTGTGAACAGCGAATGTAGCTTCATCCCTCAACTTATGAAAGAGCATAAACATATTCTGAAGAAGCTCAACAGTGACAAAGCAGATGAGGATTAGGAACAGAGGAAAACATGAAGTCCCCACTGTTTAAGATCGCATTTTTTTTCCTTGTGTTACCTGCAGTTAATCCAAACTTACTTTTCTATAGTTCCATGAAGAATACTGAAAACAGTGTGTATAGACAATACACATTCAAAAAACTCAAAGCATTGAAATGTGATTGATTGATTGACTTTGTCAATGAGTGATCAATTGACTTTGAATGTATGAAAAAAAAATTGGTGCCACATTCTTCGGTGATGCTTGTGCATTAATTTTTCTCTTCTGCTTTCACTGTTGCTTTGATCAAAAAGAAACATCTTTTTAATCCTATGTGGGCAGACTGTGGTAGAGTTCACTGCTTTAAGTTAACTATAAAATGTAGTATTCAGGTCAAGTGGGAGGCACATGCAAACTAAAGATTTTGCTCCTTGCATAGCTGTTGGACTTGTCATTAAGCGTGTCCACACTCTCCTCATTCCCATCTCTTCCTCAGGTTTTCTGAGAATAAAACAAAGTAGTTGTCCTATTCTAGAGTACTGAGTACTTCCAAATCTATTGGAAAGGCACACTGATTTTATTACAGATATTGCTTATTTGCATACTGTTACAGAGATTCTATTTTCTCCTTTTTATTTCCTTGTCCCCAACTGGTTCAGGTTGACTCCTTTATCTATGGAAGTTACCATGATCTTAAGAATCTTTCTAACACTTTGGTCCATTTATGAAAATTCATTTTTAAAAACTGCGACAGTCTGCATGTCCTAGCTGATAAGTATGCTTGTAATTCAGCTCTGCCATTATCTTACCTATAGGAGAAGGTCTGACCATGTTGTACGGTTCATATATGTCGTGTGGTTCATAAACTGATAACTCAAAACTGACATCATAAACCGATCATTATCATTACACTAATCAGCAAGACTTCTTTTTCTCCTTTTTCCTCTTCTCTTTAAAATTATCATTTTAGAATGAAGAGTATGGTTTGGTTGCAGATATGATATTTTGAATATGATAATCTTTTTGGATGGATCTTTGTGACTTTCAGCAAAAAGATGAACTGGTAAAAAATGATTGATTGAAACTCTGCAGTGATTAATTTAATTTTCCCTGAACCATTTATAAGTATTTCTGATGTGCAGGGTACCAGATACTTGTCAACTTTTCTTCTAGGAACTAATAAATATTACTGCTTATGTTCAAACTTATTGATGCTTTATTTTCTAATACAAATCAGTTTTAAATCTGGGAAAACGATCAGTGTTAATAATGCATGTCTCTCTTCCAAGTTTCCCCTTTTTTTTAGTGATCCTGTCAAGTTCTCATTCAGTACCTTTTTTAATGGGATTGAGGATTGATTTAGAAAATTTAGAGTAATCTTATGTGTGATTTACATAATTTTCCTGTTAATTAGGGTACCATTTAGGAGCCTAAAGTATGTCTATATATGTCAGTTCAATAGTAGAATATTCTTGGACAGATACTGTGACTTAACTCAGCTTTACATGTACTCACACGTGATATTGCAACAGACACCTTTGGGCAAAAATAAAGCAAAGTCTCTTCTATCAGTCTCTATTTAAATGTAAATTAAAATTAACAGGGTAAGAATCCGAGCGATCACTTTCTAAAGCCTTGTTAATGTGTTCTCAGAGTAACTGAGATCAAATTTGGGTTTACATTCCTAATTTCCACACATTCATTGTCAGTTTGTTGACTTTCATGATCATTGAAAATAGCAGAGAATCTGGTCCCACAACATCCAGGATGTTGTCGGCCCAGATTCTCTGAGGCTTTTAGCTTTTTAAAGATCCAGACAATGCTCCAGGGAATTTAAATGACTTTCAGAAATGAAACCTTTCTCTTTTTCTTCTTGATGCTAGTACTGGTGAGCACTAGAGAACTTTAGGAAATGTATTCTACTGTAATGCAACTCCAAGCTTAATCTCTTTAACCCTGTTTACAGTGATGTGTTTCTTCTTCACTGTGCAATTTAATAATCTTAGTTCCTTATTATCTGCCCTTTTTCCATTTTAACTTACAAACACATGCACATATATCAGAAATGTCTTTTTTTATCCACATTGTTTTTCTCTCTAATTGTTTCTTTTTTGACATGTGGGGTGTCCTGTTTCATTTCTGATGTTTTGATAGCTTTGTGTGTTTTATTCTAAGTGCTACTACTCATGTTTTCTTAAATATTTTTCTTAAATGTGTAAGTTTTATAGTTCACCTTCTTTCATGAAACCCTTCTTTAACATGCAGGGAGTCATAAGTAACTATCTGGATCCTTTCTGGTTTGTAAAAGATTTGGGAAACTTAAGCCCCATTCACTGCTCAGCTACAAATGTAATTTATGATGCTTCATAATTCTCCTAAAATCCAGAGATTAAATTTATGATAAAGCAACTAGAGTTGCTTATTCATGTCACAGAAATTTTGAGTAGAAAAGATACACTGCAAATACTGAGGAATTCAGTGCAAAGATGCGTATCTCTAAGTTATCCAGGCCAATGGATATCCATTACAAAGTCCCTTCTTTTATGAAAAGCTTTTAATTTGCTTTGGCTATCCTTGGTATGGCAGCAGTTTACATTTCCCTTGATTTGAGGAATTATCTTGGCAATTCTTCTTGAAGAAGTTGCCTTTGGAGGTGGAAAAGGAGCTTTGCTGTCCTTTGAGAACTGTGTCACGATCTCCTCCAGGTTTTCAGTGCTCACATGGCCTGACGAGGCTGTTATGCCCTCATGGAGCAAAAGGCACAGCACGAACACAGATCCTGTACATCCAAATGGACAGTGATTTTGGTGGGATATACTGTAGAAGTGAAGGAAAAAAAACTTTTGAGAAGTAATGAGAAGAGCTAATGCAAAATTCTCTGAGTATCTGCTCCTATTTTCATGTCTATAAAATTGGGAGAATTGTTGTTAAACAAGGATGAATTACTTCCCCCCCCCCCCCCCCACCCCCCCCCCCCCCCCCCCCGAATAAGAGGCACTGTACAAAACCAAGTTCATTGTCATTTCATGGCTTATCAGAAAGCAAGAACCATCTACCCTATGATTCAAAGCAGAACATGTTACAAAGTACCAGTCTAGTTTAACATGTCTGTCAAGAATTTTTATTGAATGAGGCAAAGTTTTTGCCTGTTTTTAGAGTCATTCTAGATACATAATTTTATGTATATAAATAGTTACAGCATTCTACTTCAAATTTTAATTTTACAAACTTTCACTGCTAGGTAATTCTTCATTAATTACATCAGAGACCCTTTCAGAGGGAGAACAAAGGTAAGCATAGTAAAAGTTGGCTGAACAGGCACTTCCAAATATTGCTCAGAGTGGCTAAGATTATCAGGGTGAAAACAGAATCTAAGATCATGTTTGGTTGTCTAATTAGGAATTACTCCGTTCCACATTCCACTTTGTATGTACTGTTGTAAAAGTTTTTTATGCTGTTTTCCCTCCCTCTCTCTGTTTAACACATCTGATTAACAAGGTCTTACTCCTAAGAATAACAACCACAGTTTCACAAAGGAATAATAAATTGTTGTATTTTGTTTCCTGACAATTGAAAAATAGAACTATTAAATCCATAGAAATGTCTGTTGTAAAAGGCAAATAAAAATAACCTTAAAGATAAACGTAAGTGATGTATAGATGCAGAGTTCTGCCAAAAATCCGAGGAATCAAAGTCACATATTCTGTAACAAAATCAGTGATCTTTCTACAAAAATCAGTGAGCAGAAAAAAACAGGGTCCAGGAGAGATCACTATTACAACAATCTGCACAGAATTATAGGGTCTCAAGGTTCCTAAAGTTAATGGGCAGCAACATTCTTTGAACTATAACATTTCATTCAGAAATGTTAGAAAAGAAAAAGAAAAGAACCAACTCCAAAACACATTTGTAGGAGAGGAATGAAAATTATAATGGGTCTGGAAAATACAAACTATAAAGACCAATGAAGTGAGCAGATGTTTTCAGTTTAGACAAGACAGAGGTTGGAAAAAAGGGGCATAATAACAGTCATGACAGACTATTTCAAAAGGGAAGGGAGCCTAGTCTGTGTGGGAGATGGGAGAAGAAAGTTTAAATTGCAATAAAGGACATTTAAACTAGACCTTAGGAGAAAAAAGTCTCCATGGTAAGAAGTGATGAAGTACTGAAATAAAAGAGTATATCATCTCCACCACAGGAAACACTCTCAGGTCCCACAGCCACCTGTCTGGAATGACTGGGATAGAGATCATCCTGCACAGGGGCATGTGCACTGGACTGGATGAACTCTGGAAGTCCTTTCCAGTCCTCCTGTCACTAACCAGAATTAGATCACTATGTGCCCATACAAGATTACTTACTGACGATGCACAGCAGCTATCTTCTCCCAGGCAAAGACTTCACAGGAATTTTGCACTGGCCAGGGCTGTCATTCTCTTTTCTTCACCAACCATGAAGAAGTCTCCATCAGTGCCATTCTAGTGTGAGATTCACATATCACTTTTCAAAATGTGTCAGATGTACCAGCACTTAAACTCAAGGAAAAAAAGCACCTGCATACCATGTAAGAGCCAGGATCTACCTATATTGTAAGGGAAAATATTAACCTGTGTATTCAGAAGAAAAATAATGGACAGCACAAACAGATCTTGTCAATACCTTGCAATGCTCTCAAAAAAAACCCCGAATTAAACCCTTCTGTAATATTATGTTCAGGCTTTTTTGTTACACAACAGTTTTCAGAAAAAAAGACCCGTATCAATTTAAAAAACATCTACATGCTATTGCTGCCCCCTGTGGGTACCTGACTATTAGCAAAATTTAAATTCAGAGTTCAGAGCTATCACAGCCATGGGTGTAAAACTCTCTGATGTCTTCTAAAAGATATAATTAACAAAATGAGACTGATCAAGAAGTGGAACTTCCATTTTTTCAGAAAATTATGATTTATAGATATGGTGTTGAAGTGATTGATAGAATGTTTGAGTATAATTGATAATTAATATGAATTATCAGAAAGTATCACTGTTTGAGTTCAATATAAAGTTGCATCTATCAGGACTTCTGTGAAATCTCATGACACGCAGGCACCCACACTCTGATTATGTCTTTTCCAACTTCTCTGGAAAATTAAAAAAATTCTCCTTGTGTAGCTTACCTGCTGTGAAACTCAGAGGTCTAAAAGCTCCAATAGCTCATGTCCAAGACTACCTTAACACTACACAGGTTCTACTCCCATTTAATTTCTGAGATGATCAGGTTCACACTCAACAAATAAATACTTATGTTATTATTGGAGTAACACAACACCTTGAGTCCTATATTTAGATTTGTGGGTTAGAGTACTTGACGTAAACCCTTCAGAGATACTGTGTGCTACAGTCTGAATAGGGTAAATCCTTCCAGCTTTCTCATTCAACTTGGTCATGATGCTGTCATGAACAAAACATGATGCCCTGCAACACTTAAATCATATTACAGTAAAACTGATTACTGACTTTAGTGGAGTGCAGCGTTACTCCTTGGAGTATTTCCAGTGATTGTGTGATGATATATATATATCTTTTTTTTTTTCCTCATAGAAGTTAAATAAATCACTGCACCTTGATTAGCACACAAACAACTGAAAAACATTAGAAAGTAAAGATGGGCTTCTGATAGGGCTTCATATGTATTGCTGTTGGAAGAGGGTAAAGCTTGGTGAAAAGGTGAACTACTACTGGAAGGAGGAAGACACAAGAAAATTTGAATACAAACAGAAAACATACTACATTTAATCCACCTGAGCACTTCATATGAGCTGGAATGTAACTCCTTTGAGGTGGTATCTAGTAAAATTTGAATGTTGATCTCTTGGATGATTTTGTATTATTATTTCATTGATGACCAGTCACAAAATGGTGAAGGTACTGGGAAATTTCTAAAGGACATAAAATTGGAAAGCAACATTGGTGCACAGGAATATCTCCATGCTCTACAGATAGAAGTGAATGGTGATCAAGGCAACTGTGGTAAACAGATAAGAACAAGATGAAACTGTAGAGTGTAAAATATGAAGTCTGTGCAGTCTGAGGGCCAGTGCAAAGAAATTATGTTCAGAGAATCTAGATGTGAAAATAATCAAGGAGGAAAGACATTGTGATACATGGTCGCCAAAGTAATTTTTAGTTCAACATTGACTGGGAGTCTCAGAAGAGTAGGTGTGTAGAGAGATACTCTTAGCTTCAAGAAAGAGGGTCTTAAGGAGTGTCCTTCTGAGGCTCTCAGAAGCGGGAGAGATGAACTTTAAAATATATTTGTAAAGAGGAGAGTAGTGGTCTATAAGATTTATGTTGCTAAGTTCAGGCATAGTACATGTGTAGCCTATAAAACTTGTCTGAGACTTTTCAGTTGAAAGGTAAGCTGCTCAAGGTTAATAAACATGCCTCCAGGAATGGAAAATAATTTTATAACACTCTGATTGTGTTCCTTCACTGTGGAAGGCAAAAGTGACATCTGACAAGGCCTTTGTAACCGAGACCTTTACCCATTAAAAATCTCTGTGTAGCACTTTGCAAAACCTTTAGGAGTAATTCAATAGTAAATGTTTGTTTTATTCAGAACTAAAGCTTCTTTGTCTGGGTATAAGACCACTTAAAAAGAATAATTTGAAAATGCTTACACTGCTGGTTTTGGGATTGAACAGAGGCAGATGTGGCCATTTGGCCATATACTTGTTGAAATGGGTGTTAAATTTCCACTATAAAGTGATTATCTTACACACAATGAATTTCATACAGTATGCTTTTACTTGAAGACAGTATGGAGAGGAGTGGCAGGCCTCTGCTCTTCCTTCCCTTGGTTCTTTGCAAGCATTCATGTGGTCCTGCTTGTCATTGTTGACTGATGCATATTTTAAAGAGAGAGAGTAAGTATAGCTCATACTTGTTCAGAAGAATCGACCTGTAGCCCGTAATTTTTGAGTTTGACATTATTCATTTAAAGGATATAGGATTATATCAAGAAACTTGTTTCAGTTCCATTAATGACAACTTTCTTGTGACAGTGGTATTTCTTTGTGTTTTTCTATTCATGCTCTGTTGTTCAGGTAGTAGTCTCCAGGCACATTGCTGATGTTCTACTTCTTCTACAGTAAAAATTTTACCATCATCTTTTTCCTGTTGTTTTTTGAACTGCTCTGTGTGTGGCCAAAATATTATATTGCTTAAATTATGAAGAGGTCAAATACAGCAAAGGTCTGCTCTTCAATTTTAATTTCTGTGGTTAGAAATTAGTAGACCAAATCAGGAAAAAACCTGGTGCAGTATACACAGATTTCTAAGCTGTTCTCCAGTTTCATAAAGTTTGTTGAAGTAGAGTAATTATATCCTATGTACTTGATATTTAACTGGACTAAGTCTGTGCACAGGTATTGAATAGAGGACCTTAGCAATTTCAGCTGCATAAAACTCTTCGAGCAATCCTCACCCTGCAATAGGGAAAGATTTGCAAGCAGCTGCTGCTGAATATAATATGTCCCAGTTGATAGAAGGAAGATATACTGTTGAATAAACAAATACAATATGGTGAATAAAATGTGGCACTGAATAAAATATAGTGAAAAAAATATACAAGTTCAACAGAACCTTTCTATTTATTGGAACTAAAAATCAGTCTTCAGCTTCTTTGTGATATTCACTATTGTGTTTTGTACTTAGAACATTTGCTTGAAAACAGTGAGAATGGTTTGGGTTTGACTCTGGTTTTGGTTTGGGTTTGGTTTGGTTTGGTTTCATTTTGGTTGTTTTTTTTTTGGGGGGGGGGGTTGTTTTTTGTTTTTTTTTTTAATATTCATCTTTCCTGTGTTTTTACCAAATAAACCTCAGACGACTTGAAGTATTCATCCTCAGACACCTAAAAGAACACCATGAGCAGATGTTGCAGTTGAATACATCTCAATTCACAAAACATCAGAGTTCTCAACTCCATTGCCACCTGTGTGGTTCCAGTGCTGTAGTAGCTCCTGCCCCCTCTCAGCCATTAATGCTGAGCATCCTTAACTGGAGCTTTGAAGACTGTACTCCACCCCAAGGTGGTATGTAAAGGCTTGAGGCTTTAGACAGTTTTCTGGATAGACTGGACTTGGATACACTCAGGCCTGAACTCAGTTAAGATGACAATAGTCCCAATTCTGATGTTACTGCTAGTTTTGTCTTCCTATCTTTAAAAGAAAGGAAATTAATCTGGCTTCACCAATCAAGGACAACAAGAAACGTTTCTGTAAGTATGTCAACAGCAAAAGAAAGACCAGGGAGAGCCTCCATCCCCTGCTAGGCACAGGAGGAAACATGGAAACAAGTGACGAGGAAAAGGCTGAGGTCCTTAATGCCTTCTTTGCCTCGGTCATTAAGAGCAAGTCTAGTTGTGCTGAGGGAATCCAGCCTCCTCAGACAGAAGACAGAGACTGGCAGAACAACCCTCTGCAATCCACGAGACAGTCAGTGACCTGCTGCCTCACATAGACACACACAGGTCTATGGGACAGGACGGGATACACCCGAGGGTGCTGAAGGAGCTGGCTGGGGTGCTCGCCAGGCCACTTTCCATCATTTACCAGCAGTCCTGGCTGACCGGGGAGGTCCCGACAGATTGGAAATTGGCCAGTGTGACGCCCATATATAAGAAGGGCTGGAAGGATGATCTGGGAAATTACAGGCCTGTCAGCGTGACTTCGGTGCCCGGGAAGCTGATGGAGCAGCTCACCCTGAGTACCATCACACAGCACATGAGGGACAACCAGATGCTCAGGCCCAGTCAGCGTGGGGTTATGAAAGGCAGGTCCTGCCTGACAAACCTGATCTCCTTCTTATGACAGGGCGACCTGCTGATTGGATGAGGGAAAGGCTGTGGATGTAGTTTACCTTTAGTAAGGCCTTTGATACCATTTCCCACAGCATTCTTCTGGCAAAAATGGCTCCTTGAGGCTTGAACAGTGGCACGCTTTGCTGGGCAAAAAACTGTCTGGACGGACGGGCCCAAAGAGCTGTGGTGAACGGAGTTAAATCCAGTTGGCAGCTGGCCATGAGTGGTGTCCCCCAGGGCTGGGTGTTGGGGCCACTCCTGTTTAACATCTTTATTGATGATCTAGACGAGGGGATCGAGTGCACCCTCGGTCAGTTTGCAGATGACACCCAGTTGGGTGGGAGTGTTGGTCTGCTCGAGGGTAGGGAGGCTCTGCAGAGAGACCTGGACAGGCTGGAGCCATGGGCTGAGCCCAGCTGGGGGAGTTTCACTGAGGGCAAATGCCGGGGGCTGCCCTTGGGCCACAACAACCCCCAGCAGCGCTACAGGCTTGGGGAGGAGTGGCTGGAGAGCTGCCAGTCAGAGAGGGACCTGGGGGGGTTGATTGACAGCCGGCTGAACAGGAGCCAGCAGTGTGCCCAGGGGGCCAAGAAGGCCAACGGCATCCTGGCTTGTGTCAGCACTGGCATGGCCAGCAGGGACAGGGAAGGGATCTGACCCCTGGGCTCAGCACTGGTGAGGCCGCACCTCGATGACTGGGTTCAGTCATCACTCCTAAAAGGACACTGAATGACTCGAGCGTGTCCAGAGAAGGGCAACGGAGCTGGTGCAGGGTCTGGAGCACAGGTCTGCTGGGGAGCGGCTGAGGGAACTGGGGGGGTTTAGTCTGGAGAAGAGGAGGCTGAGGGGAGACCTCATCGCCCTCTACAGCTGCCTGAAAGGAGGGTGCAGAGAGCTGGGGATGAGTCTCTTTAACCAAGTAACAAGCGATAGGACAAGAGGGAATGGCCTCACGTTGCACCAGGGAACGTTTAGACTTGTTTTTCTAATAAACATCGGAGCTTGACTGTTAACCCTATTGGTGTGTGTCTTGTCTCACAGCCTCGTCCTGCAGCTAAGGGGGTTCCTGCTACAGTTATGTACCAACTACTGTACCTGAACCTGTGTGCATCAACACACAAAACCTGACTGGAAGGTGAAACTGCTGCAGAGGAAATATTGGTGTGAGATTCAACTATTATCCCCAGGACAAAGAAAGAGTTATCAAAATTACTTTCTTCAAACTTTGGATTTCGCTTACAAGCATGTCGGATCTTATCTGTGTAATGCACCCTACCTCACTAGGGAGAGATTTTTGTCAGCAATAATTTGTATGTATGCACGTAGGCCCTGAAGAATATCAGCTAAAATGAACATGAAATTCAGTACTGGAAAGCTGCATTTTATAGTAAACGTTCTCAGGATTTACTGATCTACCGCGTTATGTGGGCAGGTATATGGGAAGAGATAGCAGTGAACAGCAGAAGGTGGGCTTGCTGAAGACAGATTTCAGATGGATGGATTTAAACTAATAGTGGTTGAAGGGGGGTTTTTGTGGTTGTTTATGGTTTTGTTTTTTTCCTTTATCTTTGAACTCATCAATTTACTGAAGGGACATAATCCTCCAGAGTGTTGGTATTGGTAACCTAACAAGCTACTCGGAAATGTGAATGCAGAAACCATTCCTATTTGGAGTTGGTCCAGGCTGTTGCTGCTGAAGCACTCGGCTAGCCTTGGCGGGCGTGACCCTGGCACGGTGGTGTTGCTCTGCTCTTTCTCGGCCGGCTCGCTGCTGCTGGCTCTTGGCTCCTCCTACGGCCAGTTGCAGTGGGCTCCTGGCTTCCCTGCAGCCGCCTGGTAGGACTTCAACTGGCCACTGTATGCTGAGCCAGCACAACAGTGCCTCTGCTCTGCTGCTTTCCCAGGGAAGTCTGGAACAAGGCTTGTGCCTCTTAATGGGAAATGAGTCACAGCTCATCACCAGGACAGCACCACCAGAACACTAGAGGTAAACTTGCACTGGCTCGTAGGGCGGGTGCAGTATCACCAGGAGGTGGACAGGTTTCGCTTCAGGTCGAAGCGAAGGTTAGTGATGGTGTTACCAGCTTCTAAACCAGGTTAGCTACTGGGAACGAACTGTAGGCTTGCCGAAGCAGCACTAAACTGGCTGCTCTCTACGAAGTGTGTGGTTTTGATCAGCTCATTCTCTCTCATCAGGCGGAAAAATAGCCCCAGGATACGAGTGCTTAGCCTACAGTCATGTTGATTTTGCTTTAGGTTTGTCTTTAGCTGTTGGAGCTTCATGAGTCAAAATGGCGTTTGAATTTACAGCCAGGTCTCACCACTTGGCAGTGTTATTTCTAGCTGTTCTCTGCTTGGCTCACCTGAGCCCATCCGCTGAAGGGCTCTGCTATTCTGCCCTGTGGGAGTGGGTGCAGCCTTCAGTGCCTAGGAACTAGTGAGGTGATAGCAGAGGGCGTTGAAGCCTTTTTTGCTTTTCCAACTGTGTACGCGCTGTGCTGCGTATTTGTCGCAACCGTGTCCAAATCCACCACTGGCCTTTCCTCTTCACGCATTTTTGCCCGTACCACGATCTTCTCTGAGCTTAGAAGAGGGGCCTCCTTTGATTCCACCAGCAGCCATCAGACACCGCGACAGTATGTTGGGGATATTCACTGATGAGGAAGTGCAGGCAGCACCTTAGACGCTTGAGAGCGCAGCACAAGCAAAGGGTCTGCTCAGCAAGGCCTGTGTGTGTGCTGGCGTTTGGATAAGCAGCTGGCCTACGGATCGCAGGTTTCTTCAATTTCTTGGGGTTTCACTCACAGGGCCAAGCAAAGGTGGTGAGTTTGAGAGGCCCACTGAAGTGTTTGCATCTCCTATAGACAGCCCTGATATTCTGGCTCTGTAAAGATTTGATGTGAACCCTGGTCCCTCCAGAGGTATTACACACATAAAATTCATTGCCACTGCAGTTTACTATTAAGGTGTTTCCTTTCTTTTGGATTTTTTGGTTGGTGAGTTTTTATTTTTTAATTTACAATACTACCTTCATATAGACACAGAAGCAAGAACTTTTTCTTATACTGAAAGCATGGCATTTCTAAAGAAAATATTAATTCATTACGAGTTCCCCAAATGACACTCTTTCCATAATGGTCCCTTCCCTTGCTGCAGCATAACAGAAATAATCAGTGACCTCACTTTACTCCAGGCTTCTTTCCCAGCCTGTATTACAATCCTGTGTTTTGATAAAGGAGTGAATCTCAACAGATGCAGTCTGCAGCAGTAAGCTCTTGTGCTCTATGAAGCAAAGAAACTGAGTATCTCCACCCTGATGATACAGACGGCAATGAATCCCAGAAAATCTTCCTTTAACACCCAGAAATTTGATAGGCCAGCATCATATCGCCAGCATAATAAAACCAAAAGTACTGATCATCTCAGACAGGGTAAGAACTCTCATACATGGTTTAAAGGCAGCAAATGCCTCTTCCAGGGCTTGAAGTCACAGACGTCACTCTGTGGACACTGAGGACAGCTCACATCAGCCGCTATTATCCGCAGACATGTGGAAGACCTGCTGGTATTTTCATTTCCTTAGGATACTACCATTAAGTTTATAGCATTTACAATCTGCCACATGGAAACAGCAATCCTATGGTTGCCTGGGTTCAACATTCCGACATGCACTTCGGTTCATCTCACAAGCCAGATGACACCAATAGCCAGAGAGTAGCGACTTTACTGCTACTGACCTGACCTGTGCTTGAACCAGTGATCCAGGGATGACAGGCTGAGTATCCTATTAGCAATCATTTGCTGCCATGTAAGGACTTCACACACATGGGAGCCTCAGCCTTTTGTCAGCAACGGGTAGGGAAGGAAAGTTCCTTTTTACCTTCTCAGCCTTCATAGCATTCAAGTTACCAAAAAAAACAAAAATGATGGCCTGCCAGCATGGCATTCTGGATGTCTGACACGTCAGTATGGCAGCATCACACTTCTTATTTTAAAGAAAGATACACACAGCTTCATAACAGTTCCAGAGGGGGGAAAAAAAAAAAAAAAAAAAAGGCGATTTAACTAGCAATTCCACTTTTGAAGGTGACCATGTAAAAGGTGTTACACTGCCACTCCACACCCCTACTCCCTCTGAAGAGGAATTAAAACAACTGCCAGTGCTTTTTGGCAATTATCACTCTGAAGGCAGTTTCTCAGGGTCCAGATCCAGTACGTAAGAGTGGAAAGGACTTGTAAGGTCACTGACTGACACCCCTCGATACAGCAGGTCACCATATAAATTAATCCCTTTTGTTGACCGTCAGTCAGGCCGCTTAATGACGTCCCATTGAAACCCCCGAAATCACTACTCATATTTTTACATCTTGGCTTGTACGTGCTGAGAGCCATAGTTGCAAAGTTCAGCAAGAAGTTCTACCTGCATTATTTTCTGCGTGCCTGTGCAAGGGTCAACACGGCTAAGAAAGCATGAGTGTAGATACAAAACAACCCAGACTCTAATGTAACGACTATTACATTAGAGATCGATGAAGCCCACGCTAAACGAGGGCAGAGGTTGACCCTGTAGCTACTAGGTATTGTGTGCAGTCTGCACGCAGTTTTGGACTTGGATTTTCAAACCAATGCAGAATTTGAGAGAGGAGTAACTATAGGAAAGTGGAGCAGAGCGACATTGACTTGCAAAGGGAGCATATCTGATTAAAAATTACTGTAAATAACTCATTCATCATTCATAAACAATATGAACTTTTAAGCACTACACTCCATGCAAAGCTGTTTCTTGGACAAGGATGTTCTTCCAAGGTGCACTGTGAGTAGAAGAATCTACTACCGTTGGGTAAAGGACCCCCAGGTGTCCCGCACTGAGTAACCCAAGGTCAGGTGTCCCACTGAGGGATAAAAGCTGGGACCCCTTGCAGGGAGGGGCAGTGTCTGTCTGTGAGGTGGATGCCCTGTGCAGAGTTCCCTGTAGGGGAAGGACCTCTCACCTCCCTGGGACTGGGCTCCAGTCAGGTCTGGCTTTTGTAAACGCGGACTGTGTAGAGATTCAGTGTGTGGCTTCCTTGGTCTTACGTCCTTGGCCTGTTGGCTCGGTTGTCTCCCGTCCCTTCTATGGGAGACTGCATCTCACCAGTTATCCCACCCATTGCTGGTCGTGCGGTGTCGTCGTTGGGGTCAGTGGGATTGATGTCCATTATGTATAATCTGGCTGACTTGTTTGTGCCCCCAGCGCTCACCCCTGTACTGACCCTTTTGTATCAAATACAATTTGGTTATTGGTTCATCTTTATGCTGGCTGTGTCCTTTATGCTAGGCCTAATAATTGGCAAAACGCCAACCCATTGGAGGGCAAGAAAAGGAGTGTACATGCCCAGATCTGATTTAGATAACATAACAACTCATTGCACTAATAATAGTGGCATAAGGAGACTCCAGGCAGGACCCCCAAAGAGGATGTCCTGTGCATATGGATGTGCCTGTGTGCATTTGAAAGGGAATAGAAACATGAAAATGGAATGGGAAGGGAAGGGGGAGGGAGAAGGGGAGGGGAAGAGGAAGGGAAAAGGAGACCAGAATCTGGATCACCATGGCAGGTCCGGTAAGCTGGGTTGGTGGGTGCACACCCAGCAAAGTTTTCTGTCGCATTTGAAGTTCATCTCATCGGCCAATTTACATACGAGACCAAGACAGGCAGGTATTCCACAAACTCATTTGCATGAGAGATGAGGAAAAGGTGGAGGCAGGTTCTGCACGTGCTCTGAGGGGGAATGGGGTGCGTCAACCCTTTTGTCCGATTGAGTCGGCAGTCATGATCTCCCCCTACCACCTTTACCTTTCTGTTTTTGCTTCTTGGGCAATTATCCAGCTGTCTGGTGCTGGGTGATTTTCTCTCTCACCAATCTTCTAGCTCTTCTTCAAGGCTACAGTCATAAATTAAGGTGCCACCCTGACTGTGGAGCAGGACAACTAGTGCTGGCCAGACTGCCCTCTCTTCTTCCTTAATTTTGCTGCTTTTTTCTCTCGACCGGGACCTGGAACACTGACGGATTTTAGGAATAATTCAGGAGGCTGTTGCAATCTGTGCAATTCAGCAATTGCAATCGGTGTACGTTCGGCAGCTGTGCCCTTCCAGATTTGGAGGCTGTGCCTACTAGACAGCTCTTGCTGCAGTGCTCTGTAAGAGTAGGATCGCTCAGGATTCAGGAGCATCTGCAAAGTGCCTGGTGGCCGTGAGAGCTCCTCTATCAAGTCGCCTTTGTGGCTTCATGCATTTGAAAGGTCAGCCTGAATCCTGTGTCAGGTGAGAATTGTTCTTCATCCCGGAGGAGTGTGAGAAGAAGCTCCCACAGCCCGCTGTGTGGAGACCCCATCGTTCTGCAGCCTTAACGGGATGTGCTGTCAGCGTTGCAGGGATGTCGTCTGGATGATGTATGTAACTGTTTCCAGTCAGGGTTTCTGTCATGCTGGGTAGAGCTCTTTGAGGTGTGCAACAGGTGTGCCTCTAGTATTCACTGTATTCTGTTCTGACAAGTCTCCTTACCTATCGAGCACTTTTGTTGCAGACTAAGGCCATCATAGTTTTCTTCCTCCAAATGGAGGTATTGAAAGTGTTTGGTATTTGGTCTTCAGTTTGCCTACCACATGGCTCCTTGCACTTCAACAAGGAGGTTGGTTGCTTGTCTTGGGGACACCCAGCGATGTGGGACTGATTACTGATGACATGCGATGAATTTTCTTTGCTAACAATTGACCGTGTTTCATTTTTGCACCAGCTAGAGAGACAGATATTCACTAGCAGTCGCTAGGTTCCGCTTGCTGTCAGAAAGGGTCCAGGGTAGATTGAGACCCTCGGCGCTGTGGTATGACCCCAGAAGGAGGCTGCGCAAGATTATAGAATGAAGCCTAGTTACACGTGACCCACCAGTGCTTTTATCGCTAGAATGCTCTCGCAGTCGTGTTGTGCGTCTCCTCCCCCTCTTCCTTAAGCAGTGCACTGTCTGAAGCAGTGAATCCTTTTCATCCCGGTACGTGCGCCGGGGCTCTGTCTCGCTTGTTCAGCCTAGACTCCTACAAATCCCTTAGATTTAGCCGAGCGTTGCTGTGCTCTGATTACGCTTCCAGGATTTTTGGTAGCACAGGGGCACGGTTCCAGTGCCCAGCTGTTTAACACCTTTCACATCTGGCATTTTTCTCTTCTGGATCAGTACAGCTTCTACTTTCATTCTGCCAAGCAGAATAAAGGGCAGAAAGTGCTTCTTTGCTTAGTGCTGGAAGCCCAGGAGCTGATGGGATGCAGTAGTGAACCCGAGTGAGTGGTGAGGCTGTACCAGTGCGTAGTAGCTTACAATAGTTGTTTATTTTAAAAACGAAACTATTGAGAAGTACAATAACGGCTTACTTAAAGTGCATACTCTGGTGTGTTGAACACGCTGTGGCAGAGGTAAATCCAGGGCCTTGCCTTTGCTCCTCGTGTGGATACATGAGTACAAACAACGGAGCTGCTGGGGGGGAGCTTCCTGAACGGCAGCTCATCTGTGGAGCCACGGTAGCTGACGGGTACACTCCCAGCTTGCTCCGGTTGTGAAGTAAAACGCACTAGTTTCAAGATCCCTTGTGGCTACACGAGCTGATGTGTTTTAGCTTGTTTGCAGTGGGCTAGTAGCACCCAACCCATCGGCTACTGTGGTTGGCTGCCGAGTATAACGCTGCAAGCTGCAGGGGGGTGACTACTTATGGATGGCCGTCTGTGCCCCGAGGTGTATGTCAGACATCAGAAGATGGAGAAACCCCAGCCAGCTGACCAGTGACATTTTCGTCTTACAGGGACGCCAGAGCTCATCCAAAGATGATCGTTGTTGCCAGTCAGACCAAAACGAATTCATAAGCATCTTGAGCTTTTTGCATCTGTCTGTCTTCCCCACACAGCTGTGGTGAAGGGGGTCTGTTGTCGCTGGGATGAAGGGAGGCTGTCTAGGGTACAAACGTGGACAGAACCAGGCTCCATCAGCCCTCCTGTTCATCGAGCACCTTACTGTCCTGCCTGTTTTGGATTGTTAGTTCTCTTTGGTATTGTCTGCTATAACGTGCCCGTCAGGGATCTCGGATGCAGTCAGTAGTCAGTGAGCAGCAGCAGTGAGAACCACGTGTGCTCTGAGCGCTGTAGGCACACCCAGTCCGTGTTGTAGTTGGCATACTAAGACTTAGACCTCTGAGAGCTCAGAGGTTGCCTCTGTGTTGAGTTCTGCCAGTTTGTCCCCGTCCTGACCAGTACTTGCCTACCGTAGCCCTGAACTTCCAAAGGAGTTTTCCGCAGGGCCTGCTGCTCTGCGTCTACACTGCTGTGAGGTCTTACGGAGGCTGTGGTGGAGAGCGGAGCTGCCTGAATAGGAAATAACAAATCAGAATATGCCCCAAGCCACATAGGATGGGGCCTGCAGGGGGCAAGATGAAGCAGTGGTTGTCTGTGTGCCTTAGAGATTTGACAGCGCATGTGGGGTGGATGTAATTGCATGGGGGTGCCTGACTGGGCAGCATTGTCTGGAGGGCTTGCCTTTTACCTCAGAGTTCCTGAAGTGGCCTGTTTTCTTCTTTCTGCAGACCATTTTAGGTCCACGTGTGCTATCTGCGGGGAAAAATACAAATATGAGAGCTGCTTCCAAGAGCACACAGACCTGCATGCCGTGGATGGGGAGTACTGTTTCGACACCCAAACTAGCATGAGAAGTCTTTGCTGTGTTATTCTGGGAAAAGGCCAAACGTGGTTCTGCAGGACCCTGTGGCCCAAGCCTGCATTTCACTCTCCTTCAGCTCATGCCTGCAAGGACCTCAGGAGGGATAGATGGCTCCCCTATTCCCCAGCCAGGTAGCTTGGGAAGTTTACAAAGCAGCAGCAATGCTATTTTGCCTCTTCATAGATACAGCATGAACACTTCACTGGAAATGGGTATGTCACGTACTTTTCTAGCTTCCCTTCCCTTACTTCATCTCTGGAAGGCTGGAGAAATGGGCTGACAGGAACCTCACACACTTCAAGAACAACAAGTGCAGAGTCCTGTGGCTGGGAAGGAACAGCTCCGTGAATCAGGACATGCTGGGGGCCAGCGGTCGGGAAAGCAGCTTTCCAGAAGAGGACAGGGAGGTCCCAGTGGACACAACGTTGAACGGGAGCTGGCAATGTGCCCTTGCTGCCAAGAAGTCTAATGGCACCCTGGGCTGCCTACGGCAAAGTCCTGCCACGGGTGGAGGGAGCTGCTCCTCCAAGGGATTCTGCACTGGCGAGGCCACGTCGAGAGCGCTGTGTTCTGGGGTCCTTCTTCTTGTGCAGGGCTGCCCAGGAGTCCTCTGTGTGTGCCTGGAGAATGCGCCACCTCCGGCCAGAGCGACCTGATGGTGCCCCAGGAAGCCACGGCCAAGGCCTCTGTGGCTGGCTTGAAGCACCGATGCCAAGCACACAACAGAAGACGTGGGGGATGGAGCGGGCAGTGGCATGGCGGTAAGCCCCGAGGCGTGTGCCGGGGCCCCAGGGCTGCTGGGTCGAGCGCCGCGGGCGGGGACAGCCCATTGTGACGTCACGCGGCCCTGCTCTGTGACGTCACGCGGCCCTGCTCTGTGACGTCACACAGCTCTGCTCTGTGACGTCACGGCCCTCGCTGCTTATATTCGGGCACCCAGCCCCGCGAGACAGCTCGCGCCTTCACTCCAGCTGAGCGTTTTGGCGAGGCTTGGAGCGTGGAGCAAGCTTATGGCTCAGTGCTGGGCTTGTGCCCTGGGAACTGGGGGCTGCAGCTCTCAGTGCCCATCCCCGCAGCCACTGCAGGCTTGTCCCTGGCCCTGCCTGGCTCAGGCAGCCGGGGCACCCAGGAGGTGCCCTCTGCGCAGCACAGGTGAGTTGTACGGGGAAACTTGACCCTGGGGAGCTGGGCAGGTTTCCTGGAGGGACCTGGGCTTCTCTCCCACCCCTTCCTGGGCCAGCCAGTGACCGTGGCCTCTCTGCCTCTTCCTCTTCTAGTGGGACAGCCAGCCTCCTCGGAGAGGAGGAGGAGTCCATCCCCACCAGGTCTCCTCAGCCCACCGCAGCACATGCTGAGCACGGCCTCAGCCTTGGAGAACCGCTGCCCAATATGTCAGTATACCTTGGGCAACGCAGCCTATACCATGCCGTGTCTCCACCGCTTCTGCTTGAGATGTATCCAGTGGTGGGCAGACATCAAGCCTGAGTGCCCCCTCTGCAAGAGGAGGTTGACCTCCATCATGTACTCGCTGCCAGGAGAGGAATGTAAAGGGTTCCCGATAAGACAACCATCTGTGCCGTTGGTGGGCAGTGCCCAAAACGAGCCCCCATACAGCGTGCCAGCAGCAAGATCGTCGAGATGGGGTGCCTACCGAGGGGGACGGCAGCGGAGCCCCGTAACCAGCACCATCTTGCGTACCTCCCAATGGGGATGGGAGCAGCACCATCTGGGGTGCACCATCTGGGGTGCATCTCGAGGGCGATGGGAGCAGACCCCTGTGGCCAGCACCAGCTGGGGTGTCTCCCAAGGGGGACGGGAGCGGAGCCCCCTAGCCCGCACCAGCTGGGGTTTCTCCAGAAGGGAACGGGTGCGGAGCCCCATGAGCAGCACCAGCTGGGGTGCTTCCCAGTGGGGATGGGAGCAGACCCCTGTGGCCAGCACCAGCTGGGGTGCTTCCCAGTGGGGATGGGAGCAGACCCCTGTGGCCAGCACCAGCTGGGGTGTCTCCCAAGGGGGACGGGAGCGGAGCCCCCTAGCCCGCACCAGCTGGGGTTTCTCCAGAAGAGAACAGCTGCGGAGCCCCATAAGCAGCACCGGCTGGGGTGCTTCCCAGTGGGGATGGGAGCAGACCCCTGTGGCCAGCACAATCTGGGGTTCATCTCGAGGGCGATGGGAGCAGACCCCTGTGGCCAGCACCAGCTGGGGTGTCTCCCAAGGGGAACGGGAGCGGAGCCCCCTAGCCCGCACCAGCTGGGGTTTCTCCAGAAGGGAACAGGTGCGGAGCCCCATAAGCAGCACCAGCTGGGGTGCTTCCCAGTGCGGATGGGAGTGGAGCCCCCTGGCCAGCCCCATGTTGGATGCCTCCAGAGAGGGATGGCAGCCCGAGCCCTGTGGCCAGCACCAGGTGGGGTGCCTCCCGATGGGAACAGGAGCGGAGCCCCAGGACCCCCACCTGCTGGGGTGCCTCCCGAGGGGGATGGGACAGGAGCCCTGTGGCCAAGCACCTACTCGGGTGCCTCCTGAGGGGGACAGGAGCAGAACCCTATGTCCAGCGTCAGTTTTGCCCCCCGAGGGGGTCAGGAACTCATCCCCATCGCCGTCAGCCATCCTCGTGCCTCCAAGAGACCACGAGATCAGCCCCGTCACCAGCACCAGTGTTGTTCCCTCACGAGGTTGGACTCCTGAGCCCGGACCAGGGCCCTCTGCCACCACTCCCACAACAGATGCAGATGAATTGCTGGGCAGCTCGACGGCTGCTCTTCAGGGAGGGCCCAGCTCCCCCCCCGCTCCCATCCCAGGGGAGCAAGAAGAACTGCAGAGGGAGCGGGGGCAGACTGCGCGACGTGTCTATGCTCCCAGGTCGGCAAGGAACAGGTTACGTCGGTCTCGGCGTGTTCTGACGAGAAAGGCCAGTAGTAGGCCCAGGGACTCTTCCTCACGCGCCAAGAAGCCACCACGCCGGTGATGATGGAAGAAGGCCCCAGGGGTAGCTGGTGGAAGAAGGGCCAGGCCAGCAGAGGGCATCTGAGGACCACCACCGGGACACGAGGGCTCTGCTTGGGACTCAGAAATGTAGCTCTCCCAGACAATAAAGACATGAAAATGAAAGAGTCCTAAGTTTTATTAACAATGTGTCTGGCATCGTTATCCCCTCCCCTGCTGCTTTCTCCCCTTTTTCTTGGTGCTCAGCTTAAATTCCCTCCCAGCTGTGCTCGGCCCCAAGGCCTCTGGGGTCAGTTTGGTGGCAGAGGGGCTATGGGGTGGATGTGATCCGTTTCCTCGGGCCATGTTAGCTGGAGGGTGTCTGTGGCACCTCCTGAGGCCTATGGGGGTCAGCGTGGACAATGTCACAGAGAACCTCTTCATGCTCACACCACTGTCTGTGGGCTCCTCTACTAGTCTTGCCTACTGCCAGAAGCTCAACTGCCAACCGAGCTGTGGGCCAGCCGCAGGGGTTGTGTAAGGGCGGCTGCTGGGATTGGCCCCTGAGGCCCAGGGGGCCCCTGAGGCCCTGGAGGCCCCGTTCCGGGCACCATTTTCTTGCCAGAGAGCAGGGCCGCCCCTCGGGCACCGGGACGGCCTCCAGCTCCCCTGCTGTGCCCGGGGCTCCAGCCCCCTCCTCAGCCCAGGCCTGGGCTCCCCTCAACGGGCCAGTGGCCACCGTGTCCCGGCAGGGCCGGGGAGTCTCCACGCCCCTCCAAGCGCTCGGCTGCTGCGAGTGGCACCGTCCCCACAGCCGACAGGAGCAGAGAGGGGCAGAGGGCAGCAGAGGGCCTGGCGTCCCCCGGGCTGCTGCGCAGGGGCGACGGCAGGCGTCCCCTGTAGGGCCACCGAGGTCCTTGGGGCCTGGAGCAGGGCTTTGGCTCTGAGGGTGGGAAGGCCCCTGGGGGACGGCTGTCCCCGGCTCGTTCTGGCCTCAGCGGCCCAAGGGGCGGGTGAAGGTGAAGCCGGAGCCACCCCGGCCTTGCACAAACGAGAGCTGCAGGTCAGCTCTGAGTCCAGACACTGAGATGGGAATGATTGGATCTTGGCCACGGGCTCTTCAGGGCAGTGCTCAGGGCGAAGGCTCTGCTGGTGGGTTTGTGTGTGGCGGGGCTTGGTAGCGGCAGAGGGGCTACAGGGGTGGCTGCTGTGAGAAGCTTCTCGAAGCTCCCCCGGCTCCAAGTCAGGCCTGCCTCTGGCCAGGGCCGAGGCAATTACCGACGGTGGCTGCGCCTCTGTGATAAGGTGTTGAAGAAGGGGAACCTGCGAGGAGGAGGGCAGTGAGGGAAACACCTCTGCAAACACCGAGGTCGCAGCAGCTAAAGGAGGGGGAGGGGGAGGTCTGCTGGGGCAGAGACTCCCCTCAGCCCGTGGGGAGAGGGCAGCCTGTGCCCTGCAGCCCATGGCCGTCAGTGGTGGAGCAGATGCCCTCCTGCAGCCCCTAGAGGACCCCACGTCGGAGCAGGGGCTGTGACCGAAGAAGGCCGGGACTCTGAGGGCAGCTGGCGCTGCAGCAGTCAGTCACTGGGAGGAGTGGAGCCCATCGCAGGGACCCACGCTGGAGCAGTTTGTGAAGAGCTGCAGCCCTGTGGGCAGGACCCGTGTTGGAGAAGTTTGTGGAGGACTCTCTCCGTGGGGAGGGACCCCACGCTGGAGCAGCGTAAGAGTGTGAGGAGTCCTCCCCTGAGGAGGAAGGAGCAGCAGAAACAAGGGGTGATGAACTGACCGCAACCCCCATCCCCTGCTCCCCCAACCCACACCGCAGGGGGCGGAAGACGGAGGAGAAATCGGGAGCAAAGCTGAACCCAGGAAGAAGGGAGGGGTGGGGAGGAGGTGTTTTTAAGATGTGGTTGTATTTCTTACTGGCCTTCTCTCTTTGCTTGGTAAACTAGTGGTGGTAGTGGTGAAATTAAATGGATGTTCTTTTTCTTCCCCAATCCAGTCTGTCTTTTCCCATGACCATAACGGGTGGGCCATCCCTCCCTGTCCTTGTCTCGATCCCTGAGCCTTTTGTTTTATCTTCTTCTCCTCCCCATCCCTGAGGGGGAAGGAGTGAGGGAGCGAGGGCCTGCATGGCGCTCAGTTGCCCTCTGGGCCCAAACCAGGACAGGAGTGTAGGTACTTCTCCCTGATCCATCAGTTGATTCCCGTGGACCTCCAGCAGGGTAAAAGCTGTTGAGAGCACAACACCAGTTACGGAGGAACTCTTCTACTGCTGAGGGCTTTTTCCTTCCTCCCCAGTGACTCAAAGGCAAACAGTCTGCAAAGAGAACCCTTGCTGACTGTGGTTGAGAGAAGGGAACCTGAGCTGGCTGGGCACGTGTGGCTGGTGACAGCTTGCTGCGCCTGTGCTGCCACGGTGACAGCAGATGCCAGCGTGCCCCTTTGTCCTGTGTCCTTCCAGCCCTCTGCTTTCATGGCTTGTCTAGTGCAGAAGGCAACGCCGACTTTGAAACTGTTACTGGTGTCGTGGGGGAAGGTGTCAGCTCTCTGCTATTTCCTCGTTTCTTTTTCCCTTTGTCTCGTGCTGGTTTGTCAATGCTGCTGTGCAGAGCACGTCTTTAGAGGATTGTTTTTCTTGTCTTTGGGTTAGATTTTTACTAGCCTCATGAGATCACCTGCCGTTATTTTACAGAGCAAGGATCCCAAGCATTCAAAAGGGACCAGCAACGCGAGCAGTCCGGGACACACACAGCACTTTCCCCGCTATCCACTATTTTTACTTTTCCACAGCACAGTTGGAAGTGCCTATGTTTACGCCAGGGGCAGTCTGGAAGACAGTCAAGCCCTTGAGAGGATAGGCAAGACAACGGTCACTCGCTGCACAAGCTCAGAGGTGATCTCCAGAACTGCTCAGGACACCGAGTGCAGAAATGCTGGGCCTTGCCCCAGGTGAAGTGAGATTATGTACGGCCTGACTGGTGGCGACGCAGGGCCTGACGTCACTCAGATGTAAGAGCCTCAAAACCTCGTAGCATCAAGAGAGGACGGGGATTCTTGTGCCGGGCCAGGCAGTGCAGTAGCAAAGGGCGCATCTGCCTCCTCAGCAACCAGCCTTGTGCCCGTAACTCTCTCGCCCGCAAGTTGTTCCTGCCCTGTGCCAGGCTTGGCTAGCATCGATTTCTGCGCAAATGCTTTCATGACTGAGCTGAAGAATTTCTCTGACGCTCAGGTCGGTTCCCTCTGTTCCCTCTTCTATGGCTTGCAAGTCATAAAAGGCTCAGAAGCAAAGAAATAATGATGGTTAGCAGGGCTTTTTGTGGGGTCACGGTGAATGCAATTCCAGAATTTGCTCCAGGCAAGAAAAACTCTCCTCCACAGGACTCAATTCACTTCTGTCCCGTAGAGCCCGAGAAGCATATAGAAGCTCCTGCCAAGTAAAGATTGTGTGGTTTACATAAACGGACAGACGTAGGAGCAACTACAGATGATGACGGGCAGTGTTTGCTGTTCCTTGCCGCCAGTCCTTCAGGAAATGCTTTCTGTAGCTCTGTACCAAATCCGCCACTTCAGTAGTAGAAGTCGAAAGGTCTTGCTCTGAGGGAGGGCTTCAGTTTCACGGGTCAGTTCTTTCTGAATTCTGCACCAAGTTCCCTTATTCCTTTGATCCCGCCTCCAGTTCCGCAGTCCCTGCTTCCGCACCCCATCTTTCGCTTCATGCTCGACACAGCATACTTTTCGCTGGAAACGGAGACAAGGATTTGCCTGAAGATCATCTGCGCGGGACGCAAAACTGGAAATCTCCGTGTCTGCCTCCTGACCTCCCTCCTCCCGTTCTTTCTGTATTCCCGAGGCTGCAGCCCGCTCCAGTCAGAGCTCCCTCCGGGGGAAGCCCGGCTGTTGGGGGTTCCAAGGACTGTGACGCTGTTCCCGCAGTTCTTCTGCTGGGCCGCAGCCCCCCGGCCCCTTCCCCCAGTCCCACCTTCTCCACCCTCCGCCTCCCACGGCACACCTAAAGTCTTCTTGGAAGGGCGGGCAGACACCCCGCGGTCGCCGGGCTGTTCGGTACCGGCTGTCGCGGCGGCAGCCCCAGGCGGCGCGGCCGGACGGAGGGAGGGAGAAAAGGCTTTTCCCTCTCGGGCTGCACCTGGGCGCAGCAAGAGGCGCGACCCACAGGAGACGCGGGTGTCGCGACTCCGGCGCGGTCCCGGCACCTGTGGGCAAACGGGGGCAGAGCCCGGGGCGAGGGCGGCAGCGGAGCGGGGCCGGGCCGGGCCGGGCGGAGGAGCGACAGCTCTGCCATCCGCCCGTCGGGGCTGCGGGGCGGCCCTTCCCCTCTGCGGGAGGCGGTCAGCGACTGCTCAGGTCTGGATCCGTCATGGCGGCGCCGCCGCCCCCAGCCGCTCTGCGCTCCTGCCCCGCGGTAAGCGGCGCCGCCGCGACGCTCCCGCGCTCTCCCGGTGTCCGCGCGGGGGGGGAGCGCGATCCCGGCTTCGCAGCCGCGTCTGGCCGCCGTGTCCGGCGTTCCCGGCCGGCGAGGGAGGAGCCCTCGAGTGCCCGGGGCCGAGGGGCGGCGCGGCCCTCGCGGCCCGTCGGTCGCGCGTGTGCCTGAGGCCGCGGGGCCTCCCGCTGCTCGGGAGCCGCGCCCGGGCCCGTCCCCGGCGCGGTGCCTGCCCGCGGCAGCCGAGAGGCGCCGGGGCGTCCCGGTGCCCGGCCCGGGGAGGCGTCTCCGGGCCGCTTTGGGCGCGGAGCGAAGGCGGGCGCAGGGCGCGGGCTGGCGCCGGCCCGTCCCCGGCCGTGAGCGGCCCGGCAGCGGCGGCGCGGTGCGGCGGCTGCGGGGAGCGGGTGCTGCGGCGGATCAGTAACTGAGTTCAGGTCGCTCAAGCTGCGCTTTCCAGACGCTTCCATTACATAAGGTACTTTCAAGTAGCTTCCAGGGCACATGTGCGTATGAATGATGCTGGACACGTGATGTTGTTGCCTTACTTGGGACGTGTTACAGTGTAAAGAAAATAAAACAAGAAGCGCATGGCCCTAATTTTCTTTTGGTGAGTGTTTTTCTGTTTTCTGATGCGCAAGGGAATCCCTGCCTTTGTTTCCCGCTCTGTAGGCCAGCTCATAGAGTGGCTTTTAACTCGTGAGTGCTTGCGTGCGTAAGTATAGAGGTGGAGTACATCTGCATTTCATCCATTATTGTGCGTATAAATGTGCTTGCAGCGGTTTGGATGCTTAGAAGCTCGTCGAGTCATTTGGCAGTTGTGATAGCGGGAGGTGCCCGGAGAGCTGTACCTTTACATGCTCGGGAGAGAAATGTGGAGGTCTGTTGGATTATACCACATCAGAAGCACCGTGACTTGTCGTTTGTTGTGTGCTGATGTCTGTAGGTCAGTACTGAAAGAGTCATGAAATGCTGTGATTATGCATCTCTAAGCTGCCTTCTGCAACTTCCTGAAGACCGCAAAAGCAGACCCACGGTAGTTCTTTGCTTGTCTGCATGGATGGCTGCAAAGTCTGTCCTTCCCACAGAAGGGCATTCCGCATTTTGTGGGAAGAGAAGAGGAGGACTGACTTGAGTCAGAGCTGTCTCTGTGTGAAGGAGGAATCATTTCCATGTTGCTGTCTTAGCTGCCTCACACCTCCTCGCCGTATGTCTGAGCACATGCCGTCTTGACTTAACCAAAGCCGAAAAAAGGCTTAGAAATGGCTGTGCTGCATCCTAAAAGGATAGTGCCTGTTCTGACTTCTCGTATGGGCTGAAATGACTAGCGTGCAGTGAAGCTGCTGGTGTGTTCTCTTGAAGCAGAAGCTGGTGATTCTTAGTGTGCAAATTTTCAGCAAGGCGTAGAGGCGTTTCTGCATTAGATCTTGGGTCTCTTTTGGGGACACGTCTTCCCACATCAGGAGGACTGTGCTTTAGACTTTTCCTTACTTTGGTGCCAAAAGCAGCAGCGCTCTTTGTCTTTAGAAGTGCTCAGCTAATTATTAAGCATATATCAGTAAAAGGAATGTTTAGCCTCCTCTTTTTTCCTTTATTGTTGTTTTGCCTTTTGTATTTCCTTTTCTGTTGTTCAGTTCTGTACTTTCTTCACAGGGAAATGCTATGCTGACTTACTCCCTGCTGCCTGTAGAGGGGTTCAGGCTCGCTCTTAGTTTTTGGGCTCTGCTTAGCAGTAGAAGTTGGAAAGAGGAGACCAACTTCCCAGTGTAGCGACAGTCTGGGGAAGAATTGGCAGTTGGAGAAATTGTTCCTGAAAGGGAGCGTGTTCTTTGTCTTTCTAAAAACGAGCTGTAATGTTTCTAGGCAGACTCATCTCCTTGAGGTGAATAGCAAAGACAAAAACCAGGATGTGTGTTACCTAGGAACTCCTTTGTGTTTTGCTAAACATTCTTTGTTCTTTTTGGCCTGCGCTTCTCTGACGGTAACTGACTTCCTCTGTTGGGAGAGGAAGATAATACTGAATCTAAAAACCACTTTTGTGATCTACCACAAAGTCTCCATCTGCTACAAAGTTGTAAAGCGAGAACTGTCACATGTGGGTTTGTAAAACTGAAGTCTATGGCACTAACACAAAACTGTCTTATTCTTTTCAGCTGGTTCCAGGAGGAGAAGGACCTGAAGTATAAATTGATGCAGTTGTCATCTATGAAGATGTGTCTCATATATATATATGTATAATATATATATATATATTTATATTTATAATGTAAGTAGAGCTCTTGGGGTGTGGGTGTGGGTGGGTTTGGGTGTGGGTTGTTGGTTTCTTTGTTTTGTTTGCACACTCTTGCCATTGACATGTGGTAAAAGACAAGGATTTCCTCTTGGGGAAAGGTGCATTGGTAATGATAACGCTGACTTTGTCAGTTGGAATCGTTGTGACTTTCTTGTAAAGACACACTAGTCTGTTGGGAATAAAAGGCTCTGTTTTTGTTAATTCCTGCGTTCTGTTACGCAAGGGCACAAGTTAGTTTTGTAACTGGTTGATGGGAAAGTAATAGTTGTGTTTCAGCTGCTGTCAGTGTTCAGTTTTTCTCCATCTGTTGCCTTTGTTGATGGCCCAGGTCTGTATAACCTACAGGTCGTGAGCCCAGAGATTGCTGTTCTTTGGAGTAGAGGCAGGTACTAAGCTGGACCGGTTGTTTAAACACTGCTTCAGGCTGTGTCTCCAGAAACCAGGGGGTAGAGCGCTGGAGAATCTGAAAGCTTCTGTTTGGTACTCAGCAGCCTTTGGTTCTGCTGGCCTTGAGGTTCATCTCCCTTGGACTTCAGCTGCCTGGCCGATACGCTTTCTCACGGTAAAGGCACTCTAAGGGTATTTGGCAAGCGAGGTCCGGCAGACCAGACCTACTCATGTTCAGAGGGTAAAATGCCAAAAAGCCAGCCTGAAGAAAAGGCTGGTGTTAAACTCGTCCTTGGCGTCAGCAGTGACTCCGCTCGCTTTCACCACCAAGTGGTGCTGCGGGCACGGCCATCGTGCGCTGCCCGTGCCTGCCTGCCCGTGCTGCCTGTGGAGTGCGGCATTGTCCTCTTAGAGTCGACACTCTTTTGGCTGCATCAGTTCTCTGTGACAGAAAAACCTGAGAGGTGCTGGGAGCGACTCTTTGGGTCAACTTCTGTAAAGCCAGGAATTGCTGGTTTTATTTTGTCATGATGGGCAAAAAATAACTTGATTCCAAATCATGTCCGCTGCAGCTTATGCTTCCACAATACACTGCTCAGCCGATCTCGGTGTAAATGGCTTTGGAGAGGAATCACAGGTGCCTGCTGTTCCCACAGGGACAGGCAGGGGACAGCGCGGGCTCACAGGGACAGGACATGCTTTGCCTTCCCGTCACCAGACGAAGAAAGGAGATTTGAAGAAGGGGGTCAGGATTAACAGGAGGTTGCTGTACTAGATCCTGGTTTTGCCTTGCTTTGTCTGACAGAAAAGCTGCCTTCTGCTAGCTGGGTCTTAGCCCAAAACACTGTGAGAGCTTCTTGCTTGAGCCTATTAAAGGGGAGAGGGACGGCCTCCCCTCTGCCAGGGAGCGTGCCGCTATTGACTCGCTTGTTCTGAATAGATGATCGGCAGCTGGCACGTTTAGACTGCGTGGTGACAGTCTATCCATTGACTCCCTGAATGGGTTTTCATTTCTGTCCCTGTTTCCTTCTCCAGCTTTTTTTAAGACATCAATTAAAAAGAAAATTTTATTATTAAACTTACATTTGATTGGAACATCATTTGTTGGTTTTGGCCGCAAACACTTTAATTGCTAGGTACAAGTCACCTTTTCATCAGAACACTGAAAGGATTTCTAGCCAGTGTGGTACGATTGTGTTGGGGGTTTTTTTGAGTAAGATTCTGTACATGTTCCAGTGTGTGCACCTAATTTCTACTTCACTCAGTATTTTGCAGACAGTCTTAAACTGAAGAGGGGTTTCATGCTTGGGAGAGAAAACAAGTAGATCTTGACTCCAAAGCAACTTTTCAAAGGGAAAGGTGAATTGTTTCTGTTTGGATTTCTATTCTGACAGCAAAAGCATCTTGTTCTCTCAGGATTGTGTTCTCGCTGGGAAAAAACCCTTGGTGTTGCCTGACTTCCTCCTTCTCTGGGTGGCTTGTCTGGTGTTTTTTGGTGTTTTTTTTTTTTTTCACTCCCTCCAGAGGAAGGGCTAAGACTTATCTTTTAGGAAGGCATTTTAATTCATGACTCAGAGCTCTGCAGACGTCACTCTAAAAACCGTTTCTCTGCATCCGAACGCTGTTTATAATATAAAAGGAAAGATTTTCAACTTTCAGCTGAGAATACAACGTATTCCAGATGGCTCTGG
The DNA here is from genome assembly GCF_965140245.1 of Athene noctua. Lineage (NCBI taxonomy): Eukaryota > Metazoa > Chordata > Aves > Strigiformes > Strigidae > Athene > Athene noctua. The sequence continues at coordinate 82,751,252 of NC_134077.1, forward strand.
TTTGCTTTGCATTCGGTATTCCTGTAGCCCGTTGCTTTGGACGTGCAGGTAATAAGCTTTTCAGTTGAGTAAACGAGTGCTGGTGTGGTTTTTTGTTTTTCTTCCCCTAGAAGTGGAATGCTTAATCATCCTGCGCTGTCCTGTAGAAGCTGTGGACGCTGTGCTGTTCTCCAGAATGCCACCTAGGCTGCCACTACAAGTAGGTCATTGAAAATAATCACCTTAGGCTTTAAAAATGTGGAAAAGTTAACGATGCTTAAAGATTAGAGCAGGGTAGTCGTCAGGTTAAAATCACTTCATGCTTATGACATGCACAGTGATGGTTCCTTTCAGGTTTTTGGGTTGGGTTTTTATGTTGTTTTTTCTTTTCTTTTAACATGGCACTGGTTGCAGTGATCTTTAGTTTACTACATTGCTTGCTGCCTTAGTATGGACATGGTTCCTTTCTGCTCCTATTTCAATTTACTGGCAGACACCCTTAGGAGTGCTGTTTGGCATTGTGGAGTGTATGTACGTGTATAGAGTGCCCTCCCCACATGCTTATTTTTTCCTGACTTGTACTTCAGCGTTAGCAAGATTTTAAACTGACCCAGGTGTTGCTGTTGCAAATGTTTCCGTGTTTGTCTAACTATTCTGATGAAATAAGTTTTAAAAGTAATCACAGCACTACAACGTTTTGTTGCCTGGCCTAGAGTTGTACGGGCTTTCCCTGTCTAATATCTATTCCTTTTTTCAGGATTCACTGTATATTTTTGCCATGTGAAATGAAAAGAGATTTCTGGCTTACTGTTGGCTTTTAATAGACGTTTTTTCCTTGGGGAGTTGCCCAGCAATTAAATCATAGAGTCTGGAATTCAATTGATGGACATTTTGCATGTCTGTGTTCAGGTATTGATGCCTGCAATCCATCATACCGTTCATGTTCATAACTTCATGGATACTTAAAAGTAGGCAATAGTCTTATTTTTTAATAGCGCTTAATCTCATTCTCTTTGGCCAGAACAAGCAAGGCGGCCTGGTTTTGTAGTACTTGCAGCTTTTGCCTATGGTCAGACTGTACAAAGGGGAAAACCTGGCTCAAATACACAGATACGATGGTACTTTTTGAAATACTAAGTTGCATAACAGTCTCAGGAAGAACAGGAGTGACTAAGTGAGAGTCTGTGGTGCAGCATTACTAATATTTGCAAACCAAAAAAGTTTCAAAGAATAAAGCATTTGCTTTCTAAAAGACACTTGACAATTTCTGATGCTGCTAAAGTGTATTGAAAAATTTGTGCCGAGTTCAGTGGTTGTGCAGGTTTGACTTCTGCTCATGTGTTCAATCTGAAAAGAACAAAACCTGCATTTGAAGGAGGATTTTGTATGAAGGGTAATCAAACTAGTATTGGAGCATCAGTTAAAGGCAAGTAAGTAAAGCTTCTCATATGCTCCTACATCAGCTGTGAGCATTGACTCCGGTCAGCAGTCCACCTCAGAACTCGTCGGTGCTCAGCTGAAACATGTCAGCTGTGAGACTTCATGGCTGTAAGCTCAGGGGCCATGGTTCTCTCAAAGCACAAAGTGTTGCAAGTTGTGTTTCTTGCACGGCACTGACTCTTCTCAATGTGAGTAACTCTACAACAGGGTAATAGACAAATTTAGTCAATAATAGGTGTCGTTATCAAAACAGCTGTTTGCATTTCAACATGATGCAGATCCTTTCTCTAGTGGTATTGTTGGCACATGTCTTACAATTTGGCTGATCCTCTCTTGAACTCACGTAAACTTCTGGCCTCCACTAAATCTCTGACAGTGTGTTTCACAATGGAAAACTATTTCCTTTACATAAAAAAAAGAATAGGAAAAAAGAATGGGAGAAGGAAGTGGGAATAAAGTCTGTTGTCTGCCAATGCTGTGGGCTGCTACTCATTTTTCTGTAGAACTCATGAGGTTTTTTTATTTGTCTACCCTAGCCTATCCTCTGCACCCTCGCTCATCTCCTGAAGCTTGTCTGCTGTTTCCTACAGTAGTAGGTAAAGGTGTCGATTGCGTTTTATAGCGCTTTGAGAGTCTTCAAATAGTCTTTGATAGTCTTTAGATTAGACAAGTAATTTACATCTGGGAACCAATGTATTTGCTTATTAATTTTTGTGAATAGCTATGAAAATCTTACTAATCAGTTGCCCCTTTTTAAATTAAAAACTAATGTTAAGTAAGAAATATATGGAAAGTGGATGTGAGGGTCCTACTGTTGCTCAATGTGGAGAGATTGTGGGAAATGCTGAGAATTTGTATTAAAGATTGTGAACATTTTTCTAGCTATTTTTTCAGGTCTGAGGCACACTGAAAGATTTGTTTCATGTGGTGTGTTTGGTTCCCTTGACTTCAGCAGAATCCACTGCCTTAAACCAGTTGAGAATCTGATGATAAGATTTTATACTCTACCTAATGTAGTGTGGTGATGACTTGTCCTGGTTAGGGTTAAGTTTCCCCAGCAGAGGGGGAAGGGATCTCCAGGCGGGTTAGTCATACCATGCTGATGTCAGGTCCGGGCGCGGGAGCGCGGGAACTTTTTCCTTTGTGGCTTTGGTGGCGGGGAGCATCGCGAGCGAGCTGTCTGTAACCATTGCGGTATTTCTCTGTATGTCTTTTGTCTTGTTCACTGTTATTGCTGTGTATTGTTGCTATCATTGCTACTGTTGTTGTTCAGATTGCTTATTACACTGTTGTATTAAATTTCGTCTTACTTTAACCCCGGGTTTGTGCCTCACTTCCAGCCTGACCGGCTGAGGGTGGAGGAGGGACAACGGCAACGTGGTCTCCGGTCCCGGCAGGGCTTAAAACCATCACATGACTTCTCATCTGAAATCCAAATGGTATTTGATCATCGTACCAGGAGGCGGGAAATCGTACCGATAGTGATGTTACAGAATCCATGCTCATAACTTCCCTGCTTTCTTGCAGCCTCTCAGGTTTAAGAACAATACAGACTCTTTTGTTTTTAGTTATGGTGCTGTCCTCAGTGATGGAAGCATGACCTTGTCAGTTGTCAGACTGGTTTAAGAGCTCTTGGATTCTGCTTTTATGCCTGATAAACCTGTTGATGGCATTTTAAATGGCTTTGCAGGGCTTGTGCTAGAGTGATGTGGCTGGAATGAAACAGGGTCTGGTGTGGTCTGCTCCAAGGACCGTCTGGGGTCATGGTTTGTAGCAGGGTGGGAGGGATTGGTTACAGTTACTTCTTACTTGCACGGTTTAATGTCTTAAATAGGAGCCAACAGTAGAATTGGAACAGTTTCGTTTTGACAAGAGGAAATTTATAGATGGGTTTTGTCCTGTGTTGGAATTAAGATATGTGTTTACTGAAGAGAGGGAGCCTAGCCCAGACACTGAAACACCTCAGTTTTGGGTACATTACTAGAACTTCTGTAAAATTTTCAGATCGTAAAGGTGTGTCAGTTTATGCTTCTCTATGAAATCACCTGTGCTTAGTGCAAAGATCGACTTCGCTCCAAGTGGATAAAGGAGATACAGTACTGGGCGAGCAGGAACGTGTTGTAAAACGAATGCAACTGGTCTTCTTGTTGTACTTTTCTGAGCAAAGTTTAATCTGTGCTTTAAAGGTATCCCGCATTTTCTGAGTCCCCAAAACTGACAGGCAAATTTCTCCCAGATACTTCGGAAAGCTCAGCGAAAAAACACTCCCTGCTTAAGCTTTACTTGGACGCTGCCCTGCCCGTCCTTTCTTTAGGAGCGTCACTGATGGTGAAGTGGGGGGAATATGGGTCCTTCTCACACGTCTGCAGGATTTGGAAAGGAGTTTGAACTGTCTGTGCAAGCGAGGGCCTCGGGATTAGTACGAGGGTGATTCCATGTTATACGTTAGATTTTTAGTTCTATTTACAGTATCCAGTGCCTGTTATGTAGAGTTGCCTGCCTCATCGTTACAGGGGAATACTCCACCTTTTAAAAGCCGCCTTCTCCTCTGTGGGGAACCTTCAGTGCCAAAGCCCTGAGGGCAGTGACAGCCTTCATTACCCTGATCAGCTTCTCCTGGTGTTGTCCCTCAGGTGGGGTTGTTTAGCCAGTACGCAGGAGGCACAGAGCAGAGGTTATTTATTTATTCCATGTCTGGCATAGAAAGGTGCTAGGTGGTAATTCCACAGAGTCAGCACCCCACACCAAAGGACTGCAGGGGATTTCAACACTTCAAACTTCAGGCATACACTTTTACTGTCATGACCATTGGGTAGTTTATTATCACTTTGTCCCGCACGGCTTAACAACATGCCTCGCCTCGATTTAAAGTGACAGCGTCTTCTCGTTCTTTTGTGCAAACTCAAAAAGGGGGGGGTCAGGGTCCTCCTCCTTGGTCTTAATGGAGTCAGTGGTCAGGGTCTCTCCGCCACCCCCTTCTTCGCTGAGTTCAGGCTTGTCAGACAATCATCCAGCCTCTAGCCCCTGTGGGTCAGGATGTTCCCGTTTGCTCCTTTTCAGGGGTACAGTCCTTAGCAAGCCATGCATCAGTTATGCAAAGTTGGAGCAACTCACACCCTTATCTCCAGGTTGCTTCTTTTGACCACAACATTCCTAAATCAGTAACTGTCCCTGTCATTGTTCAATTTACAAGTTCTTGTTTCAGCAGAATGAGCAGAGTAGAAAATTTCAGGGACACATCACCGGGGTCCCCCCTCACCCTGCCCGCAGCCCAGCAGCTCTGTTTAAGCTCAGCCTGGGACTCTCCCTCCCGCTCTGAGCAGTGCTGTGGGAGCGCTGGACTTCCTGGCCACAGGCCCCAGCACGTTGGCTTTTTATGGGCTCTTGTCAAGTGTGGGCTTGCCTGGCTACCGTGGGACTGTGTCTGACCTTGGCTACAATCACTGGCCGTGATCCTGATTGAGTTTCCTGGCTCGGTATCGGACCTGTGCTGCCACCATGGGCTTGCCTGGTGGTCTGGACTTGTAGCCAGCTCTGGGGCTGCCCCGCTGCCTTACTGGGGAGGTTGGACAGGCCCTGCTGGCCCTGAGAGCCCCGTCCCTTGAGGAGCAGCCAGCTCTTGCTGTGCCTGGACTGGTAAGCAATCTTTCAGCCTGCTTCTAGAGCTGGGGCAGAGCACTTTAGATCAGCCCTGATGTGTCAGTGGGATTGCAGAAGGTTTTTGGTTTTGGTTTGGGTTTGGGTTTGTTTTTGGAGGGGGAGAGAGGTGCTTTGTTCTTTTTTTGAAATCATATTTAGGAAAATGCAGATCTCTAGTTTAGCACAAAGATCTGAAAATAGCTGAATTATGAAACCTACTGAAAGTTTTGGCGTCACCTTCCTTGGATAGGTTGGAGCCTGGGGATAATGCTGTCGAAGGGGAGTCTGCCTTCCGAGCCTCGAGAGGCTTAAGCTGGCTCTGTATGCAGTAGGAACTCCAGGACCAAGTGTGCTTGGCTAATTATTTGGGCTGGACTGATTACCCTGGGACCTGTGTTGCAACAAAGAGTGTTCCTTCCTTCAGTGTTCCCCAACTACAGGTGCACCCGTCGGGGTGCAGGCTGGCAGAGCCAGCACAGTGCTCGGTCTCACACCACAGGGGCTGCCTGGCTCGGGCCACGCGGCACAGACGTGCCCTCCCTGGGGATGGCCAGATAGTCCAGAGGAGAGTGTTCCCAAGGCCCAGCAGCAGTTGAGGATGCTCTTTCCGTGTTCAGGGCATCTTTTTCCTTGTCTCCAATTCTTGGGATACAGTTTTTGGAAACAGGCTGGGGTGGGGGGCAAGGATCGCTTGCGTTGCCGTACACCAGGTCGTGCGACCCGGCACAGCAGGCTGAGCAGCCTGTCAGGCAGTCCTGGGCTGCAGCTGGGCCCTCGCCTTGGTCCCAGAGTAGCGTTTCAAGGGAGGAAATGCCTTTTTCTGTAGTCCATATAAAATAATAGATCTGCATTTCAGGCACAAGCTAGCTCTCGGAAGACTTTCCAGGCAAAGCAAAAGTCACGATGCCTGTTTGATGGAGGAGGAGATGAAAGCAGAGCACCCAGCTGAAAGGGCATGAAGTACTGGGCCTGAAGGAGCTGCCATCTGCAGCTGGGCAGCAGCAGATGCGCATGTGCTGGGCCTCAGGACTGAGGCAGCTTGGCCAAGGTTTGTGGCAGAGGGGCACAGAAATCAGTTCTCCCATGTTTGATTCGGGTGCTCCGTCTAGCAGGGGCTGTGACCCTTTATGGAATCTGGGAGATTACAGCAGATCTGGATATAGATGACTCGGTGCCCCTGGCCTGCACTGGAAATGCTCTTGAGGTTCTTGCTAATAGGGGAGATAGCAGCAATAGACAGTGGGGGATGTTATGGATTGCTGATGAGCAGTAATTCCAATGCCTCATTTGTAAAATAAAAGACAACGTTTTTTCTTGGTGGTGAGTTCAAGCTTGCAGAAGCCACCCAGAACACTCCCCGTGACTATTGTCAGTGTAAGACGGTGTGGAATTTATGTCGAGCTGGAAAGGTGGCGGGTGCTTTATTTTATATTTGGTGATTTATTTACCTTTTTCCTGGGATCTGTGTTTAACTGCTTGGTGCATTCTAAAAAGCCACAAATACCACAAGGCTCCATCCCTCCATTGGCAAAGTTTGGAGGCATCAGAGTCTAATTAAATGTTTGAATTTATTTCTAGAATTTAAAAACAGAGAGGAAAGGAGTAACAAAATCCCTGCCAATGTAGCTGTGACAGTTGTATATCTTTTTTTTCCAGTTGGCTGTCCAAAACAACAAACACCAGAGTATTTCACTCTAGTAAATGTGCAAATAGCACTTCCCTCCTTTTCTGTGCAGCAGTTCCATTCACGGGTTGTTGATACTCAAAATACTTCCCCTCAGGGCCCGAGGATCACAAACAGACCTGGCTGGGGATGCGCCATGTATTGCTGTCCAAGTTTCAGCAGCTCCAAACTAATGTACATTGGGTTCCTGTGACAGGAAATTCTAGCTTTATTTTGTCTGAGGTCTTGGAGGGCCAGCAGGTCCGTAGCCTGTGTGTGTCTGGTGGAAATACAAAAGAAATGTTTGCACCTCTGCATTTTTGTAAGCAAAAGTCTCCTTCCTGAGTAAATAAGGCAGCCCATCCTGTTTTCTTTCAGGTCTGGGATCTGTTTTCAGGTTAGTTTCTGGCAGGCAAGAAGAGCACATTGGATGTTGGGAAGCTCTTCTGAGAAAACGGCAGCTGTGCCGCTCTGCTGGGTTTACCCGTTTTGGGAGGCTTTGCCACTGCTGCAGGGGGTGTGCTGAGCTGAAGGGGCCTTGGGGCTGACTTGCTGCAGTGGTTCTTGTGTTGGGCCTCTTGTCAGGGGCTCAGGGGAATCTCTCTTTCGGCTGCTGGGGAGGGGGAGGGCGACGAGACTGGCTGCCCTCAGACCGTGCACCAGCGCCGTGGCCTGTACCTGCGTGGGCTTTGCCCCTTGGGAGTGAGTTTTAGGGGGTGACAGGCTGGGGGTGAAGGTTTTTTTTCTGCATTGGAATCCCAGGTTTCCTTAAAGTGTTCAGGTGGAATTTGTAAAACTGTACAAGGAAGGTTACAGGCATGCTTCCCTGTCTGCATCTTCTCATGATTTGTGTTTCTGCCTCTAAACTGCCTCTCCAGTCTAAAAAAGTAGAGCTCTTTCTGGTCTGCTTGCCCTTGCCACCTGCTTTTGTTGCTGTTAACACCTGTGACTCCCATTAGCTTATCAAGGGTGTAATTACTGAGACGGGGAGTCTAAACAATCCTAGACTGATGGTGCAAGGCCTGCACAAAACCAAGGGGAGGCGTATGGGACTGTTCGAAAAAGACATACCAGGTGCTGATAACGTTGCTAGGCAACTATCTCCCAGCCCAAAGAGAAGTTTCTTATAGTCCTTGAAGTTGTATGTTCCAGCAACAAATCATCCTAGATTCTAGCACAAACTGGCCTGGTGGTTTGGCCAGGGCCCAGGGAAACAACTGAGGCTGCGCAGAGCAACAGGGTGAAAAGTGCATCAGCGAGGAAGAGGAGATGCTTCATCTATGCGACCCCGCCCGTAAATCTGCGACCACCGAACAAGGCCAAAGGAGCTCAATACGCAGGCGCAAGGGGAGGAGACCTGATCACCATGAGAAGCGAGGGGAGGCGGGGGTAGACTGTGTATACGTACAGGCGTTCTATGAACATGCACTATTCTGTAACATATAGGCCGGACGGGAGCTGCAAACGGCGCGCATGCTTGTGGTGGAGCGATCCCCCATGCGCCCGGCGCTGAATAGACATACCCACTTTATAACTCCACAGTTATAGAGTGATTTCTCTGCAAAACAATTACATGAAAGCCTGACACTGGGATTTTTACAACATGAAGCATGATTAAAGATTATTGTTCTGGGCTATTATTAAGCGCTCATCTTATTGCAGTGGGTCTTGGAGGGGACTTGCTAGTTATTATTAACTGTAAGTGTGAACGGCATGGAGCTGCAACAGACCACTTATACTGTCGCGAATGCAACATAAATCTGAATCCTCCTTCAGTTTGCTTCCCCCCTAGGTTTTTCCTGACTCCTACATACAACTGCATGCGTCAGCATATGTTGTTCTGCTGTGCTCTGCATATAATCCTCCAGATTTTGGTTTCTGATATCCCTTTTGGGCCGTTTCAAATACTTTGAGGAGAAGCAAGGCTACGGCAGATTCACGTTTTGCATGGGCCAAGCTATCTGTCCCGTCTGGAGGGTGGGTTTTTTTTGCCATGTGACCTCTACACCACAGTAGCGTCAGTGTGTGGTATCTAATTCAGCATTCAGGGTTTTGCACTTTCTCAGGCAAAGTCCCCAGGTCCTCTCAGACTGTACCTGTGCTGCTAAAGGAATGAGCTTGGATGCTGCTCACCCGTTCTTCCAAGCCAATCCCTGGTGTGCTGCTGGCCTGTGCGAGTGTCTGGATGGGGCGGGTGGTGGCACACAAGGGGCTGTTCTCACTGGTGGTCATTCACTGGCCCAGGGTTGGATCCCTTCATGGGTGCGTCTGGGGGCCACTGGGCCCCACGGGAGCTCGGGCAGGGCAGCCTGTGCCCCTTAGCCTCGGGGCCAGAAACCTGTCTGTGGCCCTGTTTTGTTGAGCCCTGTAGGTGTAGCCTTGAAGGCTGACCACAGTTGTGCCGTTTGACAGGCTGTGGCCCTGTGACAGAGGAGTTCCTTGTAACAGCAGAATTTTGTACGATTATCCTGGAATGCACCTGGGAATGTGCCTCCCTTTGCCTCTATGAGCAGGCGTGAAGTTTACTTGCTTGGAGCCATAAAACTCCTTTGTTTCTGTGTCCCCAGCTGAAGACAGTTTTTTCTCGGACACTTGCGTGTGCAAATTCTGGATGGTACAAAACTGTCATCTGCAGAGCCCAGCAGTCTCTTGCTCCTTATACATGTACTGTGGGCTTCTGCACTCACCCTTCTTAATCGCTTCGTTATTTGTGTTCCGAGTGAAACTGTCTGTAAGTTAGCATCCTGCTTTGGTGTAGGGAAATGGAGTTGAAGAAAGACTTCTGAAAATGTAGGCATTGCTAGTGCAAGATGAGAGGTAAATCAGGTGTTTGGCACTGCTTTGGTTTTCTACATTAGTGCTAGTGGGAGTTCTTTGATCCTGAAGGTGTGTGTCACCACAACAGACTAAAATCTTCTGATTTAATCTCATTTTATTGACTCTATTTGAAGTATGGTTTTAAAGTTGTCAAAAACTTCAGAAGAAAGTGCCTTGAAGGAACTGGAAATAAAGTTATAGTTGCATGGAAAATTTTTGATGGTAAAGGAAATACAGTTAGAGATCACCTAGCACCCACGGTCTTGTGAAACAAGTTTACATGGTTCGTGTTGTTATAAAATAATGTTAGGACTTTTTAGTCCATTTTCACCTACCTCAGCATATGGTTTTGCACAGCGTAAAAAAAGTTTAAAATATTGCTCTTTTTATATGTATTTTTTGACTGAACTGTTTTTGTATAACTGCAGGTTTGAGGGGGCAGGGTGACACAATGTGTAAATAGCTCTCTTTGGTATTTGTAAAGCCATCCTGACTCCGTGTTCTAACGGGCCGGTCCAACTGGTTCTGTTAAGTGTTGTTTACGGTTATCCGGGCCCAAAAAGAAGTTGTTTGTAAGACGCATGCGCGAAGTTCGGGGTCACCAAAAGGGCAGGCCGAGGAAGAGTGTTTACTTCATCCCACGACCACCAGAGAGGGGCAGAAAAGACCCCAACAGTCAAAGAGGGCATGCGCGAGAAAGATCTCCATAAACCCACCCTTTTCCCGGCAATCCTATGAATATGTATTAAAGGTTATAACTATGTACGAGAAGAGAGAGGATAAATACTGAGGAGGGAAACCAGTCGGTGCGGGCCAGGTAGAGCAGGGGCTCCCGGTCTGTGCAGCGCTGGTTTTGCTTATCTTTATTTATTTATTTAATAAATTGGAAATTTTGTTTATGACTAAATTTGGATGCGATCATTTATAACGGTCTTAACTCCAGTCTGTCTAGAGAAAGTTTGTGTAGTGTGTATCAGGAGGTAACTCCTGTCCATGCAAAACCAATTTCCCTGATGATCCCTGCCCCTTCCTCGTCTGAGACCGTTTTGTGTGACATCTGCCAGTTGTGTCAGATTCGGTGGTAGTTTTATGATGTCTGCGTCCAGTTATTTGTAGACTTTCAGACTAAAGCAAAGTGTGTCATCCATGACTTAGCAATATGTTTGGTTTTTTTTTCCAGAAGCCTCAGAAGGGCACTGGAGGTTCACTGAAGTGCATTAGCATGCTTTTATTTCGGTAGGGCTGAACAGAAGCGGGAAGGTGGTGTTTTGTGCAGACTGGGGGTTCCTGAAGAAAAAGAAATTGATCTTACAGCTTCTTTCTTCTCTCTGATCCTGGCCCTTTTGGTTTTGGCAGATCCAAGCATATACAGCCTTCAAGCATTTGTCTTTGTGTTTCAGTGGCTGAGTGGCTGCCGCCTTCTCTTCCACCTGGAGGGTATGCATTCTGTCTCTCTGAGGAGTGTGTTGGATTCAGCAGCCGTGGTAGAAGGTGTTGGTGCCTGTAGCTCATCTCCCTTCTGCTGGAGGTTGTCATAACAGCGACAGCAGCCAGCAGCTGCTGGCTCCTCAGCTCCCGTGCGTGAAGCTGGCTGGCACAATCCAGCATGTTAGTGCTGTGAACTTGGGGGGCCGAAGAAAGGCTGCACAGTTGCTCTTGTTGCCCCTTTGGTCCTAGTGCTAATCTCCAGCAAAACGGAAGAGCTGGAGGCAATCAGTGTTGCTCCTCTGCCAGAGCCCGTGTGACAGCCCTGAGCTGCAGGGCTTGTGTTGGGTGAGGTTCAGGCTGCATTGAAACCGGCAGGAATTTCCCTCATCAGTTCAGTGGGGTCGGTGCTTTGAGCCTGATGTCTCTGGAGTGTTAGATGAGCATCTGTTGCCAAGGTCACAGACTGAGGGCCAACTTTCACTTCAGACCCTAAAAAATAGGCACTTATTAGGCTTCCGGTGAAGGTAAAGCAAGGTAATCTGCTCCGAGAACATTGAGTCTACCCGGCAAGCTCGGGAGCATTTGTGTACCAAACAAGTGAATTTTGTGGCATAGTAACGTAGTACGCATCGCTTGAGCTGTGTAGGGTTGTCCAAAAATGTTTCCTTTCATATTTGTGAGCACACATATGGATTGGGGGTGGGGGTGGGGGTGGGGGGGTGGGGAGCGTGAGGATTTGCCATGTTCTGACCGGAGACTTGTACTTAAGCCTACAGATGTATTATTTGTGTATGATTCTCTTGGCTGTAAGGAGCCAAGGGAAAACAATTCAGACATTATTGGTTTTATCAATTATTTACAAAGTGCTCTTTTAACAAAGAAAGCATAACTTCCAATTCTAGACAGCTGAGCTCCAAAGGAAGTGGAAAACACCGTCCAGAGGAGTTGGCAAGTGTTTGTGTTCCGAAAGGCTAAGTCCACGTTAAAAGCAGTTTCCTTTTGTTTTCAACAGAAATAAAGAGGGAAGGAGAAGCAATAGCTTCTATCTTGTTGTAGATTACACCTGTATGTCCACAGCTGTATTATGACATTAATTTGGAAAAATGTTATAATAGAAGGGTGCCATCAGTAGTCCATCTAAACCGTTCCCGTATGTGGATGACAGTCTTCACTGTGTATTGTGTAGGAGCATTCTGGGCATGTGTATATTTAAATGTGGGTCCTGGGGTGGAATGGTCGTTTTATTTACTCGAGTTTCTGGCTCCTGCACTTTTGGAAGTCTGATCAATGTGAGTGACAGCAGTCAGGCTCCGTGTGCAGCAGAGTTGAGTCAGCTGTTGTGATGCAGCAGTCTGGAGTCATCTTCCCCATTTCTTGTTAGAGCAGAGCAGGAAACGTCCTGCTGGATGTTAAGCTTGGCACTTTAAAACAAAAAGCCCCCAAGTGATTCCTCTAAATGCTCACATATACTTTTTTGCCTGCAGCGTATTGCTGACTCAAAAGTTGTCCTGTTCATCGAAAATGCTTCCCCCAAATCTTGTTGCCACAGAAATAACAGAAGCAGTGAGTTACCATCTCTCAGGGCTTGAAATAAACAGTTGTTTGTGGGGTTTTTGAAAGTATTAGTAATCAGTCATTCTGGCAGGACCACCAGTAGGATTATGTTGTACTCCTGCGATGTCCACCAGTCTCCCGACCTTGCTCGGTTCTGGTTTGGGCAAGGGTCTGAAGTGCTTAGCTTGACACATCTGCCCTCCAAATGTAGCAAGTACTGTACTGCAAACCAACAGAAACCCCCATCTTGGGATGGTCTGGAGAAGGACAAATACTGACTGAAGCAACACCAACCTCCTTTGCGTATGCCAGTAATGTTTAGATGGATAAAATGTTCTTGCACTCAAACTGTGGGGGCAGCATCCAAAAGGTTGGAGTAACTTTTTTGGCTGTCCAAATACATCTCCTGGCAGCCAAATCAGAGCTGCTTAGACTTGCCATGTGGAAACAGTCAGTAGCAATGTGGAAGAAACATGCATGTGAGTTTGTTTGTTTTCCTTCAGCAGCTTCTTTTGTTTCACCGAGCAGCAAATGATGCTGAAATGCATTGCTCTTGTTGTTGCCCGCAGGACTGTTTGCAGCCGGGGTATGAACAGAGTTTGCCAGGAAAGGACAGGTTAGTGCTGCTGGGTGAGCACAGCACACAGGGTGCTGCCAGCCTCTGCTAGAGAGGTGTCCTAGAAGAAAGGAACCAAGTGTATGATTCTTATTTTTGTGGTAAAATCCCTCATTTTCTTTGCATGGTGGAAACCTCTTGATGGGGATTTCTTAATATCACCTCGCTAGAACCTTGTAGATAAATAACAGCATCTGCCATTAGATGCAATGCATAATTTCAACAAAAGAAGATGTCCCTTATCCTCTGGAGTTCCCGAACGAGCACCTCTCCCCTCTTTCCTCGACTTTGCACCCAAGCTGTGGCCTTTTCTTTCTTTTATCTCCACGTAGCGGCCCCTTTGCTCGGCTCAGGACCAGAGTCAGACTCGGTCTCCAGGTATGTGGTGCCCACACCAGTGAGTGTGCCTACAAACAGCTCTCAGATCACAGGAGGGCGATGTGGCAGAGAGAAGTTCCTGGTTTCTGGACCCAGGTGGCTTTGGAAGTCCTTTCAGAAACAGGGAGGTGAGCCTGTGCTTATCCTGCACTGTGGCAATGGGCTTCACGGATGGAGAGCAGCAGGGCGTTAGCCAGCTGTGTTACAAGGTGCCCCATTTCTCACTGCTGTGGCAGCTCACCAGAGTGTGTCAGGAATGCAGAGTTAAGATTTCTAACCCCAAATCCTGCTATATACACTCGAGCCCTTTTTAAACCTGGAAACCGTATTCTGTCAAGAGACTTGAGAATCAGAATCTCCTTTTCCTTTTTCAACAGGAACTGAAAGCTGTAGACCGCACGGTTATAAATGAGTGCAGAAAAGAGAGTATGGGTGACTCCCCATAGAATGGGTCTGCTTCAGTTTAGGGCAGCTGGTTGAAGCAGAGGCACTGGGGGGTGTGAATGGCTCAAATCCCTCCACAGCATCCTGATGCCAGGAGCGGCTTGCAGGAGGGAGCTTGCCTGACCAGGGGGTTCTGCCCATGGATGTGTCTGTACCTGCCCTGAGGTAGGGAACTTGCCCAAGCAGATGCGCTCTGGCTGCTGTGTAAGTGTTTGAGCACTCCTCCTGTGGCTTTTGTTTCCCTGGTGATTTCTTGCTCCATCTGGGAGGAGAGGCAGTCTTCTGTTACAGCCACGTCAGAGGATGATCTGCAGACATGGTGAGCACCGAAGGCTCCTGATCAGTTGGGTCAAGTTTTGACTTGAGCTGAGTCACGAATAGCCCAGCTATTTATACTGGGGATATTGCAAACAGGTATGCATCCTTATAGATATATACTCCAGAAAGCATTCTGAGATTGACGCCAGGGTTAGCCGCAGAGCAGCAAACTCAGAATGCCTATGAATGAGTAATTATGCAGAGGCTCCCCTATTTTCTACATTTTTGTATTGCATTGACTGTGTAAAAGGCTGGAGAGCCATTAGCAGGGTCTTCTGAGATGACTTTTCCTTCCTTTAGTGTCTGGCAGAAGGACAGGGTGTTGCAGGGCGTTACATGCTCTGGTCATGCAGTTCTCCTACAGCATTGAATCTTCAAGGTCATTGCTAAATCTTGGCAGTATCCTTTATTCGAGGCTCACTTTTCCCCTCCAAGCTTGCATGCTTTCCTGTTGTTGCTGCTGTTGCTATTAGTTTATATACATGATTCTAAGAGTAGTCATTCAGAATGTTACCTGGGCTGCCTTTCTCGGCAGACGTCAACTTAGTAACACAGTTTCTTGAGAACTTAAAACCTTAAATACTGAATTCTGTGCTGCATATCACTAATCCAAAAGATCGGAAAGAGGATTAGGCAGGCTGAAAAATAAACCTCTGGGCATTTATGTCAAGCAGCTATGTGTACAGAAGCTTGATGTGTATGTTAACTGTGAAATACCACAAGAAAAGCTGACAGTGAGTGAGCCTGTCATTCATTCTGTCTTCTCTTGGCACGTGGAAATAAACATAAATTGTAGAAGATGCTTGCTGTATGAGACCGGCATACTATTTTTTTTTTTTTTTTTTGGAGGATTGAGTGTGGAAGGACAGGCCACAGCTCAGACATGACCTGAGGAAAAAAAATTGGTTTAGGGAGCACAAAACACCGAAGGAGTTTCTTCAGTCAACCACTTTCTTCCTCTTGTTGCCTGGGATTTTAACAGCTTGCTTGCCCACAGCCTGCAGGCAGACAGAGCCCGAGATGGCCAAAACCTCAAGATGCTCCATAGAGTGAGACAGATGGGGCACAGATGGAATGAAGTTTTCTTTCCCACGTGCATTAACTATTCTGAAAAGTATACAGTTGCCTCCTCCTTGCTACTGTCTTTTCACACTGTCTGATAGTGAGTCACTTGGCCATGACAAGACAGCTACAGCTGTGCTTTTTGGAGCAGTCAAGAAGCTGTGGTTCTGGAACGGAAGATGCCGTCCATTTTGTACGGCCTTCTTGGGTGAAGCACTAGGACATGTCTCAAGTAGAAAAGTGACTGAAATTATCCCCTAAGTTCGATCACAGGATTTTCTCAAGCGTGGGGTGAGAACCCTTGAGCTCGACCACAGTCAGATGTTTTCCTGTCTCGCTCTTCAGGAAGCAACACTAACGACATCGTGGGCGAAGCTGTGAAGTGCATAGCTGGCAGGATAGAAGGAAGTGTCCACACACCTCTCCAGCACTCGTGAGGCTGTATTTGTATCAACACTTCCAGGTTCAGGCACCTCAGTACCAGAAAGCTATTGACAAATGGGAGTGACCTCAGAGACCGGAATAATAGGGAAAGGAGGGGAAGAGACGTGGGAAGAGGCTCCGAGAGCTGGGTTTGTCTCAGCCATTTCCGCTTTGGCTTTTTCCCCCTTCCTGGCTTGCCCTGGATTTGGTGATGGTCCTCCTTCGAGAGGCTCCTGGCGCCCCAGGTGGCCGTGGGCCGCATGCTGGCCATTGGCCGAGTGGTGGCCATGGGTGCAGGGCCACGGGGCAGCTGCTTTTTGTCCTGCCGGTGTGGCGGTCTGCAGCGTCAGTGCCTCTGGTGCTGGCCGGGAGAGTGGGAGATGCATCTTGCAGGTGCTTGGGGTGGGGTGGGCGGAGGTGTGCGAGGCTTTTGTGCGCAGCCAGGGTGGTGGGGAGGGCTTCCTTTGTCCCCTGGGAAAAGCTGGGGACAGTCCCCGGGGCTGGGCCGGCCGGAGCGTGTGGCGTTCATGAGTGCATTCATCTCTTTGCCTGGTAGGTGACTGACAATGGCTGCAGTCCTTCATGATTTCCCGCTTGATTCTGACCTTGTCTGATGGGTGGGAGTTGTTTCCTCAGTATCTCTCGTATACTCTGCTTCTCTGACTGGCTGGGCACGCTTCTTGTCATCATGAGTGTTGCCAGAAGATAGCTGATGATCTTTTTGAGTGTGACTGCATTGTGGGTGCCCAAAGTTACCTTAAAAGCTGTTGGTAAAAAAGCTGCTCCTTGTAATTTATGAAGGGCCATGGTATGTCCGCTCCCTCCCTGAAGGTCCATCCAGGAGGTCCATGGGAGGACAGAGCGTGCATTTGGGCTGACGGCCAAAAAGAAAGGGCAGGCGAGGCTTTCCCCAGAAAGCAGGAGTAGGGATTGTTAGAAGCATGGTCTTCCCTCCAGTGCCTATAGTTTGACTAACCTTTTAGAGGTCCCCATCAAAAAGCTCGAGATATGTGGAGGCATGTTTCATGGGGAATGTATCAATGAAACATTGAGCTTTCAGATCTTTGAAAAATAAATTGAGAGCTTATAAATTATGCAGAATGAATTAGAGGATACTGGAAATGTCAGGAAGCCATGCTGCTTGCGTTAGGTTTTGGTTATAGGTTGCTCAAGTTTTCCCAATCAGCAGCTAACCTTTAAAAGGGTTTCATTTCCTACACGTAAATTTTGGACTGCTTTTATGCAGTTCAGATATGGAAACTACTTACAACATCTAGGAGAAAAAGTGTTGAAAGATTTGGATTTTCTTGGATTTTCAAAAATAAATACTTGTTTCCAGCCTGTCCCATGTACTCCTGAATTTGGGATTTCTGTCTCAACACAGTCGAGGTGGGACTGCTGTAAATTTGCACTGTGGTAAAGCCATGACGGCCAAATTGCAAGTGCGAGTTGAGGCACTATCAGATTTTTGGAATCCACACCCTGAACTCAGCCTGTGGGGCTGCCTTGAAGATAAAAGTCAGAAAAGTTTGAGAAAAGGTTTTGGTTTGAACTTGATTTGATTTGATGAATTTTGATTTTTTTTTTTAATTTGGTTTGATTTTATGACACCTACTCAGCCTGAGAGACTTGAAGCCACACAGCTTAGGGGTATCTCATACTCTGCTTGTGCTCAAACACTTGACCACACACACAGGTTGCCAGGAGAGAGCTCCGGCCCTGATGTTTCTCTTCCCAAGTCCAACTGCTTGGGTGGGGCTGTGAAGATCTCTCATGGGGAAGTTGCATCAAGGTGATGGATTGAGACGCAGAGATTAGGGTGCTTGACACCTAGCCTAGTGAAGGCCAGACAGGATTTGAACTTTAAACAACTGGTTCTCGTTTTCTCTTAGCAACTTAAATTGGCACATAATCTGGATAGAGTCGGAACGATCTTCCTAAAATATTCTTCCTTTTGGCAGGGTGCTGTCTTCTGAATCATTTTTTCTTCTTCACATCTTCAGAAACATGTTCTGGGAGGGATGACTTGTAACCAAAATTCTCCACTGCTAGTATTAATAACAAAAAGTCCGACATGTAGCCTCTCCAACTCCCACCCGCTTCTGACAGGATCCGGCCCTAACATGACTTAGAGGCAGATGTTTGAGGAGGTCTCAAGTTGCTTAATATAATTTGTTCACACATGCCAGCTTCTTTGGGGATCCCAGAGCCTGCCGGGGTGCGGGTGAAGCCTCCTAAGTCCACAGGCAAGAAGCTGCACCAAGCGCCCGAGAAGGTAGAAGAGCGTAAGGAGAAGGGTGAAGGCAAAATGCAGGACACTGTGAGTGTGAGCACGGAGGAGAAAGACCTCAGAAAAGAAGAAACTGCCGAGCCGAGTACATCCCCCTGCTTGGATTCGGGCGAAGGTATTAATACGCTGCTTTTCCTAACTCCTGTATGGGTAACCGTGGTGCACAGAGACCTGTAAAACGAGGGACTGGAAATGCAAATGGTCCATTTTTTCACTTGGTATCTACTAAGTGCTTGCCATTATCCCTACTTTACGGTCATGAAGAATCCATATTGTTTTTCCGCTGTTGTATTACCCTATAAATGTTAGTCTGAAGAGAAGAACAACAAAAAGCAGAAGCTGTTCTGCTGGAAGCTTATCTAGAATTAGGGTAATTTCGAAGAATTCTCCCTCTGTAGGACAAAAATGGTTAGAAAGAAATCTGAAATGCATCGCTGTAGGGCAGAAACTGGTTAAAAGAAGAGCTAGGGACTAGAAAAACACAAGGAATGGATTTTTTTTTTTTTTTTTCTTAATTTTCAGTAGACTGACAGTTCACTGAAACTTAGTCTGCTGCTTTCATGAGCCAGTTTTAAAGTGCGAGCTGCAGATGAAAACATGTCACACATTTATGGCATGCTAGCTTACTGAAGCACATAGATCAGACTTAAATGTATTTCACCGTGTATCACAACGCAAGGTTCATCAGCCTCAGCGTTTTCATGGAGAGCCTAAAACATGCATAAACTGGCATGTGGTTTGCTGGAGTTTTGGTTTGAACTGTGCATCATGCAGGGTCTAGATGTGAGGCGCCAGGGTCAGAACTTGTTCTTTTGGTCCATCTTCAGACCATTAGTACAGGTAAATGGAAGAGGCCAAGTTCTGGCTGTCAGGCAGGTGGCTGAGGATCAAACCTTGCATTCCTCGAAACACTCTCAATTCCACATGTGGAGCTGGGCGTACACAGCAATCCAGAGTCTTAGTGCCCGAACGCGATGCAGAGAGGAAGGACTCAGATCCGTGAAGCACTAGGAAGCCTTTCGGGACAAGAGGAGCCTGAGCAAGAAGGGAGGGCTTCACTTTAATCATGAGGAGCGGAGGCTTCTGGCCCTGAGAATTCAAAGGCTCCTGGAGGAATATTTAAAGTAAAGGTGGGGGAAAGCCAGCAGGCACACAAGAGCACCCAGCTCAGACTGCCATGATCGAAAAAGCGGGTACAGCTGGGGTTCAGTGCACCTCAGGAAATACCAGGAGGGAAATAAGAAGAACAACTGCAATGCATAAGGAAAAGAGGGGCAAAATTACAGGCGCTGGCACGCCTATGCATGAAGCCTGAGGAAGAAGTTTGGGGGCTGAAATGGTTGCCTGCAAGGAACACCTTGATACAGTGGGCACCTCAGAGAGCTGGGATGTGGAGGATCGATGGGATTCATTGTGCCTGTTTGCCAGTCCCGTAGCAAGGATGTGATAAGGTGTTCAGGGGGCAGAAAGGCGTGAAGGACTCTGAAAGCAGCAACAACATCAAAGCATTACCGAAAAGACAAGCATCAGAGGACATGTGGGTGGAAATGATGAGCCGACAGTAACAAAGTCTGTGTCAGGTTGCACCATTGACCTCCTTGATCAGGAAGGAGAGAGAGAGTGATCGAGAACTGGGAAGGAGGATTCGCCAAGCTGCAAACTGTGGACAGGTAGTAATAGGGGGATTCCTACCACTGGGTCAAGGACTTCTGAAGAAGGAAGTGCAGAGAGAACATCTCTGGGCGCAGTAAGTGAGGGCTGCCTAAGCCAGCTGGTCCGAGAGCCCCCAGGAGAAGAGGCCGTACGGGATTTGGTCTGGAGTGGTGCATTACTTGCATGTAAATGCAAGAGGCTTTATCACAGTTACAGGGTCTTGTCTCTAACAAGTGTACACTTGGGTTCAATGGCATAGCAGGGAGCACCGGCCAAAACCCACCACATTCAGCTATTCTGGCATTCCGCTTCAAGAAAGGGGAGAGAAAAGGTGGAGATCAGACTGGGTGCTGTTGAAAGGCATTTAAAGAAGAATGCGATCAGCGCTGCCCTGTCTCTAGATCAACGGCCCTTGTCCTCATGGGTGATTCTAACTTCCCAGACATCAACTGAGAATGTCGCACAGCGGACTCCAACAGGTCTGCGAAGGTACATTCTCTAATGCCACAGGCCCCCTATGGGCTGCTGAAGATCCCCTCCAAGACTGAGGACGCCTGGGATTTTTTGTAGTCACCTGTACAGTCTTGAAGAGCCCCTGTGACGCTGAGCTGGCCAACAAGGAGTGGCTCTGGACTTGCTCTGTAAGAGGATAGCGAGGCCCATTTATACATGCTGCTTTGAGGTCCTGGGAGCTTAATCAGAACTCTCATCTTGTTATGGCTGCACAGACATTTACATAGTACTCTCTGGCTAAGAATGAGAAGGCACACTTAGGTGTGCTTTAAGGATACTGAAACATAAGAAGAAATACACTTACCTTGTGTCTGGCAGCATGATTGTTTCCCAGTTTTCTACGGTACTGCTGGAGTCTGTTCCAGACACCATAGGGCAAATAATGGATTTTACAGTTCAGTTTTTGAACCAAAAATGGGTTTAAAAATTAACGATTGGAAAGAAACATGGTAACTGTGGTATCTGATCTCAGACTGAGATTTTTTTCCCAAAAATGTCTCCTTTCTCCTTTAAAAATCATGCCTAAGGAACATAATTCATTTCAAAAGCCTATAACTTTCATTTCTAAATATTCTTGCCATCCATACTTTTTTTCTTTCCTACCTTGTGCTATAACTTTGAATAGCAATTTTCACCACTTTGAAACTGCAGTTTTAGTGTTTTTCCTGATGGTGAATATTTATCAGTTCTAAATTGAAGAAAAGATCGTTCCGCAAGTGGAATATACTTCAAGTAAATGTATTCTTTCTCGTTGGTCTTTTGGTATTACATGCAACAGGGGAAACATATAGACAGTCTTTGATGTTTTATTTTTGAGAAACTGTTAGAAATTATTCATATTGTCTTTGCATCCGCAATTTGATAAGTGCTGTTTGCTAAAAGAGAAGGATTTTTAGTACATTTCAGTAGCTAGGTGAAAGCAGAATCTTGTAAGGTTCTGCGGGAGTTGTTTTAATTTAAAAAGTAGTGTTTAAAAAATAGAGAAAGGTTCGGGGCTACATCTAGTAACTAGGGTGTGGGGGTTTTCACATTGAACCTAGAAGCCAGGGAATACCCTCTGAAATACTGGACCACCTTTTCCTTTTCACTGTTGCCAGTTAGGAATTTGGGTTTTGTTTGGCTGTGTGCTTTATTTTTTTTCTCCCCTGAATCACTTTGTTAAGTCATGAACTTGACAATCTTCTTTTGTCCTTCTGTCTGATTGTTGAACAGCTTTTAGAACAATGCACCAATATGATGCTTAGGTCAAGAAAGATGTTCTTTGTCTGTCTTCAAGATGAAGCCATCCCTAATCAGAAGAACAAGTCGAAAGCTGCTTTTGAGCAATGACATCCCAGAGCCATTAGACCTTGAAGAGGGTGCACTGCTGATTTGGCAAGCAAACTCAAGGTCCATGTATCCTTCGCTGAACTACCCTCATAATAATAAAAATCAGGCCTACAGGTCAAGAAGACTGTTGCCTAGGTGAAGACCCTTGTCCTGCGCATCCGTAGTAGGAGAAGTGTTGTGTCAGCAGTATTATAATTGTATGGATATTACTAAGCAATCATCGCACAGAGGATGTACATGTAAAAATCACTAACTCTGCAAGTTTTGTGGATAAATATAGTGTGAAAAGTCCTGTTGGCGTGCTTGATATGTGAGAAACCACCGAGCATCAAGGCTTGCTCAACCCTAAAATAAGCGAGGAATGTTCCTCCCGAGTGTATGATTATTGACCTATTGCACACTGGGTGATGAATCTGCTTTTCAGACAACACTGGGAGGAGATCTGTTAACAGCCCCATTTTGCATACGTGTGTCTCTGTCCGTGCTCACGCTTCCTGTGGAAGTAGCTGGGCTCCTCTGAATGCCAAGGCACGGCCAGAGGAGGCAGGAGTCTGAGGTCCTGAGCATGTTCCCAACGCTGTCTTCTGGGAGAGAAACAACCGGGCATCTACCGAGGAGCCCACTGCCCTGATTCCTCCTGCCGGAACACGCCAGCCACTGAAACCAGCAGCAGAAAGGTCAGCTCTCTGCACCCTCCTGTGGAAGTTCTGCCCGATGACAGCGTCACAAATCCACAGGCCATGTGTGCGGGGGAAAGGGCTGTGACACTCGCTCCTCCAGCAGCTAGCAGGCCAGATGCGAGCGCTGCAGCACTGCTGCTGTCAGCAGCTGTTGGGCACGAGCAGCATGAGAAACGGGGGAGCTCGGTGGTTATCCAGCCTGTTCCTTGGCAGGTCACTGCCTTCCACAGCGGGCTTCTTCGCTGCCTCCAGAGACGGCCGAAACCGAGCCCTGCGCAGGCATATGCGAACGCCCCGGCACAGGCACAGACACCTCCCACAGGACAAACATCTCCCCACCTTGGAGAGGTTCCTGCTGTGTCACCCTCCGTGGGGTGCAGAGACAAGTGCTGGAGGGGGCAAGGTTACAGCTGGCCCGGCCCTTGGATTGCCCAGTCGGGTTCCCATCGGACCTGGGGCAAAAGCAGCTTCCCCTCCTGCCCGCTCTGCCCTCGGCATCTGCTGTGTGGCGGGTGGGCGGCTGCAGCAGGATTTTCTGCGGGAGGAGGCACCGCAGACACGGGCCTGGGGCTCCGGGGGCCCATGGCCGTGCCCCCCAGCAGGCGGGGGCCACCCTGGTGGGGCACGGGGGAGAGGGAAGGGCACTGGGAGAAGGGGGAGAAAGCAGCACCCAGAGACGGTGTCAGAGAAAGAGCAATTTATTGATTGATTGACTGAATAAAGAGTTGCTGCAGCCGTGCTAGTGCTGCCGGTGGGGCGGCCTCTTGCAGGGCTGGGGAGAGTCCTGCGGGCCGGGGGCCCTCCTCTTCGGGGGGCGCCGGGACCCCCCAGCGGAGCCGTCCCTGCCGCAGCTGTGAGTGGAGGGGCTGCGGCTGCAGCCCTGGGCAGAGGGACCTGCCCCCGCCGCCTGCCCCGGCTCCTCCCGGGGCTGCTCCTGCTCTGCCGGGACAGGAGCTGAGGGGGGGCGGCTGGGATCCCCGCAGAGGGCGGCCTCCCAGGTGCTGGCTTCCTCCTCCCCGTCGGGGCTTTCAGGGCTGGTGGAGGAGAGTGGGTGGGGGGTGGGAGTCCCCCACTGGGAGCTGGTGGGGCTGGTAGAGCTGGATCTGGTGGGGCTGGAGCCAGGCGCAGAGCTGTTGTTGTCCTCCTGCACAGCATCAGGAATCAGCAGCCTCCAGGCCTGCTGGCTGCACTGGTCCTCAATCGTATTGATGATGCCATAGACCAGAGGTTCTGCATCTTCCAAAAGGTCAGGCTGCAGCACCTGCACCAAGGCCTCTGCAGCTGGGCCGCTGACGCACAGGGTGTGCAGGATGCTGACCTCTGCACAATATGCCTGCCACCAGTTAGACCCACATATTGACCGCGGTTCCTGACGCCGCCAGAGCAGCAAGGGACTGAGGAGATGACCTTCTGCTTGGAAAAGCTCTGCCCAGACTTCGGGCAGGATTCCACCCACTGACTGTGCCCCTGGCCCTGTAGTCCCCTGCTCATCTGGGGACAGTGTCCACTGTGGAGATGACGGGGGGTGCACCACAGGCTCATGGGGGCTGTTTTCGGCCAGCCTGCGGGGAGCTGTGCCTGCCCGGCTGCTGGTGTCTGGCAACTCTTCTGGGTGAACGATGAAACACCCTATACAGTAATTCGCTCCCTGTACAGGCAGATGGACAATCTTTATTGGTTCTCTGCAGAGCGGGCACTCTCCCTTCAGATCTAACCATCGCATGATGCAGCCCAGGCAGAACTGGTGGTGACATGGCATCGTGTAAGCAACATCACATGGGGCGTCGCGGCAGATGGGGCAGATCTGCTCTGTCTCCGTTTCCATGTTCACACGCTGCAGCAGGTTGGGGAGAGCTGAGGATGAGGAGCTGCTCCCAGTCGCTGATGCTGCAGCTGCCAAAGGGCGTCACGTGCTGCAAAAGTGAGAGAGACCCTGGTCACTTGCTGTCCTCGGGAGGAAGAAATGCTCAGGCCCCCGGCGAAGGACACTTTCTGGCTCCCTGAGCCCCTTCACCCGCCCCACAGCCGCCCCGGAGGGACGCTTCCCCTCACAGCTCACCTCCTCTGCCACAAGTGTGCGCGGTGGTGCCCGGCTGCCTGAGCCAGGCAGGGCTGGGGAAACCCAGGGAAAGGCTCTGGGACAGGCACCGAGAGCTGCTGACGGCACCACCCAAAGCACCACCCAGCACCGGGAGCAGCCTCGCTCGACCCTCCAGACCTCGCAGGCACGCTCGGCAGGAGGCACGAGCCAGACTGGGCCGGGCTGTGCTGGCACCCGCCTGTGAGCAGTGAGGGACGTGATGTCACAGTCCATCGCTCACTGACATCACAGTCCACCGTGCTCCTGAGGCAAAACTCCTGCTGCCTTGGAGAATGAGCCCAGAGGTACACTCTGGTTGTTGGGTGGCAGGGGATTAAGTCCAAACGTTGTCTCAGCTCTTTCCCTGCACTGAGCCCCTGCGGTGCCAGGGTCGTCACCTAAACTGTCACCTGGCCTCTCCCTGTGCCCGGATTGTTGTTGTTCTGAAGGGCGAGACCTTAAGCGTCCCGAGAAGGCTTCTGGTTCAAGACACTGATGCTGCATTCGGAAGAGCCAAGTACACAGACACACACACAGACTTACACAATTAATGTGAACGGCAAAACAGATGGACTTAGAGCGATGCCTTTACCAGAGCCCATGTACTTGTCAAACCACTTACATAAACACGAGCACAGGCCAGTCCTTTTCTGCCTTTCCAGATGATCAGGGTTAGATTTGTACTAGAGAAACATAAACTCCCCTTCACTCCCTAGATTCACAAGCACAGCATGTGCCGAGATGCCTCAAATAACAGCATGGAAATTAAGTCCGTGTAATATCTGTGCCTGGATGTCAAGCTCCTCACCCAGTCATTCTGGCCACAACAACCCCCAGCAGCGCTACAGGCTTGGGGAGGAGTGGCTGGAGAGCTGCCAGTCAGAGAGGGACCTGGGGGTGTTGATTGACAGCCGGCTGAACAGGAGCCAGCAGTGTGCCCAGGGGGCCAAGAAGGCCAATGGCATCCTGGCTTGTGTCAGCACTAGCGTGGCCAGCAGGGACAGGGAAGGGATCTGACCCCTGGGCTCAGCACTGGTGAGGCCGCACCTCGATGACTGGGTTCAGTTTTGGGCCCCTCACTCCTAAAAGGACACTGAATGACTCGAGCGTGTCCAGAGAAGGGCAACGGAGCTGGTGCAGGGTCTGGAGCACAGGTCTGCTGGGGAGCGGCTGAGGGAACTGGGGGGTTTAGTCTGGAGAAGAGGAGGCTGAGGGGAGACCTCATCGCCCTCTACAGCTGCCTGAAAGGAGGGTGCAGAGAGCTGGGGATGAGTCTCTTTAACCAAGTAACAAGCGATAGGACAAGAGGGAATGGCCTCACGTTGCACCAGGGAACGTTTAGACTAGATGTCAGGAAGCGTTTCTTTCCAGAAGGGGTTGCTGGGCGTTGGCACGGGCTGACCAGGGAGGCGGTGGAGTCCCCATCCCTGGAGGGGCTTAAGAGTCGGGTCGACATAGCGCTGAGGGATCTGGTGGAGTTGGGAACGGTCAGTTGAGGTTAAAGGTTGGACTGGATGATCTTCAAGGTCTTTTCCAACCTAGACGATTCTGTGATCGGTGCAAGCCTTCTTTGGGTCTTTCCACATCCGTGTCTCCTGTGTCACAACAGAGTCCAGTTTCAAGTTGCGCTCACACACACACAAACACAGACACACACATAAACACACACACACACACACAGAGGGATCCCAGCAGTAGCTGGCATAAGACACTTTGCACTTCCAACTCCTGTCCCCAAGACCTCTCGCCCCCTTCTCCCACCGCACCCTCCCCCTCCCCTCTGACCAGCCCTTCTGACTCTTTCCCTTTGTGCCCGACTTGTCTGCCTGCAGCCTCCTTTTTGCAGGTGGCAGGCATGGAATCCTTGCCTTGCACAGGAGACTGAATTGGACTGAGGCATGGTTAACTGTGAAAGCCGGCAACTTTATTTCAAGAACCTGAAGGCTCAGCTCCAGCGTTTGTGGGTGTGGGCAGGAGCGAGCAGGCCTTTGGCACTGAGGCTGCCTTTGGCTCAGCAGGCAGTGCCCCAGCAGGAGATGGCGGTGGTGTGCTGCGGCTTGAACTGGGTCCTGCTCATGCTGCTGCTGGAGCCTTTTGCCCCCTTAGGACCTGCAGGAGCTCCTGCAGCAGATTAAAGAATTTCAGCAGCTTCTGGCGTGCAAAAGGACAGGGCGTAAAGCTGCCCGCTTGCGTCGGTTTTGGCCTTGGCCTCTGAAAGGGGGTCGAGGTGACGACTGGCCGTGGCGTTGGAGCAGCCGTTGCTGCTGGGCGCAGTCCCATCTGTACCAAGATCCAATCGTAAAAGTGCTGAGTGGAGGTGTAGACTCCAGGCTGTTTTGCTCTTGCACAGCCTCTCCCCCAGCTGGTCACTCCAACAAGCCAGAAGTAGTCAGCGTTGTTATCTTTGCACACAAGAGGCCCACCGCTGTCACCCTGCAGCGGAGGAGAGAGGGAGGATTAAGGTGACCGCTGGCAGCACTAGGCCTGGCCCCTTCTCTCTCACGGCACCTGCCAGGGCTGTATCCGCTGCACAGAGAGGCTCTGCTCAGGTGCTGGGGCCCCTTGTCAGGGAGAGGGTAGTACGCCTGTGGGGTAGGGCTCTCTCTCCTCTCTGCACAGTGATGCTGGATGTGTGCAAGAGGGATGTTTCGGGATTGGGATCGGGACCTGCGGGCTGCCAGGAGCGCGCGATGGGCTTTCTGGGCAGAGTCCCGGGCCTCCGGGACAAGTGGGGCCCGGGGCAAGGACCTGCAGCTGGGGAAGGGGAGGTGAGCCGCGCCAGCGGTGGGGACTCAGCGGTGGGAGGGTGGCTTGCCAGGCCAAGCCTGCGCCGGGGTGTGTTTGGGCGGCTGTGCCGGGGCTGCCTGCGCCGCCGGGCGCTGCCTTGTCGCAGGCTCCTACCTGGCAGGTGTCGATGCCGCCCTGCGGATAGCCGGCGCACAGGTTGTGGGGGTGGACGGCTCCTCCATACCAGCGGCTGCTGTTGCAGAGCTTGACATTGATGAGGCGGACCTTGGCCTCCTGCAGGACATCAGTTGATCCTCCAGCTGTGAGCACAGAAAGGAATTAACGCCCAGCAGCTCATTGCCAGGTCTCCTGCCCTGTCTGAGTGAATCCCTTCCCCGGGGCTTGGCTTTGCCTTGTGAGAGACACTGTAGGGGCGTTTCCCTTCTGTCTCGCCTTGGGCCCCGGGCCAGGCCCCTCTCTATGGGCACACGTCCCCACAGCCAGACTCTGGCTCTCGCCTCTGCTGTCAGGAAGCCCAACCCATCTCCCCAGAGTGCCCAGCTTGCACTCAGAACACAAGCAGCCTTTGGGAACTCACATCTTGCGGTCGTGGACCCCCAACCGCTGACGTAGCAGGTTGTCAGCTGTGACACTCGCAGCGAGGCGTCGGGCACACAGGCAAGCTGTACAGAGTCGCTGCACTGGACAGGCCGGTCCAATTCCAGCAGCGCAATGTCGTTGCTCTCCGAGACGCTGCTGTAGTGTTCGTGAACCAGCAGCCTCTTAATATTGCGCACTTGGGCCTCCGGGCCCAGCTGAGTCAGCTGGGTGGCCCCGATCACTACGCGCCACATGGTGATGTGCCTGGAAGGCAGATGGGGAGAGGGCTCAGAGGGACTCCAGCCACACGCTGCAGCAGCCCAGCAGTTCCCTGCCCTCTGCTTCACACGGGAGAGAGGAAAGCAGCGCTACGGAGGCTGCAAGTGCCCTAGCATGCCTTGGGCTGAAGGCACGTCGAGATGGTGGCTACTAGGAAGCCGTGGCAGCAGCCCAGCCCTCTCCTGAGCTGCCTCTCAGCCGGGCTCTGCAGTGCCCAGGCACTGGGTGTACCACACGGAAAGGGGACGGCAGTAGCGCGTGGTGCTGCGGACGGGGCACCTGCGAGTGCCAGGGGATATCCCCGTTCCTGGCCCTCCTTACCTGGCCTTGGTGAAGCAGTGGGCTGCTGTGAGGACCCACTGTGGACTGATGAGGGACCCTCCGCATATATGCCCCGTGCCTGCTGCCCAGGGAACCTGGATGCTGACGATCCAGGGCCAGGCCCCTGGCTGGGCGTCTGTGCCACCCACCACGCGCGAGGTGCCGTAGCCGGAAGCCATGGGCCGGAGCCCGCAGGTCCCTCTGTAACCAGAAACTCGTTAGCGTCCTGCTCGATGGGTCGCTGCTGTCCCGGCTGAAGGTCAGCCCTCTGCCCTCCCCACCAGGCTCTGCACGGACAGCGAGGCCAGGGAGCCCCGTGGGGTGGGCAGGCATCCGCCCCCGTTTCTGCTTTAGCCCTGCAGACGACTTGTGCCGGCAGCCCGGGTGCTGCAAGGAACCGAGGCTCCCACGTGGGGCTGGGGAAGTCGTGGTGTGGCCACGGGGGACAAGTGGGCACCATCCAGGGAACCCATCGGGTTGCCCGAGCTCCCTCCCAGAGTCACTTACCCACAGGTGTCCCAGGCGCCGTGCGCAGGCCGGCACAGGGCCAGCAGGATGAGGAGTGGGAGCAAACGCATGGTTGCCAGCCGCATGTGCCAGCTGCCAGAGCCGAGGGCTCCCTGCCACCAGTGCAGCAGCTGACAGAGTGCCCGCAGGGCTCACGTTGCCCACGGTGCCCTTGACAACGCGGCTGATGTCACAGAGTCCCTGGTTCCAGGTGCCTCTTGGTGGGGGGACACAACATGGGGGTTTCCAAGCAGGAGGGGAAGCAGAAGCTGGGATCGGGCGCCCCCGACAGACCCCCGCTGAATGCTCTGCTTGTGGGATGAGGGTGTGCAGGCCCCGTGGAAGCAGCAGTGCCCGGCTCTGAGCACAGCCTGCTAATGGCTAGCAGGAAAAAAACCCCGTGTGGCACCACAGCCTCTTCGGGAAGTTCACTGCCACCCTGCTCTCCGCAGCCCTTCGCCACCGGGTCCTTCCCCACAAACGTACGGCAGAGAACGTAACTACTACAGGCAGTATGTGCGTTTGGGTGTCGCAGAGCCGATCTGGTTACAGCCGCGGCAGGCGAGCAGGGCTGTGCCAGCCCAATAAACCAAGCAGCCCCAAGTAGTGTCAGCCCTCCCGCACAAAGCGCCGTGCAGCACAGGTGCAGCACTGTCCACAGGGGCCATGTCAGCCCCAGCGACACCCTCTGTCAGGCTTCCTGTCCTTGCTGTCTCTTGAGTTCTCTTGCTGTTCTGGGCCAGGCAAGGGCAGTTGTGGCACCTGGTACGTGTGGCCAAGGGCATGCAGCTGCAAGCCCTCGACAGAGGAGGCTGCTCCTGCTCTCAGCCCCACGTGCCATTGTCCATGGCTTTGGCACATCCTGTACTGGCCACAGCTCGTCAGTCTGCCTTCTGCAGCTGTACGGTGGAGCCGTGCTCACATGCTGGAGCGCAGGGCAGTCACGGGAGGAAAGCAGGGGTCAGCTCCGTGCGTTGCGTTTGCTCAGCAGGGCTGGGTCCCTGGAGGCCGTGGCTGGAAGAGTGGCAGCCTCAGAGCTCATGGAAGCTGTGGGACCTTCCTGCTGGCATCCTGGCTTCTGTGGACAGACATTTATAGACAATTTATTTTACATCTTCTTTGTCATAGTTCGGCTCTTCAGGTAAATTTAACTGACGTTCTGGAACTAACGCCTGAACCTCTGTTAGGACGCCTTTTTGTGCAGCCCGTTTAGCAGCCTCATTAGCCAATCTCTTCCTCCGCTGTTGTTCACCGTCTCCTGCTTGGTGGGCCTTACAATACATCTCAGCAACTTCAGTAGGCAAGAGCACGCTTTCAAGAACCTCTAAGGCTTCTTCCTTGTGTTTGATTGTAGCTCCCGGTGAGGTTAAAAGTCCTCACTCTTTCCAGATAGCCCCATGGGCATGAACTACTCCAAACACGTATTATGAGTCAGGACAAATGTTCACCACCTTCTCTCTGCTGAATTCTAACGCTCAATTAGCCAAGGCAATTAATTCAGCCTTTTGAGCGGATGCATTCGGTGACGATGATTTGGCTTCCACATCATCAGTCACAGAAGTCACCACGTATCCAGACGCACGTTGTCCATTCATAACAAAACTGCTTCCATCTGTTATATAGTTCCGAATCAGGGTTTAGGAAAGGTGTACCTTTAAATCTGTCCTGCTGGCACACACTTCCTCAATTGTTCGTAGACAGTCGTGCTCTAAGGCCTCCCTCTCATTTTGCTCATCAGACAAGAAAGTTGCAGGATTCGGTATGGCCGTTGTCTTTAATTTAGTGTCATCCTGATCTAATAAGACGGCCTGATATTTGAGCATTTGGCTCAGAGACAGCCAATGATCTCCCTTTTGTTCCAAAACTGTGATTACCATGTGAGGTACATAGACTGTTATTTGCTGCCCTAGGGTGAACTTCCAGGCCTTTTGGATTAACATCACTGCTGCTGCCACTGCCCTCAGGCATCCTGGCCACCCTTGACTTGCAGTGTCCAATTGTTTAGAGAAGATGCAACCGCCCAGCCCGGCGTAAGGACCCAAGAAATTGTGCCAGCACCCCCAGGGTTATTCCTTTCTTCTCACGGACAAACAGTTCAAAAGGCTTTTCAAGATTTGGCAATGCCAGTGCTGGTGCCTTTAACAGTGACTGTTTTAACTCCTTGAAGGACTTCCTCCCGTCCTCAGGCC
The DNA here is from genome assembly GCF_965140245.1 of Athene noctua. Taxonomy (NCBI): domain Eukaryota; kingdom Metazoa; phylum Chordata; class Aves; order Strigiformes; family Strigidae; genus Athene; species Athene noctua. The sequence goes on from NC_134077.1 coordinate 82,782,181, forward strand.
ATGTGAAACAAGAGTCAGCAGAAGCTGCCAATATTTCATACCGTGGTTTTACCATCAGTCCATAATGATCGATCCATAAACGGCACCAACCAGTCATTCCAAGAAAAGTTCGCAGTTCCCCAAGGGCTTTGGGTGCCGGTAGCTGACAGATGGCTTCTTTCCTCCTGGCTGACAGCTGTTGGTGTCTCTGAAAAATTTCAAAACCCAAATACGTTATATTCTCTTGGGCAATTGTGGCTTTTGCCTGCAATACCCGGTAACCTCTCATCCCCAAGAAATTCAAAAGGCTGATTGTCAACTGCAAACATTCCTCCTTGGTGTTCCCTGCTGATAGAGTATCATCCACATACTGAAGAACAATACCCTCTTGATTTTCCAGTCACCAAATTTCAAGTTCTTTAGCCGGCTGGTTTCCAAAAATCGTTGGGCTGTTCTTAAATCCTTGTGGAAGTACAGTCCAAGTATACTGAGTCTTTCTCCCTGTTTCGGGGTTTTCCCCTTCACAGGCAAATCAGTCTTGGCTTTCTGGGGCCACGGGAATGCAGAAAAAGGCATCTTTTAAATCTAGTACAGTAAGCCATCCTTGTTTATCTGTCAGTGTGGTGAGCAGAGTATAGGGATTTGCTACGACTGGATGAATATCCTGTACTATTTGATTGATGGCTCTTAAGTCCTGAACCATCCTACAGGTCTTTCCATCTGATTTCTTTACTGGCAGAAGGGGGGTATTATATGTAGACTCACATTCTCTTAATAAACCATATTTTAAGAATTTTTGCATGAGAGGTAACAATTCCAACCTAGCCTCAATTTTCAAGGGATACTCTTTCAATCTTACCAGTGACGAATCTGGTGTTATTTTTACAGGTTCAGCCTTCGGGGGTCTCCCTGGTTCCTCTCTGGCCCAAACAAGAGGGATTACTGCTTCTTCTGTCTCTTTTGGTATTTCTTCTTGATCCCATTTGTCCTCCTGTAACAAAAATATTGAAGCCTGGATATATTTAGATTCTGGTATGAATACGTCTACATCCCCATCCTCAAATTGAATTTGGACTTCTAATTTTTCTAATAGGTCTCGACCTATCAGAGGTTTTGGAGCTCCTGGTAGGTAAAGGAATTCATGAGTTACCCATTGTTTTCTACTTTTAAATCTTAGTGGTGTAAAAAATGGTCTCTGTTCTGCCTTCCCTGTTGCACCAACAAATGTTACCATATTTGATCCTCATTCTGCCTCTCTGTATTTAAAACAGAGAAGGTCACCCCTGTCTCCACCGAGCGCTCCATCTCCTCATTTCCCAGCTTGATTGTAACCAGAGGCTCTGCTGGGGAAGCGTGCTCCGCTCCCCTTCAGTCCTCTAGTGCCACAATGGGCGCCACCTCCTTATTTCCTGCTACAACTGGACACTCTCTCTTCTAAGGACCATCCTTTTTACAGTAAGCACTCCTTCTGGCAGTCCTTTTGGCAGTCTGTGTCTTTTTCCTTTACCCCGCATGCCACCTCTCATATTTCCTCCAAACTGGACATTTCCTCTGTCTTTGCAAATACCCTTTAAATCTGCTACTAATTTAGCGTTGTCCTCTTTTTCTCCTCTTCCCTGTTTCCATATACCATCCAAGCAGCATCCAGCATTTTTCCTAAATCCCCAGATTCTGCTCCCTGCAGTTTCTGTAACTTCTGCCCGATGTTGTCTGATGCCTGCCCCATAAATAAAGAGGCTAGCTGTCCCGTTCCTTCTTCTGACCCAATGTCTGTCAGCAACTGAAGACGGGACTTGTACAAAAACGGGACCGTGCAAACCCGGTTTTTGTCTGCTCCGAGTCCTTTCCGCAATAGGCATAGAACTCCCCGCCTCCCCTCCCACTACTGCCTCTTCTTCACTGTCTCTTTCATTTTTTCTGCATCCCTTCATCTCTCCTGTCTGTTACTCACAATCCTGGCACAGTCAACATCTTTAAATCTTCCTCTGTTTCATCCCGTGTCAATTTTAATCACCTCTGCCCTATACTACAAGCGGAGCAGCACCTCTCCGAGAAATCCCTGGTGCCAGCTGAGGTTCCATGATGCCAGGATCTGTCAGGCTTCAGAAGCAGAGTCCCTTGCGGGTCGCCAAAAGCGGATGGAAAAAGCCGGTCAAGGAAGAACTCTCTAAGACTCAGAATCAGAGTACTGGAAAGCAGCATTCTTTATTGCAGTGCTGGGTGCACAGGGGATCTCTCCACCGAACGTGCAGTTCTTCCTCGACCGGCTTTTTCGGTACCAGTCGGTGCATCCTGTATTTTAACCTTGTCTGTAGAGTTAATGGTAGGGTGATGTGCTTCAGAAAACTCTTCTGGGAGAGCATGTGTTTGATAAACTTCTGAAATCCAACGGTCTAAATGCTTATTCCCGGCTAAAAAAGTTGTCTGTGTACTCTCTAGGGACTTTGCTGTCGTTTCTTACCCCTTTTCAGCTGCTGCCCCTGTACGCCACAGGGGATATTTGCTTGTAAGTGCCTGTCTCTTTTCAGTAGAAGGTGGCAATCTTGTCCGATTTTTCCTCCCCTTACCGACTCTTGTTGGCTATTCAAAGGAGACTAACGAGCTTTCTGCTCAGTGCACAGTTCCTGTGAGTTGTTTAGGCTACTCTTTTGAAGTTAATCTTTGCTGTGTCAGTTTTTGGCTCGGTAAGTCAGTTCAAGTGTCTGATCGTGTAGCTCTGTGGTCAGAAATACTGACCCAAGGGAAGAAGAAAGAACACGTTGTGAGGAGAGAGGAGGATGAGGTGGTTTCTTTCAGAATCCCCAAGGAAAATCCTGTACCTTATACAGATCAGATGCCTCTCGCTTCCTTAAACTGTATTTTCATAGAGTAGTTCTGAGGCAATTAAAAGGGTCTAACCCAGGCTGATGTGATTTTTCTTCTTTCGCTGCGAGTCTGTGCTAATTGAATCAGCATTCAAGTTAGAAGATTAACGATGTCTAAATTAATGATGCGCTTGTGTTAGAAGACCAACGGCATCTAGATTAACAACGACGAAAAGCGAAAGTATTTTTGCTCATTAGGGAAGAAACAGATAAGAAAGGAATCTGTAGAATAACAAAGCAGAAATTTATCTACCAGTTGTGCACGCTTAGTAGCGCTTGTTGAAAGTGCTGAGAGGAATGAGTTTTTGAAATGAGCATGCGCCAGAGCAACACACGGATTTGCTGTCACAAGAATATATAAGGACTTGTTTTTCTAATAAACATCGGAGCTTGACTGTTAACCCTATTGGTGTGTGTCTTGTCTCACAGCCTCGTCCTGCAGCTAAGGGGGTTCCTGCTACAGTTATGTACCAACTACTGTACCTGAACCTGTGTGCATCAACATACAAAACCTGACTGGAAGGTGAAACTGCTGCAGAGGAAATATTGGTGTGAGATTCAACTATTATCCCCAGGACAAAGAAAGAGTTATCAAAATTACTTTCTTCAAACTTTGGATTTCGCTTACAAGCGTGTCGGATCTTATCTGTGTAATGCACCCTACCTCACTAGGGAGAGATTTTTGTCAGCAATAATTTGTATGTATGCACGTAGGCCCTGAAGAATATCAGCTAAAATGAACATGAAATTCAGTACTGGAAAGCTGCATTTTATAGTAAACGTTCTCAGGATTTACTGATCTACCGCGTTATGTGGGCAGGTATATGGGAAGAGATAGCAGTGAACAGCAGAAGGTGGGCTTGCTGAAGACAGATTTCAGATGGATGGATTTAAACTAATAGTGGTTGAAGGGGGGTTTTTGTGGTTGTTTATGGTTTTGTTTTTTTCCTTTATCTTTGAACTCATCAATTTACTGAAGGGACATAATCCTCCAGAGTGTTGGTATTGGTAACCTAACAAGCTACTCGGAAATGTGAATGCAGAAACCATTCCTATTTGGAGTTGGTCCAGGCTGTTGCTGCTGAAGCACTCGGCTAGCCTTGGCGGGCGTGACCCTGGCACGGTGGTGTTGCTCTGCTCTTTCTCGGCCGGCTCGCTGCTGCTGGCTCTTGGCTCCTCCTACGGCCAGTTGCAGTGGGCTCCTGGCTTCCCTGCAGCCGCCTGGTAGGACTTCAACTGGCCACTGTATGCTGAGCCAGCACAACAGTGCCTCTGCTCTGCTGCTTTCCCAGGGAAGTCTGGAACAAGGCTTGTGCCTCTTAATGGGAAATGAGTCACAGCTCATCACCAGGACAGCACCACCAGAACACTAGAGGTAAACTTGCACTGGCTCGTAGGGCGGGTGCAGTATCACCAGGAGGTGGACAGGTTTCGCTTCAGGTCGAAGCGAAGGTTAGTGATGGTGTTACCAGCTTCTAAACCAGGTTAGCTACTGGGAACGAACTGTAGGCTTGCCGAAGCAGCACTAAACTGGCTGCTCTCTACGAAGTGTGTGGTTTTGATCAGCTCATTCTCTCTCATCAGGCGGAAAAATAGCCCCAGGATACGAGTGCTTAGCCTACAGTCATGTTGATTTTGCTTTAGGTTTGTCTTTAGCTGTTGGAGCTTCATGAGTCAAAATGGCGTTTGAATTTACAGCCAGGTCTCACCACTTGGCAGTGTTATTTCTAGCTGTTCTCTGCTTGGCTCACCTGAGCCCATCCGCTGAAGGGCTCTGCTATTCTGCCCTGTGGGAGTGGGTGCAGCCTTCAGTGCCTAGGAACTAGTGAGGTGATAGCAGAGGGCGTTGAAGCCTTTTTTGCTTTTCCAACTGTGTACGCGCTGTGCTGCGTATTTGTCGCAACCGTGTCCAAATCCACCACTGGCCTTTCCTCTTCACGCATTTTTGCCCGTACCACGATCTTCTCTGAGCTTAGAAGAGGGGCCTCCTTTGATTCCACCAGCAGCCATCAGACACCGCGACAGTATGTTGGGGATATTCACTGATGAGGAAGTGCAGGCAGCACCTTAGACGCTTGAGAGCGCAGCACAAGCAAAGGGTCTGCTCAGCAAGGCCTGTGTGTGTGCTGGCGTTTGGATAAGCAGCTGGCGTACGGATCGCAGGTTTCTTCAGTTTCTTGGGGTTTCACTCACAGGGCAAAGCAAAGGTGGTGAGTTTGAGAGGTCCACTGAAGTGTTTGCGTCTCCTATAGACAGCCCTGATATTCTGGCTCTGTAAAGATTTGATGTGAACCCTGGTCCCTCCAGAGGTATTACACACATAAAATTCATTGCCACTGCAGTTTACTATTAAGGTGTTTCCTTTGTTTTGGGTTTTTGGTTGGTGAGTTTTTATTTTTTAATTTACAATACTACCTTCATATAGACACAGAAGCAAGAACTTTTTCTTATACTGAAAGCATGGCATTTCTAAAGAAAATATTAATTCATTAGAATTCCCCAAATGACACTCTTTTCATAACGGTCCCTTCCCTTGCTGCAGCATAACAGAAATAATCAGTGACCTCACTTTACTCCAGGCTTCTTTCCCAGCCTGTATTACAATCCTGTGTTTTGATAAAGGAGTGAATCTCAACAGATGCAGTCTGCAGCAGTAAGCTCTTGTGCTCTATGAAGCAAAGAAACTGAGTATCTCCACCCTGATGATACAGACGGCAATGAATCCCAGAAAATCTTCCTTTAACACCCAGAAATTTGATAGGCCAGCATCATATCGCCAGCATAATAAAACCAAAAGTACTGATCATCTCAGACAGGGTAAGAACTCTCATACATGGTTTAAAGGCAGCAAATGCCTCTTCCAGGGCTTGAAGTCACAGACGTCACTCTGTGGACACTGAGGACAGCTCACATCAGCCGCTATTATCCGCAGACATGTGGAAGACCTGCTGGTATTTTCATTTCCTTAGGATACTACCATTAAGTTTATAGCATTTACAATCTGCCACATGGAAACAGCTATCCTATGGTTGCCTGGGTTCAACATTCCGACATGCACTTCGGTTCATCTCACAAGCCAGATGACACCAATAGCCAGAGAGTAGCGACTTTACTGCTACTGACCTGACCTGTGCTTGAACCAGTGATCCAGGGATGACAGGCTGAGTATCCTATTAGCAATCATTTGCTGCCATGTAAGGACTTCACACACATGGGAGCCTCAGCCTTTTGTCAGCAACGGGTAGGGAAGGAAAGTTCCTTTTTACCTTCTCAGCCTTCATAGCATTCAAGTTACCAAAAAAACCAAAAATGATGGCCTGCCAGCATGGCATTCTGGATGTCTGACACGTCAGTATGGCAGCATCACACTTCTTATTTTAAAGAAAGATACACACAGCTTCATAACAGTTCCAGAGGGGGGGAAAAAAAAAAAAAAAAAAAAGGCGATTTAACTAGCAATTCCACTTTTGAAGGTGACCATGTAAAAGGTGTTACACTGCCACTCCACACCCCTACTCCCTCTGAAGAGGAATTAAAACAACTGCCAGTGCTTTTTGGCAATTATCACTCTGAAGGCAGTTTCTCAGGGTCCAGATCCAGTACGTAAGAGTGGAAAGGACTTGTAAGGTCACTGACTGACACCCCTCGATACAGCAGGTCACCATATAAATTAATCCCTTTTGTTGACCGTCAGTCAGGCCGCTTAATGACGTCCCATTGAAACCCCCGAAATCACTACTCATATTTTTACATCTTGGCTTGTACGTGCTGAGAGCCATAGTTGCAAAGTTCAGCAAGAAGTTCTACCTGCATTATTTTCTGCGTGCCTGTGCAAGGGTCAACACGGCTAAGAAAGCATGAGTGTAGATACAAAACAACCCAGACTCTAATGTAACGACTATTACATTAGAGATCGATGAAGCCCACGCTAAACGAGGGCAGAGGTTGACCCTGTAGCTACTAGGTATTGTGTGCAGTCTGCACGCAGTTTTGGACTTGGATTTTCAAACCAATGCAGAATTTGAGAGAGGAGTAACTATAGGAAAGTGGAGCAGAGGGACATTGACTTGCAAAGGGAGCATATCTGATTAAAAATTACTGTAAATAACTCATTCATCATTCATAAACAATATGAACTTTTAAGCACTACACTCCATGCAAAGCTGTTTCTTGGACAAGGATGTTCTTCCAAGGTGCACTGTGAGTAGAAGAATCTACTACCGTTGGGTAAAGGACCCCCAGGTGTCCCGCACTGAGTAACCCAAGGTCAGGTGTCCCACTGAGGGATAAAAGCTGGGACCCCTTGCAGGGAGGGGCAGTGTCTGTCTGTGAGGTGGATGCCCTGTGCAGAGTTCCCTGTAGGGGAAGGACCTCTCACCTCCCTGGGACTGGGCTCCAGTCAGGTCTGGCTTTTGTAAACGCGGACTGTGTAGAGATTCAGTGTGTGGCTTCCTTGGTCTTACGTCCTTGGCCTGTTGGCTCGGTTGTCTCCCGTCCCTTCTATGGGAGACTGCATCTCACCAGTTATCCCACCCATTGCTGGTCGTGCGGTGTCGTTGTTGGGGTCAGTGGGATTGATGTCCATTATGTATAATCTGGCTGACTTGTTTGTGCCCCCAGCGCTCACCCCTGTACTGACCCTTTTGTATCAAATACAATTTGGTTATTGGTTCATCTTTATGCTGGCTGTGTCCTTTATGCTAGGCCTAATAATTGGCAAAACGCCAACCCATTGGAGGGCAAGAAAAGGAGTGTACATGCCCAGATCTGATTTAGATAACATAACAACTCATTGCACTAATAATAGTGGCATAAGGAGACTCCAGGCAGGACCCCCAAAGAGGATGTCCTGTGCATATGGATGTGCCTGTGTGCATTTGAAAGGGAATAGAAACATGAAAATGGAATGGGAAGGGAAGGGGGAGGGAGAAGGGGAGGGGAAGAGGAAGGGAAAAGGAGACCAGAATCTGGATCACCATGGCAGGTCCGGTAAGCTGGGTTGGTGGGTGCACACCCAGCAAAGTTTTCTGTCGCATTTGAAGTTCATCTCATCGGCCAATTTACATACGAGACCAAGACAGGCAGGTATTCCACAAACTCATTTGCATGAGAGATGAGGAAAAGGTGGAGGCAGGTTCTGCACGTGCTCTGAGGGGGAATGGGGTGCGTCAACCCTTTTGTCCGATTGAGTCGGCAGTCATGATCTCCCCCTACCACCTTTACCTTTCTGTTTTTGCTTCTTGGGCAATTATCCAGCTGTCTGGTGCTGGGTGATTTTCTCTCTCACCAATCTTCCAGCTCTTCTTCAAGGCTACAGTCATAAATTAAGGTGCCACCCTGACTGTGGAGCAGGACAACTAGTGCTGGCCAGACTGCCCTCTCTTCTTCCTTAATTTTGCTGCTTTTTTCTCTCGACCGGGACCTGGAACACTGACGGATTTTAGGAATAATTCAGGAGGCTGTTGCAATCTGTGCAATTCAGCAATTGCAATCGGTGTACGTTCGGCAGCTGTGCCCTTCCAGATTTGGAGGCTGTGCCTACTAGACAGCTCTTGCTGCAGTGCTCTGTAAGAGTAGGATCGCTCAGGATTCAGGAGCATCTGCAAAGTGCCTGGTGGCCGTGAGAGCTCCTCTATCAAGTCGCCTTTGTGGCTTCATGCATTTGAAAGGTCAGCCTGAATCCTGTGTCAGGTGAGAATTGTTCTTCATCCCGGAGGAGTGTGAGAAGAAGCTCCCACAGCCCGCTGTGTGGAGACCCCATCGTTCTGCAGCCTTAACGGGATGTGCTGTCAGCGTTGCAGGGATGTCGTCTGGATGATGTATGTAACTGTTTCCAGTCAGGGTTTCTGTCATGCTGGGTAGAGCTCTTTGAGGTGTGCAACAGGTGTGCCTCTAGTATTCACTGTATTCTGTTCTGACAAGTCTCCTTACCTATCGAGCACTTTTGTTGCAGACTAAGGCCATCATAGTTTTCTTCCTCCAAATGGAGGTATTGAAAGTGTTTGGTATTTGGTCTTCAGTTTGCCTACCACATGGCTCCTTGCACTTCAACAAGGAGGTTGGTTGCTTGTCTTGGGGACACCCAGCGATGTGGGACTGATTACTGATGACATGCGATGAATTTTCTTTGCTAACAATTGACCGTGTTTCATTTTTGCACCAGCTAGAGAGACAGATATTCACTAGCAGTCGCTAGGTTCCGCTTGCTGTCAGAAAGGGTCCAGGGTAGATTGAGACCCTCGGCGCTGTGGTATGACCCCAGAAGGAGGCTGCGCAAGATTATAGAATGAAGCCTAGTTACACGTGACCCACCAGTGCTTTTATCGCTAGAATGCTCTCGCAGTCGTGTTGTGCGTCTCCTCCCCCTCTTCCTTAAGCAGTGCACTGTCTGAAGCAGTGAATCCTTTTCATCCCGGTACGTGCGCCGGGGCTCTGTCTCGCTTGTTCAGCCTAGACTCCTACAAATCCCTTAGATTTAGCCGAGCGTTGCTGTGCTCTGATTACGCTTCCAGGATTTTTGGTAGCACAGGGGCACGGTTCCAGTGCCCAGCTGTTTAACACCTTTCACATCTGGCATTTTTCTCTTCTGGATCAGTACAGCTTCTACTTTCATTCTGCCAAGCAGAATAAAGGGCAGAAAGTGCTTCTTTGCTTAGTGCTGGAAGCCCAGGAGCTGATGGGATGCAGTAGTGAACCCGAGTGAGTGGTGAGGCTGTACCAGTGCGTAGTAGCTTACAATAGTTGTTTATTTTAAAAACGAAACTATTGAGAAGTACAATAACGGCTTACTTAAAGTGCATACTCTGGTGTGTTGAACACGCTGTGGCAGAGGTAAATCCAGGGCCTTGCCTTTGCTCCTCGTGTGGATACATGAGTACAAACAACGGAGCTGCTGGGGGGGAGCTTCCTGAACGGCAGCTCATCTGTGGAGCCACGGTAGCTGACGGGTACACTCCCAGCTTGCTCCGGTTGTGAAGTAAAACGCACTAGTTTCAAGATCCCTTGTGGCTACACGAGCTGATGTGTTTTAGCTTGTTTGCAGTGGGCTAGTAGCACCCAACCCATCGGCTACTGTGGTTGGCTGCCGAGTATAACGCTGCAAGCTGCAGGGGGGTGACTACTTATGGATGGCCGTCTGTGCCCCGAGGTGTATGTCAGACATCAGAAGATGGAGAAACCCCAGCCAGCTGACCAGTGACATTTTCGTCTTACAGGGACGCCAGAGCTCATCCAAAGATGATCGTTGTTGCCAGTCAGACCAAAACGAATTCATAAGCATCTTGAGCTTTTTGCATCTGTCTGTCTTCCCCACACAGCTGTGGTGAAGGGGGTCTGTTGTCGCTGGGATGAAGGGAGGCTGTCTAGGGTACAAACGTGGACAGAACCAGGCTCCATCAGCCCTCCTGTTCATCGAGCACCTTACTGTCCTGCCTGTTTTGGATTGTTAGTTCTCTTTGGTATTGTCTGCTATAACGTGCCCGTCAGGGATCTCGGATGCAGTCAGTAGTCAGTGAGCAGCAGCAGTGAGAACCACGTGTGCTCTGAGCGCTGTAGGCACACCCAGTCCGTGTTGTAGTTGGCATACTAAGACTTAGACCTCTGAGAGCTCAGAGGTTGCCTCTGTGTTGAGTTCTGCCAGTTTGTCCCCGTCCTGACCAGTACTTGCCTACCGTAGCCCTGAACTTCCAAAGGAGTTTTCCGCAGGGCCTGCTGCTCTGCGTCTACACTGCTGTGAGGTCTTACGGAGGCTGTGGTGGAGAGCGGAGCTGCCTGAATAGGAAATAACAAATCAGAATATGCCCCAAGCCACATAGGATGGGGCCTGCAGGGGGCAAGATGAAGCAGTGGTTGTCTGTGTGCCTTAGAGATTTGACAGCGCATGTGGGGTGGATGTAATTGCATGGGGGTGCCTGACTGGGCAGCATTGTCTGGAGGGCTTGCCTTTTACCTCAGAGTTCCTGAAGTGGCCTGTTTTCTTCTTTCTGCAGACCATTTTAGGTCCACGTGTGCTATCTGCGGGGAAAAATACAAATATGAGAGCTGCTTCCAAGAGCACACAGACCTGCATGCCGTGGATGGGGAGTACTGTTTCGACACCCAAACTAGCATGAGAAGTCTTTGCTGTGTTATTCTGGGAAAAGGCCAAACGTGGTTCTGCAGGACCCTGTGGCCCAAGCCTGCATTTCACTCTCCTTCAGCTCATGCCTGCAAGGACCTCAGGAGGGATAGATGGCTCCCCTATTCCCCAGCCAGGTAGCTTGGGAAGTTTACAAAGCAGCAGCAATGCTATTTTGCCTCTTCATAGATACAGCATGAACACTTCACTGGAAATGGGTATGTCACGTACTTTTCTAGCTTCCCTTCCCTTCCTTCATCTCTGGAAGGCTGGAGAAATGGGCTGACAGGAACCTCACACACTTCAAGAACAACAAGTGCAGAGTCCTGTGGCTGGGAAGGAACAGCTCCGTGAATCAGGACATGCTGGGGGCCAGCGGTCGGGAAAGCAGCTTTCCAGAAGAGGACAGGGAGGTCCCAGTGGACACAACGTTGAACGGGAGCTGGCAATGTGCCCTTGCTGCCAAGAAGTCTAATGGCACCCTGGGCTGCCTACGGCAAAGTCCTGCCACGGGTGGAGGGAGCTGCTCCTCCAAGGGATTCTGCACTGGCGAGGCCACGTCGAGAGCGCTGTGTTCTGGGGTCCTTCTTCTTGTGCAGGGCTGCCCAGGAGTCCTCTGTGTGTGCCTGGAGAATGCGCCACCTCCGGCCAGAGCGACCTGATGGTGCCCCAGGAAGCCACGGCCAAGGCCTCTGTGGCTGGCTTGAAGCACCGATGCCAAGCACACAACAGAAGACGTGGGGGATGGAGCGGGCAGTGGCATGGCGGTAAGCCCCGAGGCGTGTGCCGGGGCCACAGGGCTGCTGGGTCGAGCGCCGCGGGCGGGGACAGCCCATTGTGACGTCACGCGGCCCTGCTCTGTGACGTCACGCGGCCCTGCTCTGTGACGTCACACAGCTCTGCTCTGTGACGTCACGGCCCTCGCTGCTTATATTCGGGCACCCAGCCCCGCGAGACAGCTCGCGCCTTCACTCCAGCTGAGCGTTTTGGCGAGGCTTGGAGCATTGGAGCAAGCTTATGGCTCAGTGCTGGGCTTGTGCCCTGGGAACTGGGGGCTGCAGCTCTCAGTGCCCATCCCCGCAGCCACTGCAGGCTTGTCCCCAGCCCTGCCTGGCTCAGGCAGCCGGGGCACCCAGGAGGTGCCCTCTGCGCAGCACAGGTGAGTTGTACGGGGAAACTTGACCCTGGGGAGCTGGGCGGGTTTCCTTCTGGAGGGACCTGGGCTTCTCTCCCACCCCTTCCTGGGCCAGCCAGTGACCGTGGCCTCTCTGCCTCTTCCTCTTCTAGTGGGACAGCCAGCCTCCTCGGAGAGGAGGAGGAGTCCATCCCCACCAGGTCTCCTCAGCCCACTGCAGCACATGCTGAGCACGGCCTCAGCCTTGGAGAACCGCTGCCCAATATGTCAGTATACCTTGGGCAACGCAGCCTATACCATGCCGTGTCTCCACCGCTTCTGCTTGAGATGTATCCAGTGGTGGGCAGACATCAAGCCTGAGTGCCCCCTCTGCAAGAGGAGGTTGACCTCCATCCTGTACTCGCTGCCAGGAGAGGAATGTAAAGTGTTCCCGATAAGACAACCATCTGTGCCGTTGGTGGGCAGTGCCCAAAACGAGCCCCCATACAGCGTGCCAGCAGCAAGATCGTCGAGATGGGGTGCCTACCGAGGGGGACGGCAGCGGAGCCCCCTAACCAGCACCATCTTGCATACTTCCCAATGGGGATGGGAGCAGACCCCTGTGGCCAACACCAGCTGGGGTACCTCCAGAGGGGCACAAGAGCAGAGCCCCATGACCAGAACTAGGTGGGGTGCCTCCCAAGGGGGACGGGAGCGGAGCCCCCTAGCCCGCACCAGCTGGGGTTTCTCCAGAAGAGAACAGCTGCGTAGGCCCATGAGCAGCACCGGCTGGGGTGCTTCCCAGTGGGGATGGGAGCAGACCCCTGTGGCCAGCACCAGCTGGGGTGTCTCCCACGGGGGACGGGAGCGGAGCCCCCTAGCCCGCACCAGCTGGGGTTTCTCCAGAAGAGAACAGCTGCGTAGGCCCATGAGCAGCACCGGCTGGGGTGCTTCCCAGTGGGGATGGGAGCAGACCCCTCTGGCCAGCACCATCTGGGGTGCATCTCGAGGGCGATGGGAGCAGACCCCTGTGGCCAGCACCAGCTGGGGTGTCTCCCAAGGGGGACGGGAGCGGAGCCCCCTAGCCCGCACCAGCTGGGGTTTCTCCAGAAGGGAACAGGTGAGGAGCCCCATGAGCAGCACCAGCTGGGGTGCTTCCCAGTGCAGATGGGAGCAGACTCCTGTGGCCAGCACCATCTGGGGTGCACCTCGAGGGCGATGGGAGCAGACCCCTGTGGCCAGCACCAGCTGGGGTGTCTCCCAAGGGGAACGGGAGCGGAGCCCCCTAGCCCGCACCAGCTGGGGTTTCTCCAGAAGGGAACAGGTGCGGAGCCCCATAAGCAGCACCAGCTGGGGTGCTTCCCAGTGCGGATGGGAGCGGAGCCCCCTGGCCAGCCCCATGTTGGATGCCTCCAGAGAGGGATGGCAGCCCGAGCCCTGTGGCCAGCAGCAGGTGGGGTGCATCCCGACGGAAACAGTAGCAGAGCCCCATGACCAACAGGAGGTGGGGTGCATCCTGACAGAAACAGGAGCAGAGCCCCATGACCAGCAGGAGGTGGGGTGCATCCTGACAGAAACAGGAGCAGAGCCCCATGACCAGCAGCAGGTGGGGTGCATCCTGACAGAAACAGGAGCAGAGCCCCATGACCAGCAGGAGGTGGGGTGCATCCCGACGGAAACAGGAGCAGAACCCCATGACCAGCACCTGCTGGGGTGCCTCCCAAGGGGGATGGGACAGGAGCCCTGTGGCCAAGTACCAACTCGGGTGCCTCCTGAGGGGGACAGGGGCAGAACCCCATGGCCGGCATCAGTTTTTCCCCCCGAGGGGGTCAGCAACTCATCCCCATCTCCGTCAGACATCCTGCTGCCTCCAAGAGGCCACGAGATCAGCCCCGTCACCAGCACCAGTGCTGTTCCCTCACGAGGTTGGACTCCTGAGCCCGGACCAGGGCCCTCTGCCACCGCTCCCAGAACAGCTCGACGGCTGCTCTTCAGGGAGGGCCCAGCTACCCCCCCGCTCCCATCCCAGGGGAGCAAGAACTGCAGAGAGAGCCGGGGGAGGCTGCGCCACATGTCTGCTCCCAGGTGATCTAGGAGCAGGTTACGTCGGTCTCGGCGTGTTCTGAAGAGAAAGGCCAGTAGTAGGCCCAGGGACTCTTCCTCACGCGCCAAGAAGAAGCCACTGCGCCGGTGATGATGGAAGAAGGCCCCAGGGGTAGCTGGTGGAAGAAGGGCCAGGCCAGCAGAAGGCATCTGAGGACCACCACCGGGACAAGAGGGCTCTGCTCGGGACTCAGAAATGTAGCTCTCCCAGACAATAAAGACATGAAAATGAGAGAAAGAGTCCTAAGTTTTATTAACAATGTGTCTGGCATCGTTATCCCCTCCCCTGCTGCTTTCTCCCCTTTTTCTTGGTGCTCAGCTTAAATTCCCTCCCAGCTGTGCTCGGCCCCAAGGCCTCTGGGGTCAGTTTGGTGGCAGAGGGGCTATGGGGTGGATGTGATCCGTTTCCTCGGGCCATGTTAGCTGGAGGGTGTCTGTGGCACCTCCTGAGGCCTATGGGGGTCAGCGTGGACAATGTCACAGAGAACCTCTTCATGCTCACACCACTGTCTGTGGGCTCCTCTACTAGTCTTGCCTACTGCCAGAAGCTCAACTGCCAACCGAGCTGTGGGCCAGCCGCAGGGGTTGTGTAAGGGCGGCTGCTGGGATTGGCCCCTGAGGCCCAGGGGGCCCCTGAGGCCCTGGAGGCCCCGTTCCGGGCACCATTTTCTTGCCAGAGAGCAGGGCCGCCCCTCGGGCACCGGGACGGCCTCCAGCTCCCCTGCTGTGCCCGGGGCTCCAGCCCCCTCCTCAGCCCAGGCCTGGGCTCCCCTCAGCGGGCCAGTGGCCACCGTGTCCCGGCAGGGCCGGGGAGTCTCCATGCCCCTCCAAGTGCTTGGCTGCTGCGAGTGGCACCGTCCCCACAGCCGACAGGAGCAGAGAGGGGCAGAGGGCAGCAGAGGGCCTGGCGTCCCCCGGGCTGCTGCGCAGGGGCGACGGCAGGCGTCCACTGTAGGGCCACCGAGGTCCTTGGGGCCTGGAGCAGGGCTTTGGCTCTGAGGGTGGGAAGGCCCCTGGGGGACGGCTGTCCCCGGCTCGTTCTGGCCTCAGCGGCCCAAGGGGCGGGTGAAGGTGAAGCCGGAGCCACCCCGGCCTTGCACAAACGAGAGCTGCAGGTCAGCTCTGAGTCCAGACACTGAGATGGGACTGATTGGATCTTGGCCACGGGCTCTTCAGGGCAGTGCTCTGGGCGAAGGCTCTGCTGGTGGGTTTGTGTGTGGCGGGGCTTGGTAGCGGCAGAGGGGCTACAGGGGTGGCTGCTGTGAGAAGCTTCTCGAAGCTCCCCCGGCTCCAAGTCAGGCCTGCCTCTGGCCAGGGCCGAGGCAATTACCGACGGTGGCTGCGCCTCTGTGATAAGGTGTTGAAGAAGGGGAACCTGCGAGGAGGAGGGCAGTGAGGGAAACACCTCTGCAAACACCGAGGTCGCAGCAGCTAAAGGAGGGGGAGGGGGAGGTCTGCTGGGGCAGAGACTCCCCTCAGCCCGTGGGGAGAGGGCAGCCTGTGCCCTGCAGCCCATGGCCGTCAGTGGTGGAGCAGATGCCCTCCTGCAGCCCCTAGAGGACCCCACGTCGGAGCAGGGGCTGTGACCGAAGAAGGCCGGGACTCTGAGGGCAGCTGGCGCTGCAGCAGTCAGTCACTGGGAGGAGTGGAGCCCATCGCAGGGACCCACGCTGGAGCAGTTTGTGAAGAGCTGCAGCCCTGTGGGCAGGACCCGTGTTGGAGAAGTTTGTGGAGGACTCTCTCCGTGGGGAGGGACCCCACGCTGGAGCAGCGTAAGAGTGTGAGGAGTCCTCCCCTGAGGAGGAAGGAGCAGCAGAAACAAGGGGTGATGAAGTGACCGCAACCCCCATCCCCTGCTCCCCCAACCCACACCGCAGGGGGCGGAAGACGGAGGAGAAATCGGGAGCAAAGCTGAACCCAGGAAGAAGGGAGGGGTGGGGAGGAGGTGTTTTTAAGATGTGGTTGTATTTCTTACTGGCCTTCTCTCTTTGCTTGGTAAACTAGTGGTGGTAGTGGTGAAATTAAACGGATGTTCTTTTTCTTCCCCAATCCAGTCTGTCTTTTCCCATGACCATAACGGGTGGGCCATCCCTCCCTGTCCTTGTCTCGATCCCTGAGCCTTTTGTTTTATCTTCTTCTCCTCCCCATCCCTGAGGGGGAAGGAGTGAGGGAGCGAGGGCCTGCATGGCGCTCAGTTGCCCTCTGGGCCCAAACCAGGACAGGAGTGTAGGTACTTCTCCCTGATCCATCAGTCGATTCCCGTGGACCTCCAGCAGGGTAAAAGCTGTTGAGAGCACAACACCAGTTACGGAGGAACTCTTCTACTGCTGAGGGCTTTTTCCTTCCTCCCCAGTGACTCAAAGGCAAACAGTCTGCAAAGAGAACCCTTGCTGACTGTGGTTGAGAGAAGGGAACCTGAGCTGGCTGGGCACGTGTGGCTGGTGACAGCTTGCTGCGCCTGTGCTGCCACGGTGACAGCAGATGCCAGCGTGCCCCTTTGTCCTGTGTCCTTCCAGCCCTCTGCTTTCATGGCTTGTCTAGTGCAGAAGGCAACGCCGACTTTGAAACTGTTACTGGTGTCGTGGGGGAAGGTGTCAGCTCTCTGCTATTTCCTCGTTTCTTTTTCCCTTTGTCTCGTGCTGGTTTGTCAATGCTGCTGTGCAGAGCACGTCTTTAGAGGATTGTTTGTCTTGTCTTTGGGTTAGATTTTTACTAGCCTCATGAGATCACCTACCGTTATTTTACAGAGCAAGGATCCCAAGCATTCAAAAGGGACCAGCAACGCGAGCAGTCGGGGACACACACAGCACTTTCCCCGCTATCACTATTTTTACTTTTCCACAGCACAGTTGGAAGTGCCTATGTTTACGCCAGGGGCAGTCTGGAAGACAGTCAAGCCCTTGAGAGGATAGGCAAGACAACGGTCACTCGCTGCACAAGCTCAGAGGTGATCTCCAGAACTGCTCAGGACACCGAGTGCAGAAATGCTGGGCCTTGCCCCAGGTGAAGTGAGATTATGTACGGCCTGACTGGTGGCGACGCAGGGCCTGACGTCACTCAGATGTAAGAGCCTCAAAACCTCGTAGCATCAAGAGAGGACGGGGATTCTTGTGCCGGGCCAGGCAGTGCAGTAGCAAAGGGCGCATCTGCCTCCTCAGCAACCAGCCTTGTGCCCGTAACTCTCTCGCCCGCAAGTTGTTCCTGCCCTGTGCCAGGCTTGGCTAGCATCGATTTCTGCGCAAATGCTTTCATGACTGAGCTGAAGAATTTCTCTGACGCTCAGGTCGGTTCCCTCTGTTCCCTCTTCTATGGCTTGCAAGTCATAAAAGGCTCAGAAGCAAAGAAATAATGATGGTTAGCAGGGCTTTTTGTGGGGTCACGGTGAATGCAATTCCAGAATTTGCTCCAGGCAAGAAAAACTCTCCTCCACAGGACTCAATTCACTTCTGTCCCATAGAGCCCGAGAAGCATATAGAAGCTCCTGCCAAGTAAAGATTGTGTGGTTTACATAAACGGACAGACGTAGGAGCAACTACAGATGATGACGGGCAGTGTTTGCTGTTCCTTGCCGCCAGTCCTTCAGGAAATGCTTTCTGTAGCTCTGTACCAAATCCGCCACTTCAGTAGTAGAAGTCGAAAGGTCTTGCTCTGAGGGAGGGCTTCAGTTTCACGGGTCAGTTCTTTCTGAATTCTGCACCAAGTTCCCTTATTCCTTTGATCCAGCCTCCAGTTCCACAGTCCCTGCTTCCGCACCCCATCTTTCGCTTCATGCTCGACACAGCATACTTTTCGCTGGAAACGGAGACAAGGATTTGCCTGAAGATCATCTGCGCGGGACGCAAAACTGGAAATCTCCGTGTCTGCCTCCTGACCTCCCTCCTCCCGTTCTTTCTGTATTCCCGAGGCTGCAGCCCGCTCCAGTCAGAGCTCCCTCCGGGGGAAGCCCGGCTGTTGGGGGTTCCAAGGACTGTGATGCTGTTCCCGCAGTTCTTCTGCTGGGCCGCAGCCCCCCGGCCCCTTCCCCCAGTCCCACCTTCTCCACCCTCCGCCTCCCACGGCACACCTAAAGTCTTCTTGGAAGGGCGGGCAGACACCCCGCGGTCGCCGGGCTGTTCGGTACCGGCTGTCGCGGCGGCAGCCCCAGGCGGCGCGGCCGGACGGAGGGAGGGAGAAAAGACTTTTCCCTCTCGGGCTGCACCTGGGCGCAGCAAGAGGCGCGACCCACAGGAGACGCGGGTGTCGCGACTCCGGCGCGGTCCCGGCACCTGTGGGCAAACGGGGGCAGAGCCCGGGGCGAGGGCGGCAGCGGAGCGGGGCCGGGCCGGGCCGGGCGGAGGAGCGACAGCTCTGCCATCCGCCCGTCGGGGCTGCGGGGCGGCCCTTCCCCTCTGCGGGAGGCGGTCAGCGACTGCTCAGGTCTGGATCCGTCATGGCGGCGCCGCCGCCCCCAGCCGCTCTGCGCTCCTGCCCCGCGGTAAGCGGCGCCGCCGCGACGCTCCCGCGCTCTCCCGGTGTCCGCGCGGGGGGGGAGCGCGATCCCGGCTTCGCAGCCGCGTCGGGCCGCCGTGTCCGGCGTTCCCGGCCGGCGAGGGAGGAGCCCTCGAGTGCCCGGGGCCGAGGGGCGGCGCGGCCCTCGCGGCCCGTCGGTCGTGTTTGTGCCTGAGGCCGCGGGGCCTCCCGCTGCTCGGGAGACGCGCCCGGGCCCGTCCCCGGCGCAGGGCCTGCCCGCGGCAGCCGAGAGGCGCCGGGGCGTCCCGGTGCCCGGCCCGGGGAGGCGTCTCCGGGCCGCTTTGGGCGCGGAGCGAAGGCGGGCGCAGGGCGCGGGCTGGCGCCGGCCCGTCCCCGGCCGTGAGCGGCCCGGCAGCGGCGGCGCGGTGCGGCGGCTGCGGGGAGCGGGTGCTGCGGCGGATCAGTAACTGAGTTCAGGTCGCTCAAGCTGCGCTTTCCAGACGCTTCCATTACATAAGGTACTTTCAAGTAGCTTCCAGGGCACATGTGCGTATGAATGATGCTGGACACGTGATGTTGTTGCCTTACTTGGGACGTGTTACAGTGTAAAGAAAATAAAACAAGAAGCGCATGGCCCTAATTTTCTTTTGGTGAGTGTTTTTCTGTTTTCTGATGCGCAAGGGAATCCCTGCCTTTGTTTCCCGCTCTGTAGGCCAGCTCATAGAGTGGCTTTTAACTCATGAGTGCTTGCGTGCGTAAGTATAGAGGTGGAGTACATCTGCATTTCATCCATTATTGTACGTATAAATGTGCTTGCAGCGGTTTGGATGCTTAGAAGCTCGTCGAGTCATTTGGCAGTTGTGATAGCGGGAGGTGCCCGGAGAGCTGTACCTTTATATGCTCGGGAGAGAAATGTGGAGGTCTGTTGGATTACACCACATCAGAAGCACCGTGACTTGTCGTTTGTTGTGTGCTGATGTCTGTAGGTCAGTACTGAAAGAGTCATGAAATGCTGTGATTATGCATCTCTAAGCTGCCTTCTGCAACTTCCTGAAGACCGCAAAAGCAGACCCACGGTAGTTCTTTGCTTGTCTGCATGGATGGCTGCAAAGTCTGTCCTTCCCACAGAAGGGCATTCCGCATTTTGTGGGAAGAGAAGAGGAGGACTGACTTGAGTCAGAGCTGTCTCTGTGTGAAGGAGGAATCATTTCCATGTTGCTGTCTTAGCTGCCTCACACCTCCTCGCCGTATGTCTGAGCACATGCCGTCTTGACTTAACCAAAGCCGAAAAAAGGCTTAGAAATGGCTGTGCTGCATCCTAAAAGGATAGTGCCTGTTCTGACTTCTCGTATGGGCTGAAATGACTAGCGTGCAGTGAAGCTGCTGGTGTGTTCTCTTGAAGCAGAAGCTGGTGATTCTTAGTGTGCAAATTTTCAGCAAGGCGTAGAGGCGTTTCTGCATTAGATCTTGGGTCTCTTTTGGGGACACGTCTTCCCACATCAGGAGGACTGTGCTTTAGACTTTTCCTTACTTTGGTGCCAAAAGCAGCAGCACTCTTTGTCTTTAGAAGTGCTCAGCTAATTATTAAGCATATATCAGTAAAAGGAATGTTTAGCCTCCTCTTTTTTCCTTTATTGTTGTTTTGCCTTTTGTATTTCCTTTTCTGTTGTTCAGTTCTGTACTTTCTTCACAGGGAAATGCTATGCTGACTTACTCCCTGCTGCCTGTAGAGGGGTTCAGGCTCGCTCTTAGTTTTTGGGCTCTGCTTAGCAGTAGAAGCTGGAAAGAGGAGACCAACTTCCCAGTGTAGCGACAGTCTGGGGAAGAATTGGCAGTTGGAGAAATTGTTCCTGAAAGGGAGCGTGTTCTTTGTCTTTCTAAAAACGAGCTGTATTGTTTCTAGGCAGACTCATCTCCTTGAGGTGAATAGCAAAGACAAAAACCAGGATGTGTGTTACCTAGGAACTCCTTTGTGTTTTGCTAAACATTCTTTGTGATATTCTTTTTGGCCTGCGCTTCTCTGACGGTAACTGACTTCCTCTGTTGGGAGAGGAAGATAATACTGAATCTAAAAACCACTTTTGTGATCTACCACAAAGTCTCCATCTGCTACAAAGTTGTAAAGCGAGAACTGTCACATGTGGGTTTGTAAAACTGAAGTCTATGGCACTAACACAAAACTGTCTTATTCTTTTCAGCTGGTTCCAGGAGGAGAAGGACCTGAAGTATAAATTGATGCAGTTGTCATCTATGAAGATGTGTCTCATATATATATATGTATAATATATATATATATATTTATATTTATAATGTAAGTAGAGCTCTTGGGGTGTGGGTGTGGGTGGGTTTGGGTGTGGGTTGTTGGTTTCTTTGTTTTGTTTGCACACTCTTGCCATTGACATGTGGTAAAAGACAAGGATTTCCTCTTGGGGAAAGGTGCATTGGTAATGATAACGCTGACTTTGTCAGTTGGAATCGTTGTGACTTTCTTGTAAAGACACACTAGTCTGTTGGGAATAAAAGGCTCTGTTTTTGTTAATTCCTGCGTTCTGTTACGCAAGGGCACAAGTTAGTTTTGTAACTGGTTGATGGGAAAGTAATAGTTGTGTTTCAGCTGCTGTCAGTGTTCAGTTTTTCTCCATCTGTTGCCTTTGTTGATGGCCCAGGTCTGTATAACCTACAGGTCGTGAGCCCAGAGATTGCTGTTCTTTGGAGTAGAGGCAGGTACTAAGCTGGACCGGTTGTTTAAACACTGCTTCAGGCTGTGTCTCCAGAAACCAGGGGGTAGAGCGCTGGAGAATCTGAAAGCTTCTGTTTGGTACTCAGCAGCCTTTGGTTCTGCTGGCCTTGAGGTTCATCTCCCTTGGACTTCAGCTGCCTGGCCGATACGCTTTCTCACGGTAAAGGCACTCTAAGGGTGTTTGGCAAGCGAGGTCCGGCAGACCAGACCTACTCATGTTCAGAGGGTAAAATGCCAAAAAGCCAGCCTGAAGAAAAGGCTGGTGTTAAACTCGTCCTTGGCGTCAGCAGTGACTCCGCTCGCTTTCACCACCAAGTGGTGCTGCGGGCACGGCCATCGTGCGCTGCCCGTGCCTGCCTGCCCGTGCTGCCTGTGGAGTGCGGCATTGTCCTCTTAGAGTCGACACTCTTTTGGCTGCATCAGTTCTCTGTGACAGAAAAACCTGAGAGGTGCTGGGAGCGACTCTTTGGGTCAACTTCTGTAAAGCCAGGAATTGCTGGTTTTATTTTGTCATGATGGGCAAAAAATAACTTGATTCCAAATCATGTCCGCTGCAGCTTATGCTTCCACAATACACTGCTCAGCCGATCTCGGTGTAAATGGCTTTGGAGAGGAATCACAGGTGCCTGCTGTTCCCACAGGGACAGGCAGGGGACAGCGCGGGCTCACAGGGACAGGACATGCTTTGCCTTCCCGTCACCAGACGAAGAAAGGAGATTTGAAGAAGGGGGTCAGGATTAACAGGAGGTTGCTGTACTAGATCCTGGTTTTGCCTTGCTTTGTCTGACAGAAAAGCTGCCTTCTGCTAGCTGGGTCTTAGCCCAAAACACTGTGAGAGCTTCTTGCTTGAGCCTATTAAAGGGGAGAGGGACGGCCTCCCCTCTGCCAGGGAGCGTGCCGCTATTGACTCGCTTGTTCTGAATAGATGATCGGCAGCTGGCACGTTTAGACTGCGTGGTGACAGTCTATCCATTGACTCCCTGAATGGGTTTTCATTTCTGTCCCTGTTTCCTTCTCCAGCTTTTTTTAAGACATCAATTAAAAAGAAAATTTTATTATTAAACTTACATTTGATTGGAACATCATTTGTTGGTTTTGGCCGCAAACACTTTAATTGCTAGGTACAAGTCACCTTTTCATCAGAACACTGAAAGGATTTCTAGCCAGTGTGGTACGATTGTGTTGGGGGTTTTTTTGAGTAAGATTCTGTACATGTTCCAGTGTGTGCACCTAATTTCTACTTCACTCAGTATTTTGCAGACAGTCTTAAACTGAAGAGGGGTTTCATGCTTGGGAGAGAAAACAAGTAGATCTTGACTCCAAAGCAACTTTTCAAAGGGAAAGGTGAATTGTTTCTGTTTGGATTTCTATTCTGACAGCAAAAGCATCTTGTTCTCTCAGGATTGTGTTCTCGCTGGGAAAAAACCCTTGGTGTTGCCTGACTTCCTCCTTCTCTGGGTGGCTTGTCTGGTGTTTTTTGGTGGTTTTTTTTTTTCACTCCCTCCAGAGGAAGGGCTAAGACTTATCTTTTAGGAAGGCATTTTAATTCATGACTCAGAGCTCTGCAGACGTCACTCTAAAAACCGTTTCTCTGCATCCGAACGCTGTTTATAATATAAAAGGAAAGATTTTCAACTTTCAGCTGAGAATACAACGTATTCCAGATGGCTCTGGTTTGCTTTGCATTCGGTATTCCTGTAGCCCGTTGCTTTGGACGTGCAGGTAATAAGCTTTTCAGTTGAGTAAACGAGTGCTGGTGTGGTTTTTTTGTTTTTCTTCCCCTAGAAGTGGAATGCTTAATCATCCTGCGCTGTCCTGTAGAAGCTGTGGACGCTGTGCTGTTCTCCAGAATGCCACCTAGGCTGCCACTACAAGTAGGTCATTGAAAATAATCACCTTAGGCTTTAAAAATGTGGAAAAGTTAACGATGCTTAAAGATTAGAGCAGGGTAGTCGTCAGGTTAAAATCACTTCATGCTTATGACATGCACAGTGATGGTTCCTTTCAGGTTTTTGGGTTGGGTTTTTATGTTGTTTTTTCTTTTCTTTTAACATGGCACTGGTTGCAGTGATCTTTAGTTTACTACATTGCTTGCTGCCTTAGTATGGACATGGTTCCTTTCTGCTCCTATTTCAATTTACTGGCAGACACCCTTAGGAGTGCTGTTTGGCATTGTGGAGTGTATGTACGTGTATAGAGTGCCCTCCCCACATGCTTATTTTTTCCTGACTTGTACTTCAGCGTTAGCAAGATTTTAAACTGACCCAGGTGTTGCTGTTGCAAATGTTTCCGTGTTTGTCTAACTATTCTGATGAAATAAGTTTTAAAAGTAATCACAGCACTACAACGTTTTGTTGCCTGGCCTAGAGTTGTACGGGCTTTCCCTGTCTAATATCTATTCCTTTTTTCAGGATTCACTGTATATTTTTGCCATGTGAAATGAAAAGAGATTTCTGGCTTACTGTTGGCTTTTAATAGATGTTTTTTCCTTGGGGAGTTGCCCAGCAATTAAATCATAGAGTCTGGAATTCAATTGATGGACATTTTGCATGTCTGTGTTCAGGTATTGATGCCTGCAATCCATCATACCGTTCATGTTCATAACTTCATGGATACTTAAAAGTAGGCAATAGTCTTATTTTTTAATAGCGCTTAATCTCATTCTCTTTGGCCAGAACAAGCAAGGCGGCCTGGTTTTGTAGTACTTGCAGCTTTTGCCTATGGTCAGACTTTACAAAGGGGAAAACCTGGCTCAAATACACAGATACGATGGTACTTTTTGAAATACTAAGTTGCATAACAGTCTCAGGAAGAACAGGAGTGACTAAGTGAGAGTCTGTGGTGCAGCATTACTAATATTTGCAAACCAAAGAAGTTTCAAAGAATAAAGCATTTGCTTTCTAAAAGACACTTGACAATTTCTGATGCTGCTAAAGTGTATTGAAAAATTTGTGCCGAGTTCAGTGGTTGTGCAGGTTTGACTTCTGCTCATGTGTTCAATCTGAAAAGAACAAAACCTGCATTTGAAGGAGGATTTTGTATGAAGGGTAATCAAACTAGTATTGGAGCATCAGTTAAAGGCAAGTAAGTAAAGCTTCTCATATGCTCCTACATCAGCTGTGAGCATTGACTCCGGTCAGCAGTCCACCTCAGAACTCGTCGGTGCTCAGCTGAAACATGTCAGCTGTGAGACTTCATGGCTGTAAGCTCAGGGGCCATGGTTCTCTCAAAGCACAAAGTGTTGCAAGTTGTGTTTCTTGCACGGCACTGACTCTTCTCAATGTGAGTAACTCTACAACAGGGTAATAGACAAGTTTAGTCAATAATAGGTGTCGTTATCAAAACAGCTGTTTGCATTTCAACATGATGCAGATCCTTTCTCTAGTGGTATTGTTGGCACATGTCTTACAATTTGGCTGATCCTCTCTTGAACTCACGTAAACTTCTGGCCTCCACTAAATCTCTGACAGTGTGTTTCACAATGGAAAACTATTTCCTTTACATAAAAAAAGAATAGGAAAAAAGAATGGGAGAAGGAAGTGGGAATAAAGTCTGTTGTCTGCCAATGCTGTGGGCTGCTACTCATTTTTCTGTAGAACTCATGAGGTTTTTTTATTTGTCTGCCCTAGCCTATCCTCTGCACCCTCGCTCATCTCCTGAAGCTTGTCTGCTGTTTCCTACAGTAGTAGGTAAAGGTGTCGATTGCGTTTTATAGCGCTTTGAGAGTCTTCAAATAGTCTTTGATAGTCTTTAGATTAGACAAGTAATTTACATCTGGGAACCAATGTATTTGCTTATTAATTTTTGTGAATAGCTATGAAAATCTTACTAATCAGTTGCCCCTTTTTAAATTAAAAACTAATGTTAAGTAAGAAATATATGGAAAGTAGATGTGAGGGTCCTACTGTTGCTCAATGTGGAGAGATTGTGGGAAATGCTGAGAATTTGTATTAAAGATTGTGAACATTTTTCTAGCTATTTTTTCAGGTCTGAGGCACACTGAAAGATTTGTTTCATGTGGTGTGTTTGGTTCCCTTGACTTCAGCAGAATCCACTGCCTTAAACCAGTTGAGAATCTGATGATAAGATTTTATACTCTACCTAATGTAGTGTGGTGATGACTTGTCCTGGTTAGGGTTAAGTTTCCCCAGCAGAGGGGGAAGGGATCTCCAGGCGGGTTAGTCATACCACGCTGACGTCAGGTCCGGGCGCGGGAGCGCGGGAACTTTTTCCTTTGTGGCTTTGGTGGCGGGGAGCATCGCGAGCGAGCTGTCTGTAACCATTGCGGTATTTCTCTGTATGTCTTTTGTCTTGTTCACTGTTATTGCTGTGTATTGTTGCTATCATTGCTACTGTTGTTGTTCAGATTGCTTATTACACTGTTGTATTAAATTTCGTCTTACTTTAACCCCGGGTTTGTGCCTCACTTCCAGCCTGACCGGCTGAGGGTGGAGGAGGGACAACGGCAACGTGGTCTCCGGTCCCGGCAGGGCTTAAAACCATCACATGACTTCTCATCTGAAATCCAAATGGTATTTGATCATCGTACCAGGAGGCGGGAAATCGTACCGATAGTGATGTTACAGAATCCATGCTCATAACTTCCCTGCTTTCTTGCAGCCTCTCAGGTTTAAGAACAATACAGACTCTTTTGTTTTTAGTTATGGTGCTGTCCTCAGTGATGGAAGCATGACCTTGTCAGTTGTCAGACTGGTTTAAGAGCTCTTGGATTCTGCTTTTATGCCTGATAAACCTGTTGATGGCATTTTAAATGGCTTTGCAGGGCTTGTGCTAGAGTGATGTGGCTGGAATGAAACAGGGTCTGGTGTGGTCTGCTCCAAGGACCGTCTGGGGTCATGGTTTGTAGCAGGGTGGGAGGGATTGGTTACAGTTACTTCTTACTTGCACAGTTTAATGTCTTAAATAGGAGCCAACAGTAGAATTGGAACAGTTTCGTTTTGACAAGAGGAAATTTATAGATGGGTTTTGTCCTGTGTTGGAATTAAGATACGTGTTTACTGAAGAGAGGGAGCCTAGCCCAGACACTGAAACACCTCAGTTTTGGGTACATTACTAGAACTTCTGTAAAATTTTCAGATCGTAAAGGTGTGTCAGTTTATGCTTCTCTATGAAATCACCTGTGCTTAGTGCAAAGATCGACTTCGCTCCAAGTGGATAAAGGAGATACAGTACTGGGCGAGCAGGAACGTGTTGTAAAACGAATGCAACTGGTCTTCTTGTTGTACTTTTCTGAGCAAAGTTTAATCTGTGCTTTAAAGGTATCCCGCATTTTCTGAGTCCCCAAAACTGACAGGCAAATTTCTCCCAGATACTTCGGAAAGCTCAGCGAAAAAACACTCCCTGCTTAAGCTTTACTTGGACGCTGCCCTGCCCGTCCTTTCTTTGGGAGCGTCACTGATGGTGAAGTGGGGGGAATATGGGTCCTTCTCACACGTCTGCAGGATTTGGAAAGGAGTTTGAACTGTCTGTGCAAGCGAGGGCCTCGGGATTAGTACGAGGGTGATTCCATGTTATACGTTAGATTTTTAGTTCTATTTACAGTATCCAGTGCCTGTTATGTAGAGTTGCCTGCCTCATTGTTACAGGGGAATACTCCACCTTTTAAAAGCCGCCTTCTCCTCTGTGGGGAACCTTCAGTGCCAAAGCCCTGAGGGCAGTGACAGCCTTCATTACCCTGATCAGCTTCTCCTGGTGTTGTCCCTCAGGTGGGGTTGTTTAGCCAGTACGCAGGAGGCACAGAGCAGAGGTTATTTATTTATTCCATGTCTGGCATAGAAAGGTGCTAGGTGGTAATTCCACAGAGTCAGCACCCCACACCAAAGGACTGCAGGGGATTTCTACACTTAAATCCCCTTCAGCAAGGGGAATTAAACTTCAGCAAGCCCACCTTCTGCTGTTCACTGCTATCTCTTCCCATATACCTGCCCACATAACGCAGTAGATCAGTAAATCCTGAGAACGTTTACTATAAAATGCAGCTTTCCAGTACTGAATTTCATGTTCATTTTAGCTGATATTCTTCAGGGCCTACGTGCATACATACAAATTATTGCTGACAAAAATCTCTCCCTAGTGAGGTAGGGTGCATTACACAGATAAGATCCGACACGCTTGTAAGCGAAATCCAAAGTTTGAAGAAAGTAATTTTGATAACTATTTCTTTGTCCTGGGGATAATAGTTGAATCTCACACCAATATTTCCTCTGCAGCAGTTTCACCTTCCAGTCAGGTTTTGTATGTTGATGCACACAGGTTCAGGTACAGTAGTTGGTACATAACTGTAGCAGGAACCCCCTTAGCTGCAGGACGAGGCTGTGAGACAAGACACACACCAATAGGGTTAACAGTCAAGCTCCGATGTTTATTAGAAAAACAAGTCCTTATATATTCTTGTGACAGCAAATCCGTGTGTTGCTCTGGTGCATGCTCATTTCAAAAACTCGTTCCTCTCAGCACTTTCAACAAGCGCTACTAAGCGTGCACAACTGGTAGATAAATTTCTGCTTTGTTATTCTACAGATTCCTTTCTTATCTGTTTCTTCCCTAATGAGCAAAAATACTTTCGCTTTTAGCCATCGTTAATCTAGACGCCGTTAGTCTTCTAACACAAGCGCATCATTAATTTAGACATTGTTAATCTTCTAACTTGAATGCTGATTCAATTAGCACAGACTCGCAGCGAAAGAAGAAAAATCACATCAGCCTGGGTTAGACCCTTTTAATTGCCTCAGAACTACTCTATGAAAATACAGTTTAAGGAAGCGAGAGGCATCTGATCTGTATAAGGTACAGGATTTTCCTTGGGGATCCTGAAAGAAACCACCTCATCCTCCTCTCTCCTCACAAAGTGTTCTTTCTTCTTCCCTTGGGTCAGTATTTCTGACCACAGAGCTACATGATCAGACACTTGAACTGACTTACCGAGCCAAAAACTGACACAGCAAAGATTAACTTCAAAAGAGTAGCCTAAACAACTCACAGGAACTGTGCACTGAGCAGAAAGCTCGTTAGTCCCCTTTGAATAGCCAACAAGAGTCGGTAAGGGGAGGAAAAATCGGACAAGATTGCCACCTTCTACTGAAAAGAGACAGGCACTTACAAGCAAATATCCCCTGTGGCGTACAGGGGCAGCAGCTGAAAAGGGGTAAGAAACGACAGCAAAGTCCCTAGAGAGTACACAGACAACTTTTTTAGCCGGGAATAAGCATTTAGACCGTTGGATTTCAGAAGTTTATCAAACACATGCTCTCCCAGAAGTGTTTTCTGAAGCACATCACCCTACCATTAACTCTACAGACAAGGTTAAAATACAGGATGCACCGACTGGTACCGAAAAAGCCGGTCGAGGAAGAACTGCACGTTCGGTGGAGAGATCCCCCGTGCACCCAGCACTGCAATAAAGAATGCTGCTTTCCAGTACTCTGATTCTGAGTCTTAGAGAGTTCTTCCTTGACCGGCTTTTTCCATCCACTTTTGGCAACCCGCAAGGGACTCTGCTTCTGAAGCCTGACAGATCCTGGCATCATGGAACCTCAGCTGGCACCAGGGATTTCTCGGAGAGGTGCTGCTCCGCTTGTAGTATAGGGCAGAGGTGATTAAAATTGACACGGGATGAAACAGAGGAAGATTTAAAGATGTTGACTGTGCCAGGATTGTGAGTAACAGACAGGAGAGATGAAGGGATGCAGAAAAAAGATGAAAGAGACAGTGAAGAAGAGGCAGTAGTGGGAGGGGAGGCGGGGAGTTCTATGCCTATTGCGGAAAGGACTCGGAGCAGACAAAAACCGGGTTTGCACGGTCCCGTTTTTGTACAAGTCCCGTCTTCAGTTGCTGACAGACATTGGGTCAGAAGAAGGAACGGGACAGCTAGCCTCTTTATTTATGGGGCAGGCATCAGACAACATCGGGCAGAAGTTGCAGAATCTGGGG
Source organism: Athene noctua (assembly GCF_965140245.1). Classification (NCBI taxonomy): domain Eukaryota; kingdom Metazoa; phylum Chordata; class Aves; order Strigiformes; family Strigidae; genus Athene; species Athene noctua. The sequence continues at coordinate 82,811,496 of NC_134077.1, forward strand.
ATATAGGAAAAATGCTGGATGCTGCTTGGATGGTATATGGAAACAGGGAAGAGGAGAAAAAGAGGACAACGCTAAATTAGTAGCAGATTTAAAGGGTATTTGCAAAGACAGAGGAAATGTCCAGTTTGGAGGAAATATGAGAGGTGGCATGCGGGGTAAAGGAAAAAGACACAGACTGCCAAAAGGACTGCCAGAAGGAGTGCTTACTGTAAAAAGGATGGTCCTTAGAAGAGAGAGTGTCCAGTTGTAGCAGGAAATAAGGAGGTGGCGCCCATTGTGGCACTAGAGGACTGAAGGGGAGCGGAGCACGCTTCCCCAGCAGAGCCTCTGGTTACAATCAAGCTGGGAAATGAGGAGATGGAGCGCTCGGTGGAGACAGGGGTGACCTTCTCTGTTTTAAATACAGAGAGGCAGAATGAGGATCAAATATGGTAACATTTGTTGGTGCAACAGGGAAGGCAGAACAGAGACCATTTTTTACACCACTAAGATTTAAAAGTAGAAAACAATGGGTAACTCATGAATTCCTTTACCTACCAGGAGCTCCAAAACCTCTGATAGGTCGAGACCTATTAGAAAAATTAGAAGTCCAAATTCAATTTGAGGATGGGGATGTAGACGTATTCATACCAGAATCTAAATATATCCAGGCTTCAATATTTTTGTTACAGGAGGACAAATGGGATCAAGAAGAAATACCAAAAGAGACAGAAGAAGCAGTAATCCCTCTTGTTTGGGCCAGAGAGGAACCAGGGAGACCCCCGAAGGCTGAACCTGTAAAAATAACACCAGATTCGTCACTGGTAAGATTGAAAGAGTATCCCTTGAAAATTGAGGCTAGGTTGGAATTGTTACCTCTCATGCAAAAATTCTTAAAATATGGTTTATTAAGAGAATGTGAGTCTACATATAATACCCCCCTTCTGCCAGTAAAGAAATCAGATGGAAAGACCTGTAGGATGGTTCAGGACTTAAGAGCCATCAATCAAATAGTACAGGATATTCATCCAGTCGTAGCAAATCCCTATACTCTGCTCACCACACTGACAGATAAACAAGGATGGCTTACTGTACTAGATTTAAAAGATGCCTTTTTCTGCATTCCCGTGGCCCCAGAAAGCCAAGACTGATTTGCCTGTGAAGGGGAAAACCCCGAAACAGGGAGAAAGACTCAGTATACTTGGACTGTACTTCCACAAGGATTTAAGAACAGCCCAACGATTTTTGGAAACCAGCCGGCTAAAGAACTTGAAATTTGGTGACTGGAAAATCAAGAGGGTATTGTTCTTCAGTATGTGGATGATACTCTATCAGCAGGGAACACCAAGGAGGAATGTTTGCAGTTGACAATCAGCCTTTTGAATTTCTTGGGGATGAGAGGTTACCGGGTATTGCAGGCAAAAGCCACAATTGCCCAAGAGAATATAACGTATTTGGGTTTTGAAATTTTTCAGAGACACCAACAGCTGTCAGCCAGGAGGAAAGAAGCCATCTGTCAGCTACCGGCACCCAAAGCCCTTGGGGAACTGCGAACTTTTCTTGGAATGACTGGTTGGTGCCGTTTATGGATCGATCATTATGGACTGATGGTAAAACCACGGTATGAAATATTGGCAGCTTCTGCTGACTCTTGTTTCACATGGCCTGAGGACGGGAGGAAGTCCTTCAAGGAGTTAAAACAGTCACTGTTAAAGGCACCAGCACTGGCATTGCCAAATCTTGAAAAGCCTTTTGAACTGTTTGTCCGTGAGAAGAAAGGAATAACCCTGGGGGTGCTGGCACAATTTCTTGGGTCCTTACGCCGGGCTGGGCGGTTGCATCTTCTCTAAACAATTGGACACTGCAAGTCAAGGGTGGCCAGGATGCCTGAGGGCAGTGGCAGCAGCAGTGATGTTAATCCAAAAGGCCTGGAAGTTCACCCTAGGGCAGCAAATAACAGTCTATGTACCTCACATGGTAATCACAGTTTTGGAACAAAAGGGAGATCATTGGCTGTCTCTGAGCCAAATGCTCAAATATCAGGCCGTCTTATTAGATCAGGATGACACTAAATTAAAGACAACGGCCATACCGAATCCTGCAACTTTCTTGTCTGATGAGCAAAATGAGAGGGAGGCCTTAGAGCACGACTGTCTACGAACAATTGAGGAAGTGTGTGCCAGCAGGACAGATTTAAAGGTACACCTTTCCTAAACCCTGATTCGGAACTATATAACAGATGGAAGCAGTTTTGTTATGAATGGACAACGTGCGTCTGGATACGTGGTGACTTCTGTGACTGATGATGTGGAAGCCAAATCATCGTCACCGAATGCATCCGCTCAAAAGGCTGAATTAATTGCCTTGGCTAATTGAGCGTTAGAATTCAGCAGAGAGAAGGTGGTGAACATTTGTCCTGACTCATAATACGTGTTTGGAGTAGTTCATGCCCATGGGGCTATCTGGAAAGAGTGAGGACTTTTAACCTCACCGGGAGCTACAATCAAACACAAGGAAGAAGCCTTAGAGGTTCTTGAAAGCGTGCTCTTGCCTACTGAAGTTGCTGAGATGTATTGTAAGGCCCACCAAGCAGGAGACCGTGAACAACAGCGGAGGAAGAGATTGGCTGATGAGGCTGCTAAACGGGCTGCACAAAAAGGCGTCCTAACAGAGGTTCAGGCGTTAGTTCCAGAACGTCAGTTAAATTTACCTGAAGAGCCGAACTATGACAAAGAAGATGTAAAATAAATTGTCTATAAATGTCTGTCCACAGAAGCCAGGATGCCAGCAGGAAGGTCCCACAGCTTCCATGAGCTCTGAGGCTGCCACTCTTCCAGCCACGGCCTCCAGGGACCCAGCCCTGCTGAGCAAACGCAACGCACGGAGCTGACCCCTGCTTTCCTCCCGTGACTGCCCTGCGCTCCAGCATGTGAGCACGGCTCCACCGTACAGCTGCAGAAGGCAGACTGACGAGCTGTGGCCAGTACAGGATGTGCCAAAGCCATGGACAATGGCACGTGGGGCTGAGAGCAGGAGCAGCCTCCTCTGTCGAGGGCTTGCAGCTGCATGCCCTTGGCCACACGTACCAGGTGCCACAACTGCCCTTGCCTGGCCCAGAACAGCAAGAGAACTCAAGAGACAGCAAGGACAGGAAGCCTGACAGAGGGTGTCGCTGGGGCTGACATGGCCCCTGTGGACAGTGCTGCACCTGTGCTGCACGGCGCTTTGTGCGGGAGGGCTGACACTACTTGGGGCTGCTTGGTTTATTGGGCTGGCACAGCCCTGCTCGCCTGCCGCGGCTGTAACCAGATCGGCTCTGCGACACCCAAACGCACATACTGCCTGTAGTAGTTACGTTCTCTGCCGTACGTTTGTGGGGAAGGACCTGGTGGCGAAGGGCTGCGGAGAGCAGGGTGGCAGTGAACTTCCCGAAGAGGCTGTGGTGCCACACGGGGTTTTTTTCCTGCTAGCCATTAGCAGGCTGTGCTCAGAGCCGGGCACTGCTGCTTCCACGGGGCCTGCACACCCTCATCCCACAAGCAGAGCATTCAGCGGGGGTCTGTCGGGGGCGCCCGATCCCAGCTTCTGCTTCCCCTCCTGCTTGGAAACCCCCATGTTGTGTCCCCCCACCAAGAGGCACCTGGAACCAGGGACTCTGTGACATCAGCCGCGTTGTCAAGGGCACCGTGGGCAACGTGAGCCCTGCGGGCACTCTGTCAGCTGCTGCACTGGTGGCAGGGAGCCCTCGGCTCTGGCAGCTGGCACATGCGGCTGGCAACCATGCGTTTGCTCCCACTCCTCATCCTGCTGGCCCTGTGCCGGCCTGCGCACGGCGCCTGGGACACCTGTGGGTAAGTGACTCTGGGAGGGAGCTCGGGCAACCCGATGGGTTCCCTGGATGGTGCCCACTTGTCCCCCGTGGCCACACCACGACTTCCCCAGCCCCACGTGGGAGCCTCGGTTCCTTGCAGCACCCGGGCTGCCGGCACAAGTCGTCTGCAGGGCTAAAGCAGAAACGGGGGCGGATGCCTGCCCACCCCACGGGGCTCCCTGGCCTCGCTGTCCGTGCAGAGCCTGGTGGGGAGGGCAGAGGGCTGACCTTCAGCCGGGACAGCAGCGACCCATCGAGCAGGACGCTAACGAGTTTCTGGTTACAGAGGGACCTGCGGGCTCCGGCCCATGGCTTCCGGCTACGGCACCTCGCGCGTGGTGGGTGGCACAGACGCCCAGCCAGGGGCCTGGCCCTGGATCGTCAGCATCCAGGTTCCCTGGGCAGCAGGCACGGGGCATATATGCGGAGGGTCCCTCATCAGTCCACAGTGGGTCCTCACAGCAGCCCACTGCTTCACCAAGGCCAGGTAAGGAGGGCCAGGAACGGGGATATCCCCTGGCACTCGCAGGTGCCCCGTCCGCAGCACCACGCGCTACTGCCGTCCCCTTTCCGTGTGGTACACCCAGTGCCTGGGCACTGCAGAGCCCGGCTGAGAGGCAGCTCAGGAGAGGGCTGGGCTGCTGCCACGGCTTCCTAGTAGCCACCATCTCGACGTGCCTTCAGCCCAAGGCATGCTAGGGCACTTGCAGCCTCCGTAGCGCTGCTTTCCTCTCTCCCGTGTGAAGCAGAGGGCAGGGAACTGCTGGGCTGCTGCAGCGTGTGGCTGGAGTCCCTCTGAGCCCTCTCCCCATCTGCCTTCCAGGCACATCACCATGTGGCGCGTAGTGATCGGGGCCACCCAGCTGACTCAGCTGGGCCCGGAGGCCCAAGTGCGCAATATTAAGCGGCTGCTGGTTCACGAACACTACAGCAGCGTCTCGGAGAGCAACGACATTGCGCTGCTGGAATTGGACCGGCCTGTCCAGTGCAGCGACTCTGTACAGCTTGCCTGTGTGCCCGACGCCTCGCTGCGAGTGTCACAGCTGACAACCTGCTACGTCAGCGGTTGGGGGTCCACGACCGCAAGATGTGAGTTCCCAAAGGCTGCTTGTGTTCTGAGTGCAAGCTGGGCACTCTGGGGAGATGGGTTGGGCTTCCTGACAGCAGAGGCGAGAGCCAGAGTCTGGCTGCGGGGACGTGTGCCCATAGAGAGGGGCCTGGCCCGGGGCCCAAGGCGAGACAGAAGGGAAACGCCCCTACAGTGTCTCTCACAAGGCAAAGCCAAGCCCCGGGGAAGGGATTCACTCAGACAGGGCAGGAGACCTGGCAATGAGCTGCTGGGCGTTAATTCCTTTCTGTGCTCACAGCTGGAGGATCAACTGATGTCCTGCAGGAGGCCAAGGTCCGCCTCATCAATGTCAAGCTCTGCAACAGCAGCCGCTGGTACGGAGGAGCCGTCCACCCCCACAACCTGTGCGCCGGCTATCCGCAGGGCGGCATCGACACCTGCCAGGTAGGAGCCTGCGACAAGGCAGCGCCCGGCGGCGCAGGCAGCCCCGGCACAGCCGCCCAAACACACCCCGGCGCAGGCTTGGCCTGGCAAGCCACCCTCCCACCGCTGAGTCCCCACCGCTGGCGCGGCTCACCTCCCCTTCCCCAGCTGCAGGTCCTTGCCCCGGGCCCCACTTGTCCCGGAGGCCCGGGACTCTGCCCAGAAAGCCCATCGCGCGCTCCTGGCAGCCCGCAGGTCCCGATCCCAATCCCGAAACATCCCTCTTGCACACATCCAGCATCACTGTGCAGAGAGGAGAGAGAGCCCTACCCCACAGGCGTACTACCCTCTCCCTGACAAGGGGCCCCAGCACCTGAGCAGAGCCTCTCTGTGCAGCGGATACAGCCCTGGCAGGTGCCGTGAGAGAGAAGGGGCCAGGCCTAGTGCTGCCAGCGGTCACCTTAATCCTCCCTCTCTCCTCCGCTGCAGGGTGACAGCGGTGGGCCTCTTGTGTGCAAAGATAACAACGCTGACTACTTCTGGCTTGTTGGAGTGACCAGCTGGGGGAGAGGCTGTGCAAGAGCAAAACAGCCTGGAGTCTACACCTCCACTCAGCACTTTTACGATTGGATCTTGGTACAGATGGGACTGCGCCCAGCAGCAACGGCTGCTCCAACGCCACGGCCAGTCGTCACCTCGACCCCCTTTCAGAGGCCAAGGCCAAAACCGACGCAAGCGGGCAGCTTTACGCCCTGTCCTTTTGCACGCCAGAAGCTGCTGGAATTCTTTAATCTGCTGCAGGAGCTCCTGCAGGTCCTAAGGGGGCAAAAGGCTCCAGCAGCAGCATGAGCAGGACCCAGTTACCCAGTTCAAGCCGCAGCGCACCACCGCCATCTCCTGCTGGGGCACTGCCTGCTGAGCCAAAGGCAGCCTCAGTGCCAAAGGCCTGCTCGCTCCTGCCCACACCCACAAACGCTGGAGCTGAGCCTTCAGGTTCTTGAAATAAAGTTGCCGGCTTTCACAGTTAACCATGCCTCAGTCCAATTCAGTCTCCTGTGCAAGGCAAGGATTCCATGCCTGCCACCTGCAAAAAGGAGGCTGCAGGCAGACAAGTCGGGCACAAAGGGAAAGAGTCAGAAGGGCTGGTCAGAGGGGAGGGGGAGGGTGCGGTGGGAGAAGGGGGCGAGAGGTCTTGGGGACAGGAGTTGGAAGTGCAAAGTGTCTTATGCCAGCTACTGCTGGGATCCCTCTGTGTGTGTGTGTGTGTGTTTATGTGTGTGTCTGTGTTTGTGTGTGTGTGAGCGCAACTTGAAACTGGACTCTGTTGTGACACAGGAGACACGGATGTGGAAAGACCCAAAGAAGGCTTGCACCGATCACAGAATCGTCTAGGTTGGAAAAGACCTTGAAGATCATCCAGTCCAACCTTTAACCTCAACTGACCGTTCCCAACTCCACCAGATCCCTCAGCGCTATGTCGACCCGACTCTTAAGCCCCTCCAGGGATGGGGACTCCACCGCCTCCCTGGTCAGCCCGTGCCAACGCCCAGCAACCCCTTCTGGAAAGAAACGCTTCCTGACATCTAGTCTAAACGTTCCCTGGTGCAACGTGAGGCCATTCCCTCTTGTCCTATCGCTTGTTACTTGGTTAAAGAGACTCATCCCCCCTCTCTGCACCCTCCTTTCAGGCAGCTGTAGAGGGCGATGAGGTCTCCCCTCAGCCTCCTCTTCTCCAGACTAAACCCCCCAGTTCCCTCAGCCGCTCCCCAGCAGACCTGTGCTCCAGACCCTGCACCAGCTCCGTTGCCCTTCTCTGGACACGCTCGAGTCATTCAGTGTCCTTTTAGGAGTGAGGGGCCCAAAACTGAACCCAGTCATCGAGGTGCGGCCTCACCAGTGCTGAGCCCAGGGGTCAGATCCCTTCCCTGTCCCTGCTGGCCACGCTATTGCTGACACAAGCCAGGATGCCATTGGCCTTCTTGGCCCCCTGGGCACACTGCTGGCTCCTGTTCAGCCGGCTGTCAATCAACACCCCCAGGTCCCTCTCTGACTGGCAGCTCTCCAGCCACTCCTCCCCAAGCCTGTAGCGCTGCTGGGGGTTGTTGTGGCCAGAATGACTGGGTGAGGAGCTTGACATCCAGGCACAGATATTACACGGACTTAATTTCCATGCTGTTATTTGAGGCATCTCGGCACATGCTGTGCTTGTGAATCTAGGGAGTGAAGGGGAGTTTATGTTTCTCTAGTACAAATCTAACCCTGATCATCTGGAAAGGCAGAAAAGGACTGGCCTGTGCTCATGTTTATGTAAGTGGTTTGACAAGTACATGGGCTCTGGTAAAGGCATCGCTCTAAGTCCATCTGTTTTGCCGTTCACATTAATTGTGTAAGTCTGTGTGTGTGTCTGTGTACTTGGCTCTTCCGAATGCAGCATCAGTGTCTTGAACCAGAAGCCTTCTCGGGACGCTTAAGGTCTCGCCCTTCAGAACAACAACAATCCGGGCACAGGGAGAGGCCAGGTGACAGTTTAGGTGCCGACCCTGGCACCGCAGGGGCTCAGTGCAGGGAAAGAGCTGAGACAACGTTTGGACTTAATCCCCTGCCACCCAACAACCAGAGTGTACCTCTGGGCTCATTCTCCAAGGCAGCAGGAGTTTTGCCTCAGGAGCACGGTGGACTGTGATGTCAGTGAGCGATGGACTGTGACATCACGTCCCTCACTGCTCACAGGCGGGTGCCAGCACAGCCCGGCCCAGTCTGGCTCGTGCCTCCTGCCGAGCGTGCCTGCGAGGTCTGGAGGGTCGAGCGAGGCTGCTCCCGGTGCTGGGTGGTGCTTTGGGTGGTGCCGTCAGCAGCTCTCGGTGCCTGTCCCAGAGCCTTTCCCTGGGTTTCCCCAGCCCTGCCTGGCTCAGGCAGCCGGGCACCACCGCGCACACTTGTGGCAGAGGAGGTGAGCTGTGAGGGGAAGCGTCCCTCCGGGGCGGCTGTGGGGCGGGTGAAGGGGCTCAGGGAGCCAGAAAGTGTCCTTCGCCGGGGGCCTGAGCATTTCTTCCTCCCGAGGACAGCAAGTGACCAGGGTCTCTCTCACTTTTGCAGCACGTGACGCCCTTTGGCAGCTGCAGCATCAGCGACTGGGAGCAGCTCCTCATCCTCAGCTCTCCCCAACCTGCTGCAGCGTGTGAACATGGAAACGGAGACAGAGCAGATCTGCCCCATCTGCCGCGACGCCCCATGTGATGTTGCTTACACGATGCCATGTCACCACCAGTTCTGCCTGGGCTGCATCATGCGATGGTTAGATCTGAAGGGAGAGTGCCCGCTCTGCAGAGAACCAATAAAGATTGTCCATCTGCCTGTACAGGGAGCGAATTACTGTATAGGGTGTTTCATCGTTCACCCAGAAGAGTTGCCAGACACCAGCAGCCGGGCAGGCACAGCTCCCCGCAGGCCGGCCGAAAACAGCCCCCGTGAGCCTGTGGTGCACCCCCCGTCATCTCCACAGTGGACACTGTCCCCAGATGAGCAGGGGACTACAGGGCCAGGGGCACAGTCAGTGGGTGGAATCCTGCCCGAAGTCTGGGCAGAGCTTTTCCAAGCAGAAGGTCATCTCCTCAGTCCCTTGCTGCTCTGGCGGCGTCAGGAACCGCGGTCAATATGTGGGTCTAACTGGTGGCAGGCATACTGTGCAGAGGTCAGCATCCTGCACACCCTGTGCGTCAGCGGCCCAGCTGCAGAGGCCTTGGTGCAGGTGCTGCAGCCTGACCTTTTGGAAGATGCAGAACCTCTGGTCTATGGCATCATCAATACGATTGAGGACCAGTGCAGCCAGCAGGCCTGGAGGCTGCTGATTCCTGATGCTGTGCAGGAGGACAACAACAGCTCTGCGCCTGGCTCCAGCCCCACCAGATCCAGCTCTACCAGCCCCACCAGTTCCCGGTGGGGGACTCCCACCCCACACCCACTCTCCTCCACCAGCCCTGAAAGCCCCGACAGGGAGGAGGAAGCCAGCACCTGGGAGGCCGCCCTCTGCGGGGATCCCGGCCGCCCCCCCTCAGCTCCTGTCCCGGCAGAGCAGGAGCAGCCCCGGGAGGAGCCGGGGCAGGCGGCGGGGGCAGGTCCCTCTGCCCAGGGCTGCAGCCGCAGCCCCTCCACTCACAGCTGCGGCAGGGACGGCTCCGCTGGGGGGTCCCGGCGCCCCCCGAAGAGGAGGGCCCCCGGCCCCCAGGACTCTCCCCAGCCCTGCAAGAGGCCGCCCCGCCGGCAGCACTAGCATGGCTGCAGCAACTCTTTATTCAGTCAATCAATCAATAAATTGCTCTTTCTCTGACACCGTCTCTGGGTGCTGCTTTCTCCCCCTTCTCCCAGTGCCCTTCCCTCTCCCCCGTGCCCCACCGGGGTGGCCCCCGCCTGCTGGGGGGCACGGCCATGGGCCCCCGGAGCACCAGGCCCGTGTCTGCGGTGCCTCCTCCCGCAGAAAATCCTGCTGCAGCCGCCCACCCGCCACACAGCAGATGCCGAGGGCAGAGCGGGCAGGAGGGGAAGCTGCTTTTGCCCCAGGTCCGATGGGAACCCGACTGGGCAATCCAAGGGCCGGGCCAGCTGTAACCTTGCCCCCTCCAGCACTTGTCTCTGCACCCCACGGAGGGTGACACAGCAGGAACCTCTCCAAGGTGGGGAGATGTTTGTCCTGCGGGAGGTGTCTGTGCCTGTGCCGGGGCGTTCGCGTATGCCTGCGCAGGGCTCGGTTTCGGCCGTCTCTGGAGGCAGCGAAGAAGCCTGCTGTGGAAGGCAGTGACCTGCCAAGGAACAGGCTGGATAACCACCGAGCTCCCCCGTTTCTCATGCTGCTCGTGCCCAACAGCTGCTGACAGCAGCAGTGCTGCAGCGCTCGCATCTGGCCTGCTAGCTGCTGGAGGAGCGAGTGTCACAGCCCTTTTCCCCGCACACATGGCCTGTGGATTTGTGACGCTGTCATCGGGCAGAACTTCCACAGGAGGGTGCAGAGAGCTGACCTTTCTGCTGCTGGTTTCAGCGGCTGGCGTGTTCCATGGCAGGAGGAATCAGGGCAGTGGGCTCCTCGGTAGATGCCCGGTTGTTTCTCTCCCAGAAGACAGCGTTGGGAACATGCTCAGGACCTCAGACTCCTGCCTCCTCTGGCCGTGCCTTGGCATTCAGAGGAGCCCAGCTACTTCCACAGGAAGCGTGAGCACGGACAGAGACACACGTATGCAAAATGGGGCTGTTAACAGATCTCCTCCCAGTGTTGTCTGAAAAGCAGATTCATCACCCAGTGTGCAATAGGTCAATAATCATACACTCGGGAGGAACATTCCTCGCTTATTTTAGGGTTGAGCAAGCCTTGATGCTCGGTGGTTTCTCACATATCAAGCACGCCAACAGGACTTTTCACACTATATTTATCCACAAAACTTGCAGAGTTAGTGATTTTTACATGTACATCCTCTGTGCGATGATTGCTTAGTAATTTCCATACAATTATAATACTGCTGACACAACACTTCTCCTACTACGGATGCGCAGGGCAAGGGTCTTCACCTAGGCAACAGTCTTCTTGACCTGTAGGCCTGATTTTTATTATTATGAGGGTAGTTCAGCGAAGGATACATGGACCTTGAGTTTGCTTGCCAAATCAGCAGTGCACCCTCTTCAAGGTCTAATGGCTCTGGGATGTCATTGCTCAAAAGCAGCTTTCGACTTGTTCTTCTGATTAGGGATGGCTTCATCTTGAAGACAGACAAAGAACATCTTTCTTGACCTAAGCATCATATCGGTGCATTGTTCTAAAAGCTGTTCAACAATCAGACAGAAGGACAAAAGAAGATTGTCAAGTTCATGACTTAACAAAGTGATTCAGGGGAGAAAAAAAATAAAGCACACAGCCAAACAAAACCCAAATTCCTAACTGGCAACAGTGAAAAGGAAAAGGTGGTCCAGTGTTTCAGAGGGTATTCCCTGGCTTCTAGGTTCAATGTGAAAACCCCCACACCTTAGTTACTAGATGTAGCCCTGAACCTTTCTCTATTTTTTAAACACTACTTTTTAAATTAAAACAACTCCCGCAGAACCTTACAAGATTCTGCTTTCACCTAGCTACTGAAATGTACTAAAAATCCTTCTCTTTTAGCAAACAGCACTTATCAAATTGCGGATGCAAAGACAATATGAATAATTTCTAACAGTTTCTCAAAAATAAAACATCAAAGACTGTCTATATGTTTCCCCTGTTGCATGTAATACCAAAAGACCAACGAGAAAGAATACATTTACTTGAAGTATATTCCACTTGCGGAACGATCTTTTCTTCAATTTAGAACTGATAAATATTCACCATCAGGAAAAACACTAAAACTGCAGTTTCAAAGTGGTGAAAATTGCTATTCAAAGTTATAGCACAAGGTAGGAAAGAAAAAAAGTATGGATGGCAAGAATATTTAGAAATGAAAGTTATAGGCTTTTGAAATTAATTATGTTCCTTAGGCATGATTTTTAAAGGAGAAAGGAGACATTTTTGGGAAAAAAATCTCAGTCTGAGATCAGATACCACAGTTACCATGTTTCTTTCCAATCGTTAATTTTTAAACCCATTTTTGGTTCAAAAACTGAACTGTAAAATCCATTATTTGCCCTATGGTGTCTGGAACAGACTCCAGCAGTACCGTAGAAAACTGGGAAACAATCATGCTGCCAGACACAAGGTAAGTGTATTTCTTCTTATGTTTCAGTATCCTTAAAGCACACCTAAGTGTGCCTTCTCATTCTTAGCCAGAGAGTACTATGTAAATGTCTGTGCAGCCATAACAAGATGAGAGTTCTGATTAAGCTCCCAGGACCTCAAAGCAGCATGTATAAATGGGCCTCGCTATCCTCTTACAGAGCAAGTCCAGAGCCACTCCTTGTTGGCCAGCTCAGCGTCACAGGGGCTCTTCAAGACTGTACAGGTGACTACAAAAAATCCCAGGCGTCCTCAGTCTTGGAGGGGATCTTCAGCAGCCCATAGGGGGCCTGTGGCATTAGAGAATGTACCTTCGCAGACCTGTTGGAGTCCGCTGTGCGACATTCTCAGTTGATGTCTGGGAAGTTAGAATCACCCATGAGGACAAGGGCCGTTGATCTAGAGACAGGGCAGCGCTGATCGCATTCTTCTTTAAATGCCTTTCAACAGCACCCAGTCTGATCTCCGCCTTTTCTCTCCCCTTTCTTGAAGCGGAATGCCAGAATAGCTGAATGTGGTGGGTTTTGGCCGGTGCTCCCTGCTATGCCATTGAACCCAAGTGTACACTTGTTAGAGACAAGACCCTGTAACTGTGATAAAGCCTCTTGCATTTACATGCAAGTAATGCACCACTCCAGACCAAATCCCGTACGGCCTCTTCTCCTGGGGGCTCTCGGACCAGTTGGCTTAGGCAGCCCTCACTTACTGCGCCCAGAGATGTTCTCTCTGCACTTCCTTCTTCAGAAGTCCTTGACCCAGTGGTAGGAATCCCCCTATTACTACCTGTCCACAGTTTGCAGCTTGGCGAATCCTCCTTCCCAGTTCTCGATCACTCTCTCTCTCCTTCCTGATCAAGGAGGTCAATGGTGCAACCTGACACAGACTTTGTTACTGTCGGCTCGTCATTTCCACCCACATGTCCTCTGATGCTTGTCTTTTCGGTAATGCTTTGATGTTGTTGCTGCTTTCAGAGTCCTTCACGCCTTTCTGCCCCCTGAACACCTTATCACATCCTTGCTACGGGACTGGCAAACAGGCACAATGAATCCCATCGATCCTCCACATCCCAGCTCTCTGAGGTGCCCACTGTATCAAGGTGTTCCTTGCAGGCAACCATTTCAGCCCCCAAACTTCTTCCTCAGGCTTCATGCATAGGCGTGCCAGCGCCTGTAATTTTGCCCCTCTTTTCCTTATGCATTGCAGTTGTTCTTCTTATTTCCCTCCTGGTATTTCCTGAGGTGCACTGAACCCCAGCTGTACCCGCTTTTTCGATCATGGCAGTCTGAGCTGGGTGCTCTTGTGTGCCTGCTGGCTTTCCCCCACCTTTACTTTAAATATTCCTCCAGGAGCCTTTGAATTCTCAGGGCCAGAAGCCTCCGCTCCTCATGATTAAAGTGAAGCCCTCCCTTCTTGCTCAGGCTCCTCTTGTCCCGAAAGGCTTCCTAGTGCTTCACGGATCTGAGTCCTTCCTCTCTGCATCGCGTTCGGGCACTAAGACTCTGGATTGCTGTGTACGCCCAGCTTCACATGTGGAATTGAGAGTGTTTCGAGGAATGCAAGGTTTGATCCTCAGCCACCTGCCTGACAGCCAGAACTTGGCCTCTTCCATTTACCTGTACTAATGGTCTGAAGATGGACCAAAAGAACAAGTTCTGACCCTGGCGCCTCACATCTAGACCCTGCATGATGCACAGTTCAAACCAAAACTCCAGCAAACCACATGCCAGTTTATGCATGTTTTAGGCTCTCCATGAAAACGCTGAGGCTGATGAACCTTGCGTTGTGATACACGGTGAAATACATTTAAGTCTGATCTATGTGCTTCAGTAAGCTAGCATGCCATAAATGTGTGACATGTTTTCATCTGCAGCTCGCACTTTAAAACTGGCTCATGAAAGCAGCAGACTAAGTTTCAGTGAACTGTCAGTCTACTGAAAATTAAGAAAAAAAAAAAAAAAAATCCATTCCTTGTGTTTTTCTAGTCCCTAGCTCTTCTTTTAACCAGTTTCTGCCCTACAGCGATGCATTTCAGATTTCTTTCTAACCATTTTTGTCCTACAGAGGGAGAATTCTTCGAAATTACCCTAATTCTAGATAAGCTTCCAGCAGAACAGCTTCTGCTTTTTGTTGTTCTTCTCTTCAGACTAACATTTATAGGGTAATACAACAGCGGAAAAACAATATGGATTCTTCATGACCGTAAAGTAGGGATAATGGCAAGCACTTAGTAGATACCAAGTGAAAAAATGGACCATTTGCATTTCCAGTCCCTCGTTTTACAGGTCTCTGTGCACCACGGTTACCCATACAGGAGTTAGGAAAAGCAGCGTATTAATACCTTCGCCCGAATCCAAGCAGGGGGATGTACTCGGCTCGGCAGTTTCTTCTTTTCTGAGGTCTTTCTCCTCCGTGCTCACACTCACAGTGTCCTGCATTTTGCCTTCACCCTTCTCCTTACGCTCTTCTACCTTCTCGGGCGCTTGGTGCAGCTTCTTGCCTGTGGACTTAGGAGGCTTCACCCGCACCCCGGCAGGCTCTGGGATCCCCAAAGAAGCTGGCATGTGTGAACAAATTATATTAAGCAACTTGAGACCTCCTCAAACATCTGCCTCTAAGTCATGTTAGGGCCGGATCCTGTCAGAAGCGGGTGGGAGTTGGAGAGGCTACATGTCGGACTTTTTGTTATTAATACTAGCAGTGGAGAATTTTGGTTACAAGTCATCCCTCCCAGAACATGTTTCTGAAGATGTGAAGAAGAAAAAATGATTCAGAAGACAGCACCCTGCCAAAAGGAAGAATATTTTAGGAAGATCGTTCCGACTCTATCCAGATTATGTGCCAATTTAAGTTGCTAAGAGAAAACGAGAACCAGTTGTTTAAAGTTCAAATCCTGTCTGGCCTTCACTAGGCTAGGTGTCAAGCACCCTAATCTCTGCGTCTCAATCCATCACCTTGATGCAACTTCCCCATGAGAGATCTTCACAGCCCCACCCAAGCAGTTGGACTTGGGAAGAGAAACATCAGGGCCGGAGCTCTCTCCTGGCAACCTGTGTGTGTGGTCAAGTGTTTGAGCACAAGCAGAGTATGAGATACCCCTAAGCTGTGTGGCTTCAAGTCTCTCAGGCTGAGTAGGTGTCATAAAATCAAACCAAATTAAAAAAAAAAATCAAAATTCATAAAATCAAATCAAGTTCAAACCAAAACCTTTTCTCAAACTTTTCTGACTTTTATCTTCAAGGCAGCCCCACAGGCTGAGTTCAGGGTGTGGATTCCAAAAATCTGATAGTGCCTCAACTCGCACTTGCAATTTGGCCGTCATGGCTTTACCACAGTGCAAATTTACAGCAGTCCCACCTCGACTGTGTTGAGACAGAAATCCCAAATTCAGGAGTACATGGGACAGGCTGGAAACAAGTATTTATTTTTGAAAATCCAAGAAAATCCAAATCTTTCAACACTTTTTCTCCTAGATGTTGTAAGTAGTTTCCATATCTGAACTGCATAAAAGCAGTCCAAAATTTACGTGTAGGAAATGAAACCCTTTTAAAGGTTAGCTGCTGATTGGGAAAACTTGAGCAACCTATAACCAAAACCTAACGCAAGCAGCATGGCTTCCTGACATTTCCAGTATCCTCTAATTCATTCTGCATAATTTATAAGCTCTCAATTTATTTTTCAAAGATCTGAAAGCTCAATGTTTCATTGATACATTCCCCATGAAACATGCCTCCACATATCTCGAGCTTTTTGATGGGGACCTCTAAAAGGTTAGTCAAACTATAGGCACTGGAGGGAAGACCATGCTTCTAACAATCCCTACTCCTGCTTTCTGGGGAAAGCCTCGCCTGCCCTTTCTTTTTGGCCGTCAGCCCAAATGCACGCTCTGTCCTCCCATGGACCTCCTGGATGGACCTTCAGGGAGGGAGCGGACATACCATGGCCCTTCATAAATTACAAGGAGCAGCTTTTTTACCAACAGCTTTTAAGGTAACTTTGGGCACCCACAATGCAGTCACACTCAAAAAGATCATCAGCTATCTTCTGGCAACACTCATGATGACAAGAAGCGTGCCCAGCCAGTCAGAGAAGCAGAGTATACGAGAGATACTGAGGAAACAACTCCCACCCATCAGACAAGGTCAGAATCAAGCGGGAAATCATGAAGGACTGCAGCCATTGTCAGTCACCTACCAGGCAAAGAGATGAATGCACTCATGAACGCCACACGCTCCGGCCGGCCCAGCCCCGGGGACTGTCCCCAGCTTTTCCCAGGGGACAAAGGAAGCCCTCCCCACCACCCTGGCTGCGCACAAAAGCCTCGCACACCTCCGCCCACCCCACCCCAAGCACCTGCAAGATGCATCTCCCACTCTCCCGGCCAGCACCAGAGGCGCTGACGCTGCAGACCGCCACACCGGCAGGACAAAAAGCAGCTGCCCCGTGGCCCTGCACCCATGGCCACCACTCGGCCAATGGCCAGCATGCGGCCCACGGCCACCTGGGGCGCCAGGAGCCTCTCGAAGGAGGACCATCACCAAATCCAGGGCAAGCCAGGAAGGGGGAAAAAGCCAAAGCGGAAATGGCTGAGACAAACCCAGCTCTCGGAGCCTCTTCCCACGTCTCTTCCCCTCCTTTCCCTATTATTCCGGTCTCTGAGGTCACTCCCATTTGTCAATAGCTTTCTGGTACTGAGGTGCCTGAACCTGGAAGTGTTGATACAAATACAGCCTCACGAGTGCTGGAGAGGTGTGTGGACACTTCCTTCTATCCTGCCAGCTATGCACTTCACAGCTTCGCCCACGATGTCGTTAGTGTTGCTTCCTGAAGAGCGAGACAGGAAAACATCTGACTGTGGTCGAGCTCAGGGGTTCTCACCCCACGCTTGAGAAAATCCTGTGATCGAACTTAGGGGATAATTTCAGTCACTTTTCTACTTGAGACATGTCCTAGTGCTTCACCCAAGAAGGCCGTACAAAATGGACGGCATCTTCCGTTCCAGAACCACAGCTTCTTGACTGCTCCAAAAAGCACAGCTGTAGCTGTCTTGTCATGGCCAAGTGACTCACTATCAGACAGTGTGAAAAGACAGTAGCAAGGAGGAGGCAACTGTATACTTTTCAGAATAGTTAATGCACGTGGGAAAGAAAACTTCATTCCATCTGTGCCCCATCTGTCTCACTCTATGGAGCATCTTGAGGTTTTGGCCATCTCGGGCTCTGTCTGCCTGCAGGCTGTGGGCAGGCAAGCTGTTAAAATCCCAGGCAACAAGAGGAAGAAAGTGGTTGACTGAAGAAACTCCTTCGGTGTTTTGTGCTCCCTAAACCAATTTTTTTTCCTCAGGTCATGTCTGAGCTGTGGCCTGTCCTTCCACACTCAATCCTCCAAAAAAAAAAAAAAAAAATAGTATGCCGGTCTCATACAGCAAGCATCTTCTACAATTTATGTTTATTTCCACGTGCCAAGAGAAGACAGAATGAATGACAGGCTCACTCACTGTCAGCTTTTCTTGTGGTATTTCACAGTTAACATACACATCAAGCTTCTGTACACATAGCTGCTTGACATAAATGCCCAGAGGTTTATTTTTCAGCCTGCCTAATCCTCTTTCCGATCTTTTGGATTAGTGATATGCAGCACAGAATTCAGTATTTAAGGTTTTAAGTTCTCAAGAAACTGTGTTACTAAGTTGACGTCTGCCGAGAAAGGCAGCCCAGGTAACATTCTGAATGACTACTCTTAGAATCATGTATATAAACTAATAGCAACAGCAGCAACAACAGGAAAGCATGCAAGCTTGGAGGGGAAAAGTGAGCCTCGAATAAAGGATACTGCCAAGATTTAGCAATGACCTTGAAGATTCAATGCTGTAGGAGAACTGCATGACCAGAGCATGTAACGCCCTGCAACACCCTGTCCTTCTGCCAGACACTAAAGGAAGGAAAAGTCATCTCAGAAGACCCTGCTAATGGCTCTCCAGCCTTTTACACAGTCAATGCAATACAAAAATGTAGAAAATAGGGGAGCCTCTGCATAATTACTCATTCATAGGCATTCTGAGTTTGCTGCTCTGCGGCTAACCCTGGCGTCAATCTCAGAATGCTTTCTGGAGTATATATCTATAAGGATGCATACCTGTTTGCAATATCCCCAGTATAAATAGCTGGGCTATTCGTGACTCAGCTCAAGTCAAAACTTGACCCAACTGATCAGGAGCCTTCGGTGCTCACCATGTCTGCAGATCATCCTCTGACGTGGCTGTAACAGAAGACTGCCTCTCCTCCCAGATGGAGCAAGAAATCACCAGGGAAACAAAAGCCACAGGAGGAGTGCTCAAACACTTACACAGCAGCCAGAGCGCATCTGCTTGGGCAAGTTCCCTACCTCAGGGCAGGTACAGACACATCCATGGGCAGAACCCCCTGGTCAGGCAAGCTCCCTCCTGCAAGCCGCTCCTGGCATCAGGATGCTGTGGAGGGATTTGAGCCATTCACACCCCCCAGTGCCTCTGCTTCAACCAGCTGCCCTAAACTGAAGCAGACCCATTCTATGGGGAGTCACCCATACTCTCTTTTCTGCACTCATTTATAACCGTGCGGTCTACAGCTTTCAGTTCCTGTTGAAAAAGGAAAAGGAGATTCTGATTCTCAAGTCTCTTGACAGAATACGGTTTCCAGGTTTAAAAAGGGCTCGAGTGTATATAGCAGGATTTGGGGTTAGAAATCTTAACTCTGCATTCCTGACACACTCTGGTGAGCTGCCACAGCAGTGAGAAATGGGGCACCTTGTAACACAGCTGGCTAACGCCCTGCTGCTCTCCATCCGTGAAGCCCATTGCCACAGTGCAGGATAAGCACAGGCTCACCTCCCTGTTTCTGAAAGGACTTCCAAAGCCACCTGGGTCCAGAAACCAGGAACTTCTCTCTGCCACATCGCCCTCCTGTGATCTGAGAGCTGTTTGTAGGCACACTCACTGGTGTGGGCACCACATACCTGGAGACCGAGTCTGACTCTGGTCCTGAGCCGAGCAAAGGGGCCGCTACGTGGAGATAAAAGAAAGAAAAGGCCACAGCTTGGGTGCAAAGTCGAGGAAAGAGGGGAGAGGTGCTCGTTCGGGAACTCCAGAGGATAAGGGACATCTTCTTTTGTTGAAATTATGCATTGCATCTAATGGCAGATGCTGTTATTTATCTACAAGGTTCTAGCGAGGTGATATTAAGAAATCCCCATCAAGAGGTTTCCACCATGCAAAGAAAATGAGGGATTTTACCACAAAAATAAGAATCATACACTTGGTTCCTTTCTTCTAGGACACCTCTCTAGCAGAGGCTGGCAGCACCCTGTGTGCTGTGCTCACCCAGCAGCACTAACCTGTCCTTTCCTGGCAAACTCTGTTCATACCCCGGCTGCAAACAGTCCTGCGGGCAACAACAAGAGCAATGCATTTCAGCATCATTTGCTGCTCGGTGAAACAAAAGAAGCTGCTGAAGGAAAACAAACAAACTCACATGCATGTTTCTTCCACATTGCTACTGACTGTTTCCACATGGCAAGTCTAAGCAGCTCTGATTTGGCTGCCAGGAGATGTATTTGGACAGCCAAAAAAGTTACTCCAACCTTTTGGATGCTGCCCCCACAGTTTGAGTGCAAGAACATTTTATCCATCTAAACATTACTGGCATACGCAAAGGAGGTTGGTGTTGCTTCAGTCAGTATTTGTCCTTCTCCAGACCATCCCAAGATGGGGGTTTCTGTTGGTTTGCAGTACAGTACTTGCTACATTTGGAGGGCAGATGTGTCAAGCTAAGCACTTCAGACCCTTGCCCAAACCAGAACCGAGCAAGGTCGGGAGACTGGTGGACATCGCAGGAGTACAACATAATCCTACTGGTGGTCCTGCCAGAATGACTGATTACTAATACTTTCAAAAACCCCACAAACAACTGTTTATTTCAAGCCCTGAGAGATGGTAACTCACTGCTTCTGTTATTTCTGTGGCAACAAGATTTGGGGGAAGCATTTTCGATGAACAGGACAACTTTTGAGTCAGCAATACGCTGCAGGCAAAAAAGTATATGTGAGCATTTAGAGGAATCACTTGGGGGCTTTTTGTTTTAAAGTGCCAAGCTTAACATCCAGCAGGACGTTTCCTGCTCTGCTCTAACAAGAAATGGGGAAGATGACTCCAGACTGCTGCATCACAACAGCTGACTCAACTCTGCTGCACACGGAGCCTGACTGCTGTCACTCACATTGATCAGACTTCCAAAAGTGCAGGAGCCAGAAACTCGAGTAAATAAAACGACCATTCCACCCCAGGACCCACATTTAAATATACACATGCCCAGAATGCTCCTACACAATACACAGTGAAGACTGTCATCCACATACGGGAACGGTTTAGATGGACTACTGATGGCACCCTTCTATTATAACATTTTTCCAAATTAATGTCATAATACAGCTGTGGACATACAGGTGTAATCTACAACAAGATAGAAGCTATTGCTTCTCCTTCCCTCTTTATTTCTGTTGAAAACAAAAGGAAACTGCTTTTAACGTGGACTTAGCCTTTCGGAACACAAACACTTGCCAACTCCTCTGGACGGTGTTTTCCACTTCCTTTGGAGCTCAGCTGTCTAGAATTGGAAGTTATGCTTTCTTTGTTAAAAGAGCACTTTGTAAATAATTGATAAAACCAATAATGTCTGAATTGTTTTCCCTTGGCTCCTTACAGCCAAGAGAATCATACACAAATAATACATCTGTAGGCTTAAGTACAAGTCTCCGGTCAGAACATGGCAAATCCTCACGCTCCCCACCCCCCCACCCCCACCCCCACCCCCAATCCATATGTGTGCTCACAAATATGAAAGGAAACATTTTTGGACAACCCTACACAGCTCAAGCGATGCGTACTACGTTACTATGCCACAAAATTCACTTGTTTGGTACACAAATGCTCCCGAGCTTGCCGGGTAGACTCAATGTTCTCGGAGCAGATTACCTTGCTTTACCTTCACCGGAAGCCTAATAAGTGCCTATTTTTTAGGGTCTGAAGTGAAAGTTGGCCCTCAGTCTGTGACCTTGGCAACAGATGCTCATCTAACACTCCAGAGACATCAGGCTCAAAGCACCGACCCCACTGAACTGATGAGGGAAATTCCTGCCGGTTTCAATGCAGCCTGAACCTCACCCAACACAAGCCCTGCAGCTCAGGGCTGTCACACGGGCTCTGGCAGAGGAGCAACACTGATTGCCTCCAGCTCTTCCGTTTTGCTGGAGATTAGCACTAGGACCAAAGGGGCAACAAGAGCAACTGTGCAGCCTTTCTTCGGCCCCCCAAGTTCACAGCACTAACATGCTGGATTGTGCCAGCCAGCTTCACGCACGGGAGCTGAGGAGCCAGCAGCTGCTGGCTGCTGTCGCTGTTATGACAACCTCCAGCAGAAGGGAGATGAGCTACAGGCACCAACACCTTCTACCACGGCTGCTGAATCCAACACACTCCTCAGAGCGACAGAATGCATACCCTCCAGGTGGAAGAGAAGGCGGCAGCCACTCAGCCACTGAAACACAAAGACAAATGCTTGAAGGCTGTATATGCTTGGATCTGCCAAAACCAAAAGGGCCAGGATCAGAGAGAAGAAAGAAGCTGTAAGATCAATTTCTTTTTCTTCAGGAACCCCCAGTCTGCACAAAACACCACCTTCCCGCTTCTGTTCAGCCCTACCGAAATAAAAGCATGCTAATGCACTTCAGTGAACCTCCAGTGCCCTTCTGAGGCTTCTGGAAAAAAAAACCAAACATATTGCTAAGTCATGGATGACACACTTTGCTTTAGTCTGAAAGTCTACAAATAACTGGACGCAGACATCATAAAACTACCACCGAATCTGACACAACTGGCAGATGTCACACAAAACGGTCTCAGACGAGGAAGGGGCAGGGATCATCAGGGAAATTGGTTTTGCATGGACAGGAGTTACTCCTGATACACACTACACAAACTTTCTCTAGACAGACTGGAGTTAAGACCGTTATAAATGATCGCATCCAAATTTAGTCATAAACAAAATTTCCAATTTATTAAATAAATAAATAAAGATAAGCAAAACCAGCGCTGCACAGACCGGGAGCCCCTGCTCTACCTGGCCCGCACCGACTGGTTTCCCTCCTCAGTATTTATCCTCTCTCTTCTCGTACATAGTTATAACCTTTAATACATATTCATAGGATTGCCGGGAAAAGGGTGGGTTTATGGAGATCTTTCTCGCGCATGCCCTCTTTGACTGCTGGGGTCTTTTCTGCCCCTCTCTGGTGGTCGTGGGATGAAGTAAACACTCTTCCTCGGCCTGCCCTTTTGGTGACCCCGAACTTCGCGCATGCGTCTTACAAACAACTTCTTTTTGGGCCCGGATAACCGTAAACAACACTTAACAGAACCAGTTGGACCGGCCCGTTAGAACACGGAGTCAGGATGGCTTTACAAATACCAAAGAGAGCTATTTACACATTGTGTCACCCTGCCCCCTCAAACCTGCAGTTATACAAAAACAGTTCAGTCAAAAAATACATATAAAAAGAGCAATATTTTAAACTTGTTTTACGCTGTGCAAAACCATATGCTGAGGTAGGTGAAAATGGACTAAAAAGTCCTAACATTATTTTATAACAACACGAATCATGTAAACTTGTTTCACAAGACCGTGGGTGCTAGGTGATCTCTAACTGTATTTCCTTTACCATCAAAAATTTTCCATGCAACTATAACTTTATTTCCAGTTCCTTCAAGGCACTTTCTTCTGAAGTTTTTGACAACTTTAAAACCATACTTCAAATAGAGTCAATAAAATGAGATTAAATCAGAAGATTTTAGTCTGTTGTGGTGACACACACCTTCAGGATCAAAGAACTCCCACTAGCACTAATGTAGAAAACCAAAGCAGTGCCAAACACCTGATTTACCTCTCATCTTGCACTAGCAATGCCTACATTTTCAGAAGTCTTTCTTCAACTCCATTTCCCTACACCAAAGCAGGATGCTAACTTACAGACAGTTTCACTCGGAACACAAATAACGAAGCGATTAAGAAGGGTGAGTGCAGAAGCCCACAGTACATGTATAAGGAGCAAGAGACTGCTGGGCTCTGCAGATGACAGTTTTGTACCATCCAGAATTTGCACACGCAAGTGTCCGAGAAAAAACTGTCTTCAGCTGGGGACACAGAAACAAAGGAGTTTTATGGCTCCAAGCAAGTAAACTTCACGCCTGCTCATAGAGGCAAAGGGAGGCACATTCCCAGGTGCATTCCAGGATAATCGTACAAAATTCTGCTGTTACAAGGAACTCCTCTGTCACAGGGCCACAGCCTGTCAAACGGCACAACTGTGGTCAGCCTTCAAGGCTACACCTACAGGGCTCAACAAAACAGGGCCACAGACAGGTTTCTGGCCCCGAGGCTAAGGGGCACAGGCTGCCCTGCCCGAGCTCCCGTGGGGCCCAGTGGCCCCCAGACGCACCCATGAAGGGATCCAACCCTGGGCCAGTGAATGACCACCAGTGAGAACAGCCCCTTGTGTGCCACCACCCGCCCCATCCAGACACTCGCACAGGCCAGCAGCACACCAGGGATTGGCTTGGAAGAACGGGTGAGCAGCATCCAAGCTTATTCCTTTAGCAGCACAGGTACAGTCTGAGAGGACCTGGGGACTTTGCCTGAGAAAGTGCAAAACCCTGAATGCTGAATTAGATACCACACACTGACGCTACTGTGGTGTAGAGGTCACATGGCAAAAAAAACCCACCCTCCAGACGGGACAGATAGCTTGGCCCATGCAAAACGTGAATCTGCCGCAGCCTTGCTTCTCCTCAAAGTATTTGAAACGGCCCAAAAGGGATATCAGAAACCAAAATCTGGAGGATTATATGCAGAGCACAGCAGAACAACATATGCTGACGCATGCAGTTGTATGTAGGAGTCAGGAAAAACCTAGGGGGGAAGCAAACTGAAGGAGGATTCAGATTTATGTTGCATTCGCGACAGTATAAGTGGTCTGTTGCAGCTCCATGCCGTTCACACTTACAGTTAATAATAACTAGCAAGTCCCCTCCAAGACCCACTGCAATAAGATGAGCGCTTAATAATAGCCCAGAACAATAATCTTTAATCATGCTTCATGTTGTAAAAATCCCAGTGTCAGGCTTTCATGTAATTGTTTTGCAGAGAAATCACTCTATAACTGTGGAGTTATAAAGTGGGTATGTCTATTCAGCGCCGGGCGCATGGGGGATCGCTCCACCACAAGCATGCGCGCCGTTTGCAGCTCCCGTCCGGCCTATATGTTACAGAATAGTGCATGTTCATAGAACGCCTGTACGTATACACAGTCTACCCCCGCCTCCCCTCGCTTCTCATGGTGATCAGGTCTCCTCCCCTTGCGCCTGCGTATTGAGCTCCTTTGGCCTTGTTCGGTGGTCGCAGATTTACGGGCGGGGTCGCATAGATGAAGCATCTCCTCTTCCTCGCTGATGCACTTTTCACCCTGTTGCTCTGCGCAGCCTCAGTTGTTTCCCTGGGCCCTGGCCAAACCACCAGGCCAGTTTGTGCTAGAATCTAGGATGATTTGTTGCTGGAACATACAACTTCAAGGACTATAAGAAACTTCTCTTTGGGCTGGGAGATAGTTGCCTAGCAACGTTATCAGCACCTGGTATGTCTTTTTCGAACAGTCCCATACGCCTCCCCTTGGTTTTGCGCAGGCCTTGCACCATCAGTCTAGGATTGTTTAGACTCCCCGTCTCAGTAATTACACCCTTGATAAGCTAATGGGAGTCACAGGTGTTAACAGCAACAAAAGCAGGTGGCAAGGGCAAGCAGACCAGAAAGAGCTCTACTTTTTTAGACTGGAGAGGCAGTTTAGAGGCAGAAACACAAATCATGAGAAGATGCAGACAGGGAAGCATGCCTGTAACCTTCCTTGTACAGTTTTACAAATTCCACCTGAACACTTTAAGGAAACCTGGGATTCCAATGCAGAAAAAAAACCTTCACCCCCAGCCTGTCACCCCCTAAAACTCACTCCCAAGGGGCAAAGCCCACGCAGGTACAGGCCACGGCGCTGGTGCACGGTCTGAGGGCAGCCAGTCTCGTCGCCCTCCCCCTCCCCAGCAGCCAAAAGAGAGATTCCCCTGAGCCCCTGACAAGAGGCCCAACACAAGAACCACTGCAGCAAGTCAGCCCCAAGGCCCCTTCAGCTCAGCACACCCCCTGCAGCAGTGGCAAAGCCTCCCAAAACGGGTAAACCCAGCAGAGCGGCACAGCTGCCGTTTTCTCAGAAGAGCTTCCCAACATCCAATGTGCTCTTCTTGCCTGCCAGAAACTAACCTGAAAACAGATCCCAGACCTGAAAGAAAACAGGATGGGCTGCCTTATTTACTCAGGAAGGAGACTTTTGCTTACAAAAATGCAGAGGTGCAAACATTTCTTTTGTATTTCCACCAGACACACACAGGCTACGGACCTGCTGGCCCTCCAAGACCTCAGACAAAATAAAGCTAGAATTTCCTGTCACAGGAACCCAATGTACATTAGTTTGGAGCTGCTGAAACTTGGACAGCAATACATGGCGCATCCCCAGCCAGGTCTGTTTGTGATCCTCGGGCCCTGAGGGGAAGTATTTTGAGTATCAACAACCCGTGAATGGAACTGCTGCACAGAAAAGGAGGGAAGTGCTATTTGCACATTTACTAGAGTGAAATACTCTGGTGTTTGTTGTTTTGGACAGCCAACTGGAAAAAAAAGATATACAACTGTCACAGCTACATTGGCAGGGATTTTGTTACTCCTTTCCTCTCTGTTTTTAAATTCTAGAAATAAATTCAAACATTTAATTAGACTCTGATGCCTCCAAACTTTGCCAATGGAGGGATGGAGCCTTGTGGTATTTGTGGCTTTTTAGAATGCACCAAGCAGTTAAACACAGATCCCAGGAAAAAAGGTAAATAAATCACCAAATATAAAATAAAGCACCCGCCACCTTTCCAGCTCGACATAAATTCCACACCGTCTTACACTGACAATAGTCACGGGGAGTGTTCTGGGTGGCTTCTGCAAGCTTGAACTCACCACCAAGAAAAAACGTTGTCTTTTATTTTACAAATGAGGCATTGGAATTACTGCTCATCAGCAATCCATAACATCCCCCACTGTCTATTGCTGCTATCTCCCCTATTAGCAAGAACCTCAAGAGCATTTCCAGTGCAGGCCAGGGGCACCGAGTCATCTATATCCAGATCTGCTGTAATCTCCCAGATTCCATAAAGGGTCACAGCCCCTGCTAGACGGAGCACCCGAATCAAACATGGGAGAACTGATTTCTGTGCCCCTCTGCCACAAACCTTGGCCAAGCTGCCTCAGTCCTGAGGCCCAGCACATGCGCATCTGCTGCTGCCCAGCTGCAGATGGCAGCTCCTTCAGGCCCAGTACTTCATGCCCTTTCAGCTGGGTGCTCTGCTTTCATCTCCTCCTCCATCAAACAGGCATCGTGACTTTTGCTTTCCCTGGAAAGTCTTCCGAGAGCTAGCTTGTGCCTGAAATGCAGATCTATTATTTTATATGGACTACAGAAAAAGGCATTTCCTCCCTTGAAACGCTACTCTGGGACCAAGGCGAGGGCCCAGCTGCAGCCCAGGACTGCCTGACAGGCTGCTCAGCCTGCTGTGCCGGGTCGCACGACCTGGTGTACGGCAACGCAAGCGATCCTTGCCCCACACCCCAGCCTGTTTCCAAAAACTGTATCCCAAGAATTGGAGACAAGGAAAAAGATGCCCTGAACACGGAAAGAGCATCCTCAACTGCTGCTGGGCCTTGGGAACACTCTCCTCTGGACTATCTGGCCATCCCCAGGGAGGGCACGTCTGTGCCGCGTGGCCCGAGCCAGGCAGCCCCTGTGGTGTGAGACCGAGCACTGTGCTGGCTCTGCCAGCCTGCACCCCGACGGGTGCACCTGTAGTTGGGGAACACTGAAGGAAGGAACACTCTTTGTTGCAACACAGGTCCCAGGGTAATCAGTCCAGCCCAAATAATTAGCCAAGCACACTTGGTCCTGGAGTTCCTACTGCATACAGAGCCAGCTTAAGCCTCTCGAGGCTCGGAAGGCAGACTCCCCTTCGACAGCATTATCCCCAGGCTCCAACCTATCCAAGGAAGGTGACGCCAAAACTTTCAGTAGGTTTCATAATTCAGCTATTTTCAGATCTTTGTGCTAAACTAGAGATCTGCATTTTCCTAAATATGATTTCAAAAAAAGAACAAAGCACCTCTCTCCCCCTCCAAAAACAAACCCAAACCCAAACCAAAACCAAAAACCTTCTGCAATCCCACTGACACATCAGGGCTGATCTAAAGTGCTCTGCCCCAGCTCTAGAAGCAGGCTGAAAGATTGCTTACCAGTCCAGGCACAGCAAGAGCTGGCTGCTCCTCAAGGGACGGGGTTCTCAGGGCCAGCAGGGCCTGTCCAACCTCCCCAGTAAGGCAGCGGGGCAGCCCCAGAGCTGGCTACAAGTCCAGACCACCAGGCAAGCCCATGGTGGCAGCACAGGTCCGATACCGAGCCAGGAAACTCAATCAGGATCACGGCCAGTGATTGTAGCCAAGGTCAGACACAGTCCCACGGTAGCCAGGCAAGCCCACACTTGACAAGAGCCCATAAAAAGCCAACGTGCTGGGGCCTGTGGCCAGGAAGTCCAGTGCTCCCACAGCACTGCTCAGAGCGGGAGGGAGAGTCCCAGGCTGAGCTTAAACAGAGCTGCTGGGCTGCGGGCAGGGTGAGGGGGGACCCCGGTGATGTCTCCCTGAAATTTTCTACTCTGCTCATTCTGCTGAAACAAGAACTTGTAAATTGAACAATGTCAGGGACAGTTACTGATTTAGGAATGTTGTGGTCAAAAGAAGCAACCTGGAGATAAGGGTGTGAGTTGCTCCAACTTTGCATAACTGATGCATGGCTTGCTAAGGACTGTACCCCTGAAAAGGAGCAAACGGGAACATCCTGACCCACAGGGGCTAGAGGCTGGATGATTGTCTGACAAGCCTGAACTCAGCGAAGAAGGGGGTGGCGGAGAGACCCTGACCACTGACTCCATTAAGACCAAGGAGGAGGACCCTGACCCCCCCCTTTTTGAGTTTGCACAAAAGAACGAGAAGACGCTGTCACTTTAAATCGAGGCGAGGCATGTTGTTAAGCCGTGCGGGACAAAGTGATAATAAACTACCCAATGGTCATGACAGTAAAGGTGTATGCCTGAAGTTTGAAGTGTTGAAATCCCCTGCAGTCCTTTGGTGTGGGGTGCTGACTCTGTGGAATTACCACCTAGCACCTTTCTATGCCAGACATGGAATAAATAAATAACCTCTGCTCTGTGCCTCCTGCGTACTGGCTAAACAACCCCACCTGAGGGACAACACCAGGAGAAGCTGATCAGGGTAATGAAGGCTGTCACTGCCCTCAGGGCTTTGGCACTGAAGGTTCCCCACAGAGGAGAAGGCGGCTTTTAAAAGGTGGAGTATTCCCCTGTAACGATGAGGCAGGCAACTCTACATAACAGGCACTGGATACTGTAAATAGAACTAAAAATCTAACGTATAACATGGAATCACCCTCGTACTAATCCCGAGGCCCTCGCTTGCACAGACAGTTCAAACTCCTTTCCAAATCCTGCAGACGTGTGAGAAGGACCCATATTCCCCCCACTTCACCATCAGTGACGCTCCCAAAGAAAGGACGGGCAGGGCAGCGTCCAAGTAAAGCTTAAGCAGGGAGTGTTTCTTCGCTGAGCTTTCCGAAGTATCTGGGAGAAATTTGCCTGTCAGTTTTGGGGACTCAGAAAATGCGGGATACCTTTAAAGCACAGATTAAACTTTGCTCAGAAAAGTACAACAAGAAGACCAGTTGCATTCGTTTTACAACACGTTCCTGCTCGCCCAGTACTGTATCTCCTTTATCCACTTGGAGCGAAGTCGATCTTTGCACTAAGCACAGGTGATTTCATAGAGAAGCATAAACTGACACACCTTTACGATCTGAAAATTTTACAGAAGTTCTAGTAATGTACCCAAAACTGAGGTGTTTCAGTGTCTGGGCTAGGCTCCCTCTCTTCAGTAAACACGTATCTTAATTCCAACACAGGACAAAACCCATCTATAAATTTCCTCTTGTCAAAACGAAACTGTTCCAATTCTACTGTTGGCTCCTATTTAAGACATTAAACTGTGCAAGTAAGAAGTAACTGTAACCAATCCCTCCCACCCTGCTACAAACCATGACCCCAGACGGTCCTTGGAGCAGACCACACCAGACCCTGTTTCATTCCAGCCACATCACTCTAGCACAAGCCCTGCAAAGCCATTTAAAATGCCATCAACAGGTTTATCAGCCATAAAAGCAGAATCCAAGAGCTCTTAAACCAGTCTGACAACTGACAAGGTCATGCTTCCATCACTGAGGACAGCACCATAACTAAAAACAAAAGAGTCTGTATTGTTCTTAAACCTGAGAGGCTGCAAGAAAGCAGGGAAGTTATGAGCATGGATTCTGTAACATCACTATCGGTACGATTTCCCGCCTCCTGGTACGATGATCAAATACCATTTGGATTTCAGATGAGAAGTCATGTGATGGTTTTAAGCCCTGCCGGGACCGGAGACCACGTTGCCGTTGTCCCTCCTCCACCCTCAGCCGGTCAGGCTGGAAGTGAGGCACAAACCCGGGGTTAAAGTAAGAAGAAAGTTAATACAACAGTGTAATAAGCAATCTGAACAACAACAGTAGCAATGATAGCAACAATACACAGCAATAACAGTGAACAAGACAAAAGACATACAGAGAAATACCGCAGTGGTTACAGACAGCTCGCTCGCGATGCTCCCTGCCACCAAAGCCACAAAGGAAAAAGTTCCCGCGCTCCCGCGCCCGGACCTGACGTCAGCGTGGTATGACTAACCCGCCTGGAGATCCCTTCCCCCTCTGCTGGGGAAACTTAACCCTAACCAGGACAAGTCATCACCACACTACATTAGGTAGAGTATAAAATCTTATCATCAGATTCTCAACTGGTTTAAGGCAGTGGATTCTGCTGAAGTCAAGGGAACCAAACACACCACATGAAACAAATCTTTCAGTGTGCCTCAGACCTGAAAAAATAGCTAGAAAAATGTTCACAATCTTTAATACAAATTCTCAGCATTTCCCACAATCTCTCCACATTGAGCAACAGTAGGACCCTCACATCTACTTTCCATATATTTCTTACTTAACATTAGTTTTTAATTTAAAAAGGGGCAACTGATTAGTAAGATTTTCATAGCTATTCACAAAAATTAATAAGCAAATACATTGGTTCCCAGATGTAAATTACTTGTCTATTCTAAAGACTATCAAAGACTATTTGAAGACTCTCAAAGCGCTATAAAACGCAATCGACACCTTTACCTACTACTGTAGGAAACAGCAGACAAGCTTCAGGAGATGAGCGAGGGTGCAGAGGATAGGCTAGGGCAGACAAATAAAAAAACCTCATGAGTTCTACAGAAAAATGAGTAGCAGCCCACAGCATTGGCAGACAACAGACTTTATTCCCACTTCCTTCTCCCATTCTTTTTTCCTATTCTTTTTTTATGTAAAGGAAATAGTTTTCCATTGTGAAACACACTGTCAGAGATTTAGTGGAGGCCAGAAGTTTACGTGAGTTCAAGAGAGGATCAGCCAAATTGTAAGACATGTGCCAACAATACCACTAGAGAAAGGATCTGCATCATGTTGAAATGCAAACAGCTGTTTTGATAATGACACCTATTATTGACTAAATTTGTCTATTACCCTGTTGTAGAGTTACTCACATTGAGAAGAGTCAGTGCCGTGCAAGAAACACAACTTGCAACACTTTGTGCTTTGAGAGAACCATGGCCCCTGAGCTTACAGCCATGAAGTCTCACAGCTGACATGTTTCAGCTGAGCACCGACGAGTTCTGAGGTGGACTGCTGACCGGAGTCAATGCTCACAGCTGATGTAGGAGCATATGAGAAGCTTTACTTACTTGCCTTTAACTGATGCTCCAATACTAGTTTGATTACCCTTCATACAAAATCCTCCTTCAAATGCAGGTTTTGTTCTTTTCAGATTGAACACATGAGCAGAAGTCAAACCTGCACAACCACTGAACTCGGCACAAATTTTTCAATACACTTTAGCAGCATCAGAAATTGTCAAGTGTCTTTTAGAAAGCAAATGCTTTATTCTTTGAAACTTTTTTGGTTTGCAAATATTAGTAATGCTGCACCACAGACTCTCACTTAGTCACTCCTGTTCTTCCTGAGACTGTTATGCAACTTAGTATTTCAAAAAGTACCATCGTATCTGTGTATTTGAGCCAGGTTTTCCCCTTTGTAAAGTCTGACCATAGGCAAAAGCTGCAAGTACTACAAAACCAGGCCGCCTTGCTTGTTCTGGCCAAAGAGAATGAGATTAAGCGCTATTAAAAAATAAGACTATTGCCTACTTTTAAGTATCCATGAAGTTATGAACATGAACGGTATGATGGATTGCAGGCATCAATACCTGAACACAGACATGCAAAATGTCCATCAATTGAATTCCAGACTCTATGATTTAATTGCTGGGCAACTCCCCAAGGAAAAAACGTCTATTAAAAGCCAACAGTAAGCCAGAAATCTCTTTTCATTTCACATGGCAAAAATATACAGTGAATCCTGAAAAAAGGAATAGATATTAGACAGGGAAAGCCCGTACAACTCTAGGCCAGGCAACAAAACGTTGTAGTGCTGTGATTACTTTTAAAACTTATTTCATCAGAATAGTTAGACAAACACGGAAACATTTGCAACAGCAACACCTGGGTCAGTTTAAAATCTTGCTAACGCTGAAGTACAAGTCAGGAAAAAATAAGCATGTGGGGAGGGCACTCTATACACGTACATACACTCCACAATGCCAAACAGCACTCCTAAGGGTGTCTGCCAGTAAATTGAAATAGGAGCAGAAAGGAACCATGTCCATACTAAGGCAGCAAGCAATGTAGTAAACTAAAGATCACTGCAACCAGTGCCATGTTAAAAGAAAAGAAAAAACAACATAAAAACCCAACCCAAAAACCTGAAAGGAACCATCACTGTGCATGTCATAAGCATGAAGTGATTTTAACCTGACGACTACCCTGCTCTAATCTTTAAGCATCGTTAACTTTTCCACATTTTTAAAGCCTAAGGTGATTATTTTCAATGACCTACTTGTAGTGGCAGCCTAGGTGGCATTCTGGAGAACAGCACAGCGTCCACAGCTTCTACAGGACAGCGCAGGATGATTAAGCATTCCACTTCTAGGGGAAGAAAAACAAAAAACCACACCAGCACTCGTTTACTCAACTGAAAAGCTTATTACCTGCACGTCCAAAGCAACGGGCTACAGGAATACCGAATGCAAAGCAAACCAGAGCCATCTGGAATACGTTGTATTCTCAGCTGAAAGTTGAAAATCTTTCCTTTTATATTATAAACAGCGTTCGGATGCAGAGAAACGGTTTTTAGAGTGACGTCTGCAGAGCTCTGAGTCATGAATTAAAATGCCTTCCTAAAAGATAAGTCTTAGCCCTTCCTCTGGAGGGAGTGAAAAAAAAAAAAAACACCAAAAAACACCAGACAAGCCACCCAGAGAAGGAGGAAGTCAGGCAACACCAAGGGTTTTTTCCCAGCGAGAACACAATCCTGAGAGAACAAGATGCTTTTGCTGTCAGAATAGAAATCCAAACAGAAACAATTCACCTTTCCCTTTGAAAAGTTGCTTTGGAGTCAAGATCTACTTGTTTTCTCTCCCAAGCATGAAACCCCTCTTCAGTTTAAGACTGTCTGCAAAATACTGAGTGAAGTAGAAATTAGGTGCACACACTGGAACATGTACAGAATCTTACTCAAAAAAACCCCCAACACAATCGTACCACACTGGCTAGAAATCCTTTCAGTGTTCTGATGAAAAGGTGACTTGTACCTAGCAATTAAAGTGTTTGCGGCCAAAACCAACAAATGATGTTCCAATCAAATGTAAGTTTAATAATAAAATTTTCTTTTTAATTGATGTCTTAAAAAAAGCTGGAGAAGGAAACAGGGACAGAAATGAAAACCCATTCAGGGAGTCAATGGATAGACTGTCACCACGCAGTCTAAACGTGCCAGCTGCCGATCATCTATTCAGAACAAGCGAGTCAATAGCGGCACGCTCCCTGGCAGAGGGGAGGCCGTCCCTCTCCCCTTTAATAGGCTCAAGC
Source organism: Athene noctua (assembly GCF_965140245.1). Classification (NCBI taxonomy): domain Eukaryota; kingdom Metazoa; phylum Chordata; class Aves; order Strigiformes; family Strigidae; genus Athene; species Athene noctua. The sequence continues at coordinate 82,844,906 of NC_134077.1, forward strand.
AAGAAGCTCTCACAGTGTTTTGGGCTAAGACCCAGCTAGCAGAAGGCAGCTTTTCTGTCAGACAAAGCAAGGCAAAACCAGGATCTAGTACAGCAACCTCCTGTTAATCCTGACCCCCTTCTTCAAATCTCCTTTCTTCGTCTGGTGACGGGAAGGCAAAGCATGTCCTGTCCCTGTGAGCCCGCGCTGTCCCCTGCCTGTCCCTGTGGGAACAGCAGGCACCTGTGATTCCTCTCCAAAGCCATTTACACCGAGATCGGCTGAGCAGTGTATTGTGGAAGCATAAGCTGCAGCGGACATGATTTGGAATCAAGTTATTTTTTGCCCATCATGACAAAATAAAACCAGCAATTCCTGGCTTTACAGAAGTTGACCCAAAGAGTCGCTCCCAGCACCTCTCAGGTTTTTCTGTCACAGAGAACTGATGCAGCCAAAAGAGTGTCGACTCTAAGAGGACAATGCCGCACTCCACAGGCAGCACGGGCAGGCAGGCACGGGCAGCGCACGATGGCCGTGCCCGCAGCACCACTTGGTGGTGAAAGCGAGCGGAGTCACTGCTGACGCCAAGGACGAGTTTAACACCAGCCTTTTCTTCAGGCTGGCTTTTTGGCATTTTACCCTCTGAACATGAGTAGGTCTGGTCTGCCGGACCTCGCTTGCCAAATACCCTTAGAGTGCCTTTACCGTGAGAAAGCGTATCGGCCAGGCAGCTGAAGTCCAAGGGAGATGAACCTCAAGGCCAGCAGAACCAAAGGCTGCTGAGTACCAAACAGAAGCTTTCAGATTCTCCAGCGCTCTACCCCCTGGTTTCTGGAGACACAGCCTGAAGCAGTGTTTAAACAACCGGTCCAGCTTAGTACCTGCCTCTACTCCAAAGAACAGCAATCTCTGGGCTCACGACCTGTAGGTTATACAGACCTGGGCCATCAACAAAGGCAACAGATGGAGAAAAACTGAACACTGACAGCAGCTGAAACACAACTATTACTTTCCCATCAACCAGTTACAAAACTAACTTGTGCCCTTGCGTAACAGAACGCAGGAATTAACAAAAACAGAGCCTTTTATTCCCAACAGACTAGTGTGTCTTTACAAGAAAGTCACAACGATTCCAACTGACAAAGTCAGCGTTATCATTACCAATGCACCTTTCCCCAAGAGGAAATCCTTGTCTTTTACCACATGTCAATGGCAAGAGTGTGCAAACAAAACAAAGAAACCAACAACCCACACCCAAACCCACCCACACCCACACCCCAAGAGCTCTACTTACATTATAAATATAAATATATATATATATTATACATATATATATATGAGACACATCTTCATAGATGACAACTGCATCAATTTATACTTCAGGTCCTTCTCCTCCTGGAACCAGCTGAAAAGAATAAGACAGTTTTGTGTTAGTGCCATAGACTTCAGTTTTACAAACCCACATGTGACAGTTCTCGCTTTACAACTTTGTAGCAGATGGAGACTTTGTGGTAGATCACAAAAGTGGTTTTTAGATTCAGTATTATCTTCCTCTCCCAACAGAGGAAGTCAGTTACCGTCAGAGAAGCGCAGGCCAAAAAGAATATCACAAAGAATGTTTAGCAAAACACAAAGGAGTTCCTAGGTAACACACATCCTGGTTTTTGTCCTTGCTATTCACCTCAAGGAGATGAGTCTGCCTAGAAACAATACAGCTCGTTTTTAGAAAGACAAAGAACACGCTCCCTTTCAGGAACAATTTCTCCAACTGCCAGTTCTTCCCCAGACTGTCGCTACACTGGGAAGTTGGTCTCCTCTTTCCAACTTCTACTGCTAAGCAGAGCCCAAAAACTAAGAGCGAGCCTGAACCCCTCTACAGGCAGCAGGGAGTAAGTCAGCATAGCATTTCCCTGTGAAGAAAGTACAGAACTGAACAACAGAAAAGGAAATACAAAAGGCAAAACAACAATAAAGGAAAAAAGAGGAGGCTAAACATTCCTTTTACTGATATATGCTTAATAATTAGCTGAGCACTTCTAAAGACAAAGAGCGCTGCTGCTTTTGGCACCAAAGTAAGGAAAAGTCTAAAGCACAGTCCTCCTGATGTGGGAAGACGTGTCCCCAAAAGAGACCCAAGATCTAATGCAGAAACGCCTCTACGCCTTGCTGAAAATTTGCACACTAAGAATCACCAGCTTCTGCTTCAAGAGAACACACCAGCAGCTTCACTGCACGCTAGTCATTTCAGCCCATACGAGAAGTCAGAACAGGCACTATCCTTTTAGGATGCAGCACAGCCATTTCTAAGCCTTTTTTCGGCTTTGGTTAAGTCAAGACGGCATGTGCTCAGACATACGGCGAGGAGGTGTGAGGCAGCTAAGACAGCAACATGGAAATGATTCCTCCTTCACACAGAGACAGCTCTGACTCAAGTCAGTCCTCCTCTTCTCTTCCCACAAAATGCGGAATGCCCTTCTGTGGGAAGGACAGACTTTGCAGCCATCCATGCAGACAAGCAAAGAACTACCGTGGGTCTGCTTTTGCGGTCTTCAGGAAGTTGCAGAAGGCAGCTTAGAGATGCATAATCACAGCATTTCATGACTCTTTCAGTACTGACCTACAGACATCAGCACACAACAAACGACAAGTCACGGTGCTTCTGATGTGGTATAATCCAACAGACCTCCACATTTCTCTCCCGAGCATGTAAAGGTACAGCTCTCCGGGCACCTCCCGCTATCACAACTGCCAAATGACTCGACGAGCTTCTAAGCATCCAAACCGCTGCAAGCACGTTTATACGCACAATAATGGATGAAATGCAGATGTACTCCACCTCTATACTTACGCACGCAAGCACTCACGAGTTAAAAGCCACTCTATGAGCTGGCCTACAGAGCGGGAAACAAAGGCAGGGATTCCCTTGCGCATCAGAAAACAGAAAAACACTCACCAAAAGAAAATTAGGGCCATGCGCTTCTTGTTTTATTTTCTTTACACTGTAACACGTCCCAAGTAAGGCAACAACATCACGTGTCCAGCATCATTCATACGCACATGTGCCCTGGAAGCTACTTGAAAGTACCTTATGTAATGGAAGCGTCTGGAAAGCGCAGCTTGAGCGACCTGAACTCAGTTACTGATCCGCCGCAGCACCCGCTCCCCGCAGCCGCCGCACCGCGCCGCCGCTGCCGGGCCGCTCACGGCCGGGGACGGGCCGGCGCCAGCCCGCGCCCTGCGCCCGCCTTCGCTCCGCGCCCAAAGCGGCCTGGAGACGCCTCCCCGGGCCGGGCACCGGGACGCCCCGGCGCCTCTCGGCTGCCGCGGGCAGGCACCGCGCCGGGGACGGGCCCGGGCGCGGCTCCCGAGCAGCGGGAGGCCCCGCGGCCTCAGGCACACGCGCGACCGACGGGCCGCGAGGGCCGCGCCGCCCCTCGGCCCCGGGCACTCGAGGGCTCCTCCCTCGCCGGCCGGGAACGCCGGACACGGCGGCCCGACGCGGCTGCGAAGCCGGGATCGCGCTCCCCCCCCGCGCGGACACCGGGAGAGCGCGGGAGCGTCGCGGCGGCGCCGCTTACCGCGGGGCAGGAGCGCAGAGCGGCTGGGGGCGGCGGCGCCGCCATGACGGATCCAGACCTGAGCAGTCGCTGACCACCTCCCGCAGAGGGGAAGGGCCGCCCCGCAGCCCCGACGGGCGGATGGCAGAGCTGTCGCTCCTCCGCCCGGCCCGGCCCGGCCCTGCTCCGCTGCCGCCCTCGCCCCGGGCTCTGCCCCCGTTTGCCCACAGGTGCCGGGACCGTGCCGGAGTCGCGACACCCGTGTCTCCTGTGGGTCGCGCCTCTTGCTGCGCCCAGGTGCAGCCCGAGAGGGAAAAGCCTTTTCTCCCTCCCTCCGTCCAGCCGCGCCGCCTGGGGCTGCCGCCGCGACAGCCGGTACCGAACAGCCCGGCGACCGCGGGGTGTCTGCCCGCCCTTCCAAGAAGACTTTAGGTGTGCCGTGGGAGGCGGAGGGTGGAGAAGGTGGGACTGGGGGAAGGGGCCGGGGGGCTGCGGCCCAGCAGAAGAACTGCGGGAACAGCGTCACAGTCCTTGGAACCCCCAACAGCCGGGCTTCCCCCGGAGGGAGCTCTGACTGGAGCGGGCTGCAGCCTCGGGAATACAGAAAGAACGGGAGGAGGGAGGTCAGGAGGCAGACACGGAGATTTCCAGTTTTGCGTCCCGCGCAGATGATCTTCAGGCAAATCCTTGTCTCCGTTTCCAGTGAAAAGTATGCTGTGTCGAGCATGAAGCGAAAGATGGGGTGCGGAAGCAGGGACTGTGGAACTGGAGGCTGGATCAAAGGAATAAGGGAACTTGGTGCAGAATTCAGAAAGAACTGACCCGTGAAACTGAAGCCCTCCCTCAGAGCAAGACCTTTCGACTTCTACTACTGAAGTGGCGGATTTGGTACAGAGCTACAGAAAGCATTTCCTGAAGGACTGGCGGCAAGGAACAGCAAACACTGCCCGTCATCATCTGTAGTTGCTCCTACGTCTGTCCGTTTATGTAAACCACACAATCTTTACTTGGCAGGAGCTTCTATATGCTTCTCGGGCTCTACGGGACAGAAGTGAATTGAGTCCTGTGGAGGAGAGTTTTTCTTGCCTGGAGCAAATTCTGGAATTGCATTCACCGTGACCCCACAAAAAGCCCTGCTAACCATCATTATTTCTTTGCTTCTGAGCCTTTTATGACTTGCAAGCCATAGAAGAGGGAACAGAGGGAACCGACCTGAGCGTCAGAGAAATTCTTCAGCTCAGTCATGAAAGCATTTGCGCAGAAATCGATGCTAGCCAAGCCTGGCACAGGGCAGGAACAACTTGCGGGCGAGAGAGTTACGGGCACAAGGCTGGTTGCTGAGGAGGCAGATGCGCCCTTTGCTACTGCACTGCCTGGCCCGGCACAAGAATCCCCGTCCTCTCTTGATGCTACGAGGTTTTGAGGCTCTTACATCTGAGTGACGTCAGGCCCTGCGTCGCCACCAGTCAGGCCGTACATAATCTCACTTCACCTGGGGCAAGGCCCAGCATTTCTGCACTCGGTGTCCTGAGCAGTTCTGGAGATCACCTCTGAGCTTGTGCAGCGAGTGACCGTTGTCTTGCCTATCCTCTCAAGGGCTTGACTGTCTTCCAGACTGCCCCTGGCGTAAACATAGGCACTTCCAACTGTGCTGTGGAAAAGTAAAAATAGTGGATAGCGGGGAAAGTGCTGTGTGTGTCCCGGACTGCTCGCGTTGCTGGTCCCTTTTGAATGCTTGGGATCCTTGCTCTGTAAAATAACGGCAGGTGATCTCATGAGGCTAGTAAAAATCTAACCCAAAGACAAGAAAAACAATCCTCTAAAGACGTGCTCTGCACAGCAGCATTGACAAACCAGCACGAGACAAAGGGAAAAAGAAACGAGGAAATAGCAGAGAGCTGACACCTTCCCCCACGACACCAGTAACAGTTTCAAAGTCGGCGTTGCCTTCTGCACTAGACAAGCCATGAAAGCAGAGGGCTGGAAGGACACAGGACAAAGGGGCACGCTGGCATCTGCTGTCACCGTGGCAGCGCAGGCGCAGCAAGCTGTCACCAGCCACACGTGCCCAGCCAGCTCAGGTTCCCTTCTCTCAACCACAGTCAGCAAGGGTTCTCTTTGCAGACTGTTTGCCTTTGAGTCACTGGGGAGGAAGGAAAAAGCCCTCAGCAGTAGAAGAGTTCCTCCGTAACTGGTGTTGTGCTCTCAACAGCTTTTACCCTGCTGGAGGTCCACGGGAATCGACTGATGGATCAGGGAGAAGTACCTACACTCCTGTCCTGGTTTGGGCCCAGAGGGCAACTGAGCGCCATGCAGGCCCTCGCTCCCTCACTCCTTCCCCCTCAGGGATGGGGAGGAGAAGAAGATAAAACAAAAGGCTCAGGGATCGAGACAAGGACAGGGAGGGATGGCCCACCCGTTATGGTCATGGGAAAAGACAGACTGGATTGGGGAAGAAAAAGAACATCCGTTTAATTTCACCACTACCACCACTAGTTTACCAAGCAAAGAGAGAAGGCCAGTAAGAAATACAACCACATCTTAAAAACACCTCCTCCCCACCCCTCCCTTCTTCCTGGGTTCAGCTTTGCTCCCGATTTCTCCTCCGTCTTCCGCCCCCTGCGGTGTGGGTTGGGGGAGCAGGGGATGGGGGTTGCGGTCAGTTCATCACCCCTTGTTTCTGCTGCTCCTTCCTCCTCAGGAGAGGACTCCTCACACTCTTACGCTGCTCCAGCGTGGGGTCCCTCCCCACGGAGAGAGTCCTCCACAAACTTCTCCAACACGGGTCCTGCCCACAGGGCTGCAGCTCTTCACAAACTGCTCCAGCGTGGGTCCCTGCGATGGGCTCCACTCCTCCCAGTGACTGACTGCTGCAGCGCCAGCTGCCCTCAGAGTCCCGGCCTTCTTCGGTCACAGCCCCTGCTCCGACGTGGGGTCCTCTAGGGGCTGCAGGAGGGCATCTGCTCCACCACTGACGGCCATGGGCTGCAGGGCACAGGCTGCCCTCTCCCCACGGGCTGAGGGGAGTCTCTGCCCCAGCAGACCTCCCCCTCCCCCTCCTTTAGCTGCTGCGACCTCGGTGTTTGCAGAGGTGTTTCCCTCACTGCCCTCCTCCTCGCAGGTTCCCCTTCTTCAACACCTTATCACAGAGGCGCAGCCACCGTCGGTAATTGCCTCGGCCCTGGCCAGAGGCAGGCCTGACTTGGAGCCGGGGGAGCTTCGAGAAGCTTCTCACAGCAGCCACCCCTGTAGCCCCTCTGCCGCTACCAAGCCCCGCCACACACAAACCCACCAGCAGAGCCTTCACCCTGAGCACTGCCCTGAAGAGCCCGTGGCCAAGATCCAGTCAGTCCCATCTCAGTGTCTGGACTCAGAGCTGACCTGCAGCTCTCGTTTGTGCAAGGCCGGGGTGGCTCCGGCTTCACCTTCACCCGCCCCTTGGGCCGCTGAGGCCAGAACGAGCCGGGGACAGCCGTCCCCCAGGGGCCTTCCCACCCTCAGAGCCAAAGCCCTGCTCCAGGCCCCAAGGACCTCGGTGGCCCTACAGCGGACGCCTGCCGTCGCCCCTGCGCAGCAGCCCGGGGGACGCCAGGCCCTCTGCTGCCCTCTGCCCCTCTCTGCTCCTGTCGGCTGTGGGGACGGTGCCACTCGCAGCAGCCGAGCGCTTGGAGGGGCATGGAGACTCCCCGGCCCTGCCGGGACACGGTGGCCATTGGCCCGTTGAGGGGAGCCCAGGCCTGGGCTGAGGAGGGGGCTGGAGCCCCGGGCACAGCAGGGGAGCTGGAGGCCGTCCCGGTGCCCGAGGGGCGGCCCTGCTCTCTGGCAAGAAAATGGTGCCCGGAACGGGGCCTCCAGGGCCTCAGGGGCCCCCTGGGCCTCAGGGGCCAATCCCAGCAGCCGCCATTACACAACCCCTGCGGCTGGCCCACAGCTCGGTTGGCAGTTGAGCTTGGCAGTAGGCAAGACTAGTAGAGGAGCCCACAGACAGTGGTGTGAGCATGAAGAGGTTCTCTGTGACATTGTCCACGCTGACCCCCATAGGCCTCAGGAGGTGCCACAGACACCCTCCAGCTAACATGGCCCGAGGAAACGGATCACATCCACCCCATAGACACTCTGCCACCAAACTGACCCCAGAGGCCTTCGGGCCGAGCACAGCTGGGAGGGAATTTAAGCTGAGCACCAAGAAAAAGGGGAGAAAGCAGCAGGGGAGGGATAAAAACGCCAGACACATTGTTAATAAAACTTAGGACTCTTTCATTTTCATGTCTTTATTGTCTGGGAGAGCTACATTTCTGAGTCCCGAGCAGAGCCCTCGTGTCCCGGTGGTGGTCCTCAGATGCCTTCTGCTGGCCTGGCCCTTCTTCCACCAGCTACCCCTGGGGCCTTCTTCCATCATCACCGGCGCAGTGGCTTCTTCTTGGCGCGTGAGGAAGAGTCCCTGGGCCTACTACTGGCCTTTCTCTTCAGAACACGCCGAGACCGAAATGACCTGCTCCTTGCCGACCTGGGAGCAGATAGACGTGGTGCAGTCTGCCCTGGCTCCCTCTGCAGTTCTTGCTCCCCTGGGATGGGAGTGGGGGGGTAGCTGGGCCCTCCCTGAAGAGCAGCCGTCGAGCTGCCCAGCAATTTGTCTGCATCTGTTGTGGGAGCGGTGTCAGAGGGCCCTGGTCTGGGCTCAGGAGTCCAACCTCGTGAGGTAACAGCACTAGTGTTGGTGATAGGGTTGATCTCTTGGCCCCCTTGGAGACAGCAGGACGGCTGCTGGCCATGGGGTTCTGCTCGTGTCCCCCTCTGGAGCCACCCCTGCTGGTGCTGGCCACAGGGCTCCAGTCCCATCCGCCTCGAGGGGCACCCCAGCAGGTGCTGGCCATGGGGGTCTACTCCCATCCCTATTGGGAAGCGCCCCAGGTGGTGCTGGCAATGAGGCTGCACTCCCATCCCCCTCCGGATGCACCCCACCTGGTGCTTGGCGATGCGGCTCCAGTCCGATCCCCCCTGGGAGGAACCCCAGCAGGTGGGGGTCCTGGGGATCTGCTCCTGTTCCCATCGGGAGGCACCCCACCTGGTGGTGGCCACAGGGCTCGGGCTGCCATCCCTCTCTGGAGGCATCCAACCTGGTGCTGGTCAGGGGGTTCCGCTCCCATCCGCACTGGGAAGCACCCCAGCTGGTGCTGGCCACAGGGGTCTGCTCCCATCGCCCTCGAGATGCACCACAGATGGTGCTGGCCACAGGGGTCCGCTCCCATCCGCACTGGCAAGCACCCCAGCCGGTGCTGCTCATGGGGCTCCGCACCTGTTCCCTTCTGGAGAAACCCCAGCTGGTGCGGGCTAGGGGGCTCTGCTCCCGTCCCCCTTGGGAGACACCCAAGCTGGTGCTGGCCACAGGGGTCTGCTCCCATCGCCCTCGAGGTGCACCCCAGATGGTGCTGGCCACAGGGGTCTGCTCCCATCCCCACTGGGAAGCACCCCAGCTGGTGCTGCTCATGGGGCTCCGCACCTGTTCCCTTCTGGAGAAACCCCAGCTGGTGCGGGCTAGGGGGCTCCGCTCCCGTCCCCCTTGGGAGACACCCCAGCTGGTGCTGGCCACAGGGGTCTGCTCCCATCGCCCTCGAGGTGCACCCCAGATGGTGCTGGCCACAGGGGTCTGCTCCCATCCCCATTGGGAAGTACGCAAGATGGGGCTGGTTACGGGGCTCCGCTTCCGTCCCCCTCGGTAGGCACCCCATCTCGACGATCTTGCTGCTGGCACGCTGTATGGGGGCTCGTTTTGGGCACTGCCCACCAACGGCACAGATGGTTGTCTTATCGGGAACACTTTACATTCCTCTCCCGGCAGCGAGTACAGGATGGAGGTCAACCTCCTCTTGCAGAGGGGGCACTCAGGCTTGATGTCTGCCCACCACTGGATACATCTCAAGCAGAAGCGGTGGAGACACGGCATGGTATAGGCTGCGTTGCCCAAGGTATACTGACATATTGGGCAGCGGTTCTCCAAGGCTGAGGCCGTGCTCAGCATGTGCTGCGGTGGGCTGAGGAGACCTGGTGGGGATGGACTCCTCCTCCTCTCCGAGGAGGCTGGCTGTCCCACTAGAAGAGGAAGAGGCAGAGAGGCCACGGTCACTGGCTGGCCCAGGAAGGGGTGGGAGAGAAGCCCAGGTCCCTCCAGAAGGAAACCCGCCCAGCTCCCCAGGGTCAAGTTTCCCCGTACAACTCACCTGTGCTGCGCAGAGGGCACCTCCTGGGTGCCCCGGCTGCCTGAGCCAGGCAGGGCCAGGGACAAGCCTGCAGTGGCTGCGGGGATGGGCACTGAGAGCTGCAGCCCCCAGTTCCCAGGGCACAAGCCCAGCACTGAGCCATAAGCTTGCTCCAATGCTCCAAGCCTCGCCAAAATGCTCAGCTGGAGTGAAGGCGCGAGCTGTCTCGCGGGGCTGGGTGCCCGAATATAAGCAGCGAGGGCCGTGACGTCACAGAGCAGAGCCGTGTGACGTCACAGAGCAGGGCCGCGTGACGTCACAGAGCAGGGCCGCGTGACGTCACAATGGGCTGTCCCCGCCCGCGGCGCTCGACCCAGCAGCCCTGTGGCCCCGGCACACGCCTCGGGGCTTACCGCCATGCCACTGCCCGCTCCATCCCCCACGTCTTCTGTTGTGTGCTTGGCATCGGTGCTTCAAGCCAGCCACAGAGGCCTTGGCCGTGGCTTCCTGGGGCACCATCAGGTCGCTCTGGCCGGAGGTGGCGCATTCTCCAGGCACACACAGAGGACTCCTGGGCAGCCCTGCACAAGAAGAAGGACCCCAGAACACAGCGCTCTCGACGTGGCCTCGCCAGTGCAGAATCCCTTGGAGGAGCAGCTCCCTCCACCCGTGGCAGGACTTTGCCGTAGGCAGCCCAGGGTGCCATTAGACTTCTTGGCAGCAAGGGCACATTGCCAGCTCCCGTTCAACGTTGTGTCCACTGGGACCTCCCTGTCCTCTTCTGGAAAGCTGCTTTCCCGACCGCTGGCCCCCAGCATGTCCTGATTCACGGAGCTGTTCCTTCCCAGCCACAGGACTCTGCACTTGTTGTTCTTGAAGTGTGTGAGGTTCCTGTCAGCCCATTTCTCCAGCCTTCCAGAGATGAAGGAAGGGAAGGGAAGCTAGAAAAGTACGTGACATACCCATTTCCAGTGAAGTGTTCATGCTGTATCTATGAAGAGGCAAAATAGCATTGCTGCTGCTTTGTAAACTTCCCAAGCTACCTGGCTGGGGAATAGGGGAGCCATCTATCCCTCCTGAGGTCCTTGCAGGCATGAGCTGAAGGAGAGTGAAATGCAGGCTTGGGCCACAGGGTCCTGCAGAACCACGTTTGGCCTTTTCCCAGAATAACACAGCAAAGACTTCTCATGCTAGTTTGGGTGTCGAAACAGTACTCCCCATCCACGGCATGCAGGTCTGTGTGCTCTTGGAAGCAGCTCTCATATTTGTATTTTTCCCCGCAGATAGCACACGTGGACCTAAAATGGTCTGCAGAAAGAAGAAAACAGGCCACTTCAGGAACTCTGAGGTAAAAGGCAAGCCCTCCAGACAATGCTGCCCAGTCAGGCACCCCCATGCAATTACATCCACCCCACATGCGCTGTCAAATCTCTAAGGCACACAGACAACCACTGCTTCATCTTGCCCCCTGCAGGCCCCATCCTATGTGGCTTGGGGCATATTCTGATTTGTTATTTCCTATTCAGGCAGCTCCGCTCTCCACCACAGCCTCCGTAAGACCTCACAGCAGTGTAGACGCAGAGCAGCAGGCCCTGCGGAAAACTCCTTTGGAAGTTCAGGGCTACGGTAGGCAAGTACTGGTCAGGACGGGGACAAACTGGCAGAACTCAACACAGAGGCAACCTCTGAGCTCTCAGAGGTCTAAGTCTTAGTATGCCAACTACAACACGGACTGGGTGTGCCTACAGCGCTCAGAGCACACGTGGTTCTCACTGCTGCTGCTCACTGACTACTGACTGCATCCGAGATCCCTGACGGGCACGTTATAGCAGACAATACCAAAGAGAACTAACAATCCAAAACAGGCAGGACAGTAAGGTGCTCGATGAACAGGAGGGCTGATGGAGCCTGGTTCTGTCCACGTTTGTACCCTAGACAGCCTCCCTTCATCCCAGCGACAACAGACCCCCTTCACCACAGCTGTGTGGGGAAGACAGACAGATGCAAAAAGCTCAAGATGCTTATGAATTCGTTTTGGTCTGACTGGCAACAACGATCATCTTTGGATGAGCTCTGGCGTCCCTGTAAGACGAAAATGTCACTGGTCAGCTGGCTGGGGTTTCTCCATCTTCTGATGTCTGACATACACCTCGGGGCACAGACGGCCGTCCATAAGTAGTCACCCCCCTGCAGCTTGCAGCGTTATACTCGGCAGCCAACCACAGTAGCCGATGGGTTGGGTGCTACTAGCCCACTGCAAACAAGCTAAAACACATCAGCTCGTGTAGCCACAAGGGATCTTGAAACTAGTGCGTTTTACTTCACAACCGGAGCAAGCTGGGAGTGTACCCGTCAGCTACCGTGGCTCCACAGATGAGCTGCCGTTCAGGAAGCTCCCCCCCAGCAGCTCCGTTGTTTGTACTCATGTATCCACACGAGGAGCAAAGGCAAGGCCCTGGATTTACCTCTGCCACAGCGTGTTCAACACACCAGAGTATGCACTTTAAGTAAGCCGTTATTGTACTTCTCAATAGTTTCGTTTTTAAAATAAACAACTATTGTAAGCTACTACGCACTGGTACAGCCTCACCACTCACTCGGGTTCACTACTGCATCCCATCAGCTCCTGGGCTTCCAGCACTAAGCAAAGAAGCACTTTCTGCCCTTTATTCTGCTTGGCAGAATGAAAGTAGAAGCTGTACTGATCCAGAAGAGAAAAATGCCAGATGTGAAAGGTGTTAAACAGCTGGGCACTGGAACCGTGCCCCTGTGCTACCAAAAATCCTGGAAGCGTAATCAGAGCACAGCAACGCTCGGCTAAATCTAAGGGATTTGTAGGAGTCTAGGCTGAACAAGCGAGACAGAGCCCCGGCGCACGTACCGGGATGAAAAGGATTCACTGCTTCAGACAGTGCACTGCTTAAGGAAGAGGGGGAGGAGACGCACAACACGACTGCGAGAGCATTCTAGCGATAAAAGCACTGGTGGGTCACGTGTAACTAGGCTTCATTCTATAATCTTGCGCAGCCTCCTTCTGGGGTCATACCACAGCGCCGAGGGTCTCAATCTACCCTGGACCCTTTCTGACAGCAAGCGGAACCTAGCGACTGCTAGTGAATATCTGTCTCTCTAGCTGGTGCAAAAATGAAACACGGTCAATTGTTAGCAAAGAAAATTCATCGCATGTCATCAGTAATCAGTCCCACATCGCTGGGTGTCCCCAAGACAAGCAACCAACCTCCTTGTTGAAGTGCAAGGAGCCATGTGGTAGGCAAACTGAAGACCAAATACCAAACACTTTCAATACCTCCATTTGGAGGAAGAAAACTATGATGGCCTTAGTCTGCAACAAAAGTGCTCGATAGGTAAGGAGACTTGTCAGAACAGAATACAGTGAATACTAGAGGCACACCTGTTGCACACCTCAAAGAGCTCTACCCAGCATGACAGAAACCCTGACTGGAAACAGTTACATACATCATCCAGACGACATCCCTGCAACGCTGACAGCACATCCCGTTAAGGCTGCAGAACGATGGGGTCTCCACACAGCGGGCTGTGGGAGCTTCTTCTCACACTCCTCCGGGATGAAGAACAATTCTCACCTGACACAGGATTCAGGCTGACCTTTCAAATGCATGAAGCCACAAAGGCGACTTGATAGAGGAGCTCTCACGGCCACCAGGCACTTTGCAGATGCTCCTGAATCCTGAGCGATCCTACTCTTACAGAGCACTGCAGCAAGAGCTGTCTAGTAGGCACAGCCTCCAAATCTGGAAGGGCACAGCTGCCGAACGTACACCGATTGCAATTGCTGAATTGCACAGATTGCAACAGCCTCCTGAATTATTCCTAAAATCCGTCAGTGTTCCAGGTCCCGGTCGAGAGAAAAAAGCAGCAAAATTAAGGAAGAAGAGAGGGCAGTCTGGCCAGCACTAGTTGTCCTGCTCCACAGTCAGGGTGGCACCTTAATTTATGACTGTAGCCTTGAAGAAGAGCTGGAAGATTGGTGAGAGAGAAAATCACCCAGCACCAGACAGCTGGATAATTGCCCAAGAAGCAAAAACAGAAAGGTAAAGGTGGTAGGGGGAGATCATGACTGCCGACTCAATCGGACAAAAGGGTTGACGCACCCCATTCCCCCTCAGAGCACGTGCAGAACCTGCCTCCACCTTTTCCTCATCTCTCATGCAAATGAGTTTGTGGAATACCTGCCTGTCTTGGTCTCGTATGTAAATTGGCCGATGAGATGAACTTCAAATGCGACAGAAAACTTTGCTGGGTGTGCACCCACCAACCCAGCTTACCGGACCTGCCATGGTGATCCAGATTCTGGTCTCCTTTTCCCTTCCTCTTCCCCTCCCCTTCTCCCTCCCCCTTCCCTTCCCATTCCATTTTCATGTTTCTATTCCCTTTCAAATGCACACAGGCACATCCATATGCACAGGACATCCTCTTTGGGGGTCCTGCCTGAAGTCTCCTTATGCCACTATTATTAGTGCAATGAGTTGTTATGTTATCTAAATCAGATCTGGGCATGTACACTCCTTTTCTTGCCCTCCAATGGGTTGGCGTTTTGCCAATTATTAGGCCTAGCATAAAGGACACAGCCAGCATAAAGATGAACCAATAACCAAATTGTATTTGATACAAAAGGGTCAGTACAGGGGTGAGCGCTGGGGGCACAAACAAGTCAGCCAGATTATACATAATGGACATCAATCCCACTGACCCCAACAACGACACCGCACGACCAGCAATGGGTGGGATAACTGGTGAGATGCAGTCTCCCATAGAAGGGACGGGAGACAACCGAGCCAACAGGCCAAGGACGTAAGACCAAGGAAGCCACACACTGAATCTCTACACAGCCCGCGTTTACAAAAGCCAGACCTGACTGGAGCCCAGTCCCAGGGAGGTGGGAGGTCCTTCCCCTACAGGGAACTCTGCACAGGGCATCCACCTCACAGACAGACACTGCCCCTCCCTGCAAGGGGTCCCAGCTTTTATCCCTCAGTGGGACACCTGACCTTGGGTTACTCAGTGCGGGACACCTGGGGGTCCTTTACCCAACGGTAGTAGATTCTTCTACTCACAGTGCACCTTGGAAGAACATCCTTGTCCAAGAAACAGCTTTGTATGGAGTGTAGTGCTTAAAAGTTCATATTGTTTATGAATGATGAATTAGTTATTTACAGTAATTTTTAATCAGATATGCTCCCTTTGCAAGTCAATGTCCCTCTGCTCCACTTTCCTATAGTTACTCCTCTCTCAAATTCTGCATTGGTTTGAAAATCCAAGTCCAAAACTGCGTGCAGACTGCACACAATACCTAGTAGCTACAGGGTCAACCTCTGCCCTCGTTTAGCGTGGGCTTCATCGATCTCTAATGTAATAGTCGTTACATTAGAGTCTGGGTTGTTTTGTATCTACACTCATGCTTTCTTAGCCGTGTTGACCCTTGCACAGGCACGCAGAAAATAATGCAGGTAGAACTTCTTGCTGAACTTTGCAACTATGGCTCTCAGCACGTACAAGCCAAGATGTAAAAATATGAGTAGTGATTTCGGGGGTTTCAATGGGACGTCATTAAGCGGCCTGACTGACGGTCGACAAAAGGGATTAATTTATATGGTGACCTGCTGTATCGAGGGGTGTCAGTCAGTGACCTTACAAGTCCTTTCCACTCTTACGTACTGGATCTGGACCCTGAGAAACTGCCTTCAGAGTGATAATTGCCAAAAAGCACTGGCAGTTGTTTTAATTCCTCTTCAGAGGGAGTAGGGGTGTGGAGTGGCAGTGTAACACCTTTTACATGGTCACCTTCAAAAGTGGAATTGCTAGTTAAATCGCCTTTTTTTTTTTTTTTTTTTTTCCCCCCCTCTGGAACTGTTATGAAGCTGTGTGTATCTTTCTTTAAAATAAGAAGTGTGATGCTGCCATACTGACGTGTCAGACATCCAGAATGCCATGCTGGCAGGCCATCATTTTTGGTTTTTTTGGTAACTTGAATGCTATGAAGGCTGAGAAGGTAAAAAGGAACTTTCCTTCCCTACCCGTTGCTGACAAAAGGCTGAGGCTCCCATGTGTGTGAAGTCCTTACATGGCAGCAAATGATTGCTAATAGGATACTCAGCCTGTCATCCCTGGATCACTGGTTCAAGCACAGGTCAGGTCAGTAGCAGTAAAGTCGCTACTCTCTGGCTATTGGTGTCATCTGGCTTGTGAGATGAACCGAAGTGCATGTCGGAATGTTGAACCCAGGCAACCATAGGATTGCTGTTTCCATGTGGCAGATTGTAAATGCTATAAACTTAATGGTAGTATCCTAAGGAAATGAAAATACCAGCAGGTCTTCCACATGTCTGCGGATAATAGCGGCTGATGTGAGCTGTCCTCAGTGTCCACAGAGTGACGTCTGTGACTTCAAGCCCTGGAAGAGGCATTTGCTGCCTTTAAACCATGTATGAGAGTTCTTACCCTGTCTGAGATGATCAGTACTTTTGGTTTTATTATGCTGGCGATATGATGCTGGCCTATCAAATTTCTGGGTGTTAAAGGAAGATTTTCTGGGATTCATTGCCGTCTGTATCATCAGGGTGGAGATACTCAGTTTCTTTGCTTCATAGAGCACAAGAGCTTACTGCTGCAGACTGCATCTGTTGAGATTCACTCCTTTATCAAAACACAGGATTGTAATACAGGCTGGGAAAGAAGCCTGGAGTAAAGTGAGGTCACTGATTATTTCTGTTACGCTGCAGCAAGGGAAGGGACCATTATGGAAAGAGTGTCATTTGGGGAACTCGTAATGAATTAATATTTTCTTTAGAAATGCCATGCTTTCAGTATAAGAAAAAGTTCTTGCTTCTGTGTCTATATGAAGGTAGTATTGTAAATTAAAAAATAAAAACTCACCAACCAAAAAATCCAAAAGAAAGGAAACACCTTAATAGTAAACTGCAGTGGCAATGAATTTTATGTGTGTAATACCTCTGGAGGGACCAGGGTTCACATCAAATCTTTACAGAGCCAGAATATCAGGGCTGTCTATAGGAGACGCAAACACTTCAGTGGGCCTCTCAAACTCACCACCTTTGCTTTGCCCTGTGAGTGAAACCTCAAGAAACTGAAGAAACCTGCGATCCGTAGGCCAGCTGCTTATCCAAACGCCAGCACACACACAGGCCTTGCTGAGCAGACCCTTTGCTTGTGCTGCGCTCTCAAGCGTCTAAGGTGCTGCCTGCACTTCCTCATCAGTGAATATCCCCAACATACTGTCGCGGTGTCTGATGGCTGCTGGTGGAATCAAAGGAGGCCCCTCTTCTAAGCTCAGAGAAGATCGTGGTACGGGCAAAAATGCGTGAAGAGGAAAGGCCAGTGGTGGATTTGGACACGGTTGCGACAAATACGCAGCACAGCGCGTACACAGTTGGAAAAGCAAAAAAGGCTTCAACGCCCTCTGCTATCACCTCACTAGTTCCTAGGCACTGAAGGCTGCACCCACTCCCACAGGGCAGAATAGCAGAGCCCTTCAGCGGATGGGCTCAGGTGAGCCAAGCAGAGAACAGCTAGAAATAACACTGCCAAGTGGTGAGACCTGGCTGTAAATTCAAACGCCATTTTGACTCATGAAGCTCCAACAGCTAAAGACAAACCTAAAGCAAAATCAACATGACTGTAGGCTAAGCACTCGTATCCTGGGGCTATTTTTCCGCCTGATGAGAGAGAATGAGCTGATCAAAACCACACACTTCGTAGAGAGCAGCCAGTTTAGTGCTGCTTCGGCAAGCCTACAGTTCGTTCCCAGTAGCTAACCTGGTTTAGAAGCTGGTAACACCATCACTAACCTTCGCTTCGACCTGAAGCGAAACCTGTCCACCTCCTGGTGATACTGCACCCGCCCTACGAGCCAGTGCAAGTTTACCTCTAGTGTTCTGGTGGTGCTGTCCTGGTGATGAGCTGTGACTCATTTCCCATTAAGAGGCACAAGCCTTGTTCCAGACTTCCCTGGGAAAGCAGCAGAGCAGAGGCACTGTTGTGCTGGCTCAGCATACAGTGGCCAGTTGAAGTCCTACCAGGCGGCTGCAGGGAAGCCAGGAGCCCACTGCAACTGGCCGTAGGAGGAGCCAAGAGCCAGCAGCAGCGAGCCGGCCGAGAAAGAGCAGAGCAACACCACCGTGCCAGGGTCACGCCCGCCAAGGCTAGCCGAGTGCTTCAGCAGCAACAGCCTGGACCAACTCCAAATAGGAATGGTTTCTGCATTCACATTTCCGAGTAGCTTGTTAGGTTACCAATACCAACACTCTGGAGGATTATGTCCCTTCAGTAAATTGATGAGTTCAAAG
Organism: Athene noctua; assembly: GCF_965140245.1. Classification (NCBI taxonomy): domain Eukaryota; kingdom Metazoa; phylum Chordata; class Aves; order Strigiformes; family Strigidae; genus Athene; species Athene noctua. Next base: position 82,862,984 of record NC_134077.1, read on the forward strand.
ATAAAGGAAAAAACCAAAACCATAAACAACCACAAAAAACCCCCTTCAACCACTATTAGTTTAAATCCATCCATCTGAAATCTGTCTTCAGCAAGCCCACCTTCTGCTGTTCACTGCTATCTCTTCCCATATACCTGCCCACATAACGCGGTAGATCAGTAAATCCTGAGAACGTTTACTATAAAATGCAGCTTTCCAGTACTGAATTTCATGTTCATTTTAGCTGATATTCTTCAGGGCCTACGTGCATACATACAAATTATTGCTGACAAAAATCTCTCCCTAGTGAAGTAGGGTGCATTACACAGATAAGATCCGCCACGCTTGTAAGCGAAATCCAAAGTTTGAAGAAAGTAATTTTGATAACTATTTCTTTGTCCTGGGGATAATAGTTGAATCTCACACCAATATTTCCTCTGCAGCAGTTTCACCTTCCAGTCAGGTTTTGTATGCTGATGCACACAGGTTCAGGTACAGTAGTTGGTACATAACTCTAGCAGGAACCCCCTTAGCTGCAGGACGAGGCTGTGAGACAAGACACACACCAATAGGGTTAACAGTCAAGCTCCGATGTTTATTAGAAAAACAAGTCCTTATATATTCTTGTGACAGCAAATCCATGTGTTGCTCTGGCGCATGCTCATTTCAAAAACTCGTTCCTCTCAGCACTTTCAACAAGCGCTACTAAGCGTGCACAACTGGTAGATAAATTTCTGCTTTGTTATTCTACAGATTCCTTTCTTATCTGTTTCTTCCCTAATGAGCAAAAATACTTTCGCTTTTCGTCGTCGTTAATCTAGACGCCGTTAGTCTTCTAACACAAGCGCATCATTAATTTAGACATCGTTAATCTTCTAACTTGAATGCTGATTCAATTAGCACAGACTCGCAGCGAAAGAAGAAAAATCACATTAGCCTGCGTTAGACCCTTTTAATTGCCTCAGAACTACTCTATGAAAACACAGTTTAAGGAAGCGAGAGGCATCTGATCTGTATAAGGTACAGGATTTTCCTTGGGGATCCTGAAAGAAACCACCTCATCCTCCTCTCTCCTCACAACGTGTTCTTTCTTCTTCCCTTGGGTCAGTATTTCTGACCACAGAGCTACACGATCAGACACTTGAACTGACTTACCGAGCCAAAAACTGACACAGCAAAGATTAACTTCAAAAGAGTAGCCTAAACAACTCACAGGAACTGTGCACTGAACAGAAAGCTCGTTAGTCCCCTTTGAATAGCCAACAAGAGTCGGTAAGGGGAGGAAAAATCGGACAAGATTGCCACCTTCTACTGAAAAGAGACAGGCACTTACAAGTAAATATCCCCTGTGGCGTACAGGGGCAGCAGCTGAAAAGGGGTAAGAAACGACAGCAAAGTCCCTAGAGAGTACACAGACAACTGCTTTTAGCCAGGAATAAGCATTTAGACCGTTGGATTTCAGAAGTTTATCAAACACATGCTCTCCCAGAAGAGTTTTCTGAAGCACATCACCCTAACATTAACGCTACAGACAAGGTTAAAATACAGGATGCACCGACTGGTACCGAAAAAGCCGGTCGAGGAAGAACTGCACGTTCGGTGGAGAGATCCCCCGTGCACCCAGCACTGCAATAAAGAATGCTGCTTTCCAGTACTCTGATTCTGAGTCTTAGAGAGTTCTTCCTTGACCGGCTTTTTCCATCCGCTTTTGGCGACCCGCAAGGGACTCTGCTTCTGAAGCCTGACAGATCCTGGCATCATGGAACCTCAGCTGGCACCAGGGATTTCTCGGAGAGGTGCTGCTCCGCTTGTAGTATAGGGCAGAGGTGATTAAAATTGACACGGGATGAAACAGAGGAAGATTTAAAGATGTTGACTGTGCCAGGATTGTGAGTAACAGACAGGAGAGATGAAGGGATGCAGAAAAAAGATGAAAGAGACAGTGAAGAAGAGGCAGTAGTGGGAGGGGAGGCGGGGAGTTCTATGCCTATTGCAGAAAGGACTCGGAGCAGACAAAAACCAGGTTTGCACGGTCCCGTTTTTGTACAAGTCCCGTCTTCAGTTGCTGACAGACATTGGGTCAGAAGAAGGAACGGGACAGCTAGCCTCTTTATTTATGGGGCAGGCATCAGACAACATCGGGCAGAAGTTACAGAAACTGCAGGGAGCAGAATCTGGGGATTTAGGAAAAATGCTGAGTGCTGCTTGGATGGTATATGGAAACAGGGAAGAGGAGAAAAAGAGGACAACGCTAAATTAGTAGCAGATTTAAAGGGTATTTGCAAAGACAGAGGAAATGTCCAGTTTGGAGGAAATATGAGAGGTGGCATGCGGGGTAAAGGAAAAAGACACAGACTGCCAAAAGGACTGCCAGAAGGAGTGCTTACTGTAAAAAGGATGGTCCTTAGAAGAGAGAGTGTCCAGTTGTAGCAGGAAATAAGGAGGTGGCGCCCATTGTGGCACTAGAGGACTGAAGGGGAGCGGAGCACGCTTCCCCAGCAGAGCCTCTGGTTACAATCAAGCTGGGAAATGAGGAGATGGAGCGCTCGGTGGAGACAGGGGTGACCTTCTCTGTTTTAAATACAGAGAGGCAGAATGAGGATCAAATATGGTAACATTTGTTGGTGCAACAGGGAAGGCAGAACAGAGACCATTTTTTACACCACTAAGATTTAAAAGTAGAAAACAATGGGTAACTCATGAATTCCTTTACCTACCAGGAGCTCCAAAACCTCTGATAGGTCGAGACCTATTAGAAAAATTAGAAGTCCAAATTCAATTTGAGGATGGGGATGTAGACGTATTCATACCAGAATCTAAATATATCCAGGCTTCAATATTTTTGTTACAGGAGGACAAATGGGATCAAGAAGAAATACCAAAAGAGACAGAAGAAGCAGTAATCCCTCTTGTTTGGGCCAGAGAGGAACCAGGGAGACCCCCGAAGGCTGAACCTGTAAAAATAACACCAGATTCGTCACTGGTAAGATTGAAAGAGTATCCCTTGAAAATTGAGGCTAGGTTGGAATTGTTACCTCTCATGCAAAAATTCTTAAAATATGGTTTATTAAGAGAATGTGAGTCTACATATAATACCCCCCTTCTGCCAGTAAAGAAATCAGATGGAAAGACCTGTAGGATGGTTCAGGACTTAAGAGCCATCAATCAAATAGTACAGGATATTCATCCAGTCGTAGCAAATCCCTATACTCTGCTCACCACACTGACAGATAAACAAGGATGGCTTACTGTACTAGATTTAAAAGATGCCTTTTTCTGCATTCCCGTGGCCCCAGAAAGCCAAGACTGATTTGCCTTTGAAGGGGAAAACCCCGAAACAGGGAGAAAGACTCAGTATACTTGGACTGTACTTCCACAAGGATTTAAGAACAGCCCGACGATTTTTGGAAACCAGCCGGCTAAAGAACTTGAAATTTGGCGACTGGAAAATCAAGAGGGTATTGTTCTTCAGTATGTGGATGATACTCTATCAGCAGGGAACACCAAGGAGGAATGTTTGCAGTTGACAATCAGCCTTTTGAATTTCTTGGGGATGAGAGGTTACCGGGTATTGCAGGCAAAAGCCACAATTGCCCAAGAGAATATAACGTATTTGGGTTTTGAAATTTTTCAGAGACACCAACAGCTGTCAGCCAGGAGGAAAGAAGCCATCTGTCAGCTACCGGCACCCAAAGCCCTTGGGGAACTGCAAACTTTTCTTGGAATGACTGGTTGGTGCCGTTTATGGATCGATCATTATGGACTGATGGTAAAACCACGGTATGAAATATTGGCAGCTTCTGCTGACTCTTGTTTCACATGGCCTGAGGATGGGAGGAAGTCCTTCAAGGAGCTAAAACAGTCACTGTTAAAGGCACCAGCACTGGCATTGCCAAATCTTGAAAAGCCTTTTGAACTGTTTGTCCGTGAGAAGGAAGGAATAACCCTGGGGGTGCTGGCACAATTTCTTGGGTCCTTACGCCGGGCTGGGCGGTTGCATCTTCTCTAAACAATTGGACACTGCAAGTCAAGGGTGGCCAGGATGCCTGAGGGCAGTGGCAGCAGCAGTGATGTTAATCCAAAAGGCCTGGAAGTTCACCCTAGGGCAGCAAATAACAGTCTATGTACCTCACATGGTAATCACAGTTTTGGAACAAAAGGGAGATCATTGGCTGTCTCTGAGCCAAATGCTCAAATATCAGGCCGTCTTATTAGATCAGGATGACACTAAATTAAAGACAACGGCCATACCGAATCCTGCAACTTTCTTGTCTGATGAGCAAAATGAGAGGGAGGCCTTAGAGCACGACTGTCTACGAACAATTGAGGAAGTGTGTGCCAGCAGGACAGATTTAAAGGTACACCTTTCCTAAACCCTGATTCGGAACTATATAACAGATGGAAGCAGTTTTGTTATGAATGGACAACGTGCGTCTGGATACGTGGTGACTTCTGTGACTGATGATGTGGAAGCCAAATCATCGTCACCGAATGCATCCGCTCAAAAGGCTGAATTAATTGCCTTGGCTAATTGAGCGTTAGAATTCAGCAGAGAGAAGGTGGTGAACATTTGTCCTGACTCATAATACGTGTTTGGAGTAGTTCATGCCCATGGGGCTATCTGGAAAGAGTGAGGACTTTTAACCTCACCGGGAGCTACAATCAAACACAAGGAAGAAGCCTTAGAGGTTCTTGAAAGCGTGCTCTTGCCTACTGAAGTTGCTGAGATGTATTGTAAGGCCCACCAAGCAGGAGACGGTGAACAACAGCGGAGGAAGAGATTGGCTGATGAGGCTGCTAAACGGGCTGCACAAAAAGGCGTCCTAACAGAGGTTCAGGCGTTAGTTCCAGAACGTCAGTTAAATTTACCTGAAGAGCCGAACTATGACAAAGAAGATGTAAAATTAATTGTCTATAAATGTCTGTCCACAGAAGCCAGGATGCCAGCAGGAAGGTCCCACAGCTTCCATGAGCTCTGAGGCTGCCACTCTTCCAGCCACGGCCTCCAGGGACCCAGCCCTGCTGAGCAAACGCAACGCACGGAGCTGACCCCTGCTTTCCTCCCGTGACTGCCCTGCGCTCCAGCATGTGAGCACGGCTCCACCGTACAGCTGCAGAAGGCAGACTGACGAGCTGTGGCCAGTACAGGATGTGCCAAAGCCATGGACAATGGCACGTGGGGCTGAGAGCAGGAGCAGCCTCCTCTGTCGAGGGCTTGCAGCTGCATGCCCTTGGCCACATGTACCAGGTGCCACAACTGCCCTTGCCTGGCCCAGAACAGCAAGAGAACTCAAGAGACAGCAAGGACAGGAAGCCTGACAGAGGGTGTCGCTGGGGCTGACATGGCCCCTGTGGACAGTGCTGCACCTGTGCTGCACGGCGCTTTGTGCGGGAGGGCTGACACTACTTGGGGCTGCTTGGTTTATTGGGCTGGCACAGCCCTGCTCGCCTGCCGCGGCTGTAACCAGATCGGCTCTGCGACACCCAAACGCACATACTGCCTGTAGTAGTTACGTTCTCTGCCGTACGTTTGTGGGGAAGGACCCGGTGGCGAAGGGCTGCGGAGAGCAGGGTGGCAGTGAACTTCCCGAAGAGGCTGTGGTGCCACACGGGGTTTTTTTCCTGCTAGCCATTAGCAGGCTGTGCTCAGAGCCGGGCACTGCTGCTTCCACGGGGCCTGCACACCCTCATCCCACAAGCAGAGCATTCAGCGGGGGTCTGTCGGGGGCGCCCGATCCCAGCTTCTGCTTCCCCTCCTGCTTGGAAACCCCCATGTTGTGTCCCCCCACCAAGAGGCACCTGGAACCAGGGACTCTGTGACATCAGCCGCGTTGTCAAGGGCACCGTGGGCAACGTGAGCCCTGCGGGCACTCTGTCAGCTGCTGCACTGGTGGCAGGGAGCCCTCGGCTCTGGCAGCTGGCACATGCGGCTGGCAACCATGCGTTTGCTCCCACTCCTCATCCTGCTGGCCCTGTGCCGGCCTGCGCACGGCGCCTGGGACACCTGTGGGTAAGTGACTCTGGGAGGGAGCTCGGGCAACCCGATGGGTTCCCTGGATGGTGCCCACTTGTCCCCCGTGGCCACACCACGACTTCCCCAGCCCCACGTGGGAGCCTCGGTTCCTTGCAGCACCCGGGCTGCCGGCACAAGTCGTCTGCAGGGCTAAAGCAGAAACGGGGGCGGATGCCTGCCCACCCCACGGGGCTCCCTGGCCTCGCTGTCCGTGCAGAGCCTGGTGGGGAGGGCAGAGGGCTGACCTTCAGCCGGGACAGCAGCGACCCATCGAGCAGGACGCTAACGAGTTTCTGGTTACAGAGGGACCTGCGGGCTCCGGCCCATGGCTTCCGGCTACGGCACCTCGCGCGTGGTGGGTGGCACAGACGCCCAGCCAGGGGCCTGGCCCTGGATCGTCAGCATCCAGGTTCCCTGGGCAGCAGGCACGGGGCATATATGCGGAGGGTCCCTCATCAGTCCACAGTGGGTCCTCACAGCAGCCCACTGCTTCACCAAGGCCAGGTAAGGAGGGCCAGGAACGGGGATATCCCCTGGCACTCGCAGGTGCCCCGTCCGCAGCACCACGCGCTACTGCCGTCCCCTTTCCGTGTGGTACACCCAGTGCCTGGGCACTGCAGAGCCCGGCTGAGAGGCAGCTCAGGAGAGGGCTGGGCTGCTGCCACGGCTTCCTAGTAGCCACCATCTCGACGTGCCTTCAGCCCAAGGCATGCTAGGGCACTTGCAGCCTCCGTAGCGCTGCTTTCCTCTCTCCCGTGTGAAGCAGAGGGCAGGGAACTGCTGGGCTGCTGCAGCGTGTGGCTGGAGTCCCTCTGAGCCCTCTCCCCATCTGCCTTCCAGGCACATCACCATGTGGCGCGTAGTGATCGGGGCCACCCAGCTGACTCAGCTGGGCCCGGAGGCCCAAGTGCGCAATATTAAGCGGCTGCTGGTTCACGAACACTACAGCAGCGTCTCGGAGAGCAACGACATTGCGCTGCTGGAATTGGACCGGCCTGTCCAGTGCAGCGACTCTGTACAGCTTGCCTGTGTGCCCGACGCCTCGCTGCGAGTGTCACAGCTGACAACCTGCTACGTCAGCGGTTGGGGGTCCACGACCGCAAGATGTGAGTTCCCAAAGGCTGCTTGTGTTCTGAGTGCAAGCTGGGCACTCTGGGGAGATGGGTTGGGCTTCCTGACAGCAGAGGCGAGAGCCAGAGTCTGGCTGCGGGGACGTGTGCCCATAGAGAGGGGCCTGGCCCGGGGCCCAAGGCGAGACAGAAGGGAAACGCCCCTACAGTGTCTCTCACAAGGCAAAGCCAAGCCCCGGGGAAGGGATTCACTCAGACAGGGCAGGAGACCTGGCAATGAGCTGCTGGGCGTTAATTCCTTTCTGTGCTCACAGCTGGAGGATCAACTGATGTCCTGCAGGAGGCCAAGGTCCGCCTCATCAATGTCAAGCTCTGCAACAGCAGCCGCTGGTACGGAGGAGCCGTCCACCCCCACAACCTGTGCGCCGGCTATCCGCAGGGCGGCATCGACACCTGCCAGGTAGGAGCCTGCGACAAGGCGGCGCCCGGCGGCGCAGGCAGCCCCGGCACAGCCGCCCAAACACACCCCGGCGCAGGCTTGGCCTGGCAAGCCACCCTCCCACCGCTGAGTCCCCACCGCTGGCGCGGCTCACCTCCCCTTCCCCAGCTGCAGGTCCTTGCCCCGGGCCCCACTTGTCCCGGAGGCCCGGGACTCTGCCCAGAAAGCCCATCGCGCGCTCCTGGCAGCCCGCAGGTCCCGATCCCAATCCCGAAACATCCCTCTTGCACACATCCAGCATCACTGTGCAGAGAGGAGAGAGAGCCCTACCCCACAGGCGTACTACCCTCTCCCTGACAAGGGGCCCCAGCACCTGAGCAGAGCCTCTCTGTGCAGCGGATACAGCCCTGGCAGGTGCCGTGAGAGAGAAGGGGCCAGGCCTAGTGCTGCCAGCGGTCACCTTAATCCTCCCTCTCTCCTCCGCTGCAGGGTGACAGCGGTGGGCCTCTTGTGTGCAAAGATAACAACGCTGACTACTTCTGGCTTGTTGGAGTGACCAGCTGGGGGAGAGGCTGTGCAAGAGCAAAACAGCCTGGAGTCTACACCTCCACTCAGCACTTTTACGATTGGATCTTGGTACAGATGGGACTGCGCCCAGCAGCAACGGCTGCTCCAACGCCACGGCCAGTCGTCACCTCGACCCCCTTTCAGAGGCCAAGGCCAAAACCGACGCAAGCGGGCAGCTTTACGCCCTGTCCTTTTGCACGCCAGAAGCTGCTGGAATTCTTTAATCTGCTGCAGGAGCTCCTGCAGGTCCTAAGGGGGCAAAAGGCTCCAGCAGCAGCATGAGCAGGACCCAGTTACCCAGTTCAAGCTGCAGCGCACCACCGCCATCTCCTGCTGGGGCACTGCCTGCTGAGCCAAAGGCAGCCTCAGTGCCAAAGGCCTGCTCGCTCCTGCCCACGCCCACAAACGCTGGAGCTGAGCCTTCAGGTTCTTGAAATAAAGTTGCCGGCTTTCACAGTTAACCATGCCTCAGTCCAATTCAGTCTCCTGTGCAAGGCAAGGATTCCATGCCTGCCACCTGCAAAAAGGAGGCTGCAGGCAGACAAGTCGGGCACAAAGGGAAAGAGTCAGAAGGGCTGGTCAGAGGGGAGGGGGAGGGTGCGGTGGGAGAAGGGGGCGAGAGGTCTTGGGGACAGGAGTTGGAAGCGCAAAGTGTCTTATGCCAGCTACTGCTGGGATCCCTCTGTGTGTGTGTGTGTGTGTGTTTATGTGTGTGTCTGTGTTTGTGTGTGTGTGAGCGCAACTTGAAACTGGACTCTGTTGTGACACAGGAGACACGGATGTGGAAAGACCCAAAGAAGTCTTGCACCGATCACAGAATCGTCTAGGTTGGAAAAGACCTTGAAGATCATCCAGTCCAACCTTTAACCTCAACTGACCGTTCCCAACTCCACCAGATCCCTCAGCGCTATGTCGACCCGACTCTTAAGCCCCTCCAGGGATGGGGACTCCACCGCCTCCCTGGTCAGCCCGTGCCAACGCCCAGCAACCCCTTCTGGAAAGAAACGCTTCCTGACATCTAGTCTAAACGTTCCCTGGTGCAACGTGAGGCCATTCCCTCTTGTCCTATCGCTTGTTACTTGGTTAAAGAGACTCATCCCCCCTCTCTGCACCCTCCTTTCAGGCAGCTGTAGAGGGCGATGAGGTCTCCCCTCAGCCTCCTCTTCTCCAGACTAAACCCCCCCAGTTCCCTCAGCCGCTCCCCATCAGACCTGTGCTCCAGACCCTGCACCAGCTCCGTTGCCCTTCTCTGGACACGCTCGAGTCATTCAATGGCCTTTTTGGAGTGAGGGGCCCAAAACTGAACCCCAGAATCGAGGTGCGGCCTCACCAGTGCCAAGCCCAGGGGTCAGATCCCTTCCCTGTCCCTGCTGGCCACGCTAGTGCTGACACAAGCCAGGATGCCATTGGCCTTCTTGGCCCCCTGGGCACACTGCTGGCTCCTGTTCAGCCGGCTGTCAATCAACACCCCCAGGTCCCTCTCTGACTGGCAGCTCTCCAGCCACTCCTCCCCAAGCCTGTAGCGCTGCTGGGGGTTGTTGTGGCCAGAATGACTGGGTGAGGAGCTTGACATCCAGGCACAGATATTACACGGACTTAATTTCCATGCTGTTATTTGAGGCATCTCGGCACATGCTGTGCTTGTGAATCTAGGGAGTGAAGGGGAGTTTATGTTTCTCTAGTACAAATCTAACCCTGATCATCTGGAAAGGCAGAAAAGGACTGGCCTGTGCTCATGTTTATGTAAGTGGTTTGACAAGTACATGGGCTCTGGTAAAGGCATCGCTCTAAGTCCATCTGTTTTGCCATTCACATTAATTGTGTAAGTCTGTGTGTGTGTCTGTGTACTTGGCTCTTCCGAATGCAGCATCAGTGTCTTGAACCAGAAGCCTTCTCGGGACGCTTAAGGTCTCGCCCTTCAGAACAACAACAATCCAGGCACAGGGAGAGGCCAGGTGACAGTTTAGGTGCCGACCCTGGCACCGCAGGGGCTCAGTGCAGGGAAAGAGCTGAGACAACGTTTGGACTTAATCCCCTGCCACCCAACAACCAGAGTGTACCTCTGGGCTCATTCTCCAAGGCAGCAGGAGTTTTGCCTCAGGAGCACGGTGGACTGTGATGTCAGTGAGCGATGGACTGTGACATCACGTCCCTCACTGCTCACAGGCGGGTGCCAGCACAGCCCAGCCCAGTCTGGCTCGTGCCTCCTGCCGAGCATGCCTGCGAGGTCTGGAGGGTCGAGCGAGGCTGCTCCCGGTGCTGGGTGGTGCTTTGGGTGGTGCCGTCAGCAGCTCTCGGTGCCTGTCCCAGAGCCTTTCCCTGGGTTTCCCCAGCCCTGCCTGGCTCAGGCAGCCGGGCACCACCGCGCACACTTGTGGCAGAGGAGGTGAGCTGTGAGGGGAAGCGTCCCCCCGGGGCGGCTGTGGGGCGGGTGAAGGGGCTCAGGGAGCCAGAAAGTGTCCTTCGCCGGGGGCCTGAGCATTTCTTCCTCCCGAGGACAGCAAGTGACCAGGGTCTCTCTCACTTTTGCAGCACGTGACGCCCTTTGGCAGCTGCAGCATCAGCGACTGGGAGCAGCTCCTCATCCTCAGCTCTCCCCAACCTGCTGCAGCGTGTGAACATGGAAACGGAGACAGAGCAGATCTGCCCCATCTGCCGCGACGCCCCATGTGATGTTGCTTACACGATGCCATGTCACCACCAGTTCTGCCTGGGCTGCATCATGCGATGGTTAGATCTGAAGGGAGAGTGCCCGCTCTGCAGAGAACCAATAAAGATTGTCCATCTGCCTGTACAGGGAGCGAATTACTGTATAGGGTGTTTCATCGTTCACCCAGAAGAGTTGCCAGACACCAGCAGCCGGGCAGGCACAGCTCCCCGCAGGCCGGCCGAAAACAGCCCCCATGAGCCTGTGGTGCACCCCCCGTCATCTCCACAGTGGACACTGTCCCCAGATGAGCAGGGGACTACAGGGCCAGGGGCACAGTCAGTGGGTGGAATCCTGCCCGAAGTCTGGGCAGAGCTTTTCCAAGCAGAAGGTCATCTCCTCAGTCCCTTGCTGCTCTGGCGGCGTCAGGAACCGCGGTCAATATGTGGGTCTAACTGGTGGCAGGCATATTGTGCAGAGGTCAGCATCCTGCACACCCTGTGCGTCAGCGGCCCAGCTGCAGAGGCCTTGGTGCAGGTGCTGCAGCCTGACCTTTTGGAAGATGCAGAACCTCTGGTCTATGGCATCATCAATACGATTGAGGACCAGTGCAGCCAGCAGGCCTGGAGGCTGCTGATTCCTGATGCTGTGCAGGAGGACAACAACAGCTCTGCGCCTGGCTCCAGCCCCACCAGATCCAGCTCTACCAGCCCCACCAGCTCCCGGTGGGGGACTCCCACCCCCCACCCACTCTCCTCCACCAGCCCTGAAAGCCCCGACGGGGAGGAGGAAGCCAGCACCTGGGAGGCCGCCCTCTGCGGGGATCCCGGCCGCCCCCCCTCAGCTCCTGTCCCGGCAGAGCAGGAGCAGCCCCGGGAGGAGCCGGGGCAGGCGGCGGGGGCAGGTCCCTCTGCCCAGGGCTGCAGCCGCAGCCCCTCCACTCACAGCTGCGGCAGGGACGGCTCCGCTGGGGGGTCCCGGCACCCCCCGAAGAGGAGGGCCCCCGGCCCCCAGGACTCTCCCCAGCCCTGCAAGAGGCCGCCCCACCGGCAGCACTAGCACGGCTGCAGCAACTCTTTATTCAGTCAATCAATCAATAAATTGCTCTTTCTCTGACACCATCTCTGGGTGCTGCTTTCTCCCCCTTCTCCCAGTGCCCTTCCCTCTCCCCCGTGCCCCACCGGGGTGGCCCCCGCCTGCTGGGGGGCACGGCCATGGGCCCCCGGAGCCCCAGGCCCGTGTCTGCGGTGCCTCCTCCCGCAGAAAATCCTGCTGCAGCCGCCCACCCGCCACACAGCAGATGCCGAGGGCAGAGCGGGCAGGAGGGGAAGCTGCTTTTGCCCCAGGTCCGATGGGAACCCGACTGGGCAATCCAAGGGCCGGGCCAGCTGTAACCTTGCCCCCTCCAGCACTTGTCTCTGCACCCCACGGAGGGTGACACAGCAGGAACCTCTCCAAGGTGGGGAGATGTTTGTCCTGCGGGAGGTGTCTGTGCCTGTGCCGGGGCGTTCGCGTATGCCTGCGCAGGGCTCGGTTTCGGCCGTCTCTGGAGGCAGCGAAGAAGCCTGCTGTGGAAGGCAGTGACCTGCCAAGGAACAGGCTGGATAACCACCGAGCTCCCCCGTTTCTCATGCTGCTCGTGCCCAACAGCTGCTGACAGCAGCAGTGCTGCAGCGCTCGCATCTGGCCTGCTAGCTGCTGGAGGAGCGAGTGTCACAGCCCTTTTCCCCGCACACATGGCCTGTGGATTTGTGACGCTGTCATCGGGCAGAACTTCCACAGGAGGGTGCAGCGAGCTGACCTTTCTGCTGCTGGTTTCAGTGGCTGGCGTGTTCCATGGCAGGAGGAATCAGGGCAGTGGGCTCCTCGGTAGATGCCCGGTTGTTTCTCTCCCAGAAGACAGCGTTGGGAACATGCTCAGGACCTCAGACTCCTGCCTCCTCTGGCCGTGCCTTGGCATTCAGAGGAGCCCAGCTACTTCCACAGGAAGCGTGAGCATGGACAGAGACACACGTATGCAAAATGGGGCTGTTAACAGATCTCCTCCCAGTGTTGTCTGAAAAGCAGATTCATCACCCAGTGTGCAATAGGTCAATAATCATACACTCGGGAGGAACATTCCTCGCTTATTTTAGGGTTGAGCAAGCCTTGATGCTCGGTGGTTTCTCACATATCAAGCACGCCAACAGGACTTTTCACACTATATTTATCCACAAAACTTGCAGAGTTAGTGATTTTTACATGTACATCCTCTGTGCGATGATTGCTTAGTAATTTCCATACAATTATAATACTGCTGACACAACACTTCTCCTACTACGGATGCGCAGGGCAAGGGTCTTCACCTAGGCAACAGTCTTCTTGACCTGTAGGCCTGATTTTTATTATTATGAGGGTAGTTCAGCGAAGGATACATGGACCTTGAGTTTGCTTGCCAAATCAGCAGTGCACCCTCTTCAAGGTCTAATGGCTCTGGGATGTCATTGCTCAAAAGCAGCTTTCGACTTGTTCTTCTGATTAGGGATGGCTTCATCTTGAAGACAGACAAAGAACATCTTTCTTGACCTAAGCATCATATTGGTGCATTGTTCTAAAAGCTGTTCAACAATCAGACAGAAGGACAAAAGAAGATTGTTAAGTTCATGACTTAACAAAGTGATTCAGGGGAGAAAAAAAATAAAGCACACAGCCAAACAAAACCCAAATTCCTAACTGGCAACAGTGAAAAGGAAAAGGTGGTCCAGTATTTCAGAGGGTATTCCCTGGCTTCTAGGTTCAATGTGAAAACCCCCACACCCTAGTTACTAGATGTAGCCCCGAACCTTTCTCTATTTTTTAAACACTACTTTTTAAATTAAAACAACTCCCGCAGAACCTTACAAGATTCTGCTTTCACCTAGCTACTGAAATGTACTAAAAATCCTTCTCTTTTAGCAAACAGCACTTATCAAATTGCGGATGCAAAGACAATATGAATAATTTCTAACAGTTTCTCAAAAATAAAACATCAAAGACTGTCTATATGTTTCCCCTGTTGCATGTAATACCAAAAGACCAACGAGAAAGAATACATTTACTTGAAGTATATTCCACTTGCGGAACGATCTTTTCTTCAATTTAGAACTGATAAATATTCACCATCAGGAAAAACACTAAAACTGCAGTTTCAAAGTGGTGAAAATTGCTATTCAAAGTTATAGCACAAGGTAGGAAAGAAAAAAAGTATGGATGGCAAGAATATTTAGAAATGAAAGTTATAGGCTTTTGAAATGAATTATGTTCCTTAGGCATGATTTTTAAAGGAGAAAGGAGACATTTTTGGGAAAAAAATCTCAGTCTGAGATCAGATACCACAGTTACCATGTTTCTTTCCAATCGTTAATTTTTAAACCCATTTTTGGTTCAAAAACTGAACTGTAAAATCCATTATTTGCCCTATGGTGTCTGGAACAGACTCCAGCAGTACCGTAGAAAACTGGGAAACAATCATGCTGCCAGACACAAGGTAAGTGTATTTCTTCTTATGTTTCAGTATCCTTAAAGCACACCTAAGTGTGCCTTCTCATTCTTTGCCAGAGAGTACTATGTAAATGTCTGTGCAGCCATAACAAGATGAGAGTTCTGATTAAGCTCCCAGGACCTCAAAGCAGCATGTATAAATGGGCCTCGCTATCCTCTTACAGAGCAAATCCAGAGCCACTCCTTGTTGGCCAGCTCAGCGTCACAGGGGCTCTTCAAGACTGTACAGGTGACTACAAAAAATCCCAGGCGTCCTCAGTCTTGGAGGGGATCTTCAGCAGCCCATAGGGGGCCTGTGGCATTAGAGAATGTACCTTCGCAGACCTGTTGGAGTCCGCTGTGCGACATTCTCAGTTGATGTCTGGGAAGTTAGAATCACCCATGAGGACAAGGGCCGTTGATCTAGAGACAGGGCAGCGCTGATCGCATTCTTCTTTAAATGCCTTTCAACAGCACCCAGTCTGATCTCCGCCTTTTCTCTCCCCTTTCTTGAAGCGGAATGCCAGAATAGCTGAATGTGGTGGGTTTTGGCCGGTGCTCCCTGCTATGCCATTGAACCCAAGTGTACACTTGTTAGAGACAAGACCCTGTAACTGTGATAAAGCCTCTTGCATTTACATGCAAGTAATGCACCACTCCAGACCAAATCCCGTATGGCCTCTTCTCCTGGGGGCTCTCGGACCAGCTGGCTTAGGCAGCCCTCACTTACTGCGCCCAGAGATGTTCTCTCTGCACTTCCTTCTTCAGAAGTCCTTGACCCAGTGGTAGGAATCCCCCTATTACTACCTGTCCACAGTTTGCAGCTTGGCGAATCCTCCTTCCCAGTTCTCGATCACTCTCTCTCTCCTTCCTGATCAAGGAGGTCAATAGTGCAACCTGACACAGACTTTGTTACTGTCGGCTCGTCATTTCCACCCACATGTCCTCTGATGCTTGTCTTTTCGGTAATGCTTTGATGTTGTTGCTGCTTTCAGAGTCCTTCACGCCTTTCTGCCCCCTGAACACCTTATCACATCCTTGCTACGGGACTGGCAAACAGGCACAATGAATCCCATCGATCCTCCACATCCCAGCTCTCTGAGGTGCCCACTGTATCAAGGTGTTCCTTGCAGGCAACCATTTCAGCCCCCAAACTTCTTCCTCAGGCTTCATGCATAGGCGTGCCAGCGCCTGTAATTTTGCCCCTCTTTTCCTTATGCATTGCAGTTGTTCTTCTTATTTCCCTCCTGGTATTTCCTGAGGTGCACTGAACCCCAGCTGTACCCGCTTTTTCGATCATGGCAGTCTGAGCTGGGTGCTCTTGTGTGCCTGCTGGCTTTCCCCCACCTTTACTTTAAATATTCCTCCAGGAGCCTTTGAATTCTCAGGGCCAGAAGCCTCCGCTCCTCATGATTAAAGTGAAGCCCTCCCTTCTTGCTCAGGCTCCTCTTGTCCCGAAAGGCTTCCTAGTGCTTCACGGATCTGAGTCCTTCCTCTCTGCATCGCGTTCGGGCACTAAGACTCTGGATTGCTGTGTACGCCCAGCTTCACATGTGGAATTGAGAGTGTTTCGAGGAATGCAAGGTTTGATCCTCAGCCACCTGCCTGACAGCCAGAACTTGGCCTCTTCCATTTACCTGTACTAATGGTCTGAAGATGGACCAAAAGAACAAGTTCTGACCCTGGCGCCTCACATCTAGACCCTGCATGATGCACAGTTCAAACCAAAACTCCAGCAAACCACATGCCAGTTTATGCATGTTTTAGGCTCTCCATGAAAACGCTGAGGCTGATGAACCTTGCGTTGTGATACACGGTGAAATACATTTACGTCTGATCTATGTGCTTCAGTAAGCTAGCATGCCATAAATGTGTGACATGTTTTCATCTGCAGCTCGCACTTTAAAACTGGCTCATGAAAGCAGCAGACTAAGTTTCAGTGAACTGTCAGTCTACTGAAAATTAAGAAAAAAAAAAAAAAAATCCATTCCTTGTGTTTTTCTAGTCCCTAGCTCTTCTTTTAACCAGTTTCTGCCCTACAGCGATGCATTTCAGATTTCTTTCTAACCATTTTTGTACTACAGAGGGAGAATTCTTCAAAATTACCCTAATTCTAGATAAGCTTCCAGCAGAACAGCTTCTGCTTTTTGTTGTTCTTCTCTTCAGACTAACATTTATAGGGTAATACAACAGCGGAAAAACAATATGGATTCTTCATGACCGTAAAGTAGGGATAATGGCAAGCACTTAGTAGATACCAAGTGAAAAAATGGACCATTTGCATTTCCAGTCCCTCGTTTTACAGGTCTCTGTGCACCACGGTTACCCATACAGGAGTTAGGAAAAGCAGCGTATTAATACCTTCGCCCGAATCCAAGCAGGGGGATGTACTCGGCTCGGCAGTTTCTTCTTTTCTGAGGTCTTTCTCCTCCGTGCTCACACTCACAGTGTCCTGCATTTTGCCTTCACCCTTCTCCTTACGCTCTTCTACCTTCTCGGGCGCTTGGTGCAGCTTCTTGCCTGTGGACTTAGGAGGCTTCACCCGCACCCCGGCAGGCTCTGGGATCCCCAAAGAAGCTGGCATGTGTGAACAAATTATATTAAGCAACTTGAGACCTCCTCAAACATCTGCCTCTAAGTCATGTTAGGGCCGGATCCTGTCAGAAGCGGGTGGGAGTTGGAGAGGCTACATGTCGGACTTTTTGTTATTAATACTAGCAGTGGAGAATTTTGGTTACAAGTCATCCCTCCCAGAACATGTTTCTGAAGATGTGAAGAAGAAAAAATGATTCAGAAGACAGCACCCTGCCAAAAGGAAGAATATTTTAGGAAGATCGTTCCGACTCTATCCAGATTATGTGCCAATTTAAGTTGCTAAGAGAAAACGAGAACCAGTTGTTTAAAGTTCAAATCCTGTCTGGCCTTCACTAGGCTAGGTGTCAAGCACCCTAATCTCTGCGTCTCAATCCATCACCTTGATGCAACTTCCCCATGAGAGATCTTCACAGCCCCACCCAAGCAGTTGGACTTGGGAAGAGAAACATCAGGGCCGGAGCTCTCTCCTGGCAACCTGTGTGTGTGGTCAAGTGTTTGAGCACAAGCAGAGTATGAGATACCCCTAAGCTGTGTGGCTTCAAGTCTCTCAGGCTGAGTAGGTGTCATAAAATCAAACCAAATTAAAAAAAAAAATCAAAATTCATCAAATCAAATCAAGTTCAAACCAAAACCTTTTCTCAAACTTTTCTGACTTTTATCTTCAAGGCAGCCCCACAGGCTGAGTTCAGGGTGTGGATTCCAAAAATCTGATAGTGCCTCAACTCGCACTTGCAATTTGGCCGTCATGGCTTTACCACAGTGCAAATTTACAGCAGTCCCACCTCGACTGTGTTGAGACAGAAATCCCAAATTCAGGAGTACATGGGACAGGCTGGAAACAAGTATTTATTTTTGAAAATCCAAGAAAATCCAAATCTTTCAACACTTTTTCTCCTAGATGTTGTAAGTAGTTTCCATATCTGAACTGCATAAAAGCAGTCCAAAATTTACGTGTAGGAAATGAAACCCTTTTAAAGGTTAGCTGCTGATTGGGAAAACTTGAGCAACCTATAACCAAAACCTAACGCAAGCAGCATGGCTTCCTGACATTTCCAGTATCCTCTAATTCATTCTGCATAATTTATAAGCTCTCAATTTATTTTTCAAAGATCTGAAAGCTCAATGTTTCATTGATACATTCCCCATGAAACATGCCTCCACATATCTCGAGCTTTTTGATGGGGACCTCTAAAAGGTTAGTCAAACTATAGGCACTGGAGGGAAGACCATGCTTCTAACAATCCCTACTCCTGCTTTCTGGGGAAAGCCTCGCCTGCCCTTTCTTTTTGGCCGTCAGCCCAAATGCACGCTCTGTCCTCCCATGGACCTCCTGGATGGACCTTCAGGGAGGGAGCGGACATACCATGGCCCTTCATAAATTACAAGGAGCAGCTTTTTTACCAACAGCTTTTAAGGTAACTTTGGGCACCCACAATGCAGTCACACTCAAAAAGATCATCAGCTATCTTCTGGCAACACTCATGATGACAAGAAGCGTGCCCAGCCAGTCAGAGAAGCAGAGTATACGAGAGATACTGAGGAAACAACTCCCACCCATCAGACAAGGTCAGAATCAAACGGGAAATCATGAAGGACTGCAGCCATTGTCAGTCACCTACCAGGCAAAGAGATGAATGCACTCATGAACGCCACACGCTCCGGCCGGCCCAGCCCCGGGGACTGTCCCCAGCTTTTCCCAGGGGACAAAGGAAGCCCTCCCCACCACCCTGGCTGCGCACAAAAGCCTCGCACACCTCCGCCCACCCCACCCCAAGCACCTGCAAGATGCATCTCCCACTCTCCCGGCCAGCACCAGAGGCGCTGACGCTGCAGACCGCCACACCGGCAGGACAAAAAGCAGCTGCCCCGTGGCCCTGCACCCATGGCCACCACTCGGCCAATGGCCAGCATGCGGCCCACGGCCACCTGGGGCGCCAGGAGCCTCTCGAAGGAGGACCATCACCAAATCCAGGGCAAGCCAGGAAGGGGGAAAAAGCCAAAGCGGAAATGGCTGAGACAAACCCAGCTCTCGGAGCCTCTTCCCACGTCTCTTCCCCTCCTTTCCCTATTATTCCGGTCTCTGAGGTCACTCCCATTTGTCAATAGCTTTCTGGTACTGAGGTGCCTGAACCTGGAAGTGTTGATACAAATACAGCCTCACGAGTGCTGGAGAGGTGTGTGGACACTTCCTTCTATCCTGCCAGCTATGCACTTCACAGCTTCGCCCACGATGTCGTTAGTGTTGCTTCCTGAAGAGCGAGACAGGAAAACATCTGACTGTGGTCGAGCTCAAGGGTTCTCACCCCACGCTTGAGAAAATCCTGTGATCGAACTTAGGGGATAATTTCAGTCACTTTTCTACTTGAGACATGTCCTAGTGCTTCACCCAAGAAGGCCGTACAAAATGGACGGCATCTTCCGTTCCAGAACCACAGCTTCTTGACTGCTCCAAAAAGCACAGCTGTAGCTGTCTTGTCATGGCCAAGTGACTCACTATCAGACAGTGTGAAAAGACAGTAGCAAGGAGGAGGCAACTGTATACTTTTCAGAATAGTTAATGCACGTGGGAAAGAAAACTTCATTCCATCTGTGCCCCATCTGTCTCACTCTATGGAGCATCTTGAGGTTTTGGCCATCTCGGGCTCTGTCTGCCTGCAGGCTGTGGGCAGGCAAGCTGTTAAAATCCCAGGCAACAAGAGGAAGAAAGTGGTTGACTGAAGAAACTCCTTCGGTGTTTTGTGCTCCCTAAACCAATTTTTTTTCCTCAGGTCATGTCTGAGCTGTGGCCTGTCCTTCCACACTCAATCCTCCTAAAAAAAAAAAAAAAAAATAGTATGCCGGTCTCATACAGCAAGCATCTTCTACAATTTATGTTTATTTCCACGTGCCAAGAGAAGACAGAATGAATGACAGGCTCACTCACTGTCAGCTTTTCATGTGGTATTTCACAGTTAACATACACATCAAGCTTCTGTACACATAGCTGCTTGACATAAATGCCCAGAGGTTTATTTTTCAGCCTGCCTAATCCTCTTTCCGATCTTTTGGATTAGTGATATGCAGCACAGAATTCAGTACTTAAGGTTTTAAGTTGTCAAGAAACTGTGTTACTAAGTTGACGTCTGCCGAGAAAGGCAGCCCAGGTAACATTCTGAATGACTACTCTTAGAATCATGTATATAAACTAATAGCAACAGCAGCAACAACAGGAAAGCATGCAAGCTTGGAGGGGAAAAGTGAGCCTCGAATAAAGGATACTGCCAAGATTTAGCAATGACCTTGAAGATTCAATGCTGTAGGAGAACTGCATGACCAGAGCATGTAACGCCCTGCAACACCCTGTCCTTCTGCCAGACACTAAAGGAAGGAAAAGTCATCTCAGAAGACCCTGCTAATGGCTCTCCAGCCTTTTACACAGTCAATGCAATACAAAAATGTAGAAAATAGGGGAGCCTCTGCATAATTACTCATTCATAGGCATTCTGAGTTTGCTGCTCTGCGGCTAACCCTGGCGTCAATCTCAGAATGCTTTCTGGAGTATATATCTATAAGGATGCATACCTGTTTGCAATATCCCCAGTATAAATAGCTGGGCTATTCGTGACTCAGCTCAAGTCAAAACTTGACCCAACTGATCAGGAGCCTTCGGTGCTCACCATGTCTGCAGATCATCCTCTGACGTGGCTGTAACAGAAGACTGCCTCTCCTCCCAGATGGAGCAAGAAATCACCAGGGAAACAAAAGCCACAGGAGGAGTGCTCAAACACTTACACAGCAGCCAGAGCGCATCTGCTTGGGCAAGTTCCCTACCTCAGGGCAGGTACAGACACATCCATGGGCAGAACCCCCTGGTCAGGCAAGCTCCCTCCTGCAAGCCGCTCCTGGCATCAGGATGCTGTGGAGGGATTTGAGCCATTCACACCCCCCAGTGCCTCTGCTTCAACCAGCTGCCCTAAACTGAAGCAGACCCATTCTATGGGGAGTCACCCATACTCTCTTTTCTGCACTCATTTATAACCGTGCGGTCTACAGCTTTCAGTTCCTGTTGAAAAAGGAAAAGGAGATTCTGATTCTCAAGTCTCTTGACAGAATACGGTTTCCAGGTTTAAAAAGGGCTCGAGTGTATATAGCAGGATTTGGGGTTAGAAATCTTAACTCTGCATTCCTGACACACTCTGGTGAGCTGCCACAGCAGTGAGAAATGGGGCACCTTGTAACACAGCTGGCTAACGCCCTGCTGCTCTCCATCCGTGAAGCCCATTGCCACAGTGCAGGATAAGCACAGGCTCACCTCCCTGTTTCTGAAAGGACTTCCAAAGCCACCTGGGTCCAGAAACCAGGAACTTCTCTCTGCCACATCCCCCTCCTGTGATCTGAGAGCTGTTTGTAGGCACACTCACTGGTGTGGGCACCACATACCTGGAGACCGAGTCTGACTCTGGTCCTGAGCCGAGCAAAGGGGCCGCTACGTGGAGATAAAAGAAAGAAAAGGCCACAGCTTGGGTGCAAAGTCGAGGAAAGAGGGGAGAGGTGCTCGTTCGGGAACTCCAGAGGATAAGGGACATCTTCTTTTGTTGAAATTATGCATTGCATCTAATGGCAGATGCTGTTATTTATCTACAAGGTTCTAGCGAGGTGATATTAAGAAATCCCCATCAAGAGGTTTCCACCATGCAAAGAAAATGAGGGATTTTACCACAAAAATAAGAATCATACACTTGGTTCCTTTCTTCTAGGACACCTCTCTAGCAGAGGCTGGCAGCACCCTGTGTGCTGTGCTCACCCAGCAGCACTAACCTGTCCTTTCCTGGCAAACTCTGTTCATACCCCGGCTGCAAACAGTCCTGCGGGCAACAACAAGAGCAATGCATTTCAGCATCATTTGCTGCTCGGTGAAACAAAAGAAGCTGCTGAAGGAAAACAAACAAACTCACATGCATGTTTCTTCCACATTGCTACTGACTGTTTCCACATGGCAAGTCTAAGCAGCTCTGATTTGGCTGCCAGGAGATGTATTTGGACAGCCAAAAAAGTTACTCCAACCTTTTGGATGCTGCCCCCACAGTTTGAGTGCAAGAACATTTTATCCATCTAAACATTACTGGCATACGCAAAGGAGGTTGGTGTTGCTTCAGTCAGTATTTGTCCTTCTCCAGACCATCCCAAGATGGGGGTTTCTGTTGGTTTGCAGTACAGTACTTGCTACATTTGGAGGGCAGATGTGTCAAGCTAAGCACTTCAGACCCTTGCCCAAACCAGAACCGAGCAAGGTCGGGAGACTGGTGGACATCGCAGGAGTACAACATAATCCTACTGGTGGTCCTGCCAGAATGACTGATTACTAATACTTTCAAAAACCCCACAAACAACTGTTTATTTCAAGCCCTGAGAGATGGTAACTCACTGCTTCTGTTATTTCTGTGGCAACAAGATTTGGGGGAAGCATTTTCGATGAACAGGACAACTTTTGAGTCAGCAATACGCTGCAGGCAAAAAAGTATATGTGAGCATTTAGAGGAATCACTTGGGGGCTTTTTGTTTTAAAGTGCCAAGCTTAACATCCAGCAGGACGTTTCCTGCTCTGCTCTAACAAGAAATGGGGAAGATGACTCCAGACTGCTGCATCACAACAGCTGACTCAACTCTGCTGCACACGGAGCCTGACTGCTGTCACTCACATTGATCAGACTTCCAAAAGTGCAGGAGCCAGAAACTCGAGTAAATAAAACGACCATTCCACCCCAGGACCCACATTTAAATATACACATGCCCAGAATGCTCCTACACAATACACAGTGAAGACTGTCATCCACATACGGGAACGGTTTAGATGGACTACTGATGGCACCCTTCTATTATAACATTTTTCCAAATTAATGTCATAATACAGCTGTGGACATACAGGTGTAATCTACAACAAGATAGAAGCTATTGCTTCTCCTTCCCTCTTTATTTCTGTTGAAAACAAAAGGAAACTGCTTTTAACGTGGACTTAGCCTTTCGGAACACAAACACTTGCCAACTCCTCTGGACGGTGTTTTCCACTTCCTTTGGAGCTCAGCTGTCTAGAATTGGAAGTTATGCTTTCTTTGTTAAAAGAGCACTTTGTAAATAATTGATAAAACCAATAATGTCTGAATTGTTTTCCCTTGGCTCCTTACAGCCAAGAGAATCATACACAAATAATACATCTGTAGGCTTAAGTACAAGTCTCCGGTCAGAACATGGCAAATCCTCACGCTCCCCACCCCCCCACCCCCACCCCCACCCCCAATCCATATGTGTGCTCACAAATATGAAAGGAAACATTTTTGGACAACCCTACACAGCTCAAGCGATGCGTACTACGTTACTATGCCACAAAATTCACTTGTTTGGTACACAAATGCTCCCGAGCTTGCCGGGTAGACTCAATGTTCTCGGAGCAGATTACCTTGCTTTACCTTCACCGGAAGCCTAATAAGTGCCTATTTTTTAGGGTCTGAAGTGAAAGTTGGCCCTCAGTCTGTGACCTTGGCAACAGATGCTCATCTAACACTCCAGAGACATCAGGCTCAAAGCACCGACCCCACTGAACTGATGAGGGAAATTCCTGCCGGTTTCAATGCAGCCTGAACCTCACCCAACACAAGCCCTGCAGCTCAGGGCTGTCACACGGGCTCTGGCAGAGGAGCAACACTGATTGCCTCCAGCTCTTCCGTTTTGCTGGAGATTAGCACTAGGACCAAAGGGGCAACAAGAGCAACTGTGCAGCCTTTCTTCGGCCCCCCAAGTTCACAGCACTAACATGCTGGATTGTGCCAGCCAGCTTCACGCACGGGAGCTGAGGAGCCAGCAGCTGCTGGCTGCTGTCGCTGTTATGACAACCTCCAGCAGAAGGGAGATGAGCTACAGGCACCAACACCTTCTACCACGGCTGCTGAATCCAACACACTCCTCAGAGCGACAGAATGCATACCCTCCAGGTGGAAGAGAAGGCGGCAGCCACTCAGCCACTGAAACACAAAGACAAATGCTTGAAGGCTGTATATGCTTGGATCTGCCAAAACCAAAAGGGCCAGGATCAGAGAGAAGAAAGAAGCTGTAAGATCAATTTCTTTTTCTTCAGGAACCCCCAGTCTGCACAAAACACCACCTTCCCGCTTCTGTTCAGCCCTACCGAAATAAAAGCATGCTAATGCACTTCAGTGAACCTCCAGTGCCCTTCTGAGGCTTCTGGAAAAAAAAACCAAACATATTGCTAAGTCATGGATGACACACTTTGCTTTAGTCTGAAAGTCTACAAATAACTGGACGCAGACATCATAAAACTACCACCGAATCTGACACAACTGGCAGATGTCACACAAAACGGTCTCAGACGAGGAAGGGGCAGGGATCATCAGGGAAATTGGTTTTGCATGGACAGGAGTTACCTCCTGATACACACTACACAAACTTTCTCTAGACAGACTGGAGTTAAGACCGTTATAAATGATCGCATCCAAATTTAGTCATAAACAAAATTTCCAATTTATTAAATAAATAAATAAAGATAAGCAAAACCAGCGCTGCACAGACCGGGAGCCCCTGCTCTACCTGGCCCGCACCGACTGGTTTCCCTCCTCAGTATTTATCCTCTCTCTTCTCGTACATAGTTATAACCTTTAATACATATTCATAGGATTGCCGGGAAAAGGGTGGGTTTATGGAGATCTTTCTCGCGCATGCCCTCTTTGACTGCTGGGGTCTTTTCTGCCCCTCTCTGGTGGTCGTGGGATGAAGTAAACACTCTTCCTCGGCCTGCCCTTTTGGTGACCCCGAACTTCGCGCATGCGTCTTACAAACAACTTCTTTTTGGGCCCGGATAACCGTAAACAACACTTAACAGAACCAGTTGGACCGGCCCGTTAGAACACGGAGTCAGGATGGCTTTACAAATACCAAAGAGAGCTATTTACACATTGTGTCACCCTGCCCCCTCAAACCTGCAGTTATACAAAAACAGTTCAGTCAAAAAATACATATAAAAAGAGCAATATTTTAAACTTGTTTTACGCTGTGCAAAACCATATGCTGAGGTAGGTGAAAATGGACTAAAAAGTCCTAACATTATTTTATAACAACACGAATCATGTAAACTTGTTTCACAAGACCGTGGGTGCTAGGTGATCTCTAACTGTATTTCCTTTACCATCAAAAATTTTCCATGCAACTATAACTTTATTTCCAGTTCCTTCAAGGCACTTTCTTCTGAAGTTTTTGACAACTTTAAAACCATACTTCAAATAGAGTCAATAAAATGAGATTAAATCAGAAGATTTTAGTCTGTTGTGGTGACACACACCTTCAGGATCAAAGAACTCCCACTAGCACTAATGTAGAAAACCAAAGCAGTGCCAAACACCTGATTTACCTCTCATCTTGCACTAGCAATGCCTACATTTTCAGAAGTCTTTCTTCAACTCCATTTCCCTACACCAAAGCAGGATGCTAACTTACAGACAGTTTCACTCGGAACACAAATAACGAAGCGATTAAGAAGGGTGAGTGCAGAAGCCCACAGTACATGTATAAGGAGCAAGAGACTGCTGGGCTCTGCAGATGACAGTTTTGTACCATCCAGAATTTGCACACGCAAGTGTCCGAGAAAAAACTGTCTTCAGCTGGGGACACAGAAACAAAGGAGTTTTATGGCTCCAAGCAAGTAAACTTCACGCCTGCTCATAGAGGCAAAGGGAGGCACATTCCCAGGTGCATTCCAGGATAATCGTACAAAATTCTGCTGTTACAAGGAACTCCTCTGTCACAGGGCCACAGCCTGTCAAACGGCACAACTGTGGTCAGCCTTCAAGGCTACACCTACAGGGCTCAACAAAACAGGGCCACAGACAGGTTTCTGGCCCCGAGGCTAAGGGGCACAGGCTGCCCTGCCCGAGCTCCCGTGGGGCCCAGTGGCCCCCAGACGCACCCATGAAGGGATCCAACCCTGGGCCAGTGAATGACCACCAGTGAGAACAGCCCCTTGTGTGCCACCACCCGCCCCATCCAGACACTCGCACAGGCCAGCAGCACACCAGGGATTGGCTTGGAAGAACGGGTGAGCAGCATCCAAGCTCATTCCTTTAGCAGCACAGGTACAGTCTGAGAGGACCTGGGGACTTTGCCTGAGAAAGTGCAAAACCCTGAATGCTGAATTAGATACCACACACTGACGCTACTGTGGTGTAGAGGTCACATGGCAAAAAAAACCCACCCTCCAGACGGGACAGATAGCTTGGCCCATGCAAAACGTGAATCTGCCGCAGCCTTGCTTCTCCTCAAAGTATTTGAAACGGCCCAAAAGGGATATCAGAAACCAAAATCTGGAGGATTATATGCAGAGCACAGCAGAACAACATATGCTGACGCATGCAGTTGTATGTAGGAGTCAGGAAAAACCTAGGGGGGAAGCAAACTGAAGGAGGATTCAGATTTATGTTGCATTCGCGACAGTATAAGTGGTCTGTTGCAGCTCCATGCCGTTCACACTTACAGTTAATAATAACTAGCAAGTCCCCTCCAAGACCCACTGCAATAAGATGAGCGCTTAATAATAGCCCAGAACAATAATCTTTAATCATGCTTCATGTTGTAAAAATCCCAGTGTCAGGCTTTCATGTAATTGTTTTGCAGAGAAATCACTCTATAACTGTGGAGTTATAAAGTGGGTATGTCTATTCAGCGCCGGGCGCATGGGGGATCGCTCCACCACAAGCATGCGCGCCGTTTGCAGCTCCCGTCCGGCCTATATGTTACAGAATAGTGCATGTTCATAGAACGCCTGTACGTATACACAGTCTACCCCCGCCTCCCCTCGCTTCTCATGGTGATCAGGTCTCCTCCCCTTGCGCCTGCGTATTGAGCTCCTTTGGCCTTGTTCGGTGGTCGCAGATTTACGGGCGGGGTCGCATAGATGAAGCATCTCCTCTTCCTCGCTGATGCACTTTTCACCCTGTTGCTCTGCGCAGCCTCAGTTGTTTCCCTGGGCCCTGGCCAAACCACCAGGCCAGTTTGTGCTAGAATCTAGGATGATTTGTTGCTGGAACATACAACTTCAAGGACTATAAGAAACTTCTCTTTGGGCTGGGAGATAGTTGCCTAGCAACGTTATCAGCACCTGGTATGTCTTTTTCGAACAGTCCCATACGCCTCCCCTTGGTTTTGCGCAGGCCTTGCACCATCAGTCTAGGATTGTTTAGACTCCCCGTCTCAGTAATTACACCCTTGATAAGCTAATGGGAGTCACAGGTGTTAACAGCAACAAAAGCAGGTGGCAAGGGCAAGCAGACCAGAAAGAGCTCTACTTTTTTAGACTGGAGAGGCAGTTTAGAGGCAGAAACACAAATCATGAGAAGATGCAGACAGGGAAGCATGCCTGTAACCTTCCTTGTACAGTTTTACAAATTCCACCTGAACACTTTAAGGAAACCTGGGATTCCAATGCAGAAAAAAAACCTTCACCCCCAGCCTGTCACCCCCTAAAACTCACTCCCAAGGGGCAAAGCCCACGCAGGTACAGGCCACGGCGCTGGTGCACGGTCTGAGGGCAGCCAGTCTCGTCGCCCTCCCCCTCCCCAGCAGCCAAAAGAGAGATTCCCCTGAGCCCCTGACAAGAGGCCCAACACAAGAACCACTGCAGCAAGTCAGCCCCAAGGCCCCTTCAGCTCAGCACACCCCCTGCAGCAGTGGCAAAGCCTCCCAAAACGGGTAAACCCAGCAGAGCGGCACAGCTGCCGTTTTCTCAGAAGAGCTTCCCAACATCCAATGTGCTCTTCTTGCCTGCCAGAAACTAACCTGAAAACAGATCCCAGACCTGAAAGAAAACAGGATGGGCTGCCTTATTTACTCAGGAAGGAGACTTTTGCTTACAAAAATGCAGAGGTGCAAACATTTCTTTTGTATTTCCACCAGACACACACAGGCTACGGACCTGCTGGCCCTCCAAGACCTCAGACAAAATAAAGCTAGAATTTCCTGTCACAGGAACCCAATGTACATTAGTTTGGAGCTGCTGAAACTTGGACAGCAATACATGGCGCATCCCCAGCCAGGTCTGTTTGTGATCCTCGGGCCCCGAGGGGAAGTATTTTGAGTATCAACAACCCGTGAATGGAACTGCTGCACAGAAAAGGAGGGAAGTGCTATTTGCACATTTACTAGAGTGAAATACTCTGGTGTTTGTTGTTTTGGACAGCCAACTGGAAAAAAAAGATATACAACTGTCACAGCTACATTGGCAGGGATTTTGTTACTCCTTTCCTCTCTGTTTTTAAATTCTAGAAATAAATTCAAACATTTAATTAGACTCTGATGCCTCCAAACTTTGCCAATGGAGGGATGGAGCCTTGTGGTATTTGTGGCTTTTTAGAATGCACCAAGCAGTTAAACACAGATCCCAGGAAAAAAGGTAAATAAATCACCAAATATAAAATAAAGCACCCGCCACCTTTCCAGCTCGACATAAATTCCACACCGTCTTACACTGACAATAGTCACGGGGAGTGTTCTGGGTGGCTTCTGCAAGCTTGAACTCACCACCAAGAAAAAACGTTGTCTTTTATTTTACAAATGAGGCATTGGAATTACTGCTCATCAGCAATCCATAACATCCCCCACTGTCTATTGCTGCTATCTCCCCTATTAGCAAGAACCTCAAGAGCATTTCCAGTGCAGGCCAGGGGCACCGAGTCATCTATATCCAGATCTGCTGTAATCTCCCAGATTCCATAAAGGGTCACAGCCCCTGCTAGACGGAGCACCCGAATCAAACATGGGAGAACTGATTTCTGTGCCCCTCTGCCACAAACCTTGGCCAAGCTGCCTCAGTCCTGAGGCCCAGCACATGCGCATCTGCTGCTGCCCAGCTGCAGATGGCAGCTCCTTCAGGCCCAGTACTTCATGCCCTTTCAGCTGGGTGCTCTGCTTTCATCTCCTCCTCCATCAAACAGGCATCGTGACTTTTGCTTTCCCTGGAAAGTCTTCCGAGAGCTAGCTTGTGCCTGAAATGCAGATCTATTATTTTATATGGACTACAGAAAAAGGCATTTCCTCCCTTGAAACGCTACTCTGGGACCAAGGCGAGGGCCCAGCTGCAGCCCAGGACTGCCTGACAGGCTGCTCAGCCTGCTGTGCCGGGTCGCACGACCTGGTGTACGGCAACGCAAGCGATCCTTGCCCCCCACCCCAGCCTGTTTCCAAAAACTGTATCCCAAGAATTGGAGACAAGGAAAAAGATGCCCTGAACACGGAAAGAGCATCCTCAACTGCTGCTGGGCCTTGGGAACACTCTCCTCTGGACTATCTGGCCATCCCCAGGGAGGGCACGTCTGTGCCGCGTGGCCCGAGCCAGGCAGCCCCTGTGGTGTGAGACCGAGCACTGTGCTGGCTCTGCCAGCCTGCACCCCGACGGGTGCACCTGTAGTTGGGGAACACTGAAGGAAGGAACACTCTTTGTTGCAACACAGGTCCCAGGGTAATCAGTCCAGCCCAAATAATTAGCCAAGCACACTTGGTCCTGGAGTTCCTACTGCATACAGAGCCAGCTTAAGCCTCTCGAGGCTCGGAAGGCAGACTCCCCTTCGACAGCATTATCCCCAGGCTCCAACCTATCCAAGGAAGGTGACGCCAAAACTTTCAGTAGGTTTCATAATTCAGCTATTTTCAGATCTTTGTGCTAAACTAGAGATCTGCATTTTCCTAAATATGATTTCAAAAAAAGAACAAAGCACCTCTCTCCCCCTCCAAAAACAAACCCAAACCCAAACCAAAACCAAAAACCTTCTGCAATCCCACTGACACATCAGGGCTGATCTAAAGTGCTCTGCCCCAGCTCTAGAAGCAGGCTGAAAGATTGCTTACCAGTCCAGGCACAGCAAGAGCTGGCTGCTCCTCAAGGGACGGGGTTCTCAGGGCCAGCAGGGCCTGTCCAACCTCCCCAGTAAGGCAGCGGGGCAGCCCCAGAGCTGGCTACAAGTCCAGACCACCAGGCAAGCCCATGGTGGCAGCACAGGTCCGATACCGAGCCAGGAAACTCAATCAGGATCACGGCCAGTGATTGTAGCCAAGGTCAGACACAGTCCCACGGTAGCCAGGCAAGCCCACACTTGACAAGAGCCCATAAAAAGCCAACGTGCTGGGGCCTGTGGCCAGGAAGTCCAGTGCTCCCACAGCACTGCTCAGAGCGGGAGGGAGAGTCCCAGGCTGAGCTTAAACAGAGCTGCTGGGCTGCGGGCAGGGTGAGGGGGGACCCCGGTGATGTCTCCCTGAAATTTTCTACTCTGCTCATTCTGCTGAAACAAGAACTTGTAAATTGAACAATGACAGGGACAGTTACTGATTTAGGAATGTTGTGGTCAAAAGAAGCAACCTGGAGATAAGGGTGTGAGTTGCTCCAACTTTGCATAACTGATGCATGGCTTGCTAAGGACTGTACCCCTGAAAAGGAGCAAACGGGAACATCCTGACCCACAGGGGCTAGAGGCTGGATGATTGTCTGACAAGCCTGAACTCAGCGAAGAAGGGGGTGGCGGAGAGACCCTGACCACTGACTCCATTAAGACCAAGGAGGAGGACCCTGACCCCCCCCTTTTTGAGTTTGCACAAAAGAACGAGAAGACGCTGTCACTTTAAATCGAGGCGAGGCATGTTGTTAAGCCGTGCGGGACAAAGTGATAATAAACTACCCAATGGTCATGACAGTAAAGGTGTATGCCTGAAGTTTGAAGTGTTGAAATCCCCTGCAGTCCTTTGGTGTGGGGTGCTGACTCTGTGGAATTACCACCTAGCACCTTTCTATGCCAGACATGGAATAAATAAATAACCTCTGCTCTGTGCCTCCTGCGTACTGGCTAAACAACCCCACCTGAGGGACAACACCAGGAGAAGCTGATCAGGGTAATGAAGGCTGTCACTGCCCTCAGGGCTTTGGCACTGAAGGTTCCCCACAGAGGAGAAGGCGGCTTTTAAAAGGTGGAGTATTCCCCTGTAACGATGAGGCAGGCAACTCTACATAACAGGCACTGGATACTGTAAATAGAACTAAAAATCTAACGTATAACATGGAATCACCCTCGTACTAATCCCGAGGCCCTCGCTTGCACAGACAGTTCAAACTCCTTTCCAAATCCTGCAGACGTGTGAGAAGGACCCATATTCCCCCCACTTCACCATCAGTGACGCTCCCAAAGAAAGGACGGGCAGGGCAGCGTCCAAGTAAAGCTTAAGCAGGGAGTGTTTCTTCGCTGAGCTTTCCGAAGTATCTGGGAGAAATTTGCCTGTCAGTTTTGGGGACTCAGAAAATGCGGGATACCTTTAAAGCACAGATTAAACTTTGCTCAGAAAAGTACAACAAGAAGACCAGTTGCATTCGTTTTACAACACGTTCCTGCTCGCCCAGTACTGTATCTCCTTTATCCACTTGGAGCGAAGTCGATCTTTGCACTAAGCACAGGTGATTTCATAGAGAAGCATAAACTGACACACCTTTACGATCTGAAAATTTTACAGAAGTTCTAGTAATGTACCCAAAACTGAGGTGTTTCAGTGTCTGGGCTAGGCTCCCTCTCTTCAGTAAACACGTATCTTAATTCCAACACAGGACAAAACCCATCTATAAATTTCCTCTTGTCAAAACGAAACTGTTCCAATTCTACTGTTGGCTCCTATTTAAGACATTAAACCGTGCAAGTAAGAAGTAACTGTAACCAATCCCTCCCACCCTGCTACAAACCATGACCCCAGACGGTCCTTGGAGCAGACCACACCAGACCCTGTTTCATTCCAGCCACATCACTCTAGCACAAGCCCTGCAAAGCCATTTAAAATGCCATCAACAGGTTTATCAGCCATAAAAGCAGAATCCAAGAGCTCTTAAACCAGTCTGACAACTGACAAGGTCATGCTTCCATCACTGAGGACAGCACCATAACTAAAAACAAAAGAGTCTGTATTGTTCTTAAACCTGAGAGGCTGCAAGAAAGCAGGGAAGTTATGAGCATGGCTTCTGTAACATCACTATCGGTACGATTTCCCGCCTCCTGGTACGATGATCAAATACCATTTGGATTTCAGATGAGAAGTCATGTGATGGTTTTAAGCCCTGCCGGGACCGGAGACCACGTTGCCGTTGTCCCTCCTCCACCCTCAGCCGGTCAGGCTGGAAGTGAGGCACAAACCCGGGGTTAAAGTAAGAAGAAAGTTAATACAACAGTGTAATAAGCAATCTGAACAACAACAGTAGCAATGATAGCAACAATACACAGCAATAACAGTGAACAAGACAAAAGACATACAGAGAAATACCGCAGTGGTTACAGACAGCTCGCTCGCGATGCTCCCTGCCACCAAAGCCACAAAGGAAAAAGTTCCCGCGCTCCCGCGCCCGGACCTGACGTCAGCGTGGTATGACTAACCCGCCTGGAGATCCCTTCCCCCTCTGCTGGGGAAACTTAACCCTAACCAGGACAAGTCATCACCACACTACATTAGGTAGAGTATAAAATCTTATCATCAGATTCTCAACTGGTTTAAGGCAGTGGATTCTGCTGAAGTCAAGGGAACCAAACACACCACATGAAACAAATCTTTCAGTGTGCCTCAGACCTGAAAAAATAGCTAGAAAAATGTTCACAATCTTTAATACAAATTCTCAGCATTTCCCACAATCTCTCCACATTGAGCAACAGTAGGACCCTCACATCTACTTTCCATATATTTCTTACTTAACATTAGTTTTTAATTTAAAAAGGGGCAACTGATTAGTAAGATTTTCATAGCTATTCACAAAAATTAATAAGCAAATACATTGGTTCCCAGATGTAAATTACTTGTCTAATTTAAAGACTATCAAAGACTATTTGAAGACTCTCAAAGCGCTATAAAACGCAATCGACACCTTTACCTACTACTGTAGGAAACAGCAGACAAGCTTCAGGAGATGAGCGAGGGTGCAGAGGATAGGCTAGGGTAGACAAATAAAAAAACCTCATGAGTTCTACAGAAAAATGAGTAGCAGCCCACAGCATTGGCAGACAACAGACTTTATTCCCACTTCCTTCTCCCATTCTTTTTTCCTATTCTTTTTTTATGTAAAGGAAATAGTTTTCCATTGTGAAACACACTGTCAGAGATTTAGTGGAGGCCAGAAGTTTACGTGAGTTCAAGAGAGGATCAGCCAAATTGTAAGACATGTGCCAACAATACCACT
The DNA here is from genome assembly GCF_965140245.1 of Athene noctua. NCBI lineage: Eukaryota > Metazoa > Chordata > Aves > Strigiformes > Strigidae > Athene > Athene noctua. The sequence continues at coordinate 82,896,017 of NC_134077.1, forward strand.
AGAGAAAGGATCTGCATCATGTTGAAATGCAAACAGCTGTTTTGATAACGACACCTATTATTGACTAAATTTGTCTATTACCCTGTTGTAGAGTTACTCACATTGAGAAGAGTCAGTGCCGTGCAAGAAACACAACTTGCAACACTTTGTGCTTTGAGAGAACCATGGCCCCTGAGCTTACAGCCATGAAGTCTCACAGCTGACATGTTTCAGCTGAGCACCGACGAGTTCTGAGGTGGACTGCTGACCGGAGTCAATGCTCACAGCTGATGTAGGAGCATATGAGAAGCTTTACTTACTTGCCTTTAACTGATGCTCCAATACTAGTTTGATTACCCTTCATACAAAATCCTCCTTCAAATGCAGGTTTTGTTCTTTTCAGATTGAACACATGAGCAGAAGTCAAACCTGCACAACCACTGAACTCGGCACAAATTTTTCAATACACTTTAGCAGCATCAGAAATTGTCAAGTGTCTTTTAGAAAGCAAATGCTTTATTCTTTGAAACTTCTTTGGTTTGCAAATATTAGTAATGCTGCACCACAGACTCTCACTTAGTCACTCCTGTTCTTCCTGAGACTGTTATGCAACTTAGTATTTCAAAAAGTACCATCGTATCTGTGTATTTGAGCCAGGTTTTCCCCTTTGTAAAGTCTGACCATAGGCAAAAGCTGCAAGTACTACAAAACCAGGCCGCCTTGCTTGTTCTGGCCAAAGAGAATGAGATTAAGCGCTATTAAAAAATAAGACTATTGCCTACTTTTAAGTATCCATGAAGTTATGAACATGAACGGTATGATGGATTGCAGGCATCAATACCTGAACACAGACATGCAAAATGTCCATCAATTGAATTCCAGACTCTATGATTTAATTGCTGGGCAACTCCCCAAGGAAAAAACGTCTATTAAAAGCCAACAGTAAGCCAGAAATCTCTTTTCATTTCACATGGCAAAAATATACAGTGAATCCTGAAAAAAGGAATAGATATTAGACAGGGAAAGCCCGTACAACTCTAGGCCAGGCAACAAAACGTTGTAGTGCTGTGATTACTTTTAAAACTTATTTCATCAGAATAGTTAGACAAACACGGAAACATTTGCAACAGCAACACCTGGGTCAGTTTAAAATCTTGCTAACGCTGAAGTACAAGTCAGGAAAAAATAAGCATGTGGGGAGGGCACTCTATACACGTACATACACTCCACAATGCCAAACAGCACTCCTAAGGGTGTCTGCCAGTAAATTGAAATAGGAGCAGAAAGGAACCATGTCCATACTAAGGCAGCAAGCAATGTAGTAAACTAAAGATCACTGCAACCAGTGCCATGTTAAAAGAAAAGAAAAAACAACATAAAAACCCAACCCAAAAACCTGAAAGCAACCATCACTGTGCATGTCATAAGCATGAAGTGATTTTAACCTGACGACTACCCTGCTCTAATCTTTAAGCATCGTTAACTTTTCCACATTTTTAAAGCCTAAGGTGATTATTTTCAATGACCTACTTGTAGTGGCAGCCTAGGTGGCATTCTGGAGAACAGCACAGCGTCCACAGCTTCTACAGGACAGCGCAGGATGATTAAGCATTCCACTTCTAGGGGAAGAAAAACAAAAAACCACACCAGCACTCGTTTACTCAACTGAAAAGCTTATTACCTGCACGTCCAAAGCAACGGGCTACAGGAATACCGAATGCAAAGCAAACCAGAGCCATCTGGAATACGTTGTATTCTCAGCTGAAAGTTGAAAATCTTTCCTTTTATATTATAAACAGCGTTCGGATGCAGAGAAACGGTTTTTAGAGTGACGTCTGCAGAGCTCTGAGTCATGAATTAAAATGCCTTCCTAAAAGATAAGTCTTAGCCCTTCCTCTGGAGGGAGTGAAAAAAAAAAAAAACACCAAAAAACACCAGACAAGCCACCCAGAGAAGGAGGAAGTCAGGCAACACCAAGGGTTTTTTCCCAGCGAGAACACAATCCTGAGAGAACAAGATGCTTTTGCTGTCAGAATAGAAATCCAAACAGAAACAATTCACCTTTCCCTTTGAAAAGTTGCTTTGGAGTCAAGATCTACTTGTTTTCTCTCCCAAGCATGAAACCCCTCTTCAGTTTAAGACTGTCTGCAAAATACTGAGTGAAGTAGAAATTAGGTGCACACACTGGAACATGTACAGAATCTTACTCAAAAAAACCCCCAACACAATCGTACCACACTGGCTAGAAATCCTTTCAGTGTTCTGATGAAAAGGTGACTTGTACCTAGCAATTAAAGTGTTTGCGGCCAAAACCAACAAATGATGTTCCAATCAAATGTAAGTTTAATAATAAAATTTTCTTTTTAATTGATGTCTTAAAAAAAGCTGGAGAAGGAAACAGGGACAGAAATGAAAACCCATTCAGGGAGTCAATGGATAGACTGTCACCACGCAGTCTAAACGTGCCAGCTGCCGATCATCTATTCAGAACAAGCGAGTCAATAGCGGCACGCTCCCTGGCAGAGGGGAGGCCGTCCCTCTCCCCTTTAATAGGCTCAAGCAAGAAGCTCTCACAGTGTTTTGGGCTAAGACCCAGCTAGCAGAAGGCAGCTTTTCTGTCAGACAAAGCAAGGCAAAACCAGGATCTAGTACAGCAACCTCCTGTTAATCCTGACCCCCTTCTTCAAATCTCCTTTCTTCGTCTGGTGACGGGAAGGCAAAGCATGTCCTGTCCCTGTGAGCCCGCGCTGTCCCCTGCCTGTCCCTGTGGGAACAGCAGGCACCTGTGATTCCTCTCCAAAGCCATTTACACCGAGATCGGCTGAGCAGTGTATTGTGGAAGCATAAGCTGCAGCGGACATGATTTGGAATCAAGTTATTTTTTGCCCATCATGACAAAATAAAACCAGCAATTCCTGGCTTTACAGAAGTTGACCCAAAGAGTCGCTCCCAGCACCTCTCAGGTTTTTCTGTCACAGAGAACTGATGCAGCCAAAAGAGTGTCGACTCTAAGAGGACAATGCCGCACTCCACAGGCAGCACGGGCAGGCAGGCACGGGCAGCGCACGATGGCCGTGCCCGCAGCACCACTTGGTGGTGAAAGCGAGCGGAGTCACTGCTGACGCCAAGGACGAGTTTAACACCAGCCTTTTCTTCAGGCTGGCTTTTTGGCATTTTACCCTCTGAACATGAGTAGGTCTGGTCTGCCGGACCTCGCTTGCCAAATACCCTTAGAGTGCCTTTACCGTGAGAAAGCGTATCGGCCAGGCAGCTGAAGTCCAAGGGAGATGAACCTCAAGGCCAGCAGAACCAAAGGCTGCTGAGTACCAAACAGAAGCTTTCAGATTCTCCAGCGCTCTACCCCCTGGTTTCTGGAGACACAGCCTGAAGCAGTGTTTAAACAACCGGTCCAGCTTAGTACCTGCCTCTACTCCAAAGAACAGCAATCTCTGGGCTCACGACCTGTAGGTTATACAGACCTGGGCCATCAACAAAGGCAACAGATGGAGAAAAACTGAACACTGACAGCAGCTGAAACACAACTATTACTTTCCCATCAACCAGTTACAAAACTAACTTGTGCCCTTGCGTAACAGAACGCAGGAATTAACAAAAACAGAGCCTTTTATTCCCAACAGACTAGTGTGTCTTTACAAGAAAGTCACAACGATTCCAACTGACAAAGTCAGCGTTATCATTACCAATGCACCTTTCCCCAAGAGGAAATCCTTGTCTTTTACCACATGTCAATGGCAAGAGTGTGCAAACAAAACAAAGAAACCAACAACCCACACCCAAACCCACCCACACCCACACCCCAAGAGCTCTACTTACATTATAAATATAAATATATATATATATTATACATATATATATATGAGACACATCTTCATAGATGACAACTGCATCAATTTATACTTCAGGTCCTTCTCCTCCTGGAACCAGCTGAAAAGAATAAGACAGTTTTGTGTTAGTGCCATAGACTTCAGTTTTACAAACCCACATGTGACAGTTCTCGCTTTACAACTTTGTAGCAGATGGAGACTTTGTGGTAGATCACAAAAGTGGTTTTTAGATTCAGTATTATCTTCCTCTCCCAACAGAGGAAGTCAGTTACCGTCAGAGAAGCGCAGGCCAAAAAGAATATCACAAAGAATGTTTAGCAAAACACAAAGGAGTTCCTAGGTAACACACATCCTGGTTTTTGTCCTTGCTATTCACCTCAAGGAGATGAGTCTGCCTAGAAACATTACAGCTCGTTTTTAGAAAGACAAAGAACACGCTCCCTTTCAGGAACAATTTCTCCAACTGCCAGTTCTTCCCCAGACTGTCGCTACACTGGGAAGTTGGTCTCCTCTTTCCAACTTCTACTGCTAAGCAGAGCCCAAAAACTAAGAGCGAGCCTGAACCCCTCTACAGGCAGCAGGGAGTAAGTCAGCATAGCATTTCCCTGTGAAGAAAGTACAGAACTGAACAACAGAAAAGGAAATACAAAAGGCAAAACAACAATAAAGGAAAAAAGAGGAGGCTAAACATTCCTTTTACTGATATATGCTTAATAATTAGCTGAGCACTTCTAAAGACAAAGAGCGCTGCTGCTTTTGGCACCAAAGTAAGGAAAAGTCTAAAGCACAGTCCTCCTGATGTGGGAAGACGTGTCCCCAAAAGAGACCCAAGATCTAATGCAGAAACGCCTCTACGCCTTGCTGAAAATTTGCACACTAAGAATCACCAGCTTCTGCTTCAAGAGAACACACCAGCAGCTTCACTGCACGCTAGTCATTTCAGCCCATACGAGAAGTCAGAACAGGCACTATCCTTTTAGGATGCAGCACAGCCATTTCTAAGCCTTTTTTCGGCTTTGGTTAAGTCAAGACGGCATGTGCTCAGACATACGGCGAGGAGGTGTGAGGCAGCTAAGACAGCAACATGGAAATGATTCCTCCTTCACACAGAGACAGCTCTGACTCAAGTCAGTCCTCCTCTTCTCTTCCCACAAAATGCGGAATGCCCTTCTGTGGGAAGGACAGACTTTGCAGCCATCCATGCAGACAAGCAAAGAACTACCGTGGGTCTGCTTTTGCGGTCTTCAGGAAGTTGCAGAAGGCAGCTTAGAGATGCATAATCACAGCATTTCATGACTCTTTCAGTACTGACCTACAGACATCAGCACACAACAAACGACAAGTCACGGTGCTTCTGATGTGGTATAATCCAACAGACCTCCACATTTCTCTCCCGAGCATGTAAAGGTACAGCTCTCCGGGCACCTCCCGCTATCACAACTGCCAAATGACTCGACGAGCTTCTAAGCATCCAAACCGCTGCAAGCACATTTATACGCACAATAATGGATGAAATGCAGATGTACTCCACCTCTATACTTACGCACGCAAGCACTCACGAGTTAAAAGCCACTCTATGAGCTGGCCTACAGAGCGGGAAACAAAGGCAGGGATTCCCTTGCGCATCAGAAAACAGAAAAACACTCACCAAAAGAAAATTAGGGCCATGCGCTTCTTGTTTTATTTTCTTTACACTGTAACACGTCCCAAGTAAGGCAACAACATCACGTGTCCAGCATCATTCATACGCACATGTGCCCTGGAAGCTACTTGAAAGTACCTTATGTAATGGAAGCGTCTGGAAAGCGCAGCTTGAGCGACCTGAACTCAGTTACTGATCCGCCGCAGCACCCGCTCCCCGCAGCCGCCGCACCGCGCCGCCGCTGCCGGGCCGCTCACGGCCGGGGACGGGCCGGCGCCAGCCCGCGCCCTGCGCCCGCCTTCGCTCCGCGCCCAAAGCGGCCCGGAGACGCCTCCCCGGGCCGGGCACCGGGACGCCCCGGCGCCTCTCGGCTGCCGCGGGCAGGCACCGCGCCGGGGACGGGCCCGGGCGCGGCTCCCGAGCAGCGGGAGGCCCCACGGCCTCAGGCACACGCGCGACCGACGGGCCGCGAGGGCCGCGCCGCCCCTCGGCCCCGGGCACTCGAGGGCTCCTCCCTCGCCGGCCGGGAACGCCGGACACGGCGGCCCGACGCGGCTGCGAAGCCGGGATCGCGCTCCCCCCCCGCGCGGACACCGGGAGAGCGCGGGAGCGTCGCGGCGGCGCCGCTTACCGCGGGGCAGGAGCGCAGAGCGGCTGGGGGCGGCGGCGCCGCCATGACGGATCCAGACCTGAGCAGTCGCTGACCGCCTCCCGCAGAGGGGAAGGGCCGCCCCGCAGCCCCGACGGGCGGATGGCAGAGCTGTCGCTCCTCCGCCCGGCCCGGCCCGGCCCCGCTCCGCTGCCGCCCTCGCCCCGGGCTCTGCCCCCGTTTGCCCACAGGTGCCGGGACCGCGCCGGAGTCGCGACACCCGCGTCTCCTGTGGGTCGCGCCTCTTGCTGCGCCCAGGTGCAGCCCGAGAGGGAAAAGCCTTTTCTCCCTCCCTCCGTCCGGCCGCGCCGCCTGGGGCTGCCGCCGGGACAGCCGGTACCGAACAGCCCGGCGACCGCGGGGTGTCTGCCCGCCCTTCCAAGAAGACTTTAGGTGTGCCGTGGGAGGCGGAGGGTGGAGAAGGTGGGACTGGGGGAAGGGGCCGGGGGGCTGCGGCCCAGCAGAAGAACTGCGGGAACAGCGTCACAGTCCTTGGAACCCCCAACAGCCGGGCTTCCCCCGGAGGGAGCTCTGACTGGAGCGGGCTGCAGCCTCGGGAATACAGAAAGAACGGGAGGAGGGAGGTCAGGAGGCAGACACGGAGATTTCCAGTTTTGCGTCCCGCGCAGATGATCTTCAGGCAAATCCTTGTCTCCGTTTCCAGCGAAAAGTATGCTGTGTCGAGCATGAAGCGAAAGATGGGGTGCGGAAGCAGGGACTGCGGAACTGGAGGCGGGATCAAAGGAATAAGGGAACTTGGTGCAGAATTCAGAAAGAACTGACCCGTGAAACTGAAGCCCTCCCTCAGAGCAAGACCTTTCGACTTCTACTACTGAAGTGGCGGATTTGGTACAGAGCTACAGAAAGCATTTCCTGAAGGACTGGCGGCAAGGAACAGCAAACACTGCCCGTCATCATCTGTAGTTGCTCCTACGTCTGTCCGTTTATGTAAACCACACAATCTTTACTTGGCAGGAGCTTCTATATGCTTCTCGGGCTCTATGGGACAGAAGTGAATTGAGTCCTGTGGAGGAGAGTTTTTCTTGCCTGGAGCAAATTCTGGAATTGCATTCACCGTGACCCCACAAAAAGCCCTGCTAACCATCATTATTTCTTTGCTTCTGAGCCTTTTATGACTTGCAAGCCATAGAAGAGGGAACAGAGGGAACCGACCTGAGCGTCAGAGAAATTCTTCAGCTCAGTCATGAAAGCATTTGCGCAGAAATCGATGCTAGCCAAGCCTGGCACAGGGCAGGAACAACTTGCGGGCGAGAGAGTTACGGGCACAAGGCTGGTTGCTGAGGAGGCAGATGCGCCCTTTGCTACTGCACTGCCTGGCCCGGCACAAGAATCCCCGTCCTCTCTTGATGCTACGAGGTTTTGAGGCTCTTACATCTGAGTGACGTCAGGCCCTGCGTCGCCACCAGTCAGGCCGTACATAATCTCACTTCACCTGGGGCAAGGCCCAGCTTTTCTGCACTCGGTGTCCTGAGCAGTTCTGGAGATCACCTCTGAGCTTGTGCAGCGAGTGACCGTTGTCTTGCCTATCCTCTCAAGGGCTTGACTGTCTTCCAGACTGCCCCTGGCGTAAACATAGGCACTTCCAACTGTGCTGTGGAAAAGTAAAAATAGTGGATAGCGGGGAAAGTGCTGTGTGTGTCCCGGACTGCTCGCGTTGCTGGTCCCTTTTGAATGCTTGGGATCCTTGCTCTGTAAAATAACGGCAGGTGATCTCATGAGGCTAGTAAAAATCTAACCCAAAGACAAGAAAAACAATCCTCTAAAGACGTGCTCTGCACAGCAGCATTGACAAACCAGCACGAGACAAAGGGAAAAAGAAACGAGGAAATAGCAGAGAGCTGACACCTTCCCCCACGACACCAGTAACAGTTTCAAAGTCGGCGTTGCCTTCTGCACTAGACAAGCCATGAAAGCAGAGGGCTGGAAGGACACAGGACAAAGGGGCACGCTGGCATCTGCTGTCACCGTGGCAGCGCAGGCGCAGCAAGCTGTCACCAGCCACACGTGCCCAGCCAGCTCAGGTTCCCTTCTCTCAACCACAGTCAGCAAGGGTTCTCTTTGCAGACTGTTTGCCTTTGAGTCACTGGGGAGGAAGGAAAAAGCCCTCAGCAGTAGAAGAGTTCCTCCGTAACTGGTGTTGTGCTCTCAACAGCTTTTACCCTGCTGGAGGTCCACGGGAATCGACTGATGGATCAGGGAGAAGTACCTACACTCCTGTCCTGGTTTGGGCCCAGAGGGCAACTGAGCGCCATGCAGGCCCTCGCTCCCTCACTCCTTCCCCCTCAGGGATGGGGAGGAGAAGAAGATAAAACAAAAGGCTCAGGGATCGAGACAAGGACAGGGAGGGATGGCCCACCCGTTATGGTCATGGGAAAAGACAGACTGGATTGGGGAAGAAAAAGAACATCCGTTTAATTTCACCACTACCACCACTAGTTTACCAAGCAAAGAGAGAAGGCCAGTAAGAAATACAACCACATCTTAAAAACACCTCCTCCCCACCCCTCCCTTCTTCCTGGGTTCAGCTTTGCTCCCGATTTCTCCTCCGTCTTCCGCCCCCTGCGGTGTGGGTTGGGGGAGCAGGGGATGGGGGTTGCGGTCAGTTCATCACCCCTTGTTTCTGCTGCTCCTTCCTCCTCAGGAGAGGACTCCTCACACTCTTACGCTGCTCCAGCGTGGGGTCCCTCCCCACGGAGAGAGTCCTCCACAAACTTCTCCAACACGGGTCCTGCCCACAGGGCTGCAGCTCTTCACAAACTGCTCCAGCGTGGGTCCCTGCGATGGGCTCCACTCCTCCCAGTGACTGACTGCTGCAGCGCCAGCTGCCCTCAGAGTCCCGGCCTTCTTCGGTCACAGCCCCTGCTCCGACGTGGGGTCCTCTAGGGGCTGCAGGAGGGCATCTGCTCCACCACTGACGGCCATGGGCTGCAGGGCACAGGCTGCCCTCTCCCCACGGGCTGAGGGGAGTCTCTGCCCCAGCAGACCTCCCCCTCCCCCTCCTTTAGCTGCTGCGACCTCGGTGTTTGCAGAGGTGTTTCCCTCACTGCCCTCCTCCTCGCAGGTTCCCCTTCTTCAACACCTTATCACAGAGGCGCAGCCACCGTCGGTAATTGCCTCGGCCCTGGCCAGAGGCAGGCCTGACTTGGAGCCGGGGGAGCTTCGAGAAGCTTCTCACAGCAGCCACCCCTGTAGCCCCTCTGCCGCTACCAAGCCCCGCCACACACAAACCCACCAGCAGAGCCTTCACCCTGAGCACTGCCCTGAAGAGCCCGTGGCCAAGATCCAGTCAGTCCCATCTCAGTGTCTGGACTCAGAGCTGACCTGCAGCTCTCGTCTGTGCAAGGCCGGGGTGGCTCCGGCTTCACCTTCACCCGCCCCTTGGGCCGCTGAGGCCAGAACGAGCCGGGGACAGCCGTCCCCCAGGGGCCTTCCCACCCTCAGAGCCAAAGCCCTGCTCCAGGCCCCAAGGACCTCGGTGGCCCTACAGCGGACGCCTGCCGTCGCCCCTGCGCAGCAGCCCGGGGGACGCCAGGCCCTCTGCTGCCCTCTGCCCCTCTCTGCTCCTGTCGGCTGTGGGGACGGTGCCACTCGCAGCAGCCGAGCGCTTGGAGGGGCATGGAGACTCCCCGGCCCTGCCGGGACACGGTGGCCATTGGCCCGTTGAGGGGAGCCCAGGCCTGGGCTGAGGAGGGGGCTGGAGCCCCGGGCACAGCAGGGGAGCTGGAGGCCGTCCCGGTGCCCGAGGGGCGGCCCTGCTCTCTGGCAAGAAAATGGTGCCCGGAACGGGGCCTCCAGGGCCTCAGGGGCCCCCTGGGCCTCAGGGGCCAATCCCAGCAGCCGCCATTACACAACCCCTGCGGCTGGCCCACAGCTCGGTTGGCAGTTGAGCTTGGCAGTAGGCAAGACTAGTAGAGGAGCCCACAGACAGTGGTGTGAGCATGAAGAGGTTCTCTGTGACATTGTCCACGCTGACCCCCATAGGCCTCAGGAGGTGCCACAGACACCCTCCAGCTAACATGGCCCAAGGAAACGGATCACATCCACCCCATAGCCCCTCTGCCACCAAACTGACCCCAGAGGCCTTGGGGCCGAGCACAGCTGGGAGGGAATTTAAGCTGAGCACCAAGAAAAAGGGGAGAAAGCAGCAGGGGAGGGATAAAAACGCCAGACACATTGTTAATAAAACTTAGGACTCTTTCATTTTCATGTCTTTATTGTCTGGGAGAGCTACATTTCTGAGTCCCGAGCAGAGCCCTCTTGTCCCGGTGGTGGTCCTCAGATGCCTTCTGCTGGCCTGGCCCTTCTTCCACCAGCTACCCCTGGGGCCTTCTTCCATCATCACCGGCGCAGTGGCTTCTTGGTGCATGAGGAAGAGTCCCTGGGCCTACTACTGGCCTTTCTCTTCAGAACACGCCGAGACCGAAATGACCTGCTCCTTGCCGACCTGGGAGCAGATAGACGTGGTGCAGTCTGCCCTGGCTCCCTCTGCAGTTCTTGCTCCCCTGGGATGGGAGTGGGGGGGTAGCTGGGCCCTCCCTGAAGAGCAGCTGTCGAGCTGCCCAGCAATTTGTCTGCATCTGTTGCGGGAGCGGTGTCAGAGGGCCCTGGTCTGGGCTCAGGAGTCCAACCTCGTGAGGTAACAGCACTAGTGTTGGTGATAGGGTTGATCTCTTGGCCCCCTTGGAGACAGCAGGACGGCTGCTGGCCATGGGGTTCTGCTCGTGTCCCCCTCTGGAGCCACCCCTGCTGGTGCTGGCCACAGGGCTCCAGTCCCATCCGCCTCGAGGGGCACCCCAGCAGGTGCTGGCCATGGGGGTCTACTCCCATCCCTATTGGGAAGCGCCCCAGGTGGTGCTGGCAATGAGGCTGCACTCCCATCCCCCTCCGGATGCACCCCACCTGGTGCTTGGCGATGCGGCTCCAGTCCGATCCCCCCTGGGAGGAACCCCAGCAGGTGGGGGTCCTGGGGATCTGCTCCTGTTCCCATCGGGAGGCACCCCACCTGGTGGTGGCCACAGGGCTCGGGCTGCCATCCCTCTCTGGAGGCATCCAACCTGGTGCTGGTCAGGGGGTTCCGCTCCCATCCGCACTGGGAAGCACCCCAGCTGGTGCTGGCCACAGGGGTCTGCTCCCATCGCCCTCGAGATGCACCACAGATGGTGCTGGCCACAGGGGTCCGCTCCCATCCGCACTGGCAAGCACCCCAGCCGGTGCTGCTCATGGGGCTCCGCACCTGTTCCCTTCTGGAGAAACCCCAGCTGGTGCGGGCTAGGGGGCTCTGCTCCCGTCCCCCTTGGGAGACACCCAAGCTGGTGCTGGCCACAGGGGTCTGCTCCCATCGCCCTCGAGGTGCACCCCAGATGGTGCTGGCCACAGGGGTCTGCTCCCATCCCCACTGGGAAGCACCCCAGCTGGTGCTGCTCATGGGGCTCCGCACCTGTTCCCTTCTGGAGAAACCCCAGCTGGTGCGGGCTAGGGGGCTCCGCTCCCGTCCCCCTTGGGAGACACCCCAGCTGGTGCTGGCCACAGGGGTCTGCTCCCATCGCCCTCGAGGTGCACCCCAGATGGTGCTGGCCACAGGGGTCTGCTCCCATCCCCATTGGGAAGTACGCAAGATGGGGCTGGTTACGGGGCTCCGCTTCCGTCCCCCTCGGTAGGCACCCCATCTCGACGATCTTGCTGCTGGCACGCTGTATGGGGGCTCGTTTTGGGCACTGCCCACCAACGGCACAGATGGTTGTCTTATCGGGAACACTTTACATTCCTCTCCCGGCAGCGAGTACAGGATGGAGGTCAACCTCCTCTTGCAGAGGGGGCACTCAGGCTTGATGTCTGCCCACCACTGGATACATCTCAAGCAGAAGCGGTGGAGACACGGCATGGTATAGGCTGCGTTGCCCAAGGTATACTGACATATTGGGCAGCGGTTCTCCAAGGCTGAGGCCGTGCTCAGCATGTGCTGCGGTGGGCTGAGGAGACCTGGTGGGGATGGACTCCTCCTCCTCTCCGAGGAGGCTGGCTGTCCCACTAGAAGAGGAAGAGGCAGAGAGGCCACGGTCACTGGCTGGCCCAGGAAGGGGTGGGAGAGAAGCCCAGGTCCCTCCAGAAGGAAACCCGCCCAGCTCCCCAGGGTCAAGTTTCCCCGTACAACTCACCTGTGCTGCGCAGAGGGCACCTCCTGGGTGCCCCGGCTGCCTGAGCCAGGCAGGGCCAGGGACAAGCCTGCAGTGGCTGCGGGGATGGGCACTGAGAGCTGCAGCCCCCAGTTCCCAGGGCACAAGCCCAGCACTGAGCCATAAGCTTGCTCCAATGCTCCAAGCCTCGCCAAAATGCTCAGCTGGAGTGAAGGCGCGAGCTGTCTCGCGGGGCTGGGTGCCCGAATATAAGCAGCGAGGGCCGTGACGTCACAGAGCAGAGCCGTGTGACGTCACAGAGCAGGGCCGCGTGACGTCACAGAGCAGGGCCGCGTGACGTCACAATGGGCTGTCCCCGCCCGCGGCGCTCGACCCAGCAGCCCTGTGGCCCCGGCACACGCCTCGGGGCTTACCGCCATGCCACTGCCCGCTCCATCCCCCACGTCTTCTGTTGTGTGCTTGGCATCGGTGCTTCAAGCCAGCCACAGAGGCCTTGGCCGTGGCTTCCTGGGGCACCATCAGGTCGCTCTGGCCGGAGGTGGCGCATTCTCCAGGCACACACAGAGGACTCCTGGGCAGCCCTGCACAAGAAGAAGGACCCCAGAACACAGCGCTCTCGACGTGGCCTCGCCAGTGCAGAATCCCTTGGAGGAGCAGCTCCCTCCACCCGTGGCAGGACTTTGCCGTAGGCAGCCCAGGGTGCCATTAGACTTCTTGGCAGCAAGGGCACATTGCCAGCTCCCGTTCAACGTTGTGTCCACTGGGACCTCCCTGTCCTCTTCTGGAAAGCTGCTTTCCCGACCGCTGGCCCCCAGCATGTCCTGATTCACGGAGCTGTTCCTTCCCAGCCACAGGACTCTGCACTTGTTGTTCTTGAAGTGTGTGAGGTTCCTGTCAGCCCATTTCTCCAGCCTTCCAGAGATGAAGGAAGGGAAGGGAAGCTAGAAAAGTACGTGACATACCCATTTCCAGTGAAGTGTTCATGCTGTATCTATGAAGAGGCAAAATAGCATTGCTGCTGCTTTGTAAACTTCCCAAGCTACCTGGCTGGGGAATAGGGGAGCCATCTATCCCTCCTGAGGTCCTTGCAGGCATGAGCTGAAGGAGAGTGAAATGCAGGCTTGGGCCACAGGGTCCTGCAGAACCACGTTTGGCCTTTTCCCAGAATAACACAGCAAAGACTTCTCATGCTAGTTTGGGTGTCGAAACAGTACTCCCCATCCACGGCATGCAGGTCTGTGTGCTCTTGGAAGCAGCTCTCATATTTGTATTTTTCCCCGCAGATAGCACACGTGGACCTAAAATGGTCTGCAGAAAGAAGAAAACAGGCCACTTCAGGAACTCTGAGGTAAAAGGCAAGCCCTCCAGACAATGCTGCCCAGTCAGGCACCCCCATGCAATTACATCCACCCCACATGCGCTGTCAAATCTCTAAGGCACACAGACAACCACTGCTTCATCTTGCCCCCTGCAGGCCCCATCCTATGTGGCTTGGGGCATATTCTGATTTGTTATTTCCTATTCAGGCAGCTCCGCTCTCCACCACAGCCTCCGTAAGACCTCACAGCAGTGTAGACGCAGAGCAGCAGGCCCTGCGGAAAACTCCTTTGGAAGTTCAGGGCTACGGTAGGCAAGTACTGGTCAGGACGGGGACAAACTGGCAGAACTCAACACAGAGGCAACCTCTGAGCTCTCAGAGGTCTAAGTCTTAGTATGCCAACTACAACACGGACTGGGTGTGCCTACAGCGCTCAGAGCACACGTGGTTCTCACTGCTGCTGCTCACTGACTACTGACTGCATCCGAGATCCCTGACGGGCACGTTATAGCAGACAATACCAAAGAGAACTAACAATCCAAAACAGGCAGGACAGTAAGGTGCTCGATGAACAGGAGGGCTGATGGAGCCTGGTTCTGTCCACGTTTGTACCCTAGACAGCCTCCCTTCATCCCAGCGACAACAGACCCCCTTCACCACAGCTGTGTGGGGAAGACAGACAGATGCAAAAAGCTCAAGATGCTTATGAATTCGTTTTGGTCTGACTGGCAACAACGATCATCTTTGGATGAGCTCTGGCGTCCCTGTAAGACGAAAATGTCACTGGTCAGCTGGCTGGGGTTTCTCCATCTTCTGATGTCTGACATACACCTCGGGGCACAGACGGCCGTCCATAAGTAGTCACCCCCCTGCAGCTTGCAGCGTTATACTCGGCAGCCAACCACAGTAGCCGATGGGTTGGGTGCTACTAGCCCACTGCAAACAAGCTAAAACACATCAGCTCGTGTAGCCACAAGGGATCTTGAAACTAGTGCGTTTTACTTCACAACCGGAGCAAGCTGGGAGTGTACCCGTCAGCTACCGTGGCTCCACAGATGAGCTGCCGTTCAGGAAGCTCCCCCCCAGCAGCTCCGTTGTTTGTACTCATGTATCCACACGAGGAGCAAAGGCAAGGCCCTGGATTTACCTCTGCCACAGCGTGTTCAACACACCAGAGTATGCACTTTAAGTAAGCCGTTATTGTACTTCTCAATAGTTTCGTTTTTAAAATAAACAACTATTGTAAGCTACTACGCACTGGTACAGCCTCACCACTCACTCGGGTTCACTACTGCATCCCATCAGCTCCTGGGCTTCCAGCACTAAGCAAAGAAGCACTTTCTGCCCTTTATTCTGCTTGGCAGAATGAAAGTAGAAGCTGTACTGATCCAGAAGAGAAAAATGCCAGATGTGAAAGGTGTTAAACAGCTGGGCACTGGAACCGTGCCCCTGTGCTACCAAAAATCCTGGAAGCGTAATCAGAGCACAGCAACGCTCGGCTAAATCTAAGGGATTTGTAGGAGTCTAGGCTGAACAAGCGAGACAGAGCCCGGGCGCATGTACCGGGATGAAAAGGATTCACTGCTTCAGACAGTGCACTGCTTAAGGAAGAGGGGGAGGAGACGCACAACACGACTGCGAGAGCATTCTAGCGATAAAAGCACTGGTGGGTCACGTGTAACTAGGCTTCATTCTATAATCTTGCGCAGCCTCCTTCTGGGGTCATACCACAGCGCCGAGGGTCTCAATCTACCCTGGACCCTTTCTGACAGCAAGCGGAACCTAGCGACTGCTAGTGAATATCTGTCTCTCTAGCTGGTGCAAAAATGAAACACGGTCAATTGTTAGCAAAGAAAATTCATCGCATGTCATCAGTAATCAGTCCCACATCGCTGGGTGTCCCCAAGACAAGCAACCAACCTCCTTGTTGAAGTGCAAGGAGCCATGTGGTAGGCAAACTGAAGACCAAATACCAAACACTTTCAATACCTCCATTTGGAGGAAGAAAACTATGATGGCCTTAGTCTGCAACAAAAGTGCTCGATAGGTAAGGAGACTTGTCAGAACAGAATACAGTGAATACTAGAGGCACACCTGTTGCACACCTCAAAGAGCTCTACCCAGCATGACAGAAACCCTGACTGGAAACAGTTACATACATCATCCAGACGACATCCCTGCAACGCTGACAGCACATCCCGTTAAGGCTGCAGAACGATGGGGTCTCCACACAGCGGGCTGTGGGAGCTTCTTCTCACACTCCTCCGGGATGAAGAACAATTCTCACCTGACACAGGATTCAGGCTGACCTTTCAAATGCATGAAGCCACAAAGGCGACTTGATAGAGGAGCTCTCACGGCCACCAGGCACTTTGCAGATGCTCCTGAATCCTGAGCGATCCTACTCTTACAGAGCACTGCAGCAAGAGCTGTCTAGTAGGCACAGCCTCCAAATCTGGAAGGGCACAGCTGCCGAACGTACACCGATTGCAATTGCTGAATTGCACAGATTGCAACAGCCTCCTGAATTATTCCTAAAATCCGTCAGTGTTCCAGGTCCCGGTCGAGAGAAAAAAGCAGCAAAATTAAGGAAGAAGAGAGGGCAGTCTGGCCAGCACTAGTTGTCCTGCTCCACAGTCAGGGTGGCACCTTAATTTATGACTGTAGCCTTGAAGAAGAGCTGGAAGATTGGTGAGAGAGAAAATCACCCAGCACCAGACAGCTGGATAATTGCCCAAGAAGCAAAAACAGAAAGGTAAAGGTGGTAGGGGGAGATCATGACTGCCGACTCAATCGGACAAAAGGGTTGACGCACCCCATTCCCCCTCAGAGCACGTGCAGAACCTGCCTCCACCTTTTCCTCATCTCTCATGCAAATGAGTTTGTGGAATACCTGCCTGTCTTGGTCTCGTATGTAAATTGGCCGATGAGATGAACTTCAAATGCGACAGAAAACTTTGCTGGGTGTGCACCCACCAACCCAGCTTACCGGACCTGCCATGGTGATCCAGATTCTGGTCTCCTTTTCCCTTCCTCTTCCCCTCCCCTTCTCCCTCCCCCTTCCCTTCCCATTCCATTTTCATGTTTCTATTCCCTTTCAAATGCACACAGGCACATCCATATGCACAGGACATCCTCTTTGGGGGTCCTGCCTGGAGTCTCCTTATGCCACTATTATTAGTGCAATGAGTTGTTATGTTATCTAAATCAGATCTGGGCATGTACACTCCTTTTCTTGCCCTCCAATGGGTTGGCGTTTTGCCAATTATTAGGCCTAGCATAAAGGACACAGCCAGCATAAAGATGAACCAATAACCAAATTGTATTTGATACAAAAGGGTCAGTACAGGGGTGAGCGCTGGGGGCACAAACAAGTCAGCCAGATTATACATAATGGACATCAATCCCACTGACCCCAACAACGACACCGCACGACCAGCAATGGGTGGGATAACTGGTGAGATGCAGTCTCCCATAGAAGGGACGGGAGACAACCGAGCCAACAGGCCAAGGACGTAAGACCAAGGAAGCCACACAAGGAATCTCTACACAGCCCGCGTTTACAAAAGCCAGACCTGACTGGAGCCCAGTCCCAGGGAGGTGGGAGGTCCTTCCCCTACAGGGAACTCTGCACAGGGCATCCACCTCACAGACAGACACTGCCCCTCCCTGCAAGGGGTCCCAGCTTTTATCCCTCAGTGGGACACCTGACCTTGGGTTACTCAGTGCGGGACACCTGGGGGTCCTTTACCCAACGGTAGTAGATTCTTCTACTCACAGTGCACCTTGGAAGAACATCCTTGTCCAAGAAACAGCTTTGTATGGAGTGTAGTGCTTAAAAGTTCATATTGTTTATGAATGATGAATTAGTTATTTACAGTAATTTTTAATCAGATATGCTCCCTTTGCAAGTCAATGTCCCTCTGCTCCACTTTCCTATAGTTACTCCTCTCTCAAATTCTGCATTGGTTTGAAAATCCAAGTCCAAAACTGCGTGCAGACTGCACACAATACCTAGTAGCTACAGGGTCAACCTCTGCCCTCGTTTAGCGTGGGCTTCATCGATCTCTAATGTAATAGTCGTTACATTAGAGTCTGGGTTGTTTTGTATCTACACTCATGCTTTCTTAGCCGTGTTGACCCTTGCACAGGCACGCAGAAAATAATGCAGGTAGAACTTCTTGCTGAACTTTGCAACTATGGCTCTCAGCACGTACAAGCCAAGATGTAAAAATATGAGTAGTGATTTCGGGGGTTTCAATGGGACGTCATTAAGCGGCCTGACTGACGGTCGACAAAAGGGATTAATTTATATGGTGACCTGCTGTATCGAGGGGTGTCAGTCAGTGACCTTACAAGTCCTTTCCACTCTTACGTACTGGATCTGGACCCTGAGAAACTGCCTTCAGAGTGATAATTGCCAAAAAGCACTGGCAGTTGTTTTAATTCCTCTTCAGAGGGAGTAGGGGTGTGGAGTGGCAGTGTAACACCTTTTACATGGTCACCTTCAAAAGTGGAATTGCTAGTTAAATCGCCTTTTTTTTTTTTTTTTTTTTCCCCCCCTCTGGAACTGTTATGAAGCTGTGTGTATCTTTCTTTAAAATAAGAAGTGTGATGCTGCCATACTGACGTGTCAGACATCCAGAATGCCATGCTGGCAGGCCATCATTTTTGGTTTTTTTGGTAACTTGAATGCTATGAAGGCTGAGAAGGTAAAAAGGAACTTTCCTTCCCTACCCGTTGCTGACAAAAGGCTGAGGCTCCCATGTGTGTGAAGTCCTTACATGGCAGCAAATGATTGCTAATAGGATACTCAGCCTGTCATCCCTGGATCACTGGTTCAAGCACAGGTCAGGTCAGTAGCAGTAAAGTCGCTACTCTCTGGCTATTGGTGTCATCTGGCTTGTGAGATGAACCGAAGTGCATGTCGGAATGTTGAACCCAGGCAACCATAGGATTGCTGTTTCCATGTGGCAGATTGTAAATGCTATAAACTTAATGGTAGTATCCTAAGGAAATGAAAATACCAGCAGGTCTTCCACATGTCTGCGGATAATAGCGGCTGATGTGAGCTGTCCTCAGTGTCCACAGAGTGACGTCTGTGACTTCAAGCCCTGGAAGAGGCATTTGCTGCCTTTAAACCATGTATGAGAGTTCTTACCCTGTCTGAGATGATCAGTACTTTTGGTTTTATTATGCTGGCGATATGATGCTGGCCTATCAAATTTCTGGGTGTTAAAGGAAGATTTTCTGGGATTCATTGCCGTCTGTATCATCAGGGTGGAGATACTCAGTTTCTTTGCTTCATAGAGCACAAGAGCTTACTGCTGCAGACTGCATCTGTTGAGATTCACTCCTTTATCAAAACACAGGATTGTAATACAGGCTGGGAAAGAAGCCTGGAGTAAAGTGAGGTCACTGATTATTTCTGTTACGCTGCAGCAAGGGAAGGGACCATTATGGAAAGAGTGTCATTTGGGGAACTCGTAATGAATTAATATTTTCTTTAGAAATGCCATGCTTTCAGTATAAGAAAAAGTTCTTGCTTCTGTGTCTATATGAAGGTAGTATTGTAAATTAAAAAATAAAAACTCACCAACCAAAAAATCCAAAAGAAAGGAAACACCTTAATAGTAAACTGCAGTGGCAATGAATTTTATGTGTGTAATACCTCTGGAGGGACCAGGGTTCACATCAAATCTTTACAGAGCCAGAATATCAGGGCTGTCTATAGGAGACGCAAACACTTCAGTGGGCCTCTCAAACTCACCACCTTTGCTTTGCCCTGTGAGTGAAACCTCAAGAAACTGAAGAAACCTGTGATCCGTAGGCCAGCTGCTTATCCAAACGCCAGCACACACACAGGCCTTGCTGAGCAGACCCTTTGCTTGTGCTGCGCTCTCAAGCGTCTAAGGTGCTGCCTGCACTTCCTCATCAGTGAATATCCCCAACATACTGTCGCGGTGTCTGATGGCTGCTGGTGGAATCAAAGGAGGCCCCTCTTCTAAGCTCAGAGAAGATCGTGGTACGGGCAAAAATGCGTGAAGAGGAAAGGCCAGTGGTGGATTTGGACACGGTTGCGACAAATACGCAGCACAGCGCGTACACAGTTGGAAAAGCAAAAAAGGCTTCAACGCCCTCTGCTATCACCTCACTAGTTCCTAGGCACTGAAGGCTGCACCCACTCCCACAGGGCAGAATAGCAGAGCCCTTCAGCGGATGGGCTCAGGTGAGCCAAGCAGAGAACAGCTAGAAATAACACTGCCAAGTGGTGAGACCTGGCTGTAAATTCAAACGCCATTTTGACTCATGAAGCTCCAACAGCTAAAGACAAACCTAAAGCAAAATCAACATGACTGTAGGCTAAGCACTCGTATCCTGGGGCTATTTTTCCGCCTGATGAGAGAGAATGAGCTGATCAAAACCACACACTTCGTAGAGAGCAGCCAGTTTAGTGCTGCTTCGGCAAGCCTACAGTTCGTTCCCAGTAGCTAACCTGGTTTAGAAGCTGGTAACACTATCACTAACCTTCGCTTCGACCTGAAGCGAAACCTGTCCACCTCCTGGTGATACTGCACCCGCCCTACGAGCCAGTGCAAGTTTACCTCTAGTGTTCTGGTGGTGCTGTCCTGGTGATGAGCTGTGACTCATTTCCCATTAAGAGGCACAAGCCTTGTTCCAGACTTCCCTGGGAAAGCAGCAGAGCAGAGGCACTGTTGTGCTGGCTCAGCATACAGTGGCCAGTTGAAGTCCTACCAGGCGGCTGCAGGGAAGCCAGGAGCCCACTGCAACTGGCCGTAGGAGGAGCCAAGAGCCAGCAGCAGCGAGCCGGCCGAGAAAGAGCAGAGCAACACCACCGTGCCAGGGTCACGCCCGCCAAGGCTAGCCGAGTGCTTCAGCAGCAACAGCCTGGACCAACTCCAAATAGGAATGGTTTCTGCATTCACATTTCCGAGTAGCTTGTTAGGTTACCAATACCAACACTCTGGAGGATTATGTCCCTTCAGTAAATTGATGAGTTCAAAGATAAAGGAAAAAACCAAAACCATAAACAACCACAAAAAACCCCCTTCAACCACTATTAGTTTAAATCCATCCATCTGAAATCTGTCTTCAGCAAGCCCACCTTCTGCTGTTCACTGCTATCTCTTCCCATATACCTGCCCACATAACGCAGTAGATCAGTAAATCCTGAGAACGTTTACTATAAAATGCAGCTTTCCAGTACTGAATTTCATGTTCATTTTAGCTGATATTCTTCAGGGCCTACGTGCATACATACAAATTATTGCTGACAAAAATCTCTCCCTAGTGAAGTAGGGTGCATTACACAGATAAGATCCGCCACGCTTGTAAGCGAAATCCAAAGTTTGAAGAAAGTAATTTTGATAACTATTTCTTTGTCCTGGGGATAATAGTTGAATCTCACACCAATATTTCCTCTGCAGCAGTTTCACCTTCCAGTCAGGTTTTGTATGCTGATGCACACAGGTTCAGGTACAGTAGTTGGTACATAACTCTAGCAGGAACCCCCTTAGCTGCAGGACGAGGCTGTGAGACAAGACACACACCAATAGGGTTAACAGTCAAGCTCCGATGTTTATTAGAAAAACAAGTCCTTATATATTCTTGTGACAGCAAATCCATGTGTTGCTCTGGCGCATGCTCATTTCAAAAACTCGTTCCTCTCAGCACTTTCAACAAGCGCTACTAAGCGTGCACAACTGGTAGGTAAATTTCTGCTTTGTTATTCTACAGATTCCTTTCTTATCTGTTTCTTCCCTAATGAGAAAAAAACTTTCGCTTTTCGTCGTCGTTAATCTAGACGCCGTTAGTCTTCTAACACAAGCGCATCATTAATTTAGACATCGTTAATCTTCTAACTTGAATGCTGATTCAATTAGCACAGACTCGCAGCGAAAGAAGAAAAATCACATCAGCCTGGGTTAGACCCTTTTAATTGCCTCAGAACTACTCTATGAAAACACAGTTTAAGGAAGCGAGAGGCATCTGATCTGTATAAGGTACAGGATTTTCCTTGGGGATCCTGAAAGAAACCACCTCATCCTCCTCTCTCCTCACAACGTGTTCTTTCTTCTTCCCTTGGGTCAGTATTTCTGACCACAGAGCTACACGATCAGACACTTGAACTGACTTACCGAGCCAAAAACTGACACAGCAAAGATTAACTTCAAAAGAGTAGCCTAAACAACTCACAGGAACTGTGCACTGAACAGAAAGCTCGTTAGTCCCCTTTGAATAGCCAACAAGAGTCGGTAAGGGGAGGAAAAATCGGACAAGATTGCCACCTTCTACTGAAAAGAGACAGGCACTTACAAGTAAATATCCCCTGTGGCGTACAGGGGCAGCAGCTGAAAAGGGGTAAGAAACGACAGCAAAGTCCCTAGAGAGTACACAGACAACTGCTTTTAGCCAGGAATAAGCATTTAGACCGTTGGATTTCAGAAGTTTATCAAACACATGCTCTCCCAGAAGAGTTTTCTGAAGCACATCACCCTAACATTAACGCTACAGACAAGGTTAAAATACAGGATGCACCGACTGGTACCGAAAAAGCCGGTCGAGGAAGAACTGCACGTTCGGTGGAGAGATCCCCCGTGCACCCAGCACTGCAATAAAGAATGCTGCTTTCCAGTACTCTGATTCTGAGTCTTAGAGAGTTCTTCCTTGACCGGCTTTTTCCATCCGCTTTTGGCGACCCGCAAGGGACTCTGCTTCTGAAGCCTGACAGATCCTGGCATCATGGAACCTCAGCTGGCACCAGGGATTTCTCGGAGAGGTGCTGCTCCGCTTGTAGTATAGGGCAGAGGTGATTAAAATTGACACGGGATGAAACAGAGGAAGATTTAAAGATGTTGACTGTGCCAGGATTGTGAGTAACAGACAGGAGAGATGAAGGGATGCAGAAAAAAGATGAAAGAGACAGTGAAGAAGAGGCAGTAGTGGGAGGGGAGGCGGGGAGTTCTATGCCTATTGCAGAAAGGACTCGGAGCAGACAAAAACCAGGTTTGCACGGTCCCGTTTTTGTACAAGTCCCGTCTTCAGTTGCTGACAGACATTGGGTCAGAAGAAGGAACGGGACAGCTAGCCTCTTTATTTATGGGGCAGGCATCAGACAACATCGGGCAGAAGTTACAGAAACTGCAGGGAGCAGAATCTGGGGATTTAGGAAAAATGCTGAGTGCTGCTTGGATGGTATATGGAAACAGGGAAGAGGAGAAAAAGAGGACAACGCTAAATTAGTAGCAGATTTAAAGGGTATTTGCAAAGACAGAGGAAATGTCCAGTTTGGAGGAAATATGAGAGGTGGCATGCGGGGTAAAGGAAAAAGACACAGACTGCCAAAAGGACTGCCAGAAGGAGTGCTTACTGTAAAAAGGATGGTCCTTAGAAGAGAGAGTGTCCAGTTGTAGCAGGAAATAAGGAGGTGGCGCCCATTGTGGCACTAGAGGACTGAAGGGGAGCGGAGCACGCTTCCCCAGCAGAGCCTCTGGTTACAATCAAGCTGGGAAATGAGGAGATGGAGCGCTCGGTGGAGACAGGGGTGACCTTCTCTGTTTTAAATACAGAGAGGCAGAATGAGGATCAAATATGGTAACATTTGTTGGTGCAACAGGGAAGGCAGAACAGAGACCATTTTTTACACCACT
Source organism: Athene noctua (assembly GCF_965140245.1). Lineage (NCBI taxonomy): Eukaryota > Metazoa > Chordata > Aves > Strigiformes > Strigidae > Athene > Athene noctua. The sequence goes on from NC_134077.1 coordinate 82,919,276, forward strand.
AAGATTTAAAAGTAGAAAACAATGGGTAACTCATGAATTCCTTTACCTACCAGGAGCTCCAAAACCTCTGATAGGTCGAGACCTATTAGAAAAATTAGAAGTCCAAATTCAATTTGAGGATGGGGATGTAGACGTATTCATACCAGAATCTAAATATATCCAGGCTTCAATATTTTTGTTACAGGAGGACAAATGGGATCAAGAAGAAATACCAAAAGAGACAGAAGAAGCAGTAATCCCTCTTGTTTGGGCCAGAGAGGAACCAGGGAGACCCCCGAAGGCTGAACCTGTAAAAATAACACCAGATTCGTCACTGGTAAGATTGAAAGAGTATCCCTTGAAAATTGAGGCTAGGTTGGAATTGTTACCTCTCATGCAAAAATTCTTAAAATATGGTTTATTAAGAGAATGTGAGTCTACATATAATACCCCCCTTCTGCCAGTAAAGAAATCAGATGGAAAGACCTGTAGGATGGTTCAGGACCTAAGAGCCATCAATCAAATAGTACAGGATATTCATCCAGTCGTAGCAAATCCCTATACTCTGCTCACCACACTGACAGATAAACAAGGATGGCTTACTGTACTAGATTTAAAAGATGCCTTTTTCTGCATTCCCGTGGCCCCAGAAAGCCAAGACTGATTTGCCTTTGAAGGGGAAAACCCCGAAACAGGGAGAAAGACTCAGTATACTTGGACTGTACTTCCACAAGGATTTAAGAACAGCCCGACGATTTTTGGAAACCAGCCGGCTAAAGAACTTGAAATTTGGTGACTGGAAAATCAAGAGGGTATTGTTCTTCAGTATGTGGATGATACTCTATCAGCAGGGAACACCAAGGAGGAATGTTTGCAGTTGACAATCAGCCTTTTGAATTTCTTGGGGATGAGAGGTTACCGGGTATTGCAGGCAAAAGCCACAATTGCCCAAGAGAATATAACGTATTTGGGTTTTGAAATTTTTCAAAGACATCAACAGCTGTCAGCCAGGAGGAAAGAAGCCATCTGTCAGCTACCGGCACCCAAAGCCCTTGGGGAACTGCAAACTTTTCTTGGAATGACTGGTTGGTGCCGTTTATGGATCGATCATTATGGACTGATGGTAAAACCACGGTATGAAATATTGGCAGCTTCTGCTGACTCTTGTTTCACATGGCCTGAGGATGGGAGGAAGTCCTTCAAGGAGCTAAAACAGTCACTGTTAAAGGCACCAGCACTGGCATTGCCAAATCTTGAAAAGCCTTTTGAACTGTTTGTCCGTGAGAAGGAAGGAATAACCCTGGGGGTGCTGGCACAATTTCTTGGGTCCTTACGCCGGGCTGGGCGGTTGCATCTTCTCTAAACAATTGGACACTGCAAGTCAAGGGTGGCCAGGATGCCTGAGGGCAGTGGCAGCAGCAGTGATGTTAATCCAAAAGGCCTGGAAGTTCACCCTAGGGCAGCAAATAACAGTCTATGTACCTCACATGGTAATCACAGTTTTGGAACAAAAGGGAGATCATTGGCTGTCTCTGAGCCAAATGCTCAAATATCAGGCCGTCTTATTAGATCAGGATGACACTAAATTAAAGACAACGGCCATACCGAATCCTGCAACTTTCTTGTCTGATGAGCAAAATGAGAGGGAGGCCTTAGAGCACGACTGTCTACGAACAATTGAGGAAGTGTGTGCCAGCAGGACAGATTTAAAGGTACACCTTTCCTAAACCCTGATTCGGAACTATATAACAGATGGAAGCAGTTTTGTTATGAATGGACAACGTGCGTCTGGATACGTGGTGACTTCTGTGACTGATGATGTGGAAGCCAAATCATCGTCACCGAATGCATCCGCTCAAAAGGCTGAATTAATTGCCTTGGCTAATTGAGCGTTAGAATTCAGCAGAGAGAAGGTGGTGAACATTTGTCCTGACTCATAATACGTGTTTGGAGTAGTTCATGCCCATGGGGCTATCTGGAAAGAGTGAGGACTTTTAACCTCACCGGGAGCTACAATCAAACACAAGGAAGAAGCCTTAGAGGTTCTTGAAAGCGTGCTCTTGCCTACTGAAGTTGCTGAGATGTATTGTAAGGCCCACCAAGCAGGAGACGGTGAACAACAGCGGAGGAAGAGATTGGCTGATGAGGCTGCTAAACGGGCTGCACAAAAAGGCGTCCTAACAGAGGTTCAGGCGTTAGTTCCAGAACGTCAGTTAAATTTACCTGAAGAGCCGAACTATGACAAAGAAGATGTAAAATAAATTGTCTATAAATGTCTGTCCACAGAAGCCAGGATGCCAGCAGGAAGGTCCCACAGCTTCCATGAGCTCTGAGGCTGCCACTCTTCCAGCCACGGCCTCCAGGGACCCAGCCCTGCTGAGCAAACGCAACGCACGGAGCTGACCCCTGCTTTCCTCCCGTGACTGCCCTGCGCTCCAGCATGTGAGCACGGCTCCACCGTACAGCTGCAGAAGGCAGACTGACGAGCTGTGGCCAGTACAGGATGTGCCAAAGCCATGGACAATGGCACGTGGGGCTGAGAGCAGGAGCAGCCTCCTCTGTCGAGGGCTTGCAGCTGCATGCCCTTGGCCACACGTACCAGGTGCCACAACTGCCCTTGCCTGGCCCAGAACAGCAAGAGAACTCAGAGACAGCAAGGACAGGAAGCCTGACAGAGGGTGTCGCTGGGGCTGACATGGCCCCTGTGGACAGTGCTGCACCTGTGCTGCACGGCGCTTTGTGCGGGAGGGCTGACACTACTTGGGGCTGCTTGGTTTATTGGGCTGGCACAGCCCTGCTCGCCTGCCGCGGCTGTAACCAGATCGGCTCTGCGACACCCAAACGCACATACTGCCTGTAGTAGTTACGTTCTCTGCCGTACGTTTGTGGGGAAGGACCCGGTGGCGAAGGGCTGCGGAGAGCAGGGTGACAGTGAACTTCCCGAAGAGGCTGTGGTGCCACACGGGGTTTTTTTCCTGCTAGCCATTAGCAGGCTGTGCTCAGAGCCGGGCACTGCTGCTTCCACGGGGCCTGCACACCCTCATCCCACAAGCAGAGCATTCAGCGGGGGTCTGTCGGGGGCGCCCGATCCCAGCTTCTGCTTCCCCTCCTGCTTGGAAACCCCCATGTTGTGTCCCCCCACCAAGAGGCACCTGGAACCAGGGACTCTGTGACATCAGCCGCGTTGTCAAGGGCACCGTGGGCAACGTGAGCCCTGCGGGCACTCTGTCAGCTGCTGCACTGGTGGCAGGGAGCCCTCGGCTCTGGCAGCTGGCACATGCGGCTGGCAACCATGCGTTTGCTCCCACTCCTCATCCTGCTGGCCCTGTGCCGGCCTGCGCACGGCGCCTGGGACACCTGTGGGTAAGTGACTCTGGGAGGGAGCTCGGGCAACCCGATGGGTTCCCTGGATGGTGCCCACTTGTCCCCCGTGGCCACACCACGACTTCCCCAGCCCCACGTGGGAGCCTCGGTTCCTTGCAGCACCCGGGCTGCCGGCACAAGTCGTCTGCAGGGCTAAAGCAGAAACGGGGGCGGATGCCTGCCCACCCCACGGGGCTCCCTGGCCTCGCTGTCCGTGCAGAGCCTGGTGGGGAGGGCAGAGGGCTGACCTTCAGCCGGGACAGCAGCGACCCATCGAGCAGGACGCTAACGAGTTTCTGGTTACAGAGGGACCTGCGGGCTCCGGCCCATGGCTTCCGGCTACGGCACCTCGCGCGTGGTGGGTGGCACAGACGCCCAGCCAGGGGCCTGGCCCTGGATCGTCAGCATCCAGGTTCCCTGGGCAGCAGGCACGGGGCATATATGCGGAGGGTCCCTCATCAGTCCACAGTGGGTCCTCACAGCAGCCCACTGCTTCACCAAGGCCAGGTAAGGAGGGCCAGGAACGGGGATATCCCCTGGCACTCGCAGGTGCCCCGTCCGCAGCACCACGCGCTACTGCCGTCCCCTTTCCGTGTGGTACACCCAGTGCCTGGGCACTGCAGAGCCCGGCTGAGAGGCAGCTCAGGAGAGGGCTGGGCTGCTGCCACGGCTTCCTAGTAGCCACCATCTCGACGTGCCTTCAGCCCAAGGCATGCTAGGGCACTTGCAGCCTCCGTAGCGCTGCTTTCCTCTCTCCCGTGTGAAGCAGAGGGCAGGGAACTGCTGGGCTGCTGCAGTGTGTGGCTGGAGTCCCTCTGAGCCCTCTCCCCATCTGCCTTCCAGGCACATCACCATGTGGCGCGTAGTGATCGGGGCCACCCAGCTGACTCAGCTGGGCCCGGAGGCCCAAGTGCGCAATATTAAGCGGCTGCTGGTTCACGAACACTACAGCAGCGTCTCGGAGAGCAACGACATTGCGCTGCTGGAATTGGACCGGCCTGTCCAGTGCAGCGACTCTGTACAGCTTGCCTGTGTGCCCGACGCCTCGCTGCGAGTGTCACAGCTGACAACCTGCTACATCAGCGGTTGGGGGTCCACGACCGCAAGATGTGAGTTCCCAAAGGCTGCTTGTGTTCTGAGTGCAAGCTGGGCACTCTGGGGAGATGGGTTGGGCTTCCTGACAGCAGAGGCAAGAGCCAGAGTCTGGCTGCGGGGACGTGTGCCCATAGAGAGGGGCCTGGCCCGGGGCCCAAGGCGAGACAGAAGGGAAACGCCCCTACAGTGTCTCTCACAAGGCAAAGCCAAGCCCCGGGGAAGGGATTCACTCAGACAGGGCAGGAGACCTGGCAATGAGCTGCTGGGCGTTAATTCCTTTCTGTGCTCACAGCTGGAGGATCAACTGATGTCCTGCAGGAGGCCAAGGTCCGCCTCATCAATGTCAAGCTCTGCAACAGCAGCCGCTGGTACGGAGGAGCCGTCCACCCCCACAACCTGTGCGCCGGCTATCCGCAGGGCGGCATCGACACCTGCCAGGTAGGAGCCTGCGACAAGGCGGCGCCCGGCGGCGCAGGCAGCCCCAGCACAGCCGCCCAAACACACCCCGGCGCAGGCTTGGCCTGGCAAGCCACCCTCCCACCGCTGAGTCCCCACCGCTGGCGCGGCTCACCTCCCCTTCCCCAGCTGCAGGTCCTTGCCCCGGGCCCCACTTGTCCCGGAGGCCCGGGACTCTGCCCAGAAAGCCCATCGCGCGCTCCTGGCAGCCCGCAGGTCCCGATCCCAATCCCGAAACATCCCTCTTGCACACATCCAGCATCACTGTGCAGAGAGGAGAGAGAGCCCTACCCCACAGGCGTACTACCCTCTCCCTGACAAGGGGCCCCAGCACCTGAGCAGAGCCTCTCTGTGCAGCGGATACAGCCCTGGCAGGTGCCGTGAGAGAGAAGGGGCCAGGCCTAGTGCTGCCAGCGGTCACCTTAATCCTCCCTCTCTCCTCCGCTGCAGGGTGACAGCGGTGGGCCTCTTGTGTGCAAAGATAACAACGCTGACTACTTCTGGCTTGTTGGAGTGACCAGCTGGGGGAGAGGCTGTGCAAGAGCAAAACAGCCTGGAGTCTACACCTCCACTCAGCACTTTTACGATTGGATCTTGGTACAGATGGGACTGCGCCCAGCAGCAACGGCTGCTCCAACGCCACGGCCAGTCGTCACCTCGACCCCCTTTCAGAGGCCAAGGCCAAAACCGACGCAAGCGGGCAGCTTTACGCCCTGTCCTTTTGCACGCCAGAAGCTGCTGGAATTCTTTAATCTGCTGCAGGAGCTCCTGCAGGTCCTAAGGGGGCAAAAGGCTCCAGCAGCAGCATGAGCAGGACCCAGTTACCCAGTTCAAGCTGCAGCGCACCACCGCCATCTCCTGCTGGGGCACTGCCTGCTGAGCCAAAGGCAGCCTCAGTGCCAAAGGCCTGCTCGCTCCTGCCCACGCCCACAAACGCTGGAGCTGAGCCTTCAGGTTCTTGAAATAAAGTTGCCGGCTTTCACAGTTAACCATGCCTCAGTCCAATTCAGTCTCCTGTGCAAGGCAAGGATTCCATGCCTGCCACCTGCAAAAAGGAGGCTGCAGGCAGACAAGTCGGGCACAAAGGGAAAGAGTCAGAAGGGCTGGTCAGAGGGGAGGGGGAGGGTGCGGTGGGAGAAGGGGGCGAGAGGTCTTGGGGACAGGAGTTGGAAGCGCAAAGTGTCTTATGCCAGCTACTGCTGGGATCCCTCTGTGTGTGTGTGTGTGTGTGTTTATGTGTGTGTCTGTGTTTGTGTGTGTGTGAGCGCAACTTGAAACTGGACTCTGTTGTGACACAGGAGACACGGATGTGGAAAGACCCAAAGAAGTCTTGCACCGATCACAGAATCGTCTAGGTTGGAAAAGACCTTGAAGATCATCCAGTCCAACCTTTAACCTCAACTGACCGTTCCCAACTCCACCAGATCCCTCAGCGCTATGTCGACCCGACTCTTAAGCCCCTCCAGGGATGGGGACTCCACCGCCTCCCTGGTCAGCCCGTGCCAACGCCCAGCAACCCCTTCTGGAAAGAAACGCTTCCTGACATCTAGTCTAAACGTTCCCTGGTGCAACGTGAGGCCATTCCCTCTTGTCCTATCGCTTGTTACTTGGTTAAAGAGACTCATCCCCCCTCTCTGCACCCTCCTTTCAGGCAGCTGTAGAGGGCGATGAGGTCTCCCCTCAGCCTCCTCTTCTCCAGACTAAACCCCCCCAGTTCCCTCAGCCGCTCCCCATCAGACCTGTGCTCCAGACCCTGCACCAGCTCCGTTGCCCTTCTCTGGACACGCTCGAGTCATTCAATGGCCTTTTTGGAGTGAGGGGCCCAAAACTGAACCCCAGAATCGAGGTGCGGCCTCACCAGTGCCAAGCCCAGGGGTCAGATCCCTTCCCTGTCCCTGCTGGCCACGCTAGTGCTGACACAAGCCAGGATGCCATTGGCCTTCTTGGCCCCCTGGGCACACTGCTGGCTCCTGTTCAGCCGGCTGTCAATCAACACCCCCAGGTCCCTCTCTGACTGGCAGCTCTCCAGCCACTCCTCCCCAAGCCTGTAGCGCTGCTGGGGGTTGTTGTGGCCAGAATGACTGGGTGAGGAGCTTGACATCCAGGCACAGATATTACACGGACTTAATTTCCATGCTGTTATTTGAGGCATCTCGGCACATGCTGTGCTTGTGAATCTAGGGAGTGAAGGGGAGTTTATGTTTCTCTAGTACAAATCTAACCCTGATCATCTGGAAAGGCAGAAAAGGACTGGCCTGTGCTCATGTTTATGTAAGTGGTTTGACAAGTACATGGGCTCTGGTAAAGGCATTGCTCTAAGTCCATCTGTTTTGCCGTTCACATTAATTGTGTAAGTCTGTGTGTGTGTCTGTGTACTTGGCTCTTCCGAATGCAGCATCAGTGTCTTGAACCAGAAGCCTTCTCGGGACGCTTAAGGTCTCGCCCTTCAGAACAACAACAATCCGGGCACAGGGAGAGGCCAGGTGACAGTTTAGGTGCCGACCCTGGCACCGCAGGGGCTCAGTGCAGGGAAAGAGCTGAGACAACGTTTGGACTTAATCCCCTGCCACCCAACAACCAGAGTGTACCTCTGGGCTCATTCTCCAAGGCAGCAGGAGTTTTGCCTCAGGAGCACGGTGGACTGTGATGTCAGTGAGCGATGGACTGTGACATCACGTCCCTCACTGCTCACAGGCGGGTGCCAGCACAGCCCAGCCCAGTCTGGCTCGTGCCTCCTGCCGAGCATGCCTGCGAGGTCTGGAGGGTCGAGCGAGGCTGCTCCCGGTGCTGGGTGGTGCTTTGGGTGGTGCCGTCAGCAGCTCTCGGTGCCTGTCCCAGAGCCTTTCCCTGGGTTTCCCCAGCCCTGCCTGGCTCAGGCAGCCGGGCACCACCGCGCACACTTGTGGCAGAGGAGGTGAGCTGTGAGGGGAAGCGTCCCTCCGGGGCGGCTGTGGGGCTGGTGAAGGGGCTCAGGGAGCCAGAAAGTGTCCTTCGCCGGGGGCCTGAGCATTTCTTCCTCCCGAGGACAGCAAGTGACCAGGGTCTCTCTCACTTTTGCAGCACGTGACGCCCTTTGGCAGCTGCAGCATCAGCGACTGGGAGCAGCTCCTCATCCTCAGCTCTCCCCAACCTGCTGCAGCGTGTGAACATGGAAACGGAGACAGAGCAGATCTGCCCCATCTGCCGCGACGCCCCATGTGATGTTGCTTACACGATGCCATGTCACCACCAGTTCTGCCTGGGCTGCATCATGCGATGGTTAGATCTGAAGGGAGAGTGCCCGCTCTGCAGAGAACCAATAAAGATTGTCCATCTGCCTGTACAGGGAGCGAATTACTGTATAGGGTGTTTCATCGTTCACCCAGAAGAGTTGCCAGACACCAGCAGCCGGGCAGGCACAGCTCCCCGCAGGCCGGCCGAAAACAGCCCCCGTGAGCCTGTGGTGCACCCCCCGTCATCTCCACAGTGGACACTGTCCCCAGATGAGCAGGGGACTACAGGGCCAGGGGCACAGTCAGTGGGTGGAATCCTGCCCGAAGTCTGGGCAGAGCTTTTCCAAGCAGAAGGTCATCTCCTCAGTCCCTTGCTGCTCTGGCGGCGTCAGGAACCGCGGTCAATATGTGGGTCTAACTGGTGGCAGGCATACTGTGCAGAGGTCAGCATCCTGCACACCCTGTGCGTCAGCGGCCCAGCTGCAGAGGCCTTGGTGCAGGTGCTGCAGCCTGACCTTTTGGAAGATGCAGAACCTCTGGTCTATGGCATCATCAATACGATTGAGGACCAGTGCAGCCAGCAGGCCTGGAGGCTGCTGATTCCTGATGCTGTGCAGGAGGACAACAACAGCTCTGCGCCTGGCTCCAGCCCCACCAGATCCAGCTCTACCAGCCCCACCAGCTCCCGGTGGGGGACTCCCACCCCCCACCCACTCTCCTCCACCAGCCCTGAAAGCCCCGACGGGGAGGAGGAAGCCAGCACCTGGGAGGCCGCCCTCTGCGGGGATCCCGGCCGCCCCCCCTCAGCTCCTGTCCCGGCAGAGCAGGAGCAGCCCCGGGAGGAGCCGGGGCAGGCGGCGGGGGCAGGTCCCTCTGCCCAGGGCTGCAGCCGCAGCCCCTCCACTCACAGCTGCGGCAGGGACGGCTCCGCTGGGGGGTCCCGGCACCCCCCGAAGAGGAGGGCCCCCGGCCCCCAGGACTCTCCCCAGCCCTGCAAGAGGCCGCCCCACCGGCAGCACTAGCACGGCTGCAGCAACTCTTTATTCAGTCAATCAATCAATAAATTGCTCTTTCTCTGACACCATCTCTGGGTGCTGCTTTCTCCCCCTTCTCCCAGTGCCCTTCCCTCTCCCCCGTGCCCCACCGGGGTGGCCCCCGCCTGCTGGGGGGCACGGCCATGGGCCCCCGGAGCCCCAGGCCCGTGTCTGCGGTGCCTCCTCCCGCAGAAAATCCTGCTGCAGCCGCCCACCCGCCACACAGCAGATGCCGAGGGCAGAGCGGGCAGGAGGGGAAGCTGCTTTTGCCCCAGGTCCGATGGGAACCCGACTGGGCAATCCAAGGGCCAGGCCAGCTGTAACCTTGCCCCCTCCAGCACTTGTCTCTGCACCCCACGGAGGGTGACACAGCAGGAACCTCTCCAAGGTGGGGAGATGTTTGTCCTGCGGGAGGTGTCTGTGCCTGTGCCGGGGCGTTCGCGTATGCCTGCGCAGGGCTCGGTTTCGGCCGTCTCTGGAGGCAGCGAAGAAGCCTGCTGTGGAAGGCAGTGACCTGCCAAGGAACAGGCTGGATAACCACCGAGCTCCCCCGTTTCTCATGCTGCTCGTGCCCAACAGCTGCTGACAGCAGCAGTGCTGCAGCGCTCGCATCTGGCCTGCTAGCTGCTGGAGGAGCGAGTGTCACAGCCCTTTTCCCCGCACACATGGCCTGTGGATTTGTGACGCTGTCATCGGGCAGAACTTCCACAGGAGGGTGCAGAGAGCTGACCTTTCTGCTGCTGGTTTCAGTGGCTGGCGTGTTCCATGGCAGGAGGAATCAGGGCAGTGGGCTCCTCGGTAGATGCCCGGTTGTTTCTCTCCCAGAAGACAGCGTTGGGAACATGCTCAGGACCTCAGACTCCTGCCTCCTCTGGCCGTGCCTTGGCATTCAGAGGAGCCCAGCTACTTCCACAGGAAGCGTGAGCATGGACAGAGACACACGTATGCAAAATGGGGCTGTTAACAGATCTCCTCCCAGTGTTGTCTGAAAAGCAGATTCATCACCCAGTGTGCAATAGGTCAATAATCATACACTCGGGAGGAACATTCCTCGCTTATTTTAGGGTTGAGCAAGCCTTGATGCTCGGTGGTTTCTCACATATCAAGCACGCCAACAGGACTTTTCACACTATATTTATCCACAAAACTTGCAGAGTTAGTGATTTTTACATGTACATCCTCTGTGCGATGATTGCTTAGTAATTTCCATACAATTATAATACTGCTGACACAACACTTCTCCTACTACGGATGCGCAGGGCAAGGGTCTTCACCTAGGCAACAGTCTTCTTGACCTGTAGGCCTGATTTTTATTATTATGAGGGTAGTTCAGCGAAGGATACATGGACCTTGAGTTTGCTTGCCAAATCAGCAGTGCACCCTCTTCAAGGTCTAATGGCTCTGGGATGTCATTGCTCAAAAGCAGCTTTCGACTTGTTCTTCTGATTAGGGATGGCTTCATCTTGAAGACAGACAAAGAACATCTTTCTTGACCTAAGCATCATATTGGTGCATTGTTCTAAAAGCTGTTCAACAATCAGACAGAAGGACAAAAGAAGATTGTTAAGTTCATGACTTAACAAAGTGATTCAGGGGAGAAAAAAAATAAAGCACACAGCCAAACAAAACCCAAATTCCTAACTGGCAACAGTGAAAAGGAAAAGGTGGTCCAGTATTTCAGAGGGTATTCCCTGGCTTCTAGGTTCAATGTGAAAACCCCCACACCCTAGTTACTAGATGTAGCCCCGAACCTTTCTCTATTTTTTAAACACTACTTTTTAAATTAAAACAACTCCCGCAGAACCTTACAAGATTCTGCTTTCACCTAGCTACTGAAATGTACTAAAAATCCTTCTCTTTTAGCAAACAGCACTTATCAAATTGCGGATGCAAAGACAATATGAATAATTTCTAACAGTTTCTCAAAAATAAAACATCAAAGACTGTCTATATGTTTCCCCTGTTGCATGTAATACCAAAAGACCAACGAGAAAGAATACATTTACTTGAAGTATATTCCACTTGCGGAACGATCTTTTCTTCAATTTAGAACTGATAAATATTCACCATCAGGAAAAACACTAAAACTGCAGTTTCAAAGTGGTGAAAATTGCTATTCAAAGTTATAGCACAAGGTAGGAAAGAAAAAAAGTATGGATGGCAAGAATATTTAGAAATGAAAGTTATAGGCTTTTGAAATGAATTATGTTCCTTAGGCATGATTTTTAAAGGAGAAAGGAGACATTTTTGGGAAAAAAATCTCAGTCTGAGATCAGATACCACAGTTACCATGTTTCTTTCCAATCGTTAATTTTTAAACCCATTTTTGGTTCAAAAACTGAACTGTAAAATCCATTATTTGCCCTATGGTGTCTGGAACAGACTCCAGCAGTACCGTAGAAAACTGGGAAACAATCATGCTGCCAGACACAAGGTAAGTGTATTTCTTCTTATGTTTCAGTATCCTTAAAGCACACCTAAGTGTGCCTTCTCATTCTTTGCCAGAGAGTACTATGTAAATGTCTGTGCAGCCATAACAAGATGAGAGTTCTGATTAAGCTCCCAGGACCTCAAAGCAGCATGTATAAATGGGCCTCGCTATCCTCTTACAGAGCAAATCCAGAGCCACTCCTTGTTGGCCAGCTCAGCGTCACAGGGGCTCTTCAAGACTGTACAGGTGACTACAAAAAATCCCAGGCGTCCTCAGTCTTGGAGGGGATCTTCAGCAGCCCATAGGGGGCCTGTGGCATTAGAGAATGTACCTTCGCAGACCTGTTGGAGTCCGCTGTGCGACATTCTCAGTTGATGTCTGGGAAGTTAGAATCACCCATGAGGACAAGGGCCGTTGATCTAGAGACAGGGCAGCGCTGATCGCATTCTTCTTTAAATGCCTTTCAACAGCACCCAGTCTGATCTCCGCCTTTTCTCTCCCCTTTCTTGAAGCGGAATGCCAGAATAGCTGAATGTGGTGGGTTTTGGCCGGTGCTCCCTGCTATGCCATTGAACCCAAGTGTACACTTGTTAGAGACAAGACCCTGTAACTGTGATAAAGCCTCTTGCATTTACATGCAAGTAATGCACCACTCCAGACCAAATCCCGTACGGCCTCTTCTCCTGGGGGCTCTCGGACCAGCTGGCTTAGGCAGCCCTCACTTACTGCGCCCAGAGATGTTCTCTCTGCACTTCCTTCTTCAGAAGTCCTTGACCCAGTGGTAGGAATCCCCCTATTACTACCTGTCCACAGTTTGCAGCTTGGCGAATCCTCCTTCCCAGTTCTCGATCACTCTCTCTCTCCTTCCTGATCAAGGAGGTCAATGGTGCAACCTGACACAGACTTTGTTACTGTCGGCTCGTCATTTCCACCCACATGTCCTCTGATGCTTGTCTTTTCGGTAATGCTTTGATGTTGTTGCTGCTTTCAGAGTCCTTCACGCCTTTCTGCCCCCTGAACACCTTATCACATCCTTGCTACGGGACTGGCAAACAGGCACAATGAATCCCATCGATCCTCCACATCCCAGCTCTCTGAGGTGCCCACTGTATCAAGGTGTTCCTTGCAGGCAACCATTTCAGCCCCCAAACTTCTTCCTCAGGCTTCATGCATAGGCGTGCCAGCGCCTGTAATTTTGCCCCTCTTTTCCTTATGCATTGCAGTTGTTCTTCTTATTTCCCTCCTGGTATTTCCTGAGGTGCACTGAACCCCAGCTGTACCCGCTTTTTCGATCATGGCAGTCTGAGCTGGGTGCTCTTGTGTGCCTGCTGGCTTTCCCCCACCTTTACTTTAAATATTCCTCCAGGAGCCTTTGAATTCTCAGGGCCAGAAGCCTCCGCTCCTCATGATTAAAGTGAAGCCCTCCCTTCTTGCTCAGGCTCCTCTTGTCCCGAAAGGCTTCCTAGTGCTTCACGGATCTGAGTCCTTCCTCTCTGCATCGCGTTCGGGCACTAAGACTCTGGATTGCTGTGTACGCCCAGCTTCACATGTGGAATTGAGAGTGTTTCGAGGAATGCAAGGTTTGATCCTCAGCCACCTGCCTGACAGCCAGAACTTGGCCTCTTCCATTTACCTGTACTAATGGTCTGAAGATGGACCAAAAGAACAAGTTCTGACCCTGGCGCCTCACATCTAGACCCTGCATGATGCACAGTTCAAACCAAAACTCCAGCAAACCACATGCCAGTTTATGCATGTTTTAGGCTCTCCATGAAAACGCTGAGGCTGATGAACCTTGCGTTGTGATACACGGTGAAATACATTTAAGTCTGATCTATGTGCTTCAGTAAGCTAGCATGCCATAAATGTGTGACATGTTTTCATCTGCAGCTCGCACTTTAAAACTGGCTCATGAAAGCAGCAGACTAAGTTTCAGTGAACTGTCAGTCTACTGAAAATTAAGAAAAAAAAAAAAAAATCCATTCCTTGTGTTTTTCTAGTCCCTAGCTCTTCTTTTAACCAGTTTCTGCCCTACAGCGATGCATTTCAGATTTCTTTCTAACCATTTTTGTACTACAGAGGGAGAATTCTTCAAAATTACCCTAATTCTAGATAAGCTTCCAGCAGAACAGCTTCTGCTTTTTGTTGTTCTTCTCTTCAGACTAACATTTATAGGGTAATACAACAGCGGAAAACCAATATGGATTCTTCATGACCGTAAAGTAGGGATAATGGCAAGCACTTAGTAGATACCAAGTGAAAAAATGGACCATTTGCATTTCCAGTCCCTCGTTTTACAGGTCTCTGTGCACCACGGTTACCCATACAGGAGTTAGGAAAAGCAGCGTATTAATACCTTCGCCCGAATCCAAGCAGGGGGATGTACTCGGCTCGGCAGTTTCTTCTTTTCTGAGGTCTTTCTCCTCCGTGCTCACACTCACAGTGTCCTGCATTTTGCCTTCACCCTTCTCCTTACGCTCTTCTACCTTCTCGGGCGCTTGGTGCAGCTTCTTGCCTGTGGACTTAGGAGGCTTCACCCGCACCCCGGCAGGCTCTGGGATCCCCAAAGAAGCTGGCATGTGTGAACAAATTATATTAAGCAACTTGAGACCTCCTCAAACATCTGCCTCTAAGTCATGTTAGGGCCGGATCCTGTCAGAAGCGGGTGGGAGTTGGAGAGGCTACATGTCGGACTTTTTGTTATTAATACTAGCAGTGGAGAATTTTGGTTACAAGTCATCCCTCCCAGAACATGTTTCTGAAGATGTGAAGAAGAAAAAATGATTCAGAAGACAGCACCCTGCCAAAAGGAAGAATATTTTAGGAAGATCGTTCCGACTCTATCCAGATTATGTGCCAATTTAAGTTGCTAAGAGAAAACGAGAACCAGTTGTTTAAAGTTCAAATCCTGTCTGGCCTTCACTAGGCTAGGTGTCAAGCACCCTAATCTCTGCGTCTCAATCCATCACCTTGATGCAACTTCCCCATGAGAGATCTTCACAGCCCCACCCAAGCAGTTGGACTTGGGAAGAGAAACATCAGGGCCGGAGCTCTCTCCTGGCAACCTGTGTGTGTGGTCAAGTGTTTGAGCACAAGCAGAGTATGAGATACCCCTAAGCTGTGTGGCTTCAAGTCTCTCAGGCTGAGTAGGTGTCATAAAATCAAACCAAATTAAAAAAAAAAATCAAAATTCATCAAATCAAATCAAGTTCAAACCAAAACCTTTTCTCAAACTTTTCTGACTTTTATCTTCAAGGCAGCCCCACAGGCTGAGTTCAGGGTGTGGATTCCAAAAATCTGATAGTGCCTCAACTCGCACTTGCAATTTGGCCGTCATGGCTTTACCACAGTGCAAATTTACAGCAGTCCCACCTCGACTGTGTTGAGACAGAAATCCCAAATTCAGGAGTACATGGGACAGGCTGGAAACAAGTATTTATTTTTGAAAATCCAAGAAAATCCAAATCTTTCAACACTTTTTCTCCTAGATGTTGTAAGTAGTTTCCATATCTGAACTGCATAAAAGCAGTCCAAAATTTACGTGTAGGAAATGAAACCCTTTTAAAGGTTAGCTGCTGATTGGGAAAACTTGAGCAACCTATAACCAAAACCTAACGCAAGCAGCATGGCTTCCTGACATTTCCAGTATCCTCTAATTCATTCTGCATAATTTATAAGCTCTCAATTTATTTTTCAAAGATCTGAAAGCTCAATGTTTCATTGATACATTCCCCATGAAACATGCCTCCACATATCTCGAGCTTTTTGATGGGGACCTCTAAAAGGTTAGTCAAACTATAGGCACTGGAGGGAAGACCATGCTTCTAACAATCCCTACTCCTGCTTTCTGGGGAAAGCCTCGCCTGCCCTTTCTTTTTGGCCGTCAGCCCAAATGCACGCTCTGTCCTCCCATGGACCTCCTGGATGGACCTTCAGGGAGGGAGCGGACATACCATGGCCCTTCATAAATTACAAGGAGCAGCTTTTTTACCAACAGCTTTTAAGGTAACTTTGGGCACCCACAATGCAGTCACACTCAAAAAGATCATCAGCTATCTTCTGGCAACACTCATGATGACAAGAAGCGTGCCCAGCCAGTCAGAGAAGCAGAGTATACGAGAGATACTGAGGAAACAACTCCCACCCATCAGACAAGGTCAGAATCAAACGGGAAATCATGAAGGACTGCAGCCATTGTCAGTCACCTACCAGGCAAAGAGATGAATGCACTCATGAACGCCACACGCTCCGGCCGGCCCAGCCCCGGGGACTGTCCCCAGCTTTTCCCAGGGGACAAAGGAAGCCCTCCCCACCACCCTGGCTGCGCACAAAAGCCTCGCACACCTCCGCCCACCCCACCCCAAGCACCTGCAAGATGCATCTCCCACTCTCCCGGCCAGCACCAGAGGCGCTGACGCTGCAGACCGCCACACCGGCAGGACAAAAAGCAGCTGCCCCGTGGCCCTGCACCCATGGCCACCACTCGGCCAATGGCCAGCATGCGGCCCACGGCCACCTGGGGCGCCAGGAGCCTCTCGAAGGAGGACCATCACCAAATCCAGGGCAAGCCAGGAAGGGGGAAAAAGCCAAAGCGGAAATGGCTGAGACAAACCCAGCTCTCGGAGCCTCTTCCCACGTCTCTTCCCCTCCTTTCCCTATTATTCCGGTCTCTGAGGTCACTCCCATTTGTCAATAGCTTTCTGGTACTGAGGTGCCTGAACCTGGAAGTGTTGATACAAATACAGCCTCACGAGTGCTGGAGAGGTGTGTGGACACTTCCTTCTATCCTGCCAGCTATGCACTTCACAGCTTCGCCCACGATGTCGTTAGTGTTGCTTCCTGAAGAGCGAGACAGGAAAACATCTGACTGTGGTCGAGCTCAAGGGTTCTCACCCCACGCTTGAGAAAATCCTGTGATCGAACTTAGGGGATAATTTCAGTCACTTTTCTACTTGAGACATGTCCTAGTGCTTCACCCAAGAAGGCCGTACAAAATGGACGGCATCTTCCGTTCCAGAACCACAGCTTCTTGACTGCTCCAAAAAGCACAGCTGTAGCTGTCTTGTCATGGCCAAGTGACTCACTATCAGACAGTGTGAAAAGACAGTAGCAAGGAGGAGGCAACTGTATACTTTTCAGAATAGTTAATGCACGTGGGAAAGAAAACTTCATTCCATCTGTGCCCCATCTGTCTCACTCTATGGAGCATCTTGAGGTTTTGGCCATCTCGGGCTCTGTCTGCCTGCAGGCTGTGGGCAGGCAAGCTGTTAAAATCCCAGGCAACAAGAGGAAGAAAGTGGTTGACTGAAGAAACTCCTTCGGTGTTTTGTGCTCCCTAAACCAATTTTTTTTCCTCAGGTCATGTCTGAGCTGTGGCCTGTCCTTCCACACTCAATCCTCCTAAAAAAAAAAAAAAAAAATAGTATGCCGGTCTCATACAGCAAGCATCTTCTACAATTTATGTTTATTTCCACGTGCCAAGAGAAGACAGAATGAATGACAGGCTCACTCACTGTCAGCTTTTCATGTGGTATTTCACAGTTAACATACACATCAAGCTTCTGTACACATAGCTGCTTGACATAAATGCCCAGAGGTTTATTTTTCAGCCTGCCTAATCCTCTTTCCGATCTTTTGGATTAGTGATATGCAGCACAGAATTCAGTACTTAAGGTTTTAAGTTGTCAAGAAACTGTGTTACTAAGTTGACGTCTGCCGAGAAAGGCAGCCCAGGTAACATTCTGAATGACTACTCTTAGAATCATGTATATAAACTAATAGCAACAGCAGCAACAACAGGAAAGCATGCAAGCTTGGAGGGGAAAAGTGAGCCTCGAATAAAGGATACTGCCAAGATTTAGCAATGACCTTGAAGATTCAATGCTGTAGGAGAACTGCATGACCAGAGCATGTAACGCCCTGCAACACCCTGTCCTTCTGCCAGACACTAAAGGAAGGAAAAGTCATCTCAGAAGACCCTGCTAATGGCTCTCCAGCCTTTTACACAGTCAATGCAATATAAAAATGTAGAAAATAGGGGAGCCTCTGCATAATTACTCATTCATAGGCATTCTGAGTTTGCTGCTCTGCGGCTAACCCTGGCGTCAATCTCAGAATGCTTTCTGGAGTATATATCTATAAGGATGCATACCTGTTTGCAATATCCCCAGTATAAATAGCTGGGCTATTCGTGACTCAGCTCAAGTCAAAACTTGACCCAACTGATCAGGAGCCTTCGGTGCTCACCATGTCTGCAGATCATCCTCTGACGTGGCTGTAACAGAAGACTGCCTCTCCTCCCAGATGGAGCAAGAAATCACCAGGGAAACAAAAGCCACAGGAGGAGTGCTCAAACACTTACACAGCAGCCAGAGCGCATCTGCTTGGGCAAGTTCCCTACCTCAGGGCAGGTACAGACACATCCATGGGCAGAACCCCCTGGTCAGGCAAGCTCCCTCCTGCAAGCCGCTCCTGGCATCAGGATGCTGTGGAGGGATTTGAGCCATTCACACCCCCCAGTGCCTCTGCTTCAACCAGCTGCCCTAAACTGAAGCAGACCCATTCTATGGGGAGTCACCCATACTCTCTTTTCTGCACTCATTTATAACCGTGCGGTCTACAGCTTTCAGTTCCTGTTGAAAAAGGAAAAGGAGATTCTGATTCTCAAGTCTCTTGACAGAATACGGTTTCCAGGTTTAAAAAGGGCTCGAGTGTATATAGCAGGATTTGGGGTTAGAAATCTTAACTCTGCATTCCTGACACACTCTGGTGAGCTGCCACAGCAGTGAGAAATGGGGCACCTTGTAACACAGCTGGCTAACGCCCTGCTGCTCTCCATCCGTGAAGCCCATTGCCACAGTGCAGGATAAGCACAGGCTCACCTCCCTGTTTCTGAAAGGACTTCCAAAGCCACCTGGGTCCAGAAACCAGGAACTTCTCTCTGCCACATCCCCCTCCTGTGATCTGAGAGCTGTTTGTAGGCACACTCACTGGTGTGGGCACCACATACCTGGAGACCGAGTCTGACTCTGGTCCTGAGCCGAGCAAAGGGGCCGCTACGTGGAGATAAAAGAAAGAAAAGGCCACAGCTTGGGTGCAAAGTCGAGGAAAGAGGGGAGAGGTGCTCGTTCGGGAACTCCAGAGGATAAGGGACATCTTCTTTTGTTGAAATTATGCATTGCATCTAATGGCAGATGCTGTTATTTATCTACAAGGTTCTAGCGAGGTGATATTAAGAAATCCCCATCAAGAGGTTTCCACCATGCAAAGAAAATGAGGGATTTTACCACAAAAATAAGAATCATACACTTGGTTCCTTTCTTCTAGGACACCTCTCTAGCAGAGGCTGGCAGCACCCTGTGTGCTGTGCTCACCCAGCAGCACTAACCTGTCCTTTCCTGGCAAACTCTGTTCATACCCCGGCTGCAAACAGTCCTGCGGGCAACAACAAGAGCAATGCATTTCAGCATCATTTGCTGCTCGGTGAAACAAAAGAAGCTGCTGAAGGAAAACAAACAAACTCACATGCATGTTTCTTCCACATTGCTACTGACTGTTTCCACATGGCAAGTCTAAGCAGCTCTGATTTGGCTGCCAGGAGATGTATTTGGACAGCCAAAAAAGTTACTCCAACCTTTTGGATGCTGCCCCCACAGTTTGAGTGCAAGAACATTTTATCCATCTAAACATTACTGGCATACGCAAAGGAGGTTGGTGTTGCTTCAGTCAGTATTTGTCCTTCTCCAGACCATCCCAAGATGGGGGTTTCTGTTGGTTTGCAGTACAGTACTTGCTACATTTGGAGGGCAGATGTGTCAAGCTAAGCACTTCAGACCCTTGCCCAAACCAGAACCGAGCAAGGTCGGGAGACTGGTGGACATCGCAGGAGTACAACATAATCCTACTGGTGGTCCTGCCAGAATGACTGATTACTAATACTTTCAAAAACCCCACAAACAACTGTTTATTTCAAGCCCTGAGAGATGGTAACTCACTGCTTCTGTTATTTCTGTGGCAACAAGATTTGGGGGAAGCATTTTCGATGAACAGGACAACTTTTGAGTCAGCAATACGCTGCAGGCAAAAAAGTATATGTGAGCATTTAGAGGAATCACTTGGGGGCTTTTTGTTTTAAAGTGCCAAGCTTAACATCCAGCAGGACGTTTCCTGCTCTGCTCTAACAAGAAATGGGGAAGATGACTCCAGACTGCTGCATCACAACAGCTGACTCAACTCTGCTGCACACGGAGCCTGACTGCTGTCACTCACATTGATCAGACTTCCAAAAGTGCAGGAGCCAGAAACTCGAGTAAATAAAACGACCATTCCACCCCAGGACCCACATTTAAATATACACATGCCCAGAATGCTCCTACACAATACACAGTGAAGACTGTCATCCACATACGGGAACGGTTTAGATGGACTACTGATGGCACCCTTCTATTATAACATTTTTCCAAATTAATGTCATAATACAGCTGTGGACATACAGGTGTAATCTACAACAAGATAGAAGCTATTGCTTCTCCTTCCCTCTTTATTTCTGTTGAAAACAAAAGGAAACTGCTTTTAACGTGGACTTAGCCTTTCGGAACACAAACACTTGCCAACTCCTCTGGACGGTGTTTTCCACTTCCTTTGGAGCTCAGCTGTCTAGAATTGGAAGTTATGCTTTCTTTGTTAAAAGAGCACTTTGTAAATAATTGATAAAACCAATAATGTCTGAATTGTTTTCCCTTGGCTCCTTACAGCCAAGAGAATCATACACAAATAATACATCTGTAGGCTTAAGTACAAGTCTCCGGTCAGAACATGGCAAATCCTCACGCTCCCCACCCCCCCACCCCCACCCCCACCCCCAATCCATATGTGTGCTCACAAATATGAAAGGAAACATTTTTGGACAACCCTACACAGCTCAAGCGATGCGTACTACGTTACTATGCCACAAAATTCACTTGTTTGGTACACAAATGCTCCCGAGCTTGCCGGGTAGACTCAATGTTCTCGGAGCAGATTACCTTGCTTTACCTTCACCGGAAGCCTAATAAGTGCCTATTTTTTAGGGTCTGAAGTGAAAGTTGGCCCTCAGTCTGTGACCTTGGCAACAGATGCTCATCTAACACTCCAGAGACATCAGGCTCAAAGCACCGACCCCACTGAACTGATGAGGGAAATTCCTGCCGGTTTCAATGCAGCCTGAACCTCACCCAACACAAGCCCTGCAGCTCAGGGCTGTCACACGGGCTCTGGCAGAGGAGCAACACTGATTGCCTCCAGCTCTTCCGTTTTGCTGGAGATTAGCACTAGGACCAAAGGGGCAACAAGAGCAACTGTGCAGCCTTTCTTCGGCCCCCCAAGTTCACAGCACTAACATGCTGGATTGTGCCAGCCAGCTTCACGCACGGGAGCTGAGGAGCCAGCAGCTGCTGGCTGCTGTCGCTGTTATGACAACCTCCAGCAGAAGGGAGATGAGCTACAGGCACCAACACCTTCTACCACGGCTGCTGAATCCAACACACTCCTCAGAGCGACAGAATGCATACCCTCCAGGTGGAAGAGAAGGCGGCAGCCACTCAGCCACTGAAACACAAAGACAAATGCTTGAAGGCTGTATATGCTTGGATCTGCCAAAACCAAAAGGGCCAGGATCAGAGAGAAGAAAGAAGCTGTAAGATCAATTTCTTTTTCTTCAGGAACCCCCAGTCTGCACAAAACACCACCTTCCCGCTTCTGTTCAGCCCTACCGAAATAAAAGCATGCTAATGCACTTCAGTGAACCTCCAGTGCCCTTCTGAGGCTTCTGGAAAAAAAAACCAAACATATTGCTAAGTCATGGATGACACACTTTGCTTTAGTCTGAAAGTCTACAAATAACTGGACGCAGACATCATAAAACTACCACCGAATCTGACACAACTGGCAGATGTCACACAAAACGGTCTCAGACGAGGAAGGGGCAGGGATCATCAGGGAAATTGGTTTTGCATGGACAGGAGTTACCTCCTGATACACACTACACAAACTTTCTCTAGACAGACTGGAGTTAAGACCGTTATAAATGATCGCATCCAAATTTAGTCATAAACAAAATTTCCAATTTATTAAATAAATAAATAAAGATAAGCAAAACCAGCGCTGCACAGACCGGGAGCCCCTGCTCTACCTGGCCCGCACCGACTGGTTTCCCTCCTCAGTATTTATCCTCTCTCTTCTCGTACATAGTTATAACCTTTAATACATATTCATAGGATTGCCGGGAAAAGGGTGGGTTTATGGAGATCTTTCTCGCGCATGCCCTCTTTGACTGCTGGGGTCTTTTCTGCCCCTCTCTGGTGGTCGTGGGATGAAGTAAACACTCTTCCTCGGCCTGCCCTTTTGGTGACCCCGAACTTCGCGCATGCGTCTTACAAACAACTTCTTTTTGGGCCCGGATAACCGTAAACAACACTTAACAGAACCAGTTGGACCGGCCCGTTAGAACACGGAGTCAGGATGGCTTTACAAATACCAAAGAGAGCTATTTACACATTGTGTCACCCTGCCCCCTCAAACCTGCAGTTATACAAAAACAGTTCAGTCAAAAAATACATATAAAAAGAGCAATATTTTAAACTTGTTTTACGCTGTGCAAAACCATATGCTGAGGTAGGTGAAAATGGACTAAAAAGTCCTAACATTATTTTATAACAACACGAATCATGTAAACTTGTTTCACAAGACCGTGGGTGCTAGGTGATCTCTAACTGTATTTCCTTTACCATCAAAAATTTTCCATGCAACTATAACTTTATTTCCAGTTCCTTCAAGGCACTTTCTTCTGAAGTTTTTGACAACTTTAAAACCATACTTCAAATAGAGTCAATAAAATGAGATTAAATCAGAAGATTTTAGTCTGTTGTGGTGACACACACCTTCAGGATCAAAGAACTCCCACTAGCACTAATGTAGAAAACCAAAGCAGTGCCAAACACCTGATTTACCTCTCATCTTGCACTAGCAATGCCTACATTTTCAGAAGTCTTTCTTCAACTCCATTTCCCTACACCAAAGCAGGATGCTAACTTACAGACAGTTTCACTCGGAACACAAATAACGAAGCGATTAAGAAGGGTGAGTGCAGAAGCCCACAGTACATGTATAAGGAGCAAGAGACTGCTGGGCTCTGCAGATGACAGTTTTGTACCATCCAGAATTTGCACACGCAAGTGTCCGAGAAAAAACTGTCTTCAGCTGGGGACACAGAAACAAAGGAGTTTTATGGCTCCAAGCAAGTAAACTTCACGCCTGCTCATAGAGGCAAAGGGAGGCACATTCCCAGGTGCATTCCAGGATAATCGTACAAAATTCTGCTGTTACAAGGAACTCCTCTGTCACAGGGCCACAGCCTGTCAAACGGCACAACTGTGGTCAGCCTTCAAGGCTACACCTACAGGGCTCAACAAAACAGGGCCACAGACAGGTTTCTGGCCCCGAGGCTAAGGGGCACAGGCTGCCCTGCCCGAGCTCCCGTGGGGCCCAGTGGCCCCCAGACGCACCCATGAAGGGATCCAACCCTGGGCCAGTGAATGACCACCAGTGAGAACAGCCCCTTGTGTGCCACCACCCGCCCCATCCAGACACTCGCACAGGCCAGCAGCACACCAGGGATTGGCTTGGAAGAACGGGTGAGCAGCATCCAAGCTCATTCCTTTAGCAGCACAGGTACAGTCTGAGAGGACCTGGGGACTTTGCCTGAGAAAGTGCAAAACCCTGAATGCTGAATTAGATACCACACACTGACGCTACTGTGGTGTAGAGGTCACATGGCAAAAAAAACCCACCCTCCAGACGGGACAGATAGCTTGGCCCATGCAAAACGTGAATCTGCCGCAGCCTTGCTTCTCCTCAAAGTATTTGAAACGGCCCAAAAGGGATATCAGAAACCAAAATCTGGAGGATTATATGCAGAGCACAGCAGAACAACATATGCTGACGCATGCAGTTGTATGTAGGAGTCAGGAAAAACCTAGGGGGGAAGCAAACTGAAGGAGGATTCAGATTTATGTTGCATTCGCGACAGTATAAGTGGTCTGTTGCAGCTCCATGCCGTTCACACTTACAGTTAATAATAACTAGCAAGTCCCCTCCAAGACCCACTGCAATAAGATGAGCGCTTAATAATAGCCCAGAACAATAATCTTTAATCATGCTTCATGTTGTAAAAATCCCAGTGTCAGGCTTTCATGTAATTGTTTTGCAGAGAAATCACTCTATAACTGTGGAGTTATAAAGTGGGTATGTCTATTCAGCGCCGGGCGCATGGGGGATCGCTCCACCACAAGCATGCGCGCCGTTTGCAGCTCCCGTCCGGCCTATATGTTACAGAATAGTGCATGTTCATAGAACGCCTGTACGTATACACAGTCTACCCCCGCCTCCCCTCGCTTCTCATGGTGATCAGGTCTCCTCCCCTTGCGCCTGCGTATTGAGCTCCTTTGGCCTTGTTCGGTGGTCGCAGATTTACGGGCGGGGTCGCATAGATGAAGCATCTCCTCTTCCTCGCTGATGCACTTTTCACCCTGTTGCTCTGCGCAGCCTCAGTTGTTTCCCTGGGCCCTGGCCAAACCACCAGGCCAGTTTGTGCTAGAATCTAGGATGATTTGTTGCTGGAACATACAACTTCAAGGACTATAAGAAACTTCTCTTTGGGCTGGGAGATAGTTGCCTAGCAACGTTATCAGCACCTGGTATGTCTTTTTCGAACAGTCCCATACGCCTCCCCTTGGTTTTGCGCAGGCCTTGCACCATCAGTCTAGGATTGTTTAGACTCCCCGTCTCAGTAATTACACCCTTGATAAGCTAATGGGAGTCACAGGTGTTAACAGCAACAAAAGCAGGTGGCAAGGGCAAGCAGACCAGAAAGAGCTCTACTTTTTTAGACTGGAGAGGCAGTTTAGAGGCAGAAACACAAATCATGAGAAGATGCAGACAGGGAAGCATGCCTGTAACCTTCCTTGTACAGTTTTACAAATTCCACCTGAACACTTTAAGGAAACCTGGGATTCCAATGCAGAAAAAAAACCTTCACCCCCAGCCTGTCACCCCCTAAAACTCACTCCCAAGGGGCAAAGCCCACGCAGGTACAGGCCACGGCGCTGGTGCACGGTCTGAGGGCAGCCAGTCTCGTCGCCCTCCCCCTCCCCAGCAGCCAAAAGAGAGATTCCCCTGAGCCCCTGACAAGAGGCCCAACACAAGAACCACTGCAGCAAGTCAGCCCCAAGGCCCCTTCAGCTCAGCACACCCCCTGCAGCAGTGGCAAAGCCTCCCAAAACGGGTAAACCCAGCAGAGCGGCACAGCTGCCGTTTTCTCAGAAGAGCTTCCCAACATCCAATGTGCTCTTCTTGCCTGCCAGAAACTAACCTGAAAACAGATCCCAGACCTGAAAGAAAACAGGATGGGCTGCCTTATTTACTCAGGAAGGAGACTTTTGCTTACAAAAATGCAGAGGTGCAAACATTTCTTTTGTATTTCCACCAGACACACACAGGCTACGGACCTGCTGGCCCTCCAAGACCTCAGACAAAATAAAGCTAGAATTTCCTGTCACAGGAACCCAATGTACATTAGTTTGGAGCTGCTGAAACTTGGACAGCAATACATGGCGCATCCCCAGCCAGGTCTGTTTGTGATCCTCGGGCCCCGAGGGGAAGTATTTTGAGTATCAACAACCCGTGAATGGAACTGCTGCACAGAAAAGGAGGGAAGTGCTATTTGCACATTTACTAGAGTGAAATACTCTGGTGTTTGTTGTTTTGGACAGCCAACTGGAAAAAAAAGATATACAACTGTCACAGCTACATTGGCAGGGATTTTGTTACTCCTTTCCTCTCTGTTTTTAAATTCTAGAAATAAATTCAAACATTTAATTAGACTCTGATGCCTCCAAACTTTGCCAATGGAGGGATGGAGCCTTGTGGTATTTGTGGCTTTTTAGAATGCACCAAGCAGTTAAACACAGATCCCAGGAAAAAAGGTAAATAAATCACCAAATATAAAATAAAGCACCCGCCACCTTTCCAGCTCGACATAAATTCCACACCGTCTTACACTGACAATAGTCACGGGGAGTGTTCTGGGTGGCTTCTGCAAGCTTGAACTCACCACCAAGAAAAAACGTTGTCTTTTATTTTACAAATGAGGCATTGGAATTACTGCTCATCAGCAATCCATAACATCCCCCACTGTCTATTGCTGCTATCTCCCCTATTAGCAAGAACCTCAAGAGCATTTCCAGTGCAGGCCAGGGGCACCGAGTCATCTATATCCAGATCTGCTGTAATCTCCCAGATTCCATAAAGGGTCACAGCCCCTGCTAGACGGAGCACCCGAATCAAACATGGGAGAACTGATTTCTGTGCCCCTCTGCCACAAACCTTGGCCAAGCTGCCTCAGTCCTGAGGCCCAGCACATGCGCATCTGCTGCTGCCCAGCTGCAGATGGCAGCTCCTTCAGGCCCAGTACTTCATGCCCTTTCAGCTGGGTGCTCTGCTTTCATCTCCTCCTCCATCAAACAGGCATCGTGACTTTTGCTTTCCCTGGAAAGTCTTCCGAGAGCTAGCTTGTGCCTGAAATGCAGATCTATTATTTTATATGGACTACAGAAAAAGGCATTTCCTCCCTTGAAACGCTACTCTGGGACCAAGGCGAGGGCCCAGCTGCAGCCCAGGACTGCCTGACAGGCTGCTCAGCCTGCTGTGCCGGGTCGCACGACCTGGTGTACGGCAACGCAAGCGATCCTTGCCCCCCACCCCAGCCTGTTTCCAAAAACTGTATCCCAAGAATTGGAGACAAGGAAAAAGATGCCCTGAACACGGAAAGAGCATCCTCAACTGCTGCTGGGCCTTGGGAACACTCTCCTCTGGACTATCTGGCCATCCCCAGGGAGGGCACGTCTGTGCCGCGTGGCCCGAGCCAGGCAGCCCCTGTGGTGTGAGACCGAGCACTGTGCTGGCTCTGCCAGCCTGCACCCCGACGGGTGCACCTGTAGTTGGGGAACACTGAAGGAAGGAACACTCTTTGTTGCAACACAGGTCCCAGGGTAATCAGTCCAGCCCAAATAATTAGCCAAGCACACTTGGTCCTGGAGTTCCTACTGCATACAGAGCCAGCTTAAGCCTCTCGAGGCTCGGAAGGCAGACTCCCCTTCGACAGCATTATCCCCAGGCTCCAACCTATCCAAGGAAGGTGACGCCAAAACTTTCAGTAGGTTTCATAATTCAGCTATTTTCAGATCTTTGTGCTAAACTAGAGATCTGCATTTTCCTAAATATGATTTCAAAAAAAGAACAAAGCACCTCTCTCCCCCTCCAAAAACAAACCCAAACCCAAACCAAAACCAAAAACCTTCTGCAATCCCACTGACACATCAGGGCTGATCTAAAGTGCTCTGCCCCAGCTCTAGAAGCAGGCTGAAAGATTGCTTACCAGTCCAGGCACAGCAAGAGCTGGCTGCTCCTCAAGGGACGGGGTTCTCAGGGCCAGCAGGGCCTGTCCAACCTCCCCAGTAAGGCAGCGGGGCAGCCCCAGAGCTGGCTACAAGTCCAGACCACCAGGCAAGCCCATGGTGGCAGCACAGGTCCGATACCGAGCCAGGAAACTCAATCAGGATCACGGCCAGTGATTGTAGCCAAGGTCAGACACAGTCCCACGGTAGCCAGGCAAGCCCACACTTGACAAGAGCCCATAAAAAGCCAACATGCTGGGGCCTGTGGCCAGGAAGTCCAGCGCTCCCACAGCACTGCTCAGAGTGGGAGGGAGAGTCCCAGGCTGAGCTTAAACGGAGCTGCTGGGCTGCGGGCAGGGTGAGGGGGGACCCCGGTGATGTCTCCCTGAAATTTTCTACTCTGCTCATTCTGCTGAAACAAGAACTTATAAATAGAACAATGACAGGGACAGTTACTGATTTAGGAATGTTGTGGTCAAAAGAAGCAACCTGGAGATAAGGGTGTGATTTGCTCCAACTTTGCATAACTGATGCATGGCTTGCTAAGGACTGTACCCCTGAAAAGGAGCAAACGGGAACATCCTGACCCACAGGGGCTAGAGGCTGGATGATTGTCTGACAAGCCTGAACTCAGCGAAGAAGGGGGTGGCGGAGAGACCCTGACCACTGACTCCATTAAGACCAAGGAGGAGGACCCTGACCCCCCCCTTTTTGAGTTTGCACAAAAGAACGAGAAGACGCTGTCACTTTAAATCGAGGCGAGGCATGTTGTTAAGCCGTGCGGGACAAAGTGATAATAAACTACCCAATGGTCATGACAGTAAAGGTGTATGCCTGAAGTTTGAAGTGTTGAAATCCCCTGCAGTCCTTTGGTGTGGGGTGCTGACTCTGTGGAATTACCACCTAGCACCTTTCTATGCCAGACATGGAATAAATAAATAACCTCTGCTCTGTGCCTCCTGCGTACTGGCTAAACAACCCCACCTGAGGGACAACACCAGGAGAAGCTGATCAGGGTAATGAAGGCTGTCACTGCCCTCAGGGCTTTGGCACTGAAGGTTCCCCACAGAGGAGAAGAAGGCTTTTAAAAGGTGGAGTATTCCCCTGTAACGATGAGGCAGGCAACTCTACATAACAGGCACTGGATACTGTAAATAGAACTAAAAATCTAACGTATAACATGGAATCACCCTCGTACTAATCCCGAGGCCCTCGCTTGCACAGACAGTTCAAACTCCTTTCCAAATCCTGCAGACGTGTGAGAAGGACCCATATTCCCCCCACTTCACCATCAGTGACGCTCCCAAAGAAAGGACGGGCAGGGCAGCGTCCAAGTAAAGCTTAAGCAGGGAGTGTTTCTTCGCTGAGCTTTCCGAAGTATCTGGGAGAAATTTGCCTGTCAGTTTTGGGGACTCAGAAAATGCGGGATACCTTTAAAGCACAGATTAAACTTTGCTCAGAAAAGTACAACAAGAAGACCAGTTGCATTCGTTTTACAACACGTTCCTGCTCGCCCAGTACTGTATCTCCTTTATCCACTTGGAGCGAAGTCGATCTTTGCACTAAGCACAGGTGATTTCATAGAGAAGCATAAACTGACACACCTTTACGATCTGAAAATTTTACAGAAGTTCTAGTAATGTACCCAAAACTGAGGTGTTTCAGTGTCTGGGCTAGGCTCCCTCTCTTCAGTAAACACGTATCTTAATTCCAACACAGGACAAAACCCATCTATAAATTTCCTCTTGTCAAAACGAAATTGTTCCAATTCTACTGTTGGCTCCTATTTAAGACATTAAACTGTGCAAGTAAGAAGTAACTGTAACCAATCCCTCCCACCCTGCTACAAACCATGACCCCAGACGGTCCTTGGAGCAGACCACACCAGACCCTGTTTCATTCCAGCCACATCACTCTAGCACAAGCCCTGCAAAGCCATTTAAAATGCCATCAACAGGTTTATCAGCCATAAAAGCAGAATCCAAGAGCTCTTAAACCAGTCTGACAACTGACAAGGTCATGCTTCCATCACTGAGGACAGCACCATAACTAAAAACAAAAGAGTCTGTATTGTTCTTAAACCTGAGAGGCTGCAAGAAAGCAGGGAAGTTATGAGCATGGCTTCTGTAACATCACTATCGGTACGATTTCCCGCCTCCTGGTACGATGATCAAATACCATTTGGATTTCAGATGAGAAGTCATGTGATGGTTTTAAGCCCTGCCGGGACCGGAGACCACGTTGCCGTTGTCCCTCCTCCACCCTCAGCCGGTCAGGCTGGAAGTGAGGCACAAACCCGGGGTTAAAGTAAGAAGAAAGTTAATACAACAGTGTAATAAGCAATCTGAACAACAACAGTAGCAATGATAGCAACAATACACAGCAATAACAGTGAACAAGACAAAAGACATACAGAGAAATACCGCAGTGGTTACAGACAGCTCGCTCGCGATGCTCCCTGCCACCAAAGCCACAAAGGAAAAAGTTCCCGCGCTCCCGCGCCCGGACCTGACGTCAGCGTGGTATGACTAACCCGCCTGGAGATCCCTTCCCCCTCTGCTGGGGAAACTTAACCCTAACCAGGACAAGTCATCACCACACTACATTAGGTAGAGTATAAAATCTTATCATCAGATTCTCAACTGGTTTAAGGCAGTGGATTCTGCTGAAGTCAAGGGAACCAAACACACCACATGAAACAAATCTTTCAGTGTGCCTCAGACCTGAAAAAATAGCTAGAAAAATGTTCACAATCTTTAATACAAATTCTCAGCATTTCCCACAATCTCTCCACATTGAGCAACAGTAGGACCCTCACATCTACTTTCCATATATTTCTTACTTAACATTAGTTTTTAATTTAAAAAGGGGCAACTGATTAGTAAGATTTTCATAGCTATTCACAAAAATTAATAAGCAAATACATTGGTTCCCAGATGTAAATTACTTGTCTAATTTAAAGACTATTTGAAGACTCTCAAAGCGCTATAAAACGCAATCGACACCTTTACCTACTACTGTAGGAAACAGCAGACAAGCTTCAGGAGATGAGCGAGGGTGCAGAGGATAGGCTAGGGTAGACAAATAAAAAAACCTCATGAGTTCTACAGAAAAATGAGTAGCAGCCCACAGCATTGGCAGACAACAGACTTTATTCCCACTTCCTTCTCCCATTCTTTTTTCCTATTCTTTTTTTATGTAAAGGAAATAGTTTTCCATTGTGAAACACACTGTCAGAGATTTAGTGGAGGCCAGAAGTTTACGTGAGTTCAAGAGAGGATCAGCCAAATTGTAAGACATGTGCCAACAATACCACTAGAGAAAGGATCTGCATCATGTTGAAATGCAAACAGCTGTTTTGATAACGACACCTATTATTGACTAAATTTGTCTATTACCCTGTTGTAGAGTTACTCACATTGAGAAGAGTCAGTGCCGTGCAAGAAACACAACTTGCAACACTTTGTGCTTTGAGAGAACCATGGCCCCTGAGCTTACAGCCATGAAGTCTCACAGCTGACATGTTTCAGCTGAGCACCGACGAGTTCTGAGGTGGACTGCTGACCGGAGTCAATGCTCACAGCTGATGTAGGAGCATATGAGAAGCTTTACTTACTTGCCTTTAACTGATGCTCCAATACTAGTTTGATTACCCTTCATACAAAATCCTCCTTCAAATGCAGGTTTTGTTCTTTTCAGATTGAACACATGAGCAGAAGTCAAACCTGCACAACCACTGAACTCGGCACAAATTTTTCAATACACTTTAGCAGCATCAGAAATTGTCAAGTGTCTTTTAGAAAGCAAATGCTTTATTCTTTGAAACTTCTTTGGTTTGCAAATATTAGTAATGCTGCACCACAGACTCTCACTTAGTCACTCCTGTTCTTCCTGAGACTGTTATGCAACTTAGTATTTCAAAAAGTACCATCGTATCTGTGTATTTGAGCCAGGTTTTCCCCTTTGTAAAGTCTGACCATAGGCAAAAGCTGCAAGTACTACAAAACCAGGCCGCCTTGCTTGTTCTGGCCAAAGAGAATGAGATTAAGCGCTATTAAAAAATAAGACTATTGCCTACTTTTAAGTATCCATGAAGTTATGAACATGAACGGTATGATGGATTGCAGGCATCAATACCTGAACACAGACATGCAAAATGTCCATCAATTGAATTCCAGACTCTATGATTTAATTGCTGGGCAACTCCCCAAGGAAAAAACGTCTATTAAAAGCCAACAGTAAGCCAGAAATCTCTTTTCATTTCACATGGCAAAAATATACAGTGAATCCTGAAAAAAGGAATAGATATTAGACAGGGAAAGCCCGTACAACTCTAGGCCAGGCAACAAAACGTTGTAGTGCTGTGATTACTTTTAAAACTTATTTCATCAGAATAGTTAGACAAACACGGAAACATTTGCAACAGCAACACCTGGGTCAGTTTAAAATCTTGCTAACGCTGAAGTACAAGTCAGGAAAAAATAAGCATGTGGGGAGGGCACTCTATACACGTACATACACTCCACAATGCCAAACAGCACTCCTAAGGGTGTCTGCCAGTAAATTGAAATAGGAGCAGAAAGGAACCATGTCCATACTAAGGCAGCAAGCAATGTAGTAAACTAAAGATCACTGCAACCAGTGCCATGTTAAAAGAAAAGAAAAAACAACATAAAAACCCAACCCAAAAACCTGAAAGGAACAATCACTGTGCATGTCATAAGCATGAAGTGATTTTAACCTGACGACTACCCTGCTCTAATCTTTAAGCATCGTTAACTTTTCCACATTTTTAAAGCCTAAGGTGATTATTTTCAATGACCTACTTGTAGTGGCAGCCTAGGTGGCATTCTGGAGAACAGCACAGCGTCCACAGCTTCTACAGGACAGCGCAGGATGATTAAGCATTCCACTTCTAGGGGAAGAAAAACAAAAAACCACACCAGCACTCGTTTACTCAACTGAAAAGCTTATTACCTGCACGTCCAAAGCAACGGGCTACAGGAATACCGAATGCAAAGCAAACCAGAGCCATCTGGAATACGTTGTATTCTCAGCTGAAAGTTGAAAATCTTTCCTTTTATATTATAAACAGCGTTCGGATGCAGAGAAACGGTTTTTAGAGTGACGTCTGCAGAGCTCTGAGTCATGAATTAAAATGCCTTCCTAAAAGATAAGTCTTAGCCCTTCCTCTGGAGGGAGTGAAAAAAAAAAAAAACACCAAAAAACACCAGACAAGCCACCCAGAGAAGGAGGAAGTCAGGCAACACCAAGGGTTTTTTCCCAGCGAGAACACAATCCTGAGAGAACAAGATGCTTTTGCTGTCAGAATAGAAATCCAAACAGAAACAATTCACCTTTCCCTTTGAAAAGTTGCTTTGGAGTCAAGATCTACTTGTTTTCTCTCCCAAGCATGAAACCCCTCTTCAGTTTAAGACTGTCTGCAAAATACTGAGTGAAGTAGAAATTAGGTGCACACACTGGAACATGTACAGAATCTTACTCAAAAAAACCCCCAACACAATCGTACCACACTGGCTAGAAATCCTTTCAGTGTTCTGATGAAAAGGTGACTTGTACCTAGCAATTAAAGTGTTTGCGGCCAAAACCAACAAATGATGTTCCAATCAAATGTAAGTTTAATAATAAAATTTTCTTTTTAATTGATGTCTTAAAAAAAGCTGGAGAAGGAAACAGGGACAGAAATGAAAACCCATTCAGGGAGTCAATGGATAGACTGTCACCACGCAGTCTAAACGTGCCAGCTGCCGATCATCTATTCAGAACAAGCGAGTCAATAGCGGCACGCTCCCTGGCAGAGGGGAGGCCGTCCCTCTCCCCTTTAATAGGCTCAAGCAAGAAGCTCTCACAGTGTTTTGGGCTAAGACCCAGCTAGCAGAAGGCAGCTTTTCTGTCAGACAAAGCAAGGCAAAACCAGGATCTAGTACAGCAACCTCCTGTTAATCCTGACCCCCTTCTTCAAATCTCCTTTCTTCGTCTGGTGACGGGAAGGCAAAGCATGTCCTGTCCCTGTGAGCCCGCGCTGTCCCCTGCCTGTCCCTGTGGGAACAGCAGGCACCTGTGATTCCTCTCCAAAGCCATTTACACCGAGATCGGCTGAGCAGTGTATTGTGGAAGCATAAGCTGCAGCGGACATGATTTGGAATCAAGTTATTTTTTGCCCATCATGACAAAATAAAACCAGCAATTCCTGGCTTTACAGAAGTTGACCCAAAGAGTCGCTCCCAGCACCTCTCAGGTTTTTCTGTCACAGAGAACTGATGCAGCCAAAAGAGTGTCGACTCTAAGAGGACAATGCCGCACTCCACAGGCAGCACGGGCAGGCAGGCACGGGCAGCGCACGATGGCCGTGCCCGCAGCACCACTTGGTGGTGAAAGCGAGCGGAGTCACTGCTGACGCCAAGGACGAGTTTAACACCAGCCTTTTCTTCAGGCTGGCTTTTTGGCATTTTACCCTCTGAACATGAGTAGGTCTGGTCTGCCGGACCTCGCTTGCCAAACACCCTTAGAGTGCCTTTACCGTGAGAAAGCGTATCGGCCAGGCAGCTGAAGTCCAAGGGAGATGAACCTCAAGGCCAGCAGAACCAAAGGCTGCTGAGTACCAAACAGAAGCTTTCAGATTCTCCAGCGCTCTACCCCCTGGTTTCTGGAGACACAGCCTGAAGCAGTGTTTAAACAACCGGTCCAGCTTAGTACCTGCCTCTACTCCAAAGAACAGCAATCTCTGGGCTCACGACCTGTAGGTTATACAGACCTGGGCCATCAACAAAGGCAACAGATGGAGAAAAACTGAACACTGACAGCAGCTGAAACACAACTATTACTTTCCCATCAACCAGTTACAAAACTAACTTGTGCCCTTGCGTAACAGAACGCAGGAATTAACAAAAACAGAGCCTTTTATTCCCAACAGACTAGTGTGTCTTTACAAGAAAGTCACAACGATTCCAACTGACAAAGTCAGCGTTATCATTACCAATGCACCTTTCCCCAAGAGGAAATCCTTGTCTTTTACCACATGTCAATGGCAAGAGTGTGCAAACAAAACAAAGAAACCAACAACCCACACCCAAACCCACCCACACCCACACCCCAAGAGCTCTACTTACATTATAAATATAAATATATATATATATTATACATATATATATATGAGACACATCTTCATAGATGACAACTGCATCAATTCATACTTCAGGTCCTTCTCCTCCTGGAACCAGCTGAAAAGAATAAGACAGTTTTGTGTTAGTGCCATAGACTTCAGTTTTACAAACCCACATGTGACAGTTCTCACTTTACAACTTTGTAGCAGATGGAGACTTTGTGGTAGATCACAAAAGTGGTTTTTAGATTCAGTATTATCTTCCTCTCCCAACAGAGGAAGTCAGTTACCGTCAGAGAAGCGCAGGCCAAAAAGAATATCACAAAGAATGTTTAGCAAAACACAAAGGAGTTCCTAGGTAACACACATCCTGGTTTTTGTCTTTGCTATTCACCTCAAGGAGATGAGTCTGCCTAGAAACATTACAGCTCGTTTTTAGAAAGACAAAGAACACGCTCCCTTTCAGGAACAATTTCTCCAACTGCCAATTCTTCCCCAGACTGTCGCTACACTGGGAAGTTGGTCTCCTCTTTCCAGCTTCTACTGCTAAGCAGAGCCCAAAAACTAAGAGCGAGCCTGAACCCCTCTACAGGCAGCAGGGAGTAAGTCAGCATAGCATTTCCCTGTGAAGAAAGTACAGAACTGAACAACAGAAAAGGAAATACAAAAGGCAAAACAACAATAAAGGAAAAAAGAGGAGGCTAAACATTCCTTTTACTGATATATGCTTAATAATTAGCTGAGCACTTCTAAAGACAAAGAGCGCTGCTGCTTTTGGCACCAAAGTAAGGAAAAGTCTAAAGCACAGTCCTCCTGATGTGGGAAGACGTGTCCCCAAAAGAGACCCAAGATCTAATGCAGAAACGCCTCTACGCCTTGCTGAAAATTTGCACACTAAGAATCACCAGCTTCTGCTTCAAGAGAACACACCAGCAGCTTCACTGCACGCTAGTCATTTCAGCCCATACGAGAAGTCAGAACAGGCACTATCCTTTTAGGATGCAGCACAGCCATTTCTAAGCCTTTTTTCGGCTTTGGTTAAGTCAAGACGGCATGTGCTCAGACATACGGCGAGGAGGTGTGAGGCAGCTAAGACAGCAACATGGAAATGATTCCTCCTTCACACAGAGACAGCTCTGACTCAAGTCAGTCCTCCTCTTCTCTTCCCACAAAATGCGGAATGCCCTTCTGTGGGAAGGACAGACTTTGCAGCCATCCATGCAGACAAGCAAAGAACTACCGTGGGTCTGCTTTTGCGGTCTTCAGGAAGTTGCAGAAGGCAGCTTAGAGATGCATAATCACAGCATTTCATGACTCTTTCAGTACTGACCTACAGACATCAGCACACAACAAACGACAAGTCACGGTGCTTCTGATGTGGTATAATCCAACAGACCTCCACATTTCTCTCCCGAGCATGTAAAGGTACAGCTCTCCGGGCACCTCCCGCTATCACAACTGCCAAATGACTCGACGAGCTTCTAAGCATCCAAACCGCTGCAAGCACATTTATACGCACAATAATGGATGAAATGCAGATGTACTCCACCTCTATACTTACGCACGCAAGCACTCACGAGTTAAAAGCCACTCTATGAGCTGGCCTACAGAGCGGGAAACAAAGGCAGGGATTCCCTTGCGCATCAGAAAACAGAAAAACACTCACCAAAAGAAAATTAGGGCCATGCGCTTCTTGTTTTATTTTCTTTACACTGTAACACGTCCCAAGTAAGGCAACAACATCACGTGTCCAGCATCATTCATACGCACATGTGCCCTGGAAGCTACTTGAAAGTACCTTATGTAATGGAAGCGTCTGGAAAGCGCAGCTTGAGCGACCTGAACTCAGTTACTGATCCGCCGCAGCACCCGCTCCCCGCAGCCGCCGCACCGCGCCGCCGCTGCCGGGCCGCTCACGGCCGGGGACGGGCCGGCGCCAGCCCGCGCCCTGCGCCCGCCTTCGCTCCGCGCCCAAAGCGGCCCGGAGACGCCTCCCCGGGCCGGGCACCGGGACGCCCCGGCGCCTCTCGGCTGCCGCGGGCAGGCACCGCGCCGGGGACGGGCCCGGGCGCGGCTCCCGAGCAGCGGGAGGCCCCGCGGCCTCAGGCACACGCGCGACCGACGGGCCGCGAGGGCCGCGCCGCCCCTCGGCCCCGGGCACTCGAGGGCTCCTCCCTCGCCGGCCGGGAACGCCGGACACGGCGGCCCGACGCGGCTGCGAAGCCGGGATCGCGCTCCCCCCCCGCGCGGACACCGGGAGAGCGCGGGAGCGTCGCGGCGGCGCCGCTTACCGCGGGGCAGGAGCGCAGAGCGGCTGGGGGCGGCGGCGCCGCCATGACGGATCCAGACCTGAGCAGTCGCTGACCGCCTCCCGCAGAGGGGAAGGGCCGCCCCGCAGCCCCGACGGGCGGATGGCAGAGCTGTCGCTCCTCCGCCCGGCCCGGCCCGGCCCCGCTCCGCTGCCGCCCTCGCCCCGGGCTCTGCCCCCGTTTGCCCACAGGTGCCGGGACCGTGCCGGAGTCGCGACACCCGTGTCTCCTGTGGGTCGCGCCTCTTGCTGCGCCCAGGTGCAGCCCGAGAGGGAAAAGCCTTTTCTCCCTCCCTCCGTCCAGCCGCGCCGCCTGGGGCTGCCGCCGCGACAGCCGGTACCGAACAGCCCGGCGACCGCGGGGTGTCTGCCCGCCCTTCCAAGAAGACTTTAGGTGTGCCGTGGGAGGCGGAGGGTGGAGAAGGTGGGACTGGGGGAAGGGGCCGGGGGGCTGCGGCCCAGCAGAAGAACTGCGGGAACAGCGTCACAGTCCTTGGAACCCCCAACAGCCGGGCTTCCCCCGGAGGGAGCTCTGACTGGAGCGGGCTGCAGCCTCGGGAATACAGAAAGAACGGGAGGAGGGAGGTCAGGAGGCAGACACGGAGATTTCCAGTTTTGCGTCCCGCGCAGATGATCTTCAGGCAAATCCTTGTCTCCGTTTCCAGTGAAAAGTATGCTGTGTCGAGCATGAAGCGAAAGATGGGGTGCGGAAGCAGGGACTGTGGAACTGGAGGCTGGATCAAAGGAATAAGGGAACTTGGTGCAGAATTCAGAAAGAACTGACCCGTGAAACTGAAGCCCTCCCTCAGAGCAAGACCTTTCGACTTCTACTACTGAAGTGGCGGATTTGGTACAGAGCTACAGAAAGCATTTCCTGAAGGACTGGCGGCAAGGAACAGCAAACACTGCCCGTCATCATCTGTAGTTGCTCCTACGTCTGTCCGTTTATGTAAACCACACAATCTTTACTTGGCAGGAGCTTCTATATGCTTCTCGGGCTCTACGGGACAGAAGTGAATTGAGTCCTGTGGAGGAGAGTTTTTCTTGCCTGGAGCAAATTCTGGAATTGCATTCACCGTGACCCCACAAAAAGCCCTGCTAACCATCATTATTTCTTTGCTTCTGAGCCTTTTATGACTTGCAAGCCATAGAAGAGGGAACAGAGGGAACCGACCTGAGCGTCAGAGAAATTCTTCAGCTCAGTCATGAAAGCATTTGCGCAGAAATCGATGCTAGCCAAGCCTGGCACAGGGCAGGAACAACTTGCGGGCGAGAGAGTTACGGGCACAAGGCTGGTTGCTGAGGAGGCAGATGCGCCCTTTGCTACTGCACTGCCTGGCCCGGCACAAGAATCCCCGTCCTCTCTTGATGCTACGAGGTTTTGAGGCTCTTACATCTGAGTGACGTCAGGCCCTGCGTCGCCACCAGTCAGGCCGTACATAATCTCACTTCACCTGGGGCAAGGCCCAGCATTTCTGCACTCGGTGTCCTGAGCAGTTCTGGAGATCACCTCTGAGCTTGTGCAGCGAGTGACCGTTGTCTTGCCTATCCTCTCAAGGGCTTGACTGTCTTCCAGACTGCCCCTGGCGTAAACATAGGCACTTCCAACTGTGCTGTGGAAAAGTAAAAATAGTGGATAGCGGGGAAAGTGCTGTGTGTGTCCCGGACTGCTCGCGTTGCTGGTCCCTTTTGAATGCTTGGGATCCTTGCTCTGTAAAATAACGGCAGGTGATCTCATGAGGCTAGTAAAAATCTAACCCAAAGACAAGAAAAACAATCCTCTAAAGACGTGCTCTGCACAGCAGCATTGACAAACCAGCACGAGACAAAGGGAAAAAGAAACGAGGAAATAGCAGAGAGCTGACACCTTCCCCCACGACACCAGTAACAGTTTCAAAGTCGGCGTTGCCTTCTGCACTAGACAAGCCATGAAAGCAGAGGGCTGGAAGGACACAGGACAAAGGGGCACGCTGGCATCTGCTGTCACCGTGGCAGCGCAGGCGCAGCAAGCTGTCACCAGCCACACGTGCCCAGCCAGCTCAGGTTCCCTTCTCTCAACCACAGTCAGCAAGGGTTCTCTTTGCAGACTGTTTGCCTTTGAGTCACTGGGGAGGAAGGAAAAAGCCCTCAGCAGTAGAAGAGTTCCTCCGTAACTGGTGTTGTGCTCTCAACAGCTTTTACCCTGCTGGAGGTCCACGGGAATCGACTGATGGATCAGGGAGAAGTACCTACACTCCTGTCCTGGTTTGGGCCCAGAGGGCAACTGAGCGCCATGCAGGCCCTCGCTCCCTCACTCCTTCCCCCTCAGGGATGGGGAGGAGAAGAAGATAAAACAAAAGGCTCAGGGATCGAGACAAGGACAGGGAGGGATGGCCCACCCGTTATGGTCATGGGAAAAGACAGACTGGATTGGGGAAGAAAAAGAACATCCGTTTAATTTCACCACTACCACCACTAGTTTACCAAGCAAAGAGAGAAGGCCAGTAAGAAATACAACCACATCTTAAAAACACCTCCTCCCCACCCCTCCCTTCTTCCTGGGTTCAGCTTTGCCCCCGATTTCTCCTCCGTCTTCCGCCCCCTGCGGTGTGGGTTGGGGGAGCAGGGGATGGGGGTTGCGGTCAGTTCATCACCCCTTGTTTCTGCTGCTCCTTCCTCCTCAGGAGAGGACTCCTCACACTCTTACGCTGCTCCAGCGTGGGGTCCCTCCCCACGGAGAGAGTCCTCCACAAACTTCTCCAACACGGGTCCTGCCCACAGGGCTGCAGCTCTTCACAAACTGCTCCAGCGTGGGTCCCTGCGATGGGCTCCACTCCTCCCAGTGACTGACTGCTGCAGCGCCAGCTGCCCTCAGAGTCCCGGCCTTCTTCGGTCACAGCCCCTGCTCCGACGTGGGGTCCTCTAGGGGCTGCAGGAGGGCATCTGCTCCACCACTGACGGCCATGGGCTGCAGGGCACAGGCTGCCCTCTCCCCACGGGCTGAGGGGAGTCTCTGCCCCAGCAGACCTCCCCCTCCCCCTCCTTTAGCTGCTGCGACCTCGGTGTTTGCAGAGGTGTTTCCCTCACTGCCCTCCTCCTCGCAGGTTCCCCTTCTTCAACACCTTATCACAGAGGCGCAGCCACCGTCGGTAATTGCCTCGGCCCTGGCCAGAGGCAGGCCTGACTTGGAGCCGGGGGAGCTTCGAGAAGCTTCTCACAGCAGCCACCCCTGTAGCCCCTCTGCCGCTACCAAGCCCCGCCACACACAAACCCACCAGCAGAGCCTTCACCCTGAGCACTGCCCTGAAGAGCCCGTGGCCAAGATCCAGTCAGTCCCATCTCAGTGTCTGGACTCAGAGCTGACCTGCAGCTCTCGTCTGTGCAAGGCCGGGGTGGCTCCGGCTTCACCTTCACCCGCCCCTTGGGCCGCTGAGGCCAGAACGAGCCGGGGACAGCCGTCCCCCAGGGGCCTTCCCACCCTCAGAGCCAAAGCCCTGCTCCAGGCCCCAAGGACCTCGGTGGCCCTACAGCGGACGCCTGCCGTCGCCCCTGCGCAGCAGCCCGGGGGACGCCAGGCCCTCTGCTGCCCTCTGCCCCTCTCTGCTCCTGTCGGCTGTGGGGACGGTGCCACTCGCAGCAGCCGAGCGCTTGGAGGGGCATGGAGACTCCCCGGCCCTGCCGGGACACGGTGGCCATTGGCCCGTTGAGGGGAGCCCAGGCCTGGGCTGAGGAGGGGGCTGGAGCCCCGGGCACAGCAGGGGAGCTGGAGGCCGTCCCGGTGCCCGAGGGGCGGCCCTGCTCTCTGGCAAGAAAATGGTGCCCGGAACGGGGCCTCCAGGGCCTCAGGGGCCCCCTGGGCCTCAGGGGCCAATCCCAGCAGCCGCCATTACACAACCCCTGCGGCTGGCCCACAGCTCGGTTGGCAGTTGAGCTTGGCAGTAGGCAAGACTAGTAGAGGAGCCCACAGACAGTGGTGTGAGCATGAAGAGGTTCTCTGTGACATTGTCCACGCTGACCCCCATAGGCCTCAGGAGGTGCCACAGACACCCTCCAGCTAACATGGCCCGAGGAAACGGATCACATCCACCCCATAGACACTCTGCCACCAAACTGACCCCAGAGGCCTTGGGGCCGAGCACAGCTGGGAGGGAATTTAAGATGAGCACCAAGAAAAAGGGGAGAAAGCAGCAGGGGAGGGATAAAAACGCCAGACACATTGTTAATAAAACTTAGGACTCTTTCATTTTCATGTCTTTATTGTCTGGGAGAGCTACATTTCTGAGTCCCGAGCAGAGCCCTCGTGTCCCGGTGGTGGTCCTCAGATGCCTTCTGCTGGCCTGGCCCTTCTTCCACCAGCTACCCCTGGGGCCTTCTTCCATCATCACCGGCGCAGTGGCTTCTTCTTGGCGCGTGAGGAAGAGTCCCTGGGCCTACTACTGGCCTTTCTCTTCAGAACACGCCGAGACCGAA
The DNA here is from genome assembly GCF_965140245.1 of Athene noctua. Taxonomy (NCBI): domain Eukaryota; kingdom Metazoa; phylum Chordata; class Aves; order Strigiformes; family Strigidae; genus Athene; species Athene noctua. The sequence continues at coordinate 82,960,214 of NC_134077.1, forward strand.
ATGACCTGCTCCTTGCCGACCTGGGAGCAGATAGACGTGGTGCAGTCTGCCCTGGCTCCCTCTGCAGTTCTTGCTCCCCTGGGATGGGAGTGGGGGGGTAGCTGGGCCCTCCCTGAAGAGCAGCTGTCGAGCTGCCCAGCAATTTGTCTGCATCTGTTGCGGGAGCGGTGTCAGAGGGCCCTGGTCTGGGCTCAGGAGTCCAACCTCGTGAGGTAACAGCACTAGTGTTGGTGATAGGGTTGATCTCTTGGCCCCCTTGGAGACAGCAGGACGGCTGCTGGCCATGGGGTTCTGCTCGTGTCCCCCTCTGGAGCCACCCCTGCTGGTGCTGGCCACAGGGCTCCAGTCCCATCCGCCTCGAGGGGCACCCCAGCAGGTGCTGGCCATGGGGGTCTACTCCCATCCCTATTGGGAAGCGCCCCAGGTGGTGCTGGCAATGAGGCTGCACTCCCATCCCCCTCCGGATGCACCCCACCTGGTGCTTGGCGATGCGGCTCCAGTCCGATCCCCCCTGGGAGGAACCCCAGCAGGTGGGGGTCCTGGGGATCTGCTCCTGTTCCCATCGGGAGGCACCCCACCTGGTGGTGGCCACAGGGCTCGGGCTGCCATCCCTCTCTGGAGGCATCCAACCTGGTGCTGGTCAGGGGGTTCCGCTCCCATCCGCACTGGGAAGCACCCCAGCTGGTGCTGGCCACAGGGGTCTGCTCCCATCGCCCTCGAGATGCACCACAGATGGTGCTGGCCACAGGGGTCCGCTCCCATCCGCACTGGCAAGCACTCCAGCCGGTGCTGCTCATGGGGCTCCGCACCTGTTCCCTTCTGGAGAAACCCCAGCTGGTGCGGGCTAGGGGGCTCTGCTCCCGTCCCCCTTGGGAGACACCCAAGCTGGTGCTGGCCACAGGGGTCTGCTCCCATCGCCCTCGAGGTGCACCCCAGATGGTGCTGGCCACAGGGGTCTGCTCCCATCCGCACTGGGAAGCACCCCAGCTGGTGCTGCTCATGGGGCTCCGCACCTGTTCCCTTCTGGAGAAACCCCAGCTGGTGCGGGCTAGGGGGCTCCGCTCCCGTCCCCCTTGGGAGACACCCCAGCTGGTGCTGGCCACAGGGGTCTGCTCCCATCGCCCTCGAGGTGCACCCCAGATGGTGCTGGCCACAGGGGTCTGCTCCCATCCCCATTGGGAAGTACGCAAGATGGGGCTGGTTACGGGGCTCCGCTTCCGTCCCCCTCGGTAGGCACCCCATCTCGACGATCTTGCTGCTGGCACGCTGTATGGGGGCTCGTTTTGGGCACTGCCCACCAACGGCACAGATGGTTGTCTTATCGGGAACACTTTACATTCCTCTCCCGGCAGCGAGTACAGGATGGAGGTCAACCTCCTCTTGCAGAGGGGGCACTCAGGCTTGATGTCTGCCCACCACTGGATACATCTCAAGCAGAAGCGGTGGAGACACGGCATGGTATAGGCTGCGTTGCCCAAGGTATACTGACATATTGGGCAGCGGTTCTCCAAGGCTGAGGCCGTGCTCAGCATGTGCTGCGGTGGGCTGAGGAGACCTGGTGGGGATGGACTCCTCCTCCTCTCCGAGGAGGCTGGCTGTCCCACTAGAAGAGGAAGAGGCAGAGAGGCCACGGTCACTGGCTGGCCCAGGAAGGGGTGGGAGAGAAGCCCAGGTCCCTCCAGAAGGAAACCCGCCCAGCTCCCCAGGGTCAAGTTTCCCCGTACAACTCACCTGTGCTGCGCAGAGGGCACCTCCTGGGTGCCCCGGCTGCCTGAGCCAGGCAGGGCCAGGGACAAGCCTGCAGTGGCTGCGGGGATGGGCACTGAGAGCTGCAGCCCCCAGTTCCCAGGGCACAAGCCCAGCACTGAGCCATAAGCTTGCTCCAATGCTCCAAGCCTCGCCAAAATGCTCAGCTGGAGTGAAGGCGCGAGCTGTCTCGCGGGGCTGGGTGCCCGAATATAAGCAGCGAGGGCCGTGACGTCACAGAGCAGAGCCGTGTGACGTCACAGAGCAGGGCCGCGTGACGTCACAGAGCAGGGCCGCGTGACGTCACAATGGGCTGTCCCCGCCCGCGGCGCTCGACCCAGCAGCCCTGGGGCCCTGGCACACGCCTCGGGGCTTACCGCCATGCCACTGCCCGCTCCATCCCCCACGTCTTCTGTTGTGTGCTTGGCATCGGTGCTTCAAGCCAGCCACAGAGGCCTTGGCCGTGGCTTCCTGGGGCACCATCAGGTCGCTCTGGCCGGAGGTGGCGCATTCTCCAGGCACACACAGAGGACTCCTGGGCAGCCCTGCACAAGAAGAAGGACCCCAGAACACAGCGCTCTCGACGTGGCCTCGCCAGTGCAGAATCCCTTGGAGGAGCAGCTCCCTCCACCCGTGGCAGGACTTTGCCGTAGGCAGCCCAGGGTGCCATTAGACTTCTTGGCAGCAAGGGCACATTGCCAGCTCCCGTTCAACGTTGTGTCCACTGGGACCTCCCTGTCCTCTTCTGGAAAGCTGCTTTCCCGACCGCTGGCCCCCAGCATGTCCTGATTCACAGAGCTGTTCCTTCCCAGCCACAGGACTCTGCACTTGTTGTTCTTGAAGTGTGTGAGGTTCCTGTCAGCCCATTTCTCCAGCCTTCCAGAGATGAAGGAAGGGAAGGGAAGCTAGAAAAGTACGTGACATACCCATTTCCAGTGAAGTGTTCATGCTGTATCTATGAAGAGGCAAAATAGCATTGCTGCTGCTTTGTAAACTTCCCAAGCTACCTGGCTGGGGAATAGGGGAGCCATCTATCCCTCCTGAGGTCCTTGCAGGCATGAGCTGAAGGAGAGTGAAATGCAGGCTTGGGCCACAGGGTCCTGCAGAACCACGTTTGGCCTTTTCCCAGAATAACACAGCAAAGACTTCTCATGCTAGTTTGGGTGTCGAAACAGTACTCCCCATCCACGGCATGCAGGTCTGTGTGCTCTTGGAAGCAGCTCTCATATTTGTATTTTTCCCCGCAGATAGCACACGTGGACCTAAAATGGTCTGCAGAAAGAAGAAAACAGGCCACTTCAGGAACTCTGAGGTAAAAGGCAAGCCCTCCAGACAATGCTGCCCAGTCAGGCACCCCCATGCAATTACATCCACCCCACATGCGCTGTCAAATCTCTAAGGCACACAGACAACCACTGCTTCATCTTGCCCCCTGCAGGCCCCATCCTATGTGGCTTGGGGCATATTCTGATTTGTTATTTCCTATTCAGGCAGCTCCGCTCTCCACCACAGCCTCCGTAAGACCTCACAGCAGTGTAGACGCAGAGCAGCAGGCCCTGCGGAAAACTCCTTTGGAAGTTCAGGGCTACGGTAGGCAAGTACTGGTCAGGACGGGGACAAACTGGCAGAACTCAACACAGAGGCAACCTCTGAGCTCTCAGAGGTCTAAGTCTTAGTATGCCAACTACAACACGGACTGGGTGTGCCTACAGCGCTCAGAGCACACGTGGTTCTCACTGCTGCTGCTCACTGACTACTGACTGCATCCGAGATCCCTGACGGGCACGTTATAGCAGACAATACCAAAGAGAACTAACAATCCAAAACAGGCAGGACAGTAAGGTGCTCGATGAACAGGAGGGCTGATGGAGCCTGGTTCTGTCCACGTTTGTACCCTAGACAGCCTCCCTTCATCCCAGCGACAACAGACCCCCTTCACCACAGCTGTGTGGGGAAGACAGACAGATGCAAAAAGCTCAAGATGCTTATGAATTCGTTTTGGTCTGACTGGCAACAACGATCATCTTTGGATGAGCTCTGGCGTCCCTGTAAGACGAAAATGTCACTGGTCAGCTGGCTGGGGTTTCTCCATCTTCTGATGTCTGACATACACCTCGGGGCACAGACGGCCATCCATAAGTAGTCACCCCCCTGCAGCTTGCAGCGTTATACTCGGCAGCCAACCACAGTAGCCGATGGGTTGGGTGCTACTAGCCCACTGCAAACAAGCTAAAACACATCAGCTCGTGTAGCCACAAGGGATCTTGAAACTAGTGCGTTTTACTTCACAACCGGAGCAAGCTGGGAGTGTACCCGTCAGCTACCGTGGCTCCACAGATGAGCTGCCGTTCAGGAAGCTCCCCCCCAGCAGCTCCGTTGTTTGTACTCATGTATCCACACGAGGAGCAAAGGCAAGGCCCTGGATTTACCTCTGCCACAGCGTGTTCAACACACCAGAGTATGCACTTTAAGTAAGCCGTTATTGTACTTCTCAATAGTTTCGTTTTTAAAATAAACAACTATTGTAAGCTACTACGCACTGGTACAGCCTCACCACTCACTCGGGTTCACTACTGCATCCCATCAGCTCCTGGGCTTCCAGCACTAAGCAAAGAAGCACTTTCTGCCCTTTATTCTGCTTGGCAGAATGAAAGTAGAAGCTGTACTGATCCAGAAGAGAAAAATGCCAGATGTGAAAGGTGTTAAACAGCTGGGCACTGGAACCGTGCCCCTGTGCTACCAAAAATCCTGGAAGCGTAATCAGAGCACAGCAACGCTCGGCTAAATCTAAGGGATTTGTAGGAGTCTAGGCTGAACAAGCGAGACAGAGCCCCGGCGCATGTACCGGGATGAAAAGGATTCACTGCTTCAGACAGTGCACTGCTTAAGGAAGAGGGGGAGGAGACGCACAACACGACTGCGAGAGCATTCTAGCGATAAAAGCACTGGTGGGTCACGTGTAACTAGGCTTCATTCTATAATCTTGCGCAGCCTCTTTCTGGGGTCATACCACAGCGCCGAGGGTCTCAATCTACCCTGGACCCTTTCTGACAGCAAGCGGAACCTAGCGACTGCTAGTGAATATCTGTCTCTCTAGCTGGTGCAAAAATGAAACACGGTCAATTGTTAGCAAAGAAAATTCATCGCATGTCATCAGTAATCAGTCCCACATCGCTGGGTGTCCCCAAGACAAGCAACCAACCTCCTTGTTGAAGTGCAAGGAGCCATGTGGTAGGCAAACTGAAGACCAAATACCAAACACTTTCAATACCTCCATTTGGAGGAAGAAAACTATGATGGCCTTAGTCTGCAACAAAAGTGCTCGATAGGTAAGGAGACTTGTCAGAACAGAATACAGTGAATACTAGAGGCACACCTGTTGCACACCTCAAAGAGCTCTACCCAGCATGACAGAAACCCTGACTGGAAACAGTTACATACATCATCCAGACGACATCCCTGCAACGCTGACAGCACATCCCGTTAAGGCTGCAGAACGATGGGGTCTCCACACAGCGGGCTGTGGGAGCTTCTTCTCACACTCCTCCGGGATGAAGAACAATTCTCACCTGACACAGGATTCAGGCTGACCTTTCAAATGCATGAAGCCACAAAAGCGACTTGATAGAGGAGCTCTCACGGCCACCAGGCACTTTGCAGATGCTCCTGAATCCTGAGCGATCCTACTCTTACAGAGCACTGCAGCAAGAGCTGTCTAGTAGGCACAGCCTCCAAATCTGGAAGGGCACAGCTGCCGAACGTACACCGATTGCAATTGCTGAATTGCACAGATTGCAACAGCCTCCTGAATTATTCCTAAAATCCGTCAGTGTTCCAGGTCCCGGTCGAGAGAAAAAAGCAGCAAAATTAAGGAAGAAGAGAGGGCAGTCTGGCCAGCACTAGTTGTCCTGCTCCACAGTCAGGGTGGCACCTTAATTTATGACTGTAGCCTTGAAGAAGAGCTGGAAGATTGGTGAGAGAGAAAATCACCCAGCACCAGACAGCTGGATAATTGCCCAAGAAGAAAAACAGAAAGGTAAAGGTGGTAGGGGGAGATCATGACTGCCGACTCAATCGGACAAAAGGGTTGACGCACCCCATTCCCCCTCAGAGCACGTGCAGAACCTGCCTCCACCTTTTCCTCATCTCTCATGCAAATGAGTTTGTGGAATACCTGCCTGTCTTGGTCTCGTATGTAAATTGGCCGATGAGATGAACTTCAAATGCGACAGAAAACTTTGCTGGGTGTGCACCCACCAACCCAGCTTACCGGACCTGCCATGGTGATCCAGATTCTGGTCTCCTTTTCCCTTCCTCTTCCCCTCCCCTTCTCCCTCCCCCTTCCCTTCCCATTCCATTTTCATGTTTCTATTCCCTTTCAAATGCACACAGGCACATCCATATGCACAGGACATCCTCTTTGGGGGTCCTGCCTGGAGTCTCCTTATGCCACTATTATTAGTGCAATGAGTTGTTATGTTATCTAAATCAGATCTGGGCATGTACACTCCTTTTCTTGCCCTCCAATGGGTTGGCGTTTTGCCAATTATTAGGCCTAGCATAAAGGACACAGCCAGCATAAAGATGAACCAATAACCAAATTGTATTTGATACAAAAGGGTCAGTACAGGGGTGAGCGCTGGGGGCACAAACAAGTCAGCCAGATTATACATAATGGACATCAATCCCACTGACCCCAACAACGACACCGCACGACCAGCAATGGGTGGGATAACTGGTGAGATGCAGTCTCCCATAGAAGGGACGGGAGACAACCGAGCCAACAGGCCAAGGACGTAAGACCAAGGAAGCCACACACTGAATCTCTACACAGCCCGCGTTTACAAAAGCCAGACCTGACTGGAGCCCAGTCCCAGGGAGGTGGGAGGTCCTTCCCCTACAGGGAACTCTGCGCAGGGCATCCACCTCACAGACAGACACTGCCCCTCCCTGCAAGGGGTCCCAGCTTTTATCCCTCAGTGGGACACCTGACCTTGGGTTACTCAGTGCGGGACACCTGGGGGTCCTTTACCCAACGGTAGTAGATTCTTCTACTCACAGTGCACCTTGGAAGAACATCCTTGTCCAAGAAACAGCTTTGCATGGAGTGTAGTGCTTAAAAGTTCATATTGTTTATGAATGATGAATGAGTTATTTACAGTAATTTTTAATCAGATATGCTCCCTTTGCAAGTCAATGTCCCTCTGCTCCACTTTCCTATAGTTACTCCTCTCTCAAATTCTGCATTGGTTTGAAAATCCAAGTCCAAAACCGTGCAGACTGCACACAATACCTAGTAGCTACAGGGTCAACCTCTGCCCTCGTTTAGCGTGGGCTTCATTGATCTCTAATGTAATAGTCGTTACATTAGAGTCTGGGTTGTTTTGTATCTACACTCACGCTTTCTTAGCCGTGTTGACCCTTGCACAGGCACGCAGAAAATAATGCAGGTAGAACTTCTTGCTGAACTTTGCAACTATGGCTCTCAGCACGTACAAGCCAAGATGTAAAAATATGAGTAGTGATTTCGGGGGTTTCAATGGGACGTCATTAAGCGGCCTGACTGACGGTCAACAAAAGGGATTAATTTATATGGTGACCTGCTGTATCGAGGGGTGTCAGTCAGTGACCTTACAAGTCCTTTCCACTCTTACGTACTGGATCTGGACCCTGAGAAACTGCCTTCAGAGTGATAATTGCCAAAAAGCACTGGCAGTTGTTTTAATTCCTCTTCAGAGGGAGTAGGGGTGTGGAGTGGCAGTGTAACACCTTTTACATGGTCAGCTTCAAAAGTAGAATTGCTAGTTAAATCGCCTTTTTTTTTTTTTTTTTTTTTTTCCCCTCTCTGGAACTGTTATGAAGCTGTGTGTATCTTTCTTTAAAATAAGAAGTGTGATGCTGCCATACTGACGTGTCAGACATCCAGAATGCCATGCTGGCAGGCCATCATTTTTGGTTTTTTTGGTAACTTGAATGCTATGAAGGCTGAGAAGGTAAAAAGGAACTTTCCTTCCCTACCCGTTGCTGACAAAAGGCTGAGGCTCCCATGTGTGTGAAGTCCTTACATGGCAGCAAATGATTGCTAATAGGATACTCAGCCTGTCATCCCTGGATCACTGGTTCAAGCACAGGTCAGGTCAGTAGCAGTAAAGTCGCTACTCTCTGGCTATTGGTGTCATCCTGCTTGTGAGATGAACCGAAGTGCATGTCGGAATGTTGAACCCAGGCAACCATAGGATTGCTGTTTCCATGTGGCAGATTGTAAATGCTATAAACTTAATGGTAGTATCCTAAGGAAATGAAAATACCAGCAGGTCTTCCACATGTCTGCGGATAATAGCGGCTGATGTGAGCTGTCCTCAGTGTCCACAGAGTGACGTCTGTGACTTCAAGCCCTGGAAGAGGCATTTGCTGCCTTTAAACCATGTATGAGAGTTCTTACCCTGTCTGAGATGATCAGTACTTTTGGTTTTATTATGCTGGCGATATGATGCTGGCCTATCAAATTTCTGGGTGTTAAAGGAAGATTTTCTGGGATTCATTGCCATCTGTATCATCAGGGTGGAGATACTCAGTTTCTTTGCTTCATAGAGCACAAGAGCTTACTGCTGCAGACTGCATCTGTTGAGATTCACTCCTTTATCAAAACACAGGATTGTAATACAGGCTGGGAAAGAAGCCTGGAGTAAAGTGAGGTCACTGATTATTTCTGTTACGCTGCAGCAAGGGAAGGGACCGTTATGAAAAGAGTGTCATTTGGGGAATTCCAATGAATCAATATTTTCTTTAGAAATGCCATGCTTTCAGTATAAGAAAAAGTTCTTGCTTCTGTGTCTATATGAAGGTAGTATTGTAAATTAAAAAAATAAAAACTCACCAACCAAAAACCCAAAACAAAGGAAACACCTTAATAGTAAACTGCAGTGGCAATGAATTTTATGTGTGTAATACCTCTGGAGGGACCAGGGTTCACATCAACTCTTTACAGAGCCAGAATATCAGGGCTGTCTATAGGAGACGCAAACACTTCAGTGGGCCTCTCAAACTCACCACCTTTGCTTTGCCATGTGAGTGAAACCCCAAGAAATTGAAGAAACCTGCGATCCGTACGCCAGCTGCTTATCCAAACGCCAGCACACACACAGGCCTTGCTGAGCAGACCCTTTGCTTGTGCTGCGCTCTCAAGCGTCTAAGGTGCTGCCTGCACTTCCTCATCAGTGAATTGTTGGAGAACGGCTTGCAGAGAGCAAGGCCATGGGTCTCTGCAGAAGCTGATTGCAGCCATCTGAGGTAAACAAAGGAAAAAACCCAGGGTACAGTTATGCCAAACAACAGACTGTTATGTTAACAAAGAGAGAAACTGAGGTACACAATGGCCTTGATGTTAAAAACAACATTGGGAAAGGAGGCAGGCCAGAAGAGGGAAGATGTTGTGACATGTCTGAGATGCCACAGGGGGCTGGGATATTATAATGTAGCTTTTTACATGTATCCAATAGATTTGTGAGTAGTGTGCATGATTATTGTAGAGTGCTTATATAAGGGGTGATTTCTGTCAATAAAGTTGAAGCTTGCTCTATCATTCACATTGAATTGGCTGCTTGCTTCCTCTGCCCGTCGCAGTGAATATCCCCAACATACTGTCGCGGTGTCTGATGGCTGCTGGTGGAATCAAAGGAGGCCCCTCTTCTAAGCTCAGAGAAGATCGTGGTACGGGCAAAAATGCGTGAAGAGGAAAGGCCAGTGGTGGATTTGGACACGGTTGCGACAAATACGCAGCACAGCGCGTACACAGTTGGAAAAGCAAAAAAGGCTTCAACGCCCTCTGCTATCACCTCACTAGTTCCTAGGCACTGAAGGCTGCACCCACTCCCACAGGGCAGAATAGCAGAGCCCTTCAGCGGATGGGCTCAGGTGAGCCAAGCAGAGAACAGCTAGAAATAACACTGCCAAGTGGTGAGACCTGGCTGTAAATTCAAACGCCATTTTGACTCATGAAGCTCCAACAGCTAAAGACAAACCTAAAGCAAAATCAACATGACTGTAGGCTAAGCACTCGTATCCTGGGGCTATTTTTCCGCCTGATGAGAGAGAATGAGCTGATCAAAACCACACACTTCGTAGAGAGCAGCCAGTTTAGTGCTGCTTCGGCAAGCCTACAGTTCGTTCCCAGTAGCTAACCTGGTTTAGAAGCTGGTAACACCATCACTAACCTTCGCTTCGACCTGAAGCGAAACCTGTCCACCTCCTGGTGATACTGCACCCGCCCTACGAGCCAGTGCAAGTTTACCTCTAGTGTTCTGGTGGTGCTGTCCTGGTGATGAGCTGTGACTCATTTCCCATTAAGAGGCACAAGCCTTGTTCCAGACTTCCCTGGGAAAGCAGCAGAGCAGAGGCACTGTTGTGCTGGCTCAGCATACAGTGGCCAGTTGAAGTCCTACCAGGCAGCTGCAGGGAAGCCAGGAGCCCACTGCAACTGGCCGTAGGAGGAGCCAAGAGCCAGCAGCAGCGAGCCGGCCGAGAAAGAGCAGAGCAACACCACCGTGCCAGGGTCACGCCCGCCAAGGCTAGCCGAGTGCTTCAGCAGCAACAGCCTGGACCAACTCCAAATAGGAATGGTTTCTGCATTCACATTTCCGAGTAGCTTGTTAGGTTACCAATACCAACACTCTGGAGGATTATGTCCCTTCAGTAAATTGATGAGTTCAAAGATAAAGGAAAAAACCAAAACCATAAACAACCACAAAAAACCCCCTTCAACCACTATTAGTTTAAATCCATCCACCTGAAATCTGTCTTCAGCCAGCCCGCCTTCTGCTGTTCACTGCTATCTCTTCCCATATACCTGCCCACATAACGCAGTAGATCAGTAAATCCTGAGAACGTTTACTATAAAATGCAGCTTTCCAGTACTGAATTTCATGTTCATTTTAGCTGATATTCTTCAGGGCCTACGTGCATACATACAAATTATTGCTGACAAAAATCTCTCCCTAGTGAGGTAGGGTGCATTACACAGATAAGATCCGCCACGCTTGTAAGCGAAATCCAAAGTTTGAAGAAAGTAATTTTGATAACTATTTCTTTGTCCTGGGGATAATAGTTGAATCTCACACCAATATTTCCTCTGCAGCAGTTTCACCTTCCAGTCAGGTTTTGTATGTTGATGCACACAGGTTCAGGTACAGTAGTTGGTACATAACTCTAGCAGGAACCCCCTTAGCTGCAGGACGAGGCTGTGAGACAAGACACACACCAATAGGGTTAACAGTCAAGCTCCGATGTTTATTAGAAAAACAAGTCCTTATATATTCTTGTGACAGCAAATCCATGTGTTGCTCTGGCGCATGCTCATTTCAAAAACTCGTTCCTCTCAGCACTTTCAACAAGCGCTACTAAGCGTGCACAACTGGTAGATAAATTTCTGCTTTGTTATTCTACAGATTCCTTTCTTATCTGTTTCTTCCCTAATGAGAAAAAAACTTTCGCTTTTCGTCGTCGTTAATCTAGACGCCGTTAGTCTTCTAACACAAGCGCATCATTAATTTAGACATCGTTAATCTTCTAACTTGAATGCTGATTCAATTAGCACAGACTCGCAGCGAAAGAAGAAAAATCACATTAGCCTGCGTTAGACCCTTTTAATTGCCTCAGAACTACTCTATGAAAACACAGTTTAAGGAAGCGAGAGGCATCTGATCTGTATAAGGTACAGGATTTTCCTTGGGGATCCTGAAAGAAACCACCTCATCCTCCTCTCTCCTCACAACGTGTTCTTTCTTCTTCCCTTGGGTCAGTATTTCTGACCACAGAGCTACACGATCAGACACTTGAACTGACTTACCGAGCCAAAAACTGACACAGCAAAGATTAACTTCAAAAGAGTAGCCTAAACAACTCACAGGAACTGTGCACTGAACAGAAAGCTCGTTAGTCCCCTTTGAATAGCCAACAAGAGTCGGTAAGGGGAGGAAAAATCGGACAAGATTGCCACCTTCTACTGAAAAGAGACAGGCACTTACAAGTAAATATCCCCTGTGGCGTACAGGGGCAGCAGCTGAAAAGGGGTAAGAAACGACAGCAAAGTCCCTAGAGAGTACACAGACAACTGCTTTTAGCCAGGAATAAGCATTTAGACCGTTGGATTTCAGAAGTTTATCAAACACATGCTCTCCCAGAAGAGTTTTCTGAAGCACATCACCCTACCATTAACGCTACAGACAAGGTTAAAATACAGGATACACCGACTGGTACCGAAAAAGCCGGTCGAGGAAGAACTGCACGTTCGGTGGAGAGATCCCCCGTGCACCCAGCACTGCAATAAAGAATGCTGCTTTCCAGTACTCTGATTCTGAGTCTTAGAGAGTTCTTCCTTGACCGGCTTTTTCCATCCGCTTTTGGCGACCCGCAAGGGACTCTGCTTCTGAAGCCTGACAGATCCTGGCATCATGGAACCTCAGCTGGCACCAGGGATTTCTCGGAGAGGTGCTGCTCCGCTTGTAGTATAGGGCAGAGGTGATTAAAATTGACACGGGATGAAACAGAGGAAGATTTAAAGATGTTGACTGTGCCAGGATTGTGAGTAACAGACAGGAGAGATGAAGGGATGCAGAAAAAAGATGAAAGAGACAGTGAAGAAGAGGCAGTAGTGGGAGGGGAGGCGGGGAGTTCTATGCCTATTGCGGAAAGGACTCGGAGCAGACAAAAACCGGGTTTGCACGGTCCCGTTTTTGTACAAGTCCCGTCTTCAGTTGCTGACAGACATTGGGTCAGAAGAAGGAACGGGACAGCTAGCCTCTTTATTTATGGGGCAGGCATCAGACAACATCGGGCAGAAGTTACAGAAACTGCAGGGAGCAGAATCTGGGGATTTAGGAAAAATGCTGAGTGCTGCTTGGATGGTATATGGAAACAGGGAAGAGGAGAAAAAGAGGACAACGCTAAATTAGTAGCAGATTTAAAGGGTATTTGCAAAGACAGAGGAAATGTCCAGTTTGGAGGAAATATGAGAGGTGGCATGCAGGGTAAAGGAAAAAGACACAGACTGCCAAAAGGACTGCCAGAAGGAGTGCTTACTGTAAAAAGGATGGTCCTTAGAAGAGAGAGTGTCCAGTTGTAGCAGGAAATAAGGAGGTGGCGCCCATTGTGGCACTAGAGGACTGAAGGGGAGCGGAGCACGCTTCCCCAGCAGAGCCTCTGGTTACAATCAAGCTGGGAAATGAGGAGATGGAGCGCTCGGTGGAGACAGGGGTGACCTTCTCTGTTTTAAATACAGAGAGGCAGAATGAGGATCAAATATGGTAACATTTGTTGGTGCAAAAGGGAAGGCAGAACAGAGACCATTTTTTACACCACTAAGATTTAAAAGTAGAAAACAATGGGTAACTCATGAATTCCTTTACCTACCAAGAGCTCCAAAACCTCTGATAGGTCGAGACCTATTAGAAAAATTAGAAGTCCAAATTCAATTTGAGGATGGGGATGTAGACGTATTCATACCAGAATCTAAATATATCCAGGCTTCAATATTTTTGTTACAGGAGGACAAATGGGATCAAGAAGAAATACCAAAAGAGACAGAAGAAGCAGTAATCCCTCTTGTTTGGGCCAGAGAGGAACCAGGGAGACCCCCGAAGGCTGAACCTGTAAAAATAACACCAGATTCGTCACTGGTAAGATTGAAAGAGTATCCCTTGAAAATTGAGGCTAGGTTGGAATTGTTACCTCTCATGCAAAAATTCTTAAAATATGGTTTATTAAGAGAATGTGAGTCTACATATAATACCCCCCTTCTGCCAGTAAAGAAATCAGATGGAAAGACCTGTAGGATGGTTCAGGACTTAAGAGCCATCAATCAAATAGTACAGGATATTCATCCAGTCGTAGCAAATCCCTATACTCTGCTCACCACACTGACAGATAAACAAGGATGGCTTACTGTACTAGATTTAAAAGATGCCTTTTTCTGCATTCCCGTGGCCCCAGAAAGCCAAGACTGATTTGCCTTTGAAGGGGAAAACCCCGAAACAGGGAGAAAGACTCAGTATACTTGGACTGTACTTCCACAAGGATTTAAGAACAGCCCGACGATTTTTGGAAACCAGCCGGCTAAAGAACTTGAAATTTGGTGACTGGAAAATCAAGAGGGTATTGTTCTTCAGTATGTGGATGATACTCTATCAGCAGGGAACACCAAGGAGGAATGTTTGCAGTTGACAATCAGCCTTTTGAATTTCTTGGGGATGAGAGGTTACCGGGTATTGCAGGCAAAAGCCACAATTGCCCAAGAGAATATAACGTATTTGGGTTTTGAAATTTTTCAAAGACATCAACAGCTGTCAGCCAGGAGGAAAGAAGCCATCTGTCAGCTACCGGCACCCAAAGCCCTTGGGGAACTGCAAACTTTTCTTGGAATGACTGGTTGGTGCCGTTTATGGATCGATCATTATGGACTGATGGTAAAACCACGGTATGAAATATTGGCAGCTTCTGCTGACTCTTGTTTCACATGGCCTGAGGATGGGAGGAAGTCCTTCAAGGAGCTAAAACAGTCACTGTTAAAGGCACCAGCACTGGCATTGCCAAATCTTGAAAAGCCTTTTGAACTGTTTGTCCGTGAGAAGGAAGGAATAACCCTGGGGGTGCTGGCACAATTTCTTGGGTCCTTACGCCGGGCTGGGCGGTTGCATCTTCTCTAAACAATTGGACACTGCAAGTCAAGGGTGGCCAGGATGCCTGAGGGCAGTGGCAGCAGCAGTGATGTTAATCCAAAAGGCCTGGAAGTTCACCCTAGGGCAGCAAATAACAGTCTATGTACCTCACATGGTAATCACAGTTTTGGAACAAAAGGGAGATCATTGGCTGTCTCTGAGCCAAATGCTCAAATATCAGGCCGTCTTATTAGATCAGGATGACACTAAATTAAAGACAACGGCCATACCGAATCCTGCAACTTTCTTGTCTGATGAGCAAAATGAGAGGGAGGCCTTAGAGCACGACTGTCTACGAACAATTGAGGAAGTGTGTGCCAGCAGGACAGATTTAAAGGTACACCTTTCCTAAACCCTGATTCGGAACTATATAACAGATGGAAGCAGTTTTGTTATGAATGGACAACGTGCGTCTGGATACGTGGTGACTTCTGTGACTGATGATGTGGAAGCCAAATCATCGTCACCGAATGCATCCGCTCAAAAGGCTGAATTAATTGCCTTGGCTAATTGAGCGTTAGAATTCAGCAGAGAGAAGGTGGTGAACATTTGTCCTGACTCATAATACGTGTTTGGAGTAGTTCATGCCCATGGGGCTATCTGGAAAGAGTGAGGACTTTTAACCTCACCGGGAGCTACAATCAAACACAAGGAAGAAGCCTTAGAGGTTCTTGAAAGCGTGCTCTTGCCTACTGAAGTTGCTGAGATGTATTGTAAGGCCCACCAAGCAGGAGACGGTGAACAACAGCGGAGGAAGAGATTGGCTGATGAGGCTGCTAAACGGGCTGCACAAAAAGGCGTCCTAACAGAGGTTCAGGCGTTAGTTCCAGAACGTCAGTTAAATTTACCTGAAGAGCCGAACTATGACAAAGAAGATGTAAAATAAATTGTCTATAAATGTCTGTCCACAGAAGCCAGGATGCCAGCAGGAAGGTCCCACAGCTTCCATGAGCTCTGAGGCTGCCACTCTTCCAGCCACGGCCTCCAGGGACCCAGCCCTGCTGAGCAAACGCAACGCACGGAGCTGACCCCTGCTTTCCTCCCGTGACTGCCCTGCGCTCCAGCATGTGAGCACGGCTCCACCGTACAGCTGCAGAAGGCAGACTGACGAGCTGTGGCCAGTACAGGATGTGCCAAAGCCATGGACAATGGCACGTGGGGCTGAGAGCAGGAGCAGCCTCCTCTGTCGAGGGCTTGCAGCTGCATGCCCTTGGCCACACGTACCAGGTGCCACAACTGCCCTTGCCTGGCCCAGAACAGCAAGAGAACTCAGAGACAGCAAGGACAGGAAGCCTGACAGAGGGTGTCGCTGGGGCTGACATGGCCCCTGTGGACAGTGCTGCACCTGTGCTGCACGGCGCTTTGTGCGGGAGGGCTGACACTACTTGGGGCTGCTTGGTTTATTGGGCTGGCACAGCCCTGCTCGCCTGCCGCGGCTGTAACCAGATCGGCTCTGCGACACCCAAACGCACATACTGCCTGTAGTAGTTACGTTCTCTGCCGTACGTTTGTGGGGAAGGACCTGGTGGCGAAGGGCTGCGGAGA
Organism: Athene noctua; assembly: GCF_965140245.1. Taxonomy (NCBI): domain Eukaryota; kingdom Metazoa; phylum Chordata; class Aves; order Strigiformes; family Strigidae; genus Athene; species Athene noctua. Next base: position 82,976,215 of record NC_134077.1, read on the forward strand.
GCAGGGTGGCAGTGAACTTCCCGAAGAGGCTGTGGTGCCACACGGGGTTTTTTCCTGCTAGCCATTAGCAGGCTGTGCTCAGAGCCGGGCACTGCTGCTTCCACGGGGCCTGCACACCCTCATCCCACAAGCAGAGCATTCAGCGGGGGTCTGTCGGGGGCGCCCGATCCCAGCTTCTGCTTCCCCTCCTGCTTGGAAACCCCCATGTTGTGTCCCCCCACCAAGAGGCACCTGGAACCAGGGACTCTGTGACATCAGCCGCGTTGTCAAGGGCACCGTGGGCAACGTGAGCCCTGCGGGCACTCTGTCAGCTGCTGCACTGGTGGCAGGGAGCCCTCGGCTCTGGCAGCTGGCACATGCGGCTGGCAACCATGCGTTTGCTCCCACTCCTCATCCTGCTGGCCCTGTGCCGGCCTGCGCACGGCGCCTGGGACACCTGTGGGTAAGTGACTCTGGGAGGGAGCTCGGGCAACCCGATGGGTTCCCTGGATGGTGCCCACTTGTCCCCCGTGGCCACACCACGACTTCCCCAGCCCCACGTGGGAGCCTCGGTTCCTTGCAGCACCCGGGCTGCCGGCACAAGTCGTCTGCAGGGCTAAAGCAGAAACGGGGGCGGATGCCTGCCCACCCCACGGGGCTCCCTGGCCTCGCTGTCCGTGCAGAGCCTGGTGGGGAGGGCAGAGGGCTGACCTTCAGCCGGGACAGCAGCGACCCATCGAGCAGGACGCTAACGAGTTTCTGGTTACAGAGGGACCTGCGGGCTCCGGCCCATGGCTTCCGGCTACGGCACCTCGCGCGTGGTGGGTGGCACAGACGCCCAGCCAGGGGCCTGGCCCTGGATCGTCAGCATCCAGGTTCCCTGGGCAGCAGGCACGGGGCATATATGCGGAGGGTCCCTCATCAGTCCACAGTGGGTCCTCACAGCAGCCCACTGCTTCACCAAGGCCAGGTAAGGAGGGCCAGGAACGGGGATATCCCCTGGCACTCGCAGGTGCCCCGTCCGCAGCACCACGCGCTACTGCCGTCCCCTTTCCGTGTGGTACACCCAGTGCCTGGGCACTGCAGAGCCCGGCTGAGAGGCAGCTCAGGAGAGGGCTGGGCTGCTGCCACGGCTTCCTAGTAGCCACCATCTCGACGTGCCTTCAGCCCAAGGCATGCTAGGGCACTTGCAGCCTCCGTAGCGCTGCTTTCCTCTCTCCCGTGTGAAGCAGAGGGCAGGGAACTGCTGGGCTGCTGCAGCGTGTGGCTGGAGTCCCTCTGAGCCCTCTCCCCATCTGCCTTCCAGGCACATCACCATGTGGCGCGTAGTGATCGGGGCCACCCAGCTGACTCAGCTGGGCCCGGAGGCCCAAGTGCGCAATATTAAGCGGCTGCTGGTTCACGAACACTACAGCAGCGTCTCGGAGAGCAACGACATTGCGCTGCTGGAATTGGACCGGCCTGTCCAGTGCAGCGACTCTGTACAGCTTGCCTGTGTGCCCGACGCCTCGCTGCGAGTGTCACAGCTGACAACCTGCTACGTCAGCGGTTGGGGGTCCACGACCGCAAGATGTGAGTTCCCAAAGGCTGCTTGTGTTCTGAGTGCAAGCTGGGCACTCTGGGGAGATGGGTTGGGCTTCCTGACAGCAGAGGCGAGAGCCAGAGTCTGGCTGCGGGGACGTGTGCCCATAGAGAGGGGCCTGGCCCGGGGCCCAAGGCGAGACAGAAGGGAAACGCCCCTACAGTGTCTCTCACAAGGCAAAGCCAAGCCCCGGGGAAGGGATTCACTCAGACAGGGCAGGAGACCTGGCAATGAGCTGCTGGGCGTTAATTCCTTTCTGTGCTCACAGCTGGAGGATCAACTGATGTCCTGCAGGAGGCCAAGGTCCGCCTCATCAATGTCAAGCTCTGCAACAGCAGCCGCTGGTACGGAGGAGCCGTCCACCCCCACAACCTGTGCGCCGGCTATCCGCAGGGCGGCATCGACACCTGCCAGGTAGGAGCCTGCGACAAGGCGGCGCCCGGCGGCGCAGGCAGCCCCGGCACAGCCGCCCAAACACACCCCGGCGCAGGCTTGGCCTGGCAAGCCACCCTCCCACCGCTGAGTCCCCACCGCTGGTGCGGCTCACCTCCCCTTCCCCAGCTGCAGGTCCTTGCCCCGGGCCCCACTTGTCCCGGAGGCCCGGGACTCTGCCCAGAAAGCCCATCGCGCGCTCCTGGCAGCCCGCAGGTCCCGATCCCAATCCCGAAACATCCCTCTTGCACACATCCAGCATCACTGTGCAGAGAGGAGAGAGAGCCCTACCCCACAGGCGTACTACCCTCTCCCTGACAAGGGGCCCCAGCACCTGAGCAGAGCCTCTCTGTGCAGCGGATACAGCCCTGGCAGGTGCCGTGAGAGAGAAGGGGCCAGGCCTAGTGCTGCCAGCGGTCACCTTAATCCTCCCTCTCTCCTCCGCTGCAGGGTGACAGCGGTGGGCCTCTTGTGTGCAAAGATAACAACGCTGACTACTTCTGGCTTGTTGGAGTGACCAGCTGGGGGAGAGGCTGTGCAAGAGCAAAACAGCCTGGAGTCTACACCTCCACTCAGCACTTTTACGATTGGATCTTGGTACAGATGGGACTGCGCCCAGCAGCAACGGCTGCTCCAACGCCACGGCCAGTCGTCACCTCGACCCCCTTTCAGAGGCCAAGGCCAAAACCGACGCAAGCGGGCAGCTTTACGCCCTGTCCTTTTGCACGCCAGAAGCTGCTGGAATTCTTTAATCTGCTGCAGGAGCTCCTGCAGGTCCTAAGGGGGCAAAAGGCTCCAGCAGCAGCATGAGCAGGACCCAGTTACCCAGTTCAAGCTGCAGCGCACCACCGCCATCTCCTGCTGGGGCACTGCCTGCTGAGCCAAAGGCAGCCTCAGTGCCAAAGGCCTGCTCGCTCCTGCCCACGCCCACAAACGCTGGAGCTGAGCCTTCAGGTTCTTGAAATAAAGTTGCCGGCTTTCACAGTTAACCATGCCTCAGTCCAATTCAGTCTCCTGTGCAAGGCAAGGATTCCATGCCTGCCACCTGCAAAAAGGAGGCTGCAGGCAGACAAGTCGGGCACAAAGGGAAAGAGTCAGAAGGGCTGGTCAGAGGGGAGGGTGAGGGTGCGGTGGGAGAAGGGGGCGAGAGGTCTTGGGGACAGGAGTTGGAAGCGCAAAGTGTCTTATGCCAGCTACTGCTGGGATCCCTCTGTGTGTGTGTGTGTGTGTGTTTATGTGTGTGTCTGTGTTTGTGTGTGTGTGAGCGCAACTTGAAACTGGACTCTGTTGTGACACAGGAGACACGGATGTGGAAAGACCCAAAGAAGTCTTGCACCGATCACAGAATCGTCTAGGTTGGAAAAGACCTTGAAGATCATCCAGTCCAACCTTTAACCTCAACTGACCGTTCCCAACTCCACCAGATCCCTCAGCGCTATGTCGACCCGACTCTTAAGCCCCTCCAGGGATGGGGACTCCACCGCCTCCCTGGTCAGCCCGTGCCAACGCCCAGCAACCCCTTCTGGAAAGAAACGCTTCCTGACATCTAGTCTAAACGTTCCCTGGTGCAACGTGAGGCCATTCCCTCTTGTCCTATCGCTTGTTACTTGGTTAAAGAGACTCATCCCCCCTCTCTGCACCCTCCTTTCAGGCAGCTGTAGAGGGCGATGAGGTCTCCCCTCAGCCTCCTCTTCTCCAGACTAAACCCCCCCAGTTCCCTCAGCCGCTCCCCAGCAGACCTGTGCTCCAGACCCTGCCCCAGCTCCGTTGCCCTTCTCTGGACACGCTCGAGTCATTCAGTGTCCTTTTAGGAGTGAGGGGCCCAAAACTGAACCCAGTCATCGAGGGGCGGCCTCACCAGTGCTGAGCCCAGGGGTCAGATCCCTTCCCTGTCCCTGCTGGCCACGCTAGTGCTGACACAAGCCAGGATGCCATTGGCCTTCTTGGCCCCCTGGGCACACTGCTGGCTCCTGTTCAGCCGGCTGTCAATCAACACCCCCAGGTCCCTCTCTGACTGGCAGCTCTCCAGCCACTCCTCCCCAAGCCTGTAGCGCTGCTGGGGGTTGTTGTGGCCAGAATGACTGGGTGAGGAGCTTGACATCCAGGCACAGATATTACACGGACTTAATTTCCATGCTGTTATTTGAGGCATCTCGGCACATGCTGTGCTTGTGAATCTAGGGAGTGAAGGGGAGTTTATGTTTCTCTAGTACAAATCTAACCCTGATCATCTGGAAAGGCAGAAAAGGACTGGCCTGTGCTCATGTTTATGTAAGTGGTTTGACAAGTACATGGGCTCTGGTAAATCATTGCTCTAAGTCCATCTGTTTTGCCGTTCACATTAATTGTGTAAGTCTGTGTGTGTGTCTGTGTACTTGGCTCTTCCGAATGCAGCATCAGTGTCTTGAACCAGAAGCCTTCTCGGGACGCTTAAGGTCTCGCCCTTCAGAACAACAACAATCCGGGCACAGGGAGAGGCCAGGTGACAGTTTAGGTGACGACCCTGGCACCGCAGGGGCTCAGTGCAGGGAAAGAGCTGAGACAACGTTTGGACTTAATCCCCTGCCACCCAACAACCAGAGTGTACCTCTGGGCTCATTCTCCAAGGCAGCAGGAGTTTTGCCTCAGGAGCACGGTGGACTGTGATGTCAGTGAGCGATGGACTGTGACATCACGTCCCTCACTGCTCACAGGCAGGTGCCAGCACAGCCCGGCCCAGTCTGGCTCGTGCCTCCTGCCGAGCGTGCCTGCGAGGTCTGGAGGGTCGAGCGAGGCTGCTCCCGGTGCTGGGTGGTGCTTTGGGTGGTGCCGTCAGCAGCTCTCGGTGCCTGTCCCAGAGCCTTTCCCTGGGTTTCCCCAGCCCTGCCTGGCTCAGGCAGCCGGGCACCACCGCGCACACTTGTGGCAGAGGAGGTGAGCTGTGAGGGGAAGCGTCCCTCCGGGGCGGCTGTGGGGCGGGTGAAGGGGCTCAGGGAGCCAGAAAGTGTCCTTCGCCGGGGGCCTGAGCATTTCTTCCTCCCGAGGACAGCAAGTGACCAGGGTCTCTCTCACTTTTGCAGCACGTGACGCCCTTTGGCAGCTGCAGCATCAGCGACTGGGAGCAGCTCCTCATCCTCAGCTCTCCCCAACCTGCTGCAGCGTGTGAACATGGAAACGGAGACAGAGCAGATCTGCCCCATCTGCCGCGACGCCCCATGTGATGTTGCTTACACGATGCCATGTCACCACCAGTTCTGCCTGGGCTGCATCATGCGATGGTTAGATCTGAAGGGAGAGTGCCCGCTCTGCAGAGAACCAATAAAGATTGTCCATCTGCCTGTACAGGGAGCGAATTACTGTATAGGGTGTTTCATCGTTCACCCAGAAGAGTTGCCAGACACCAGCAGCCGGGCAGGCACAGCTCCCCGCAGGCCGGCCGAAAACAGCCCCCATGAGCCTGTGGTGCACCCCCCGTCATCTCCACAGTGGACACTGTCCCCAGATGAGCAGGGGACTACAGGGCCAGGGGCACAGTCAGTGGGTGGAATCCTGCCCGAAGTCTGGGCAGAGCTTTTCCAAGCAGAAGGTCATCTCCTCAGTCCCTTGCTGCTCTGGCGGCGTCAGGAACCGCGGTCAATATGTGGGTCTAACTGGTGGCAGGCATATTGTGCAGAGGTCAGCATCCTGCACACCCTGTGCGTCAGCGGCCCAGCTGCAGAGGCCTTGGTGCAGGTGCTGCAGCCTGACCTTTTGGAAGATGCAGAACCTCTGGTCTATGGCATCATCAATACGATTGAGGACCAGTGCAGCCAGCAGGCCTGGAGGCTGCTGATTCCTGATGCTGTGCAGGAGGACAACAACAGCTCTGCGCCTGGCTCCAGCCCCACCAGATCCAGCTCTACCAGCCCCACCAGCTCCCGGTGGGGGACTCCCACCCCCCACCCACTCTCCTCCACCAGCCCTGAAAGCCCCGACAGGGAGGAGGAAGCCAGCACCTGGGAGGCCGCCCTCTGCGGGGATCCCGGCCGCCCCCCCTCAGCTCCTGTCCCGGCAGAGCAGGAGCAGCCCCGGGAGGAGCCGGGGCAGGCGGCGGGGGCAGGTCCCTCTGCCCAGGGCTGCAGCCGCAGCCCCTCCACTCACAGCTGCGGCAGGGACGGCTCCGCTGGGGGGTCCCGGCGCCCCCCGAAGAGGAGGGCCCCCGGCCCCCAGGACTCTCCCCAGCCCTGCAAGAGGCCGCCCCACCGGCAGCACTAGCACGGCTGCAGCAACTCTTTATTCAGTCAATCAATCAATAAATTGCTCTTTCTCTGACACCGTCTCTGGGTGCTGCTTTCTCCCCCTTCTCCCAGTGCCCTTCCCTCTCCCCCGTGCCCCACCGGGGTGGCCCCCGCCTGCTGGGGGGCACGGCCATGGGCCCCCGGAGCCCCAGGCCCGTGTCTGCGGTGCCTCCTCCCGCAGAAAATCCTGCTGCAGCCGCCCACCCGCCACACAGCAGATGCCGAGGGCAGAGCGGGCAGGAGGGGAAGCTGCTTTTGCCCCAGGTCCGATGGGAACCCGACTGGGCAATCCAAGGGCCGGGCCAGCTGTAACCTTGCCCCCTCCAGCACTTGTCTCTGCACCTCACGGAGGGTGACACAGCAGGAACCTCTCCAAGGTGGGGAGATGTTTGTCCTGCGGGAGGTGTCTGTGCCTGTGCCGGGGCGTTCGCGTATGCCTGCGCAGGGCTTGGTTTCGGCCGTCTCTGGAGGCAGCGAAGAAGCCCGCTGTGGAAGGCAGTGACCTGCCAAGGAACAGGCTGGATAACCACCGAGCTCCCCCGTTTCTCATGCTGCTCGTGCCCAACAGCTGCTGACAGCAGCAGTGCTGCAGCGCTCGCATCTGGCCTGCTAGCTGCTGGAGGAGCGAGTGTCACAGCCCTTTTCCCCGCACACATGGCCTGTGGATTTGTGACGCTGTCATCGGGCAGAACTTCCACAGGAGGGTGCAGAGAGCTGACCTTTCTGCTGCTGGTTTCAGCAGCTGGCGTGTTCCATGGCAGGAGGAATCAGGGCAGTGGGCTCCTCGGTAGATGCCCGGTTGTTTCTCTCCCAGAAGACAGCGTTGGGAACATGCTCAGGACCTCAGACTCCTGCCTCCTCTGGCCGTGCCTTGGCATTCAGAGGAGCCCAGCTACTTCCACAGGAAGCGTGAGCACGGACAGAGACACACGTATGCAGAATGGGGCTGTTAACAGATCTCCTCCCAGTGTTGTCTGAAAAGCAGATTCATCACCCAATGTGCAATAGGTCAATAATCATACACTCGGGAGGAACATTCCTCGCTTATTTTAGGGTTGAGCAAGCCTTGATGCTCGGTGGTTTCTCACATATCAAGCACGCCAACAGGACTTTTCACACTATATTTATCCACAAAACTTGCAGAGTTAGTGATTTTTACATGTACATCCTCTGTGCGATGATTGCTTAGTAATTTCCATACAATTATAATACTGCTGACACAACACTTCTCCTACTACGGATGTGCAGGGCAAGGGTCTTCACCTAGGCAACAGTCTTCTTGACCTGTAGGCCTGATTTTTATTATTATGAGGGTAGTTCAGCGAAGGATACATGGACCTTGAGTTTGCTTGCCAAATCAGCAGTGCACCGTCTTCAAGGTCTAATGGCTCTGGGATGTCATTGCTCAAAAGCAGCTTTCGACTTGTTCTTCTGATTAGGGATGGCTTCATCTTGAAGACAGACAAAGAACATCTTTCTTGACCTAAGCATCATATTGGTGCATTGTTCTAAAAGCTGTTCAACAATCAGACAGAAGGACAAAAGAAGATTGTTAAGTTCATGACTTAACAAAGTGATTCAGGGGAGAAAAAAAATAAAGCACACAGCCAAACAAAACCCAAATTCCTAACTGGCAACAGTGAAAAGGAAAAGGTGGTCCAGTATTTCAGAGGGTATTCCCTGGCTTCTAGGTTCAATGTGAAAACCCCCACACCCTAGTTACTAGATGTAGCCCCGAACCTTTCTCTATTTTTTAAACACTACTTTTTAAATTAAAACAACTCCCGCAGAACCTTACAAGATTCTGCTTTCACCTAGCTACTGAAATGTACTAAAAATCCTTCTCTTTTAGCAAACAGCACTTATCAAATTGCAGATGCAAAGACAATATGAATAATTTCTAACAGTTTCTCAAAAATAAAACATCAAAGACTGTCTATATGTTTCCCCTGTTGCATGTAATACCAAAAGACCAACGAGAAAGAATACATTTACTTGAAGTATATTCCACTTGCGGAACGATCTTTTCTTCAATTTAGAACTGATAAATATTCACCATCAGGAAAAACACTAAAACTGCAGTTTCAAAGTGGTGAAAATTGCTATTCAAAGTTATAGCACAAGGTAGGAAAGAAAAAAAGTATGGATGGCAAGAATATTTAGAAATGAAAGTTATAGGCTTTTGAAATGAATTATGTTCCTTAGGCATGATTTTTAAAGGAGAAAGGAGACATTTTTGGGAAAAAAATCTCAGTCTGAGATCAGATACCACAGTTACCATGTTTCTTTCCAATCGTTAATTTTTAAACCCATTTTTGGTTCAAAAACTGAACTGTAAAATCCATTATTTGCCCTATGGTGTCTGGAACAGACTCCAGCAGTACCGTAGAAAACTGGGAAACAATCATGCTGCCAGACACAAGGTAAGTGTATTTCTTCTTATATTTCAGTATCCTTAAAGCACACCTAAGTGTGCCTTCTCATTCTTAGCCAGAGAGTACTATGTAAATGTCTGTGCAGCCATAACAAGATGAGAGTTCTGATTAAGCTCCCAGGACCTCAAAGCAGCATGTATAAATGGGCCTCGCTATCCTCTTACAGAGCAAGTCCAGAGCCACTCCTTGTTGGCCAGCTCAGCGTCACAGGGGCTCTTCAAGACTGTACAGGTGACTACAAAAAATCCCAGGCGTCCTCAGTCTTGGAGGGGATCTTCAGCAGCCCATAGGGGGCCTGTGGCATTAGAGAATGTACCTTCGCAGACCTGTTGGAGTCCGCTGTGCGACATTCTCAGTTGATGTCTGGGAAGTTAGAATCACCCATGAGGACAAGGGCCGTTGATCTAGAGACAGGGCAGCGCTGATCGCATTCTTCTTTAAATGCCTTTCAACAGCACCCAGTCTGATCTCCGCCTTTTCTCTCCCCTTTCTTGAAGCGGAATGCCAGAATAGCTGAATGTGGTGGGTTTTGGCCGGTGCTCCCTGCTATGCCATTGAACCCAAGTGTACACTTGTTAGAGACAAGACCCTGTAACTGTGATAAAGCCTCTTGCATTTACATGCAAGTAATGCACCACTCCAGACCAAATCCCGTACGGCCTCTTCTCCTGGGGGCTCTCGGACCAGCTGGCTTAGGCAGCCCTCACTTACTGCGCCCAGAGATGTTCTCTCTGCACTTCCTTCTTCAGAAGTCCTTGACCCAGTGGTAGGAATCCCCCTATTACTACCTGTCCACAGTTTGCAGCTTGGCGAATCCTCCTTCCCAGTTCTCGATCACTCTCTCTCTCCTTCCTGATCAAGGAGGTCAATGGTGCAACCTGACACAGACTTTGTTACTGTCGGCTCGTCATTTCCACCCACATGTCCTCTGATGCTTGTCTTTTCGGTAATGCTTTGATGTTGTTGCTGCTTTCAGAGTCCTTCACGCCTTTCTGCCCCCTGAACACCTTATCACATCCTTGCTACGGGACTGGCAAACAGGCACAATGAATCCCATCGATCCTCCACATCCCAGCTCTCTGAGGTGCCCACTGTATCAAGGTGTTCCTTGCAGGCAACCATTTCAGCCCCCAAACTTCTTCCTCAGGCTTCATGCATAGGCGTGCCAGCGCCTGTAATTTTGCCCCTCTTTTCCTTATGCATTGCAGTTGTTCTTCTTATTTCCCTCCTGGTATTTCCTGAGGTGCACTGAACCCCAGCTGTACCCGCTTTTTCGATCATGGCAGTCTGAGCTGGGTGCTCTTGTGTGCCTGCTTGCTTTCCCCCACCTTTACTTTAAATATTCCTCCAGGAGCCTTTGAATTCTCAGGGCCAGAAGCCTCCGCTCCTCATGATTAAAGTGAAGCCCTCCCTTCTTGCTCAGGCTCCTCTTGTCCCGAAAGGCTTCCTAGTGCTTCACGGATCTGAGTCCTTCCTCTCTGCATCGCGTTCGGGCACTAAGACTCTGGATTGCTGTGTACGCCCAGCTTCACATGTGGAATTGAGAGTGTTTCGAGGAATGCAAGGTTTGATCCTCAGCCACCTGCCTGACAGCCAGAACTTGGCCTCTTCCATTTACCTGTACTAATGGTCTGAAGATGGACCAAAAGAACAAGTTCTGACCCTGGCGCCTCACATCTAGACCCTGCATGATGCACAGTTCAAACCAAAACTCCAGCAAACCACATGCCAGTTTATGCATGTTTTAGGCTCTCCATGAAAACGCTGAGGCTGATGAACCTTGCGTTGTGATACACGGTGAAATACATTTAAGTCTGATCTATGTGCTTCAGTAAGCTAGCATGCCATAAATGTGTGACATGTTTTCATCTGCAGCTCGCACTTTAAAACTGGCTCATGAAAGCAGCAGACTAAGTTTCAGTGAACTGTCAGTCTACTGAAAATTAAGAAAAAAAAAAAAAAAATCCATTCCTTGTGTTTTTCTAGTCCCTAGCTCTTCTTTTAACCAGTTTCTGCCCTACAGCGATGCATTTCAGATTTCTTTCTAACCATTTTTGTACTACAGAGGGAGAATTCTTCAAAATTACCCTAATTCTAGATAAGCTTCCAGCAGAACAGCTTCTGCTTTTTGTTGTTCTTCTCTTCAGACTAACATTTATAGGGTAATACAACAGCGGAAAACCAATATGGATTCTTCATGACCGTAAAGTAGGGATAATGGCAAGCACTTAGTAGATACCAAGTGAAAAAATGGACCATTTGCATTTCCAGTCCCTCGTTTTACAGGTCTCTGTGCACCACGGTTACCCATACAGGAGTTAGGAAAAGCAGCGTATTAATACCTTCGCCCGAATCCAAGCAGGGGGATGTACTCGGCTCGGCAGTTTCTTCTTTTCTGAGGTCTTTCTCCTCCGTGCTCACACTCACAGTGTCCTGCATTTTGCCTTCACCCTTCTCCTTACGCTCTTCTACCTTCTCGGGCGCTTGGTGCAGCTTCTTGCCTGTGGACTTAGGAGGCTTCACCCGCACCCCGGCAGGCTCTGGGATCCCCAAAGAAGCTGGCATGTGTGAACAAATTATATTAAGCAACTTGAGACCTCCTCAAACATCTGCCTCTAAGTCATGTTAGGGCCGGATCCTGTCAGAAGCGGGTGGGAGTTGGAGAGGCTACATGTCGGACTTTTTGTTATTAATACTAGCAGTGGAGAATTTTGGTTACAAGTCATCCCTCCCAGAACATGTTTCTGAAGATGTGAAGAAGAAAAAATGATTCAGAAGACAGCACCCTGCCAAAAGGAAGAATATTTTAGGAAGATCGTTCCGACTCTATCCAGATTATGTGCCAATTTAAGTTGCTAAGAGAAAACGAGAACCAGTTGTTTAAAGTTCAAATCCTGTCTGGCCTTCACTAGGCTAGGTGTCAAGCACCCTAATCTCTGCGTCTCAATCCATCACCTTGATGCAACTTCCCCATGAGAGATCTTCACAGCCCCACCCAAGCAGTTGGACTTGGGAAGAGAAACATCAGGGCCGGAGCTCTCTCCTGGCAACCTGTGTGTGTGGTCAAGTGTTTGAGCACAAGCAGAGTATGAGATACCCCTAAGCTGTGTGGCTTCAAGTCTCTCAGGCTGAGTAGGTGTCATAAAATCAAACCAAATTAAAAAAAAAAATCAAAATTCATCAAATCAAATCAAGTTCAAACCAAAACCTTTTCTCAAACTTTTCTGACTTTTATCTTCAAGGCAGCCCCACAGGCTGAGTTCAGGGTGTGGATTCCAAAAATCTGATAGTGCCTCAACTCGCACTTGCAATTTGGCCGTCATGGCTTTACCACAGTGCAAATTTACAGCAGTCCCACCTCGACTGTGTTGAGACAGAAATCCCAAATTCAGGAGTACATGGGACAGGCTGGAAACAAGTATTTATTTTTGAAAATCCAAGAAAATCCAAATCTTTCAACACTTTTTCTCCTAGATGTTGTAAGTAGTTTCCATATCTGAACTGCATAAAAGCAGTCCAAAATTTACGTGTAGGAAATGAAACCCTTTTAAAGGTTAGCTGCTGATTGGGAAAACTTGAGCAACCTATAACCAAAACCTAACGCAAGCAGCATGGCTTCCTGACATTTCCAGTATCCTCTAATTCATTCTGCATAATTTATAAGCTCTCAATTTATTTTTCAAAGATCTGAAAGCTCAATGTTTCATTGATACATTCCCCATGAAACATGCCTCCACATATCTCGAGCTTTTTGATGGGGACCTCTAAAAGGTTAGTCAAACTATAGGCACTGGAGGGAAGACCATGCTTCTAACAATCCCTACTCCTGCTTTCTGGGGAAAGCCTCGCCTGCCCTTTCTTTTTGGCCGTCAGCCCAAATGCACGCTCTGTCCTCCCATGGACCTCCTGGATGGACCTTCAGGGAGGGAGCGGACATACCATGGCCCTTCATAAATTACAAGGAGCAGCTTTTTTACCAACAGCTTTTAAGGTAACTTTGGGCACCCACAATGCAGTCACACTCAAAAAGATCATCAGCTATCTTCTGGCAACACTCATGATGACAAGAAGCGTGCCCAGCCAGTCAGAGAAGCAGAGTATACGAGAGATACTGAGGAAACAACTCCCACCCATCAGACAAGGTCAGAATCAAACGGGAAATCATGAAGGACTGCAGCCATTGTCAGTCACCTACCAGGCAAAGAGATGAATGCACTCATGAACGCCACACGCTCCGGCCGGCCCAGCCCCGGGGACTGTCCCCAGCTTTTCCCAGGGGACAAAGGAAGCCCTCCCCACCACCCTGGCTGCGCACAAAAGCCTCGCACACCTCCGCCCACCCCACCCCAAGCACCTGCAAGATGCATCTCCCACTCTCCCGGCCAGCACCAGAGGCGCTGACGCTGCAGACCGCCACACCGGCAGGACAAAAAGCAGCTGCCCCGTGGCCCTGCACCCATGGCCACCACTCGGCCAATGGCCAGCATGCGGCCCACGGCCACCTGGGGCGCCAGGAGCCTCTCGAAGGAGGACCATCACCAAATCCAGGGCAAGCCAGGAAGGGGGAAAAAGCCAAAGCGGAAATGGCTGAGACAAACCCAGCTCTCGGAGCCTCTTCCCACGTCTCTTCCCCTCCTTTCCCTATTATTCCGGTCTCTGAGGTCACTCCCATTTGTCAATAGCTTTCTGGTACTGAGGTGCCTGAACCTGGAAGTGTTGATACAAATACAGCCTCACGAGTGCTGGAGAGGTGTGTGGACACTTCCTTCTATCCTGCCAGCTATGCACTTCACAGCTTCGCCCACGATGTCGTTAGTGTTGCTTCCTGAAGAGCGAGACAGGAAAACATCTGACTGTGGTCAAGCTCAAGGGTTCTCACCCCACGCTTGAGAAAATCCTGTGATCGAACTTAGGGGATAATTTCAGTCACTTTTCTACTTGAGACATGTCCTAGTGCTTCACCCAAGAAGGCCGTACAAAATGGACGGCATCTTCCGTTCCAGAACCACAGCTTCTTGACTGCTCCAAAAAGCACAGCTGTAGCTGTCTTGTCATGGCCAAGTGACTCACTATCAGACAGTGTGAAAAGACAGTAGCAAGGAGGAGGCAACTGTATACTTTTCAGAATAGTTAATGCACGTGGGAAAGAAAACTTCATTCCATCTGTGCCCCATCTGTCTCACTCTATGGAGCATCTTGAGGTTTTGGCCATCTCGGGCTCTGTCTGCCTGCAGGCTGTGGGCAGGCAAGCTGTTAAAATCCCAGGCAACAAGAGGAAGAAAGTGGTTGACTGAAGAAACTCCTTCGGTGTTTTGTGCTCCCTAAACCAATTTTTTTTCCTCAGGTCATGTCTGAGCTGTGGCCTGTCCTTCCACACTCAATCCTCCTAAAAAAAAAAAAAAAAAATAGTATGCCGGTCTCATACAGCAAGCATCTTCTACAATTTATGTTTATTTCCACGTGCCAAGAGAAGACAGAATGAATGACAGGCTCACTCACTGTCAGCTTTTCATGTGGTATTTCACAGTTAACATACACATCAAGCTTCTGTACACATAGCTGCTTGACATAAATGCCCAGAGGTTTATTTTTCAGCCTGCCTAATCCTCTTTCCGATCTTTTGGATTAGTGATATGCAGCACAGAATTCAGTACTTAAGGTTTTAAGTTCTCAAGAAACTGTGTTACTAAGTTGACGTCTGCCGAGAAAGGCAGCCCAGGTAACATTCTGAATGACTACTCTTAGAATCATGTATATAAACTAATAGCAACAGCAGCAACAACAGGAAAGCATGCAAGCTTGGAGGGGAAAAGTGAGCCTCGAATAAAGGATACTGCCAAGATTTAGCAATGACCTTGAAGATTCAATGCTGTAGGAGAACTGCATGACCAGAGCATGTAACGCCCTGCAACACCCTGTCCTTCTGCCAGACACTAAAGGAAGGAAAAGTCATCTCAGAAGACCCTGCTAATGGCTCTCCAGCCTTTTACACAGTCAATGCAATACAAAAATGTAGAAAATAGGGGAGCCTCTGCATAATTACTCATTCATAGGCATTCTGAGTTTGCTGCTCTGCGGCTAACCCTGGCGTCAATCTCAGAATGCTTTCTGGAGTATATATCTATAAGGATGCATACCTGTTTGCAATATCCCCAGTATAAATAGCTGGGCTATTCGTGACTCAGCTCAAGTCAAAACTTGACCCAACTGATCAGGAGCCTTCGGTGCTCACCATGTCTGCAGATCATCCTCTGACGTGGCTGTAACAGAAGACTGCCTCTCCTCCCAGATGGAGCAAGAAATCACCAGGGAAACAAAAGCCACAGGAGGAGTGCTCAAACACTTACACAGCAGCCAGAGCGCATCTGCTTGGGCAAGTTCCCTACCTCAGGGCAGGTACAGACACATCCATGGGCAGAACCCCCTGGTCAGGCAAGCTCCCTCCTGCAAGCCGCTCCTGGCATCAGGATGCTGTGGAGGGATTTGAGCCATTCACACCCCCCAGTGCCTCTGCTTCAACCAGCTGCCCTAAACTGAAGCAGACCCATTCTATGGGGAGTCACCCATACTCTCTTTTCTGCACTCATTTATAACCGTGCGGTCTACAGCTTTCAGTTCCTGTTGAAAAAGGAAAAGGAGATTCTGATTCTCAAGTCTCTTGACAGAATACGGTTTCCAGGTTTAAAAAGGGCTCGAGTGTATATAGCAGGATTTGGGGTTAGAAATCTTAACTCTGCATTCCTGACACACTCTGGTGAGCTGCCACAGCAGTGAGAAATGGGGCACCTTGTAACACAGCTGGCTAACGCCCTGCTGCTCTCCATCCGTGAAGCCCATTGCCACAGTGCAGGATAAGCACAGGCTCACCTCCCTGTTTCTGAAAGGACTTCCAAAGCCACCTGGGTCCAGAAACCAGGAACTTCTCTCTGCCACATCCCCCTCCTGTGATCTGAGAGCTGTTTGTAGGCACACTCACTGGTGTGGGCACCACATACCTGGAGACCGAGTCTGACTCTGGTCCTGAGCCGAGCAAAGGGGCCGCTACGTGGAGATAAAAGAAAGAAAAGGCCACAGCTTGGGTGCAAAGTCGAGGAAAGAGGGGAGAGGTGCTCGTTCGGGAACTCCAGAGGATAAGGGACATCTTCTTTTGTTGAAATTATGCATTGCATCTAATGGCAGATGCTGTTATTTATCTACAAGGTTCTAGCGAGGTGATATTAAGAAATCCCCATCAAGAGGTTTCCACCATGCAAAGAAAATGAGGGATTTTACCACAAAAATAAGAATCATACACTTGGTTCCTTTCTTCTAGGACACCTCTCTAGCAGAGGCTGGCAGCACCCTGTGTGCTGTGCTCACCCAGCAGCACTAACCTGTCCTTTCCTGGCAAACTCTGTTCATACCCCGGCTGCAAACAGTCCTGCGGGCAACAACAAGAGCAATGCATTTCAGCATCATTTGCTGCTCGGTGAAACAAAAGAAGCTGCTGAAGGAAAACAAACAAACTCACATGCATGTTTCTTCCACATTGCTACTGACTGTTTCCACATGGCAAGTCTAAGCAGCTCTGATTTGGCTGCCAGGAGATGTATTTGGACAGCCAAAAAAGTTACTCCAACCTTTTGGATGCTGCCCCCACAGTTTGAGTGCAAGAACATTTTATCCATCTAAACATTACTGGCATACGCAAAGGAGGTTGGTGTTGCTTCAGTCAGTATTTGTCCTTCTCCAGACCATCCCAAGATGGGGGTTTCTGTTGGTTTGCAGTACAGTACTTGCTACATTTGGAGGGCAGATGTGTCAAGCTAAGCACTTCAGACCCTTGCCCAAACCAGAACCGAGCAAGGTCGGGAGACTGGTGGACATCGCAGGAGTACAACATAATCCTACTGGTGGTCCTGCCAGAATGACTGATTACTAATACTTTCAAAAACCCCACAAACAACTGTTTATTTCAAGCCCTGAGAGATGGTAACTCACTGCTTCTGTTATTTCTGTGGCAACAAGATTTGGGGGAAGCATTTTCGATGAACAGGACAACTTTTGAGTCAGCAATACGCTGCAGGCAAAAAAGTATATGTGAGCATTTAGAGGAATCACTTGGGGGCTTTTTGTTTTAAAGTGCCAAGCTTAACATCCAGCAGGACGTTTCCTGCTCTGCTCTAACAAGAAATGGGGAAGATGACTCCAGACTGCTGCATCACAACAGCTGACTCAACTCTGCTGCACACGGAGCCTGACTGCTGTCACTCACATTGATCAGACTTCCAAAAGTGCAGGAGCCAGAAACTCGAGTAAATAAAACGACCATTCCACCCCAGGACCCACATTTAAATATACACATGCCCAGAATGCTCCTACACAATACACAGTGAAGACTGTCATCCACATACGGGAACGGTTTAGATGGACTACTGATGGCACCCTTCTATTATAACATTTTTCCAAATTAATGTCATAATACAGCTGTGGACATACAGGTGTAATCTACAACAAGATAGAAGCTATTGCTTCTCCTTCCCTCTTTATTTCTGTTGAAAACAAAAGGAAACTGCTTTTAACGTGGACTTAGCCTTTCGGAACACAAACACTTGCCAACTCCTCTGGACGGTGTTTTCCACTTCCTTTGGAGCTCAGCTGTCTAGAATTGGAAGTTATGCTTTCTTTGTTAAAAGAGCACTTTGTAAATAATTGATAAAACCAATAATGTCTGAATTGTTTTCCCTTGGCTCCTTACAGCCAAGAGAATCATACACAAATAATACATCTGTAGGCTTAAGTACAAGTCTCCGGTCAGAACATGGCAAATCCTCACGCTCCCCACCCCCCCACCCCCACCCCCACCCCCAATCCATATGTGTGCTCACAAATATGAAAGGAAACATTTTTGGACAACCCTACACAGCTCAAGCGATGCGTACTACGTTACTATGCCACAAAATTCACTTGTTTGGTACACAAATGCTCCCGAGCTTGCCGGGTAGACTCAATGTTCTCGGAGCAGATTACCTTGCTTTACCTTCACCGGAAGCCTAATAAGTGCCTATTTTTTAGGGTCTGAAGTGAAAGTTGGCCCTCAGTCTGTGACCTTGGCAACAGATGCTCATCTAACACTCCAGAGACATCAGGCTCAAAGCACCGACCCCACTGAACTGATGAGGGAAATTCCTGCCGGTTTCAATGCAGCCTGAACCTCACCCAACACAAGCCCTGCAGCTCAGGGCTGTCACACGGGCTCTGGCAGAGGAGCAACACTGATTGCCTCCAGCTCTTCCGTTTTGCTGGAGATTAGCACTAGGACCAAAGGGGCAACAAGAGCAACTGTGCAGCCTTTCTTCGGCCCCCCAAGTTCACAGCACTAACATGCTGGATTGTGCCAGCCAGCTTCACGCACGGGAGCTGAGGAGCCAGCAGCTGCTGGCTGCTGTCGCTGTTATGACAACCTCCAGCAGAAGGGAGATGAGCTACAGGCACCAACACCTTCTACCACGGCTGCTGAATCCAACACACTCCTCAGAGCGACAGAATGCATACCCTCCAGGTGGAAGAGAAGGCGGCAGCCACTCAGCCACTGAAACACAAAGACAAATGCTTGAAGGCTGTATATGCTTGGATCTGCCAAAACCAAAAGGGCCAGGATCAGAGAGAAGAAAGAAGCTGTAAGATCAATTTCTTTTTCTTCAGGAACCCCCAGTCTGCACAAAACACCACCTTCCCGCTTCTGTTCAGCCCTACCGAAATAAAAGCATGCTAATGCACTTCAGTGAACCTCCAGTGCCCTTCTGAGGCTTCTGGAAAAAAAAACCAAACATATTGCTAAGTCATGGATGACACACTTTGCTTTAGTCTGAAAGTCTACAAATAACTGGACGCAGACATCATAAAACTACCACCGAATCTGACACAACTGGCAGATGTCACACAAAACGGTCTCAGACGAGGAAGGGGCAGGGATCATCAGGGAAATTGGTTTTGCATGGACAGGAGTTACCTCCTGATACACACTACACAAACTTTCTCTAGACAGACTGGAGTTAAGACCGTTATAAATGATCGCATCCAAATTTAGTCATAAACAAAATTTCCAATTTATTAAATAAATAAATAAAGATAAGCAAAACCAGCGCTGCACAGACCGGGAGCCCCTGCTCTACCTGGCCCGCACCGACTGGTTTCCCTCCTCAGTATTTATCCTCTCTCTTCTCGTACATAGTTATAACCTTTAATACATATTCATAGGATTGCCGGGAAAAGGGTGGGTTTATGGAGATCTTTCTCGCGCATGCCCTCTTTGACTGCTGGGGTCTTTTCTGCCCCTCTCTGGTGGTCGTGGGATGAAGTAAACACTCTTCCTCGGCCTGCCCTTTTGGTGACCCCGAACTTCGCGCATGCGTCTTACAAACAACTTCTTTTTGGGCCCGGATAACCGTAAACAACACTTAACAGAACCAGTTGGACCGGCCCGTTAGAACACGGAGTCAGGATGGCTTTACAAATACCAAAGAGAGCTATTTACACATTGTGTCACCCTGCCCCCTCAAACCTGCAGTTATACAAAAACAGTTCAGTCAAAAAATACATATAAAAAGAGCAATATTTTAAACTTGTTTTACGCTGTGCAAAACCATATGCTGAGGTAGGTGAAAATGGACTAAAAAGTCCTAACATTATTTTATAACAACACGAATCATGTAAACTTGTTTCACAAGACCGTGGGTGCTAGGTGATCTCTAACTGTATTTCCTTTACCATCAAAAATTTTCCATGCAACTATAACTTTATTTCCAGTTCCTTCAAGGCACTTTCTTCTGAAGTTTTTGACAACTTTAAAACCATACTTCAAATAGAGTCAATAAAATGAGATTAAATCAGAAGATTTTAGTCTGTTGTGGTGACACACACCTTCAGGATCAAAGAACTCCCACTAGCACTAATGTAGAAAACCAAAGCAGTGCCAAACACCTGATTTACCTCTCATCTTGCACTAGCAATGCCTACATTTTCAGAAGTCTTTCTTCAACTCCATTTCCCTACACCAAAGCAGGATGCTAACTTACAGACAGTTTCACTCGGAACACAAATAACGAAGCGATTAAGAAGGGTGAGTGCAGAAGCCCACAGTACATGTATAAGGAGCAAGAGACTGCTGGGCTCTGCAGATGACAGTTTTGTACCATCCAGAATTTGCACACGCAAGTGTCCGAGAAAAAACTGTCTTCAGCTGGGGACACAGAAACAAAGGAGTTTTATGGCTCCAAGCAAGTAAACTTCACGCCTGCTCATAGAGGCAAAGGGAGGCACATTCCCAGGTGCATTCCAGGATAATCGTACAAAATTCTGCTGTTACAAGGAACTCCTCTGTCACAGGGCCACAGCCTGTCAAACGGCACAACTGTGGTCAGCCTTCAAGGCTACACCTACAGGGCTCAACAAAACAGGGCCACAGACAGGTTTCTGGCCCCGAGGCTAAGGGGCACAGGCTGCCCTGCCCGAGCTCCCGTGGGGCCCAGTGGCCCCCAGACGCACCCATGAAGGGATCCAACCCTGGGCCAGTGAATGACCACCAGTGAGAACAGCCCCTTGTGTGCCACCACCCGCCCCATCCAGACACTCGCACAGGCCAGCAGCACACCAGGGATTGGCTTGGAAGAACGGGTGAGCAGCATCCAAGCTCATTCCTTTAGCAGCACAGGTACAGTCTGAGAGGACCTGGGGACTTTGCCTGAGAAAGTGCAAAACCCTGAATGCTGAATTAGATACCACACACTGACGCTACTGTGGTGTAGAGGTCACATGGCAAAAAAAACCCACCCTCCAGACGGGACAGATAGCTTGGCCCATGCAAAACGTGAATCTGCCGCAGCCTTGCTTCTCCTCAAAGTATTTGAAACGGCCCAAAAGGGATATCAGAAACCAAAATCTGGAGGATTATATGCAGAGCACAGCAGAACAACATATGCTGACGCATGCAGTTGTATGTAGGAGTCAGGAAAAACCTAGGGGGGAAGCAAACTGAAGGAGGATTCAGATTTATGTTGCATTCGCGACAGTATAAGTGGTCTGTTGCAGCTCCATGCCGTTCACACTTACAGTTAATAATAACTAGCAAGTCCCCTCCAAGACCCACTGCAATAAGATGAGCGCTTAATAATAGCCCAGAACAATAATCTTTAATCATGCTTCATGTTGTAAAAATCCCAGTGTCAGGCTTTCATGTAATTGTTTTGCAGAGAAATCACTCTATAACTGTGGAGTTATAAAGTGGGTATGTCTATTCAGCGCCGGGCGCATGGGGGATCGCTCCACCACAAGCATGCGCGCCGTTTGCAGCTCCCGTCCGGCCTATATGTTACAGAATAGTGCATGTTCATAGAACGCCTGTACGTATACACAGTCTACCCCCGCCTCCCCTCGCTTCTCATGGTGATCAGGTCTCCTCCCCTTGCGCCTGCGTATTGAGCTCCTTTGGCCTTGTTCGGTGGTCGCAGATTTACGGGCGGGGTCGCATAGATGAAGCATCTCCTCTTCCTCGCTGATGCACTTTTCACCCTGTTGCTCTGCGCAGCCTCAGTTGTTTCCCTGGGCCCTGGCCAAACCACCAGGCCAGTTTGTGCTAGAATCTAGGATGATTTGTTGCTGGAACATACAACTTCAAGGACTATAAGAAACTTCTCTTTGGGCTGGGAGATAGTTGCCTAGCAACGTTATCAGCACCTGGTATGTCTTTTTCGAACAGTCCCATACGCCTCCCCTTGGTTTTGTGCAGGCCTTGCACCATCAGTCTAGGATTGTTTAGACTCCCCGTCTCAGTAATTACACCCTTGATAAGCTAATGGGAGTCACAGGTGTTAACAGCAACAAAAGCAGGTGGCAAGGGCAAGCAGACCAGAAAGAGCTCTACTTTTTTAGACTGGAGAGGCAGTTTAGAGGCAGAAACACAAATCATGAGAAGATGCAGACAGGGAAGCATGCCTGTAACCTTCCTTGTACAGTTTTACAAATTCCACCTGAACACTTTAAGGAAACCTGGGATTCCAATGCAGAAAAAAAACCTTCACCCCCAGCCTGTCACCCCCTAAAACTCACTCCCAAGGGGCAAAGCCCACGCAGGTACAGGCCACGGCGCTGGTGCACGGTCTGAGGGCAGCCAGTCTCGTCGCCCTCCCCCTCCCCAGCAGCCAAAAGAGAGATTCCCCTGAGCCCCTGACAAGAGGCCCAACACAAGAACCACTGCAGCAAGTCAGCCCCAAGGCCCCTTCAGCTCAGCACACCCCCTGCAGCAGTGGCAAAGCCTCCCAAAACGGGTAAACCCAGCAGAGCGGCACAGCTGCCGTTTTCTCAGAAGAGCTTCCCAACATCCAATGTGCTCTTCTTGCCTGCCAGAAACTAACCTGAAAACAGATCCCAGACCTGAAAGAAAACAGGATGGGCTGCCTTATTTACTCAGGAAGGAGACTTTTGCTTACAAAAATGCAGAGGTGCAAACATTTCTTTTGTATTTCCACCAGACACACACAGGCTACGGACCTGCTGGCCCTCCAAGACCTCAGACAAAATAAAGCTAGAATTTCCTGTCACAGGAACCCAATGTACATTAGTTTGGAGCTGCTGAAACTTGGACAGCAATACATGGCGCATCCCCAGCCAGGTCTGTTTGTGATCCTCGGGCCCCGAGGGGAAGTATTTTGAGTATCAACAACCCGTGAATGGAACTGCTGCACAGAAAAGGAGGGAAGTGCTATTTGCACATTTACTAGAGTGAAATACTCTGGTGTTTGTTGTTTTGGACAGCCAACTGGAAAAAAAAGATATACAACTGTCACAGCTACATTGGCAGGGATTTTGTTACTCCTTTCCTCTCTGTTTTTAAATTCTAGAAATAAATTCAAACATTTAATTAGACTCTGATGCCTCCAAACTTTGCCAATGGAGGGATGGAGCCTTGTGGTATTTGTGGCTTTTTAGAATGCACCAAGCAGTTAAACACAGATCCCAGGAAAAAGGTAAATAAATCACCAAATATAAAATAAAGCACCCGCCACCTTTCCAGCTCGACATAAATTCCACACCGTCTTACACTGACAATAGTCACGGGGAGTGTTCTGGGTGGCTTCTGCAAGCTTGAACTCACCACCAAGAAAAAACGTTGTCTTTTATTTTACAAATGAGGAATTGGAATTACTGCTCATCAGCAATCCATAACATCCCCCACTGTCTATTGCTGCTATCTCCCCTATTAGCAAGAACCTCAAGAGCATTTCCAGTGCAGGCCAGGGGCACCGAGTCATCTATATCCAGATCTGCTGTAATCTCCCAGATTCCATAAAGGGTCACAGCCCCTGCTAGACGGAGCACCCGAATCAAACATGGGAGAACTGATTTCTGTGCCCCTCTGCCACAAACCTTGGCCAAGCTGCCTCAGTCCTGAGGCCCAGCACATGCGCATCTGCTGCTGCCCAGCTGCAGATGGCAGCTCCTTCAGGCCCAGTACTTCATGCCCTTTCAGCTGGGTGCTCTGCTTTCATCTCCTCCTCCATCAAACAGGCATCGTGACTTTTGCTTTCCCTGGAAAGTCTTCCGAGAGCTAGCTTGTGCCTGAAATGCAGATCTATTATTTTATATGGACTACAGAAAAAGGCATTTCCTCCCTTGAAACGCTACTCTGGGACCAAGGCGAGGGCCCAGCTGCAGCCCAGGACTGCCTGACAGGCTGCTCAGCCTGCTGTGCCGGGTCGCACGACCTGGTGTACGGCAACGCAAGCGATCCTTGCCCCCCACCCCAGCCTGTTTCCAAAAACTGTATCCCAAGAATTGGAGACAAGGAAAAAGATGCCCTGAACACGGAAAGAGCATCCTCAACTGCTGCTGGGCCTTGGGAACACTCTCCTCTGGACTATCTGGCCATCCCCAGGGAGGGCACGTCTGTGCCGCGTGGCCCGAGCCAGGCAGCCCCTGTGGTGTGAGACCGAGCACTGTGCTGGCTCTGCCAGCCTGCACCCCGACGGGTGCACCTGTAGTTGGGGAACACTGAAGGAAGGAACACTCTTTGTTGCAACACAGGTCCCAGGGTAATCAGTCCAGCCCAAATAATTAGCCAAGCACACTTGGTCCTGGAGTTCCTACTGCATACAGAGCCAGCTTAAGCCTCTCGAGGCTCGGAAGGCAGACTCCCCTTCGACAGCATTATCCCCAGGCTCCAACCTATCCAAGGAAGGTGACGCCAAAACTTTCAGTAGGTTTCATAATTCAGCTATTTTCAGATCTTTGTGCTAAACTAGAGATCTGCATTTTCCTAAATATGATTTCAAAAAAAGAACAAACCACCTCTCTCCCCCTCCAAAAACAAACCCAAACCCAAACCAAAACCAAAAACCTTCTGCAATCCCACTGACACATCAGGGCTGATCTAAAGTGCTCTGCCCCAGCTCTAGAAGCAGGCTGAAAGATTGCTTACCAGTCCAGGCACAGCAAGAGCTGGCTGCTCCTCAAGGGACGGGGCTCTCAGGGCCAGCAGGGCCTGTCCAACCTCCCCAGTAAGGCAGCGGGGCAGCCCCAGAGCTGGCTACAAGTCCAGACCACCAGGCAAGCCCATGGTGGCAGCACAGGTCCGATACCGAGCCAGGAAACTCAATCAGGATCACGGCCAGTGATTGTAGCCAAGGTCAGACACAGTCCCACGGTAGCCAGGCAAGCCCACACTTGACAAGAGCCCATAAAAAGCCAACGTGCTGGGGCCTGTGGCCAGGAAGTCCAGCGCTCCCACAGCACTGCTCAGAGCGGGAGGGAGAGTCCCAGGCTGAGCTTAAACGGAGCTGCTGGGCTGCGGGCAGGGTGAGGGGGGACCCCGGTGATGTCTCCCTGAAATTTTCTACTCTGCTCATTCTGCTGAAACAAGAACTTGTAAATAGAACAATGACAGGGACAGTTACTGATTTAGGAATGTTGTGGTCAAAAGAAGCAACCTGGAGATAAGGGTGTGAGTTGCTCCAACTTTGCATAACTGATGCATGGCTTGCTAAGGACTGTACCCCTGAAAAGGAGCAAACGGGAACATCCTGACCCACAGGGGCTAGAGGCTGGATGATTGTCTGACAAGCCTGAACTCAGCGAAGAAGGGGGTGGCGGAGAGACCCTGACCACTGACTCCATTAAGACCAAGGAGGAGGACCCTGACCCCCCCCTTTTTGAGTTTGCACAAAAGAACGAGAAGACGCTGTCACTTTAAATCGAGGCGAGGCATGTTGTTAAGCCGTGCGGGACAAAGTGATAATAAACTACCCAATGGTCATGACAGTAAAGGTGTATGCCTGAAGTTTGAAGTGTTGAAATCCCCTGCAGTCCTTTGGTGTGGGGTGCTGACTCTGTGGAATTACCACCTAGCACCTTTCTATGCCAGACATGGAATAAATAAATAACCTCTGCTCTGTGCCTCCTGCGTACTGGCTAAACAACCCCACCTGAGGGACAACACCAGGAGAAGCTGATCAGGGTAATGAAGGCTGTCACTGCCCTCAGGGCTTTGGCACTGAAGGTTCCCCACAGAGGAGAAGGCGGCTTTTAAAAGGTGGAGTATTCCCCTGTAACGATGAGGCAGGCAACTCTACATAACAGGCACTGGATACTGTAAATAGAACTAAAAATCTAACGTATAACATGGAATCACCCTCGTACTAATCCCGAGGCCCTCGCTTGCACAGACAGTTCAAACTCCTTTCCAAATCCTGCAGACGTGTGAGAAGGACCCATATTCCCCCCACTTCACCATCAGTGACGCTCCCAAAGAAAGGACGGGCAGGGCAGCGTCCAAGTAAAGCTTAAGCAGGGAGTGTTTCTTCGCTGAGCTTTCCGAAGTATCTGGGAGAAATTTGCCTGTCAGTTTTGGGGACTCAGAAAATGCGGGATACCTTTAAAGCACAGATTAAACTTTGCTCAGAAAAGTACAACAAGAAGACCAGTTGCATTCGTTTTACAACACGTTCCTGCTCGCCCAGTACTGTATCTCCTTTATCCACTTGGAGCGAAGTCGATCTTTGCACTAAGCACAGGTGATTTCATAGAGAAGCATAAACTGACACACCTTTACGATCTGAAAATTTTACAGAAGTTCTAGTAATGTACCCAAAACTGAGGTGTTTCAGTGTCTGGGCTAGGCTCCCTCTCTTCAGTAAACACGTATCTTAATTCCAACACAGGACAAAACCCATCTATAAATTTCCTCTTGTCAAAACGAAACTGTTCCAATTCTACTGTTGGCTCCTATTTAAGACATTAAACTGTGCAAGTAAGAAGTAACTGTAACCAATCCCTCCCACCCTGCTACAAACCATGACCCCAGACGGTCCTTGGAGCAGACCACACCAGACCCTGTTTCATTCCAGCCACATCACTCTAGCACAAGCCCTGCAAAGCCATTTAAAATGCCATCAACAGGTTTATCAGCCATAAAAGCAGAATCCAAGAGCTCTTAAACCAGTCTGACAACTGACAAGGTCATGCTTCCATCACTGAGGACAGCACCATAACTAAAAACAAAAGAGTCTGTATTGTTCTTAAACCTGAGAGGCTGCAAGAAAGCAGGGAAGTTATGAGCATGGATTCTGTAACATCACTATCGGTACGATTTCCCGCCTCCTGGTACGATGATCAAATACCATTTGGATTTCAGATGAGAAGTCATGTGATGGTTTTAAGCCCTGCCGGGACCGGAGACCACGTTGCCGTTGTCCCTCCTCCACCCTCAGCCGGTCAGGCTGGAAGTGAGGCACAAACCCGGGGTTAAAGTAAGAAGAAAGTTAATACAACAGTGTAATAAGCAATCTGAACAACAACAGTAGCAATGATAGCAACAATACACAGCAATAACAGTGAACAAGACAAAAGACATACAGAGAAATACCGCAGTGGTTACAGACAGCTCGCTCGCGATGCTCCCTGCCACCAAAGCCACAAAGGAAAAAGTTCCCGCGCTCCCGCGCCCGGACCTGACGTCAGCGTGGTATGACTAACCCGCCTGGAGATCCCTTCCCCCTCTGCTGGGGAAACTTAACCCTAACCAGGACAAGTCATCACCACACTACATTAGGTAGAGTATAAAATCTTATCATCAGATTCTCAACTGGTTTAAGGCAGTGGATTCTGCTGAAGTCAAGGGAACCAAACACACCACATGAAACAAATCTTTCAGTGTGCCTCAGACCTGAAAAAATAGCTAGAAAAATGTTCACAATCTTTAATACAAATTCTCAGCATTTCCCACAATCTCTCCACATTGAGCAACAGTAGGACCCTCACATCTACTTTCCATATATTTCTTACTTAACATTAGTTTTTAATTTAAAAAGGGGCAACTGATTAGTAAGATTTTCATAGCTATTCACAAAAATTAATAAGCAAATACATTGGTTCCCAGATGTAAATTACTTGTCTAATTTAAAGACTATCAAAGACTATTTGAAGACTCTCAAAGCGCTATAAAACGCAATCGACACCTTTACCTACTACTGTAGGAAACAGCAGACAAGCTTCAGGAGATGAGCGAGGGTGCAGAGGATAGGCTAGGGTAGACAAATAAAAAAACCTCATGAGTTCTACAGAAAAATGAGTAGCAGCCCACAGCATTGGCAGACAACAGACTTTATTCCCACTTCCTTCTCCCATTCTTTTTTCCTATTCTTTTTTTATGTAAAGGAAATAGTTTTCCATTGTGAAACACACTGTCAGAGATTTAGTGGAGGCCAGAAGTTTACGTGAGTTCAAGAGAGGATCAGCCAAATTGTAAGACATGTGCCAACAATACCACTAGAGAAAGGATCTGCATCATGTTGAAATGCAAACAGCTGTTTTGATAACGACACCTATTATTGACTAAACTTGTCTATTACCCTGTTGTAGAGTTACTCACATTGAGAAGAGTCAGTGCCGTGCAAGAAACACAACTTGCAACACTTTGTGCTTTGAGAGAACCATGGCCCCTGAGCTTACAGCCATGAAGTCTCACAGCTGACATGTTTCAGCTGAGCACCGACGAGTTCTGAGGTGGACTGCTGACCGGAGTCAATGCTCACAGCTGATGTAGGAGCATATGAGAAGCTTTACTTACTTGCCTTTAACTGATGCTCCAATACTAGTTTGATTACCCTTCATACAAAATCCTCCTTCAAATGCAGGTTTTGTTCTTTTCAGATTGAACACATGAGCAGAAGTCAAACCTGCACAACCACTGAACTCGGCACAAATTTTTCAATACACTTTAGCAGCATCAGAAATTGTCAAGTGTCTTTTAGAAAGCAAATGCTTTATTCTTTGAAACTTCTTTGGTTTGCAAATATTAGTAATGCTGCACCACAGACTCTCACTTAGTCACTCCTGTTCTTCCTGAGACTGTTATGCAACTTAGTATTTCAAAAAGTACCATCGTATCTGTGTATTTGAGCCAGGTTTTCCCCTTTGTAAAGTCTGACCATAGGCAAAAGCTGCAAGTACTACAAAACCAGGCCGCCTTGCTTGTTCTGGCCAAAGAGAATGAGATTAAGCGCTATTAAAAAATAAGACTATTGCCTACTTTTAAGTATCCATGAAGTTATGAACATGAACGGTATGATGGATTGCAGGCATCAATACCTGAACACAGACATGCAAAATGTCCATCAATTGAATTCCAGACTCTATGATTTAATTGCTGGGCAACTCCCCAAGGAAAAAACATCTATTAAAAGCCAACAGTAAGCCAGAAATCTCTTTTCATTTCACATGGCAAAAATATACAGTGAATCCTGAAAAAAGGAATAGATATTAGACAGGGAAAGCCCGTACAACTCTAGGCCAGGCAACAAAACGTTGTAGTGCTGTGATTACTTTTAAAACTTATTTCATCAGAATAGTTAGACAAACACGGAAACATTTGCAACAGCAACACCTGGGTCAGTTTAAAATCTTGCTAACGCTGAAGTACAAGTCAGGAAAAAATAAGCATGTGGGGAGGGCACTCTATACACGTACATACACTCCACAATGCCAAACAGCACTCCTAAGGGTGTCTGCCAGTAAATTGAAATAGGAGCAGAAAGGAACCATGTCCATACTAAGGCAGCAAGCAATGTAGTAAACTAAAGATCACTGCAACCAGTGCCATGTTAAAAGAAAAGAAAAAACAACATAAAAACCCAACCCAAAAACCTGAAAGGAACCATCACTGTGCATGTCATAAGCATGAAGTGATTTTAACCTGACGACTACCCTGCTCTAATCTTTAAGCATCGTTAACTTTTCCACATTTTTAAAGCCTAAGGTGATTATTTTCAATGACCTACTTGTAGTGGCAGCCTAGGTGGCATTCTGGAGAACAGCACAGCGTCCACAGCTTCTACAGGACAGCGCAGGATGATTAAGCATTCCACTTCTAGGGGAAGAAAAACAAAAAACCACACCAGCACTCGTTTACTCAACTGAAAAGCTTATTACCTGCACATCCAAAGCAACGGGCTACAGGAATACCGAATGCAAAGCAAACCAGAGCCATCTGGAATACGTTGTATTCTCAGCTGAAAGTTGAAAATCTTTCCTTTTATATTATAAACAGCGTTCGGATGCAGAGAAACGGTTTTTAGAGTGACGTCTGCAGAGCTCTGAGTCATGAATTAAAATGCCTTCCTAAAAGATAAGTCTTAGCCCTTCCTCTGGAGGGAGTGAAAAAAAAAAAACCCACCAAAAAACACCAGACAAGCCACCCAGAGAAGGAGGAAGTCAGGCAACACCAAGGGTTTTTTCCCAGCGAGAACACAATCCTGAGAGAACAAGATGCTTTTGCTGTCAGAATAGAAATCCAAACAGAAACAATTCACCTTTCCCTTTGAAAAGTTGCTTTGGAGTCAAGATCTACTTGTTTTCTCTCCCAAGCATGAAACCCCTCTTCAGTTTAAGACTGTCTGCAAAATACTGAGTGAAGTAGAAATTAGGTGCACACACTGGAACATGTACAGAATCTTACTCAAAAAAACCCCCAACACAATCGTACCACACTGGCTAGAAATCCTTTCAGTGTTCTGATGAAAAGGTGACTTGTACCTAGCAATTAAAGTGTTTGCGGCCAAAACCAACAAATGATGTTCCAATCAAATGTAAGTTTAATAATAAAATTTTCTTTTTAATTGATGTCTTAAAAAAAGCTGGAGAAGGAAACAGGGACAGAAATGAAAACCCATTCAGGGAATCAATGGATAGACTGTCACCACGCAGTCTAAACGTGCCAGCTGCCGATCATCTATTCAGAACAAGCGAGTCAATAGCGGCACGCTCCCTGGCAGAGGGGAGGCCGTCCCTCTCCCCTTTAATAGGCTCAAGCAAGAAGCTCTCACAGTGTTTTGGGCTAAGACCCAGCTAGCAGAAGGCAGCTTTTCTGTCAGACAAAGCAAGGCAAAACCAGGATCTAGTACAGCAACCTCCTGTTAATCCTGACCCCCTTCTTCAAATCTCCTTTCTTCGTCTGGTGACGGGAAGGCAAAGCATGTCCTGTCCCTGTGAGCCCGCGCTGTCCCCTGCCTGTCCCTGTGGGAACAGCAGGCACCTGTGATTCCTCTCCAAAGCCATTTACACCGAGATCGGCTGAGCAGTGTATTGTGGAAGCATAAGCTGCAGCGGACATGATTTGGAATCAAGTTATTTTTTGCCCATCATGACAAAATAAAACCAGCAATTCCTGGCTTTACAGAAGTTGACCCAAAGAGTCGCTCCCAGCACCTCTCAGGTTTTTCTGTCACAGAGAACTGATGCAGCCAAAAGAGTGTCGACTCTAAGAGGACAATGCCGCACTCCACAGGCAGCACGGGCAGGCAGGCACGGGCAGCGCACGATGGCCGTGCCCGCAGCACCACTTGGTGGTGAAAGCGAGCGGAGTCACTGCTGACGCCAAGGACGAGTTTAACACCAGCCTTTTCTTCAGGCTGGCTTTTTGGCATTTTACCCTCTGAACATGAGTAGGTCTGGTCTGCCGGACCTCGCTTGCCAAACACCCTTAGAGTGCCTTTACCGTGAGAAAGCGTATCGGCTAGGCAGCTGAAGTCCAAGGGAGATGAACCTCAAGGCCAGCAGAACCAAAGGCTGCTGAGTACCAAACAGAAGCTTTCAGATTCTCCAGCGCTCTACCCCCTGGTTTCTGGAGACACAGCCTGAAGCAGTGTTTAAACAACCGGTCCAGCTTAGTACCTGCCTCTACTCCAAAGAACAGCAATCTCTGGGCTCACGACCTGTAGGTTATACAGACCTGGGCCATCAACAAAGGCAACAGATGGAGAAAAACTGAACACTGACAGCAGCTGAAACACAACTATTACTTTCCCATCAACCAGTTACAAAACTAACTTGTGCCCTTGCGTAACAGAACGCAGGAATTAACAAAAACAGAGCCTTTTATTCCCAACAGACTAGTGTGTCTTTACAAGAAAGTCACAACGATTCCAACTGACAAAGTCAGCGTTATCATTACCAATGCACCTTTCCCCAAGAGGAAATCCTTGTCTTTTACCACATGTCAATGGCAAGAGTGTGCAAACAAAACAAAGAAACCAACAACCCACACCCAAACCCACCCACACCCACACCCCAAGAGCTCTACTTACATTATAAATATAAATATATATATATATTATACATATATATATATGAGACACATCTTCATAGATGACAACTGCATCAATTCAGGTCCTTCTCCTCCTGGAACCAGCTGAAAAGAATAAGACAGTTTTGTGTTAGTGCCATAGACTTCAGTTTTACAAACCCACATGTGACAGTTCTCGCTTTACAACTTTGTAGCAGATGGAGACTTTGTGGTAGATCACAAAAGTGGTTTTTAGATTCAGTATTATCTTCCTCTCCCAACAGAGGAAGTCAGTTACCGTCAGAGAAGCGCAGGCCAAAAAGAATATCACAAAGAATGTTTAGCAAAACACAAAGGAGTTCCTAGGTAACACACATCCTGGTTTTTGTCCTTGCTATTCACCTCAAGGAGATGAGTCTGCCTAGAAACAATACAGCTCGTTTTTAGAAAGACAAAGAACACGCTCCCTTTCAGGAACAATTTCTCCAACTGCCAATTCTTCCCCAGACTGTCGCTACACTGGGAAGTTGGTCTCCTCTTTCCAACTTCTACTGCTAAGCAGAGCCCAAAAACTAAGAGCGAGCCTGAACCCCTCTACAGGCAGCAGGGAGTAAGTCAGCATAGCATTTCCCTGTGAAGAAAGTACAGAACTGAACAACAGAAAAGGAAATACAAAAGGCAAAACAACAACAAAGGAAAAAAGAGGAGGCTAAACATTCCTTTTACTGATATATGCTTAATAATTAGCTGAGCACTTCTAAAGACAAAGAGCGCTGCTGCTTTTGGCACCAAAGTAAGGAAAAGTCTAAAGCACAGTCCTCCTGATGTGGGAAGACGTGTCCCCAAAAGAGACCCAAGATCTAATGCAGAAACGCCTCTACGCCTTGCTGAAAATTTGCACACTAAGAATCACCAGCTTCTGCTTCAAGAGAACACACCAGCAGCTTCACTGCACGCTAGTCATTTCAGCCCATACGAGAAGTCAGAACAGGCACTATCCTTTTAGGATGCAGCACAGCCATTTCTAAGCCTTTTTTCGGCTTTGGTTAAGTCAAGACGGCATGTGCTCAGACATACGGCGAGGAGGTGTGAGGCAGCTAAGACAGCAACATGGAAATGATTCCTCCTTCACACAGAGACAGCTCTGACTCAAGTCAGTCCTCCTCTTCTCTTCCCACAAAATGCGGAATGCCCTTCTGTGGGAAGGACAGACTTTGCAGCCATCCATGCAGACAAGCAAAGAACTACCGTGGGTCTGCTTTTGCGGTCTTCAGGAAGTTGCAGAAGGCAGCTTAGAGATGCATAATCACAGCATTTCATGACTCTTTCAGTACTGACCTACAGACATCAGCACACAACAAACGACAAGTCACGGTGCTTCTGATGTGGTATAATCCAACAGACCTCCACATTTCTCTCCCGAGCATGTAAAGGTACAGCTCTCCGGGCACCTCCCGCTATCACAACTGCCAAATGACTCGACGAGCTTCTAAGCATCCAAACCGCTGCAAGCACATTTATACGCACAATAATGGATGAAATGCAGATGTACTCCACCTCTATACTTACGCACGCAAGCACTCACGAGTTAAAAGCCACTCTATGAGCTGGCCTACAGAGCGGGAAACAAAGGCAGGGATTCCCTTGCGCATCAGAAAACAGAAAAACACTCACCAAAAGAAAATTAGGGCCATGCGCTTCTTGTTTTATTTTCTTTACACTGTAACACGTCCCAAGTAAGGCAACAACATCACGTGTCCAGCATCATTCATACGCACATGTGCCCTGGAAGCTACTTGAAAGTACCTTATGTAATGGAAGCGTCTGGAAAGCGCAGCTTGAGCGACCTGAACTCAGTTACTGATCCGCCGCAGCACCCGCTCCCCGCAGCCGCCGCACCGCGCCGCCGCTGCCGGGCCGCTCACGGCCGGGGACGGGCCGGCACCAGCCCGCGCCCTGCGCCCGCCTTCGCTCCGCGCCCAAAGCGGCCCGGAGACGCCTCCCCGGGCCGGGCACCGGGACGCCCCGGCGCCTCTCGGCTGCCGCGGGCAGGCCCTGCGCCGGGGACGGGCCCGGGCGCGGCTCCCGAGCAGCGGGAGGCCCCGCGGCCTCAGGCACACGCGCGACCGACGGGCCGCGAGGGCCGCGCCGCCCCTCGGCCCCGGGCACTCGAGGGCTCCTCCCTCGCCGGCCGGGAACGCCGGACACGGCGGCCCGACGCGGCTGCGAAGCCGGGATCGCGCTCCCCCCCCGCGCGGACACCGGGAGAGCGCGGGAGCGTCGCGGCGGCGCCGCTTACCGCGGGGCAGGAGCGCAGAGCGGCTGGGGGCGGCGGCGCCGCCATGACGGATCCAGACCTGAGCAGTCGCTGACCGCCTCCCGCAGAGGGGAAGGGCCGCCCCGCAGCCCCGACGGGCGGATGGCAGAGCTGTCGCTCCTCCGCCCGGCCCGGCCCGGCCCTGCTCCGCTGCCGCCCTCGCCCCGGGCTCTGCCCCCGTTTGCCCACAGGTGCCGGGACCGTGCCGGAGTCGCGACACCCGTGTCTCCTGTGGGTCGCGCCTCTTGCTGCGCCCAGGTGCAGCCCGAGAGGGAAAAGCCTTTTCTCCCTCCCTCCGTCCAGCCGCGCCGCCTGGGGCTGCCGCCGCGACAGCCGGTACCGAACAGCCCGGCGACCGCGGGGTGTCTGCCCGCCCTTCCAAGAAGACTTTAGGTGTGCCGTGGGAGGCGGAGGGTGGAGAAGGTGGGACTGGGGGAAGGGGCCGGGGGGCTGCGGCCCAGCAGAAGAACTGCGGGAACAGCGTCACAGTCCTTGGAACCCCCAACAGCCGGGCTTCCCCCGGAGGGAGCTCTGACTGGAGCGGGCTGCAGCCTCGGGAATACAGAAAGAACGGGAGGAGGGAGGTCAGGAGGCAGACACGGAGATTTCCAGTTTTGCGTCCCGCGCAGATGATCTTCAGGCAAATCCTTGTCTCCGTTTCCAGCGAAAAGTATGCTGTGTCGAGCATGAAGCGAAAGATGGGGTGCGGAAGCAGGGACTGCGGAACTGGAGGCGGGATCAAAGGAATAAGGGAACTTGGTGCAGAATTCAGAAAGAACTGACCCGTGAAACTGAAGCCCTCCCTCAGAGCAAGACCTTTCGACTTCTACTACTGAAGTGGCGGATTTGGTACAGAGCTACAGAAAGCATTTCCTGAAGGACTGGCGGCAAGGAACAGCAAACACTGCCCGTCATCATCTGTAGTTGCTCCTACGTCTGTCCGTTTATGTAAACCACACAATCTTTACTTGGCAGGAGCTTCTATATGCTTCTCGGGCTCTACGGGACAGAAGTGAATTGAGTCCTGTGGAGGAGAGTTTTTCTTGCCTGGAGCAAATTCTGGAATTGCATTCACCGTGACCCCACAAAAAGCCCTGCTAACCATCATTATTTCTTTGCTTCTGAGCCTTTTATGACTTGCAAGCCATAGAAGAGGGAACAGAGGGAACCGACCTGAGCGTCAGAGAAATTCTTCAGCTCAGTCATGAAAGCATTTGCGCAGAAATCGATGCTAGCCAAGCCTGGCACAGGGCAGGAACAACTTGCGGGCGAGAGAGTTACGGGCACAAGGCTGGTTGCTGAGGAGGCAGATGCGCCCTTTGCTACTGCACTGCCTGGCCCGGCACAAGAATCCCCGTCCTCTCTTGATGCTACGAGGTTTTGAGGCTCTTACATCTGAGTGACGTCAGGCCCTGCGTCGCCACCAGTCAGGCCGTACATAATCTCACTTCACCTGGGGCAAGGCCCAGCATTTCTGCACTCGGTGTCCTGAGCAGTTCTGGAGATCACCTCTGAGCTTGTGCAGCGAGTGACCGTTGTCTTGCCTATCCTCTCAAGGGCTTGACTGTCTTCCAGACTGCCCCTGGCGTAAACATAGGCACTTCCAACTGTGCTGTGGAAAAATAAAAATAGTGATAGCGGGGAAAGTGCTGTGTGTGTCCTGGACTGCTCGCGTTGCTGGTCCCTTTTGAATGCTTGGGATCCTTGCTCTGTAAAATAATGGCAGGTGATCTCATGAGGCTAGTAAAAATCTAACCCAAAGACAAGAAAAACAATCCTCTAAAGACGTGCTCTGCACAGCAGCATTGACAAACCAGCACGAGACAAAGGGAAAAAGAAACGAGGAAATAGCAGAGAGCTGACACCTTCCCCCACGACACCAGTAACAGTTTCAAAGTCGGCGTTGCCTTCTGCACTAGACAAGCCATGAAAGCAGAGGGCTGGAAGGACACAGGACAAAGGGGCACGCTGGCATCTGCTGTCACCGTGGCAGCACAGGCGCAGCAAGCTGTCACCAGCCACACGTGCCCAGCCAGCTCAGGTTCCCTTCTCTCAACCACAGTCAGCAAGGGTTCTCTTTGCAGACTGTTTGCCTTTGAGTCACTGGGGAGGAAGGAAAAAGCCCTCAGCAGTAGAAGAGTTCCTCCGTAACTGGTGTTGTGCTCTCAACAGCTTTTACCCTGCTGGAGGTCCACGGGAATCGACTGATGGATCAGGGAGAAGTACCTACACTCCTGTCCTGGTTTGGGCCCAGAGGGCAACTGAGCGCCATGCAGGCCCTCGCTCCCTCACTCCTTCCCCCTCAGGGATGGGGAGGAGAAGAAGATAAAACAAAAGGCTCAGGGATCGAGACAAGGACAGGGAGGGATGGCCCACCCGTTATGGTCATGGGAAAAGACAGACTGGATTGGGGAAGAAAAAGAACATCCGTTTAATTTCACCACTACCACCACTAGTTTACCAAGCAAAGAGAGAAGGCCAGTAAGAAATACAACCACATCTTAAAAACACCTCCTCCCCACCCCTCCCTTCTTCCTGGGTTCAGCTTTGCTCCCGATTTCTCCTCCGTCTTCCGCCCCCTGCGGTGTGGGTTGGGGGAGCAGGGGATGGGGGTTGCGGTCAGTTCATCACCCCTTGTTTCTGCTGCTCCTTCCTCCTCAGGGGAGGACTCCTCACACTCTTACGCTGCTCCAGCGTGGGGTCCCTCCCCACGGAGAGAGTCCTCCACAAACTTCTCCAACACGGGTCCTGCCCACAGGGCTGCAGCTCTTCACAAACTGCTCCAGCGTGGGTCCCTGCGATGGGCTCCACTCCTCCCAGTGACTGACTGCTGCAGCGCCAGCTGCCCTCAGAGTCCCGGCCTTCTTCGGTCACAGCCCCTGCTCCGACGTGGGGTCCTCTAGGGGCTGCAGGAGGGCATCTGCTCCACCACTGACGGCCATGGGCTGCAGGGCACAGGCTGCCCTCTCCCCACGGGCTGAGGGGAGTCTCTGCCCCAGCAGACCTCCCCCTCCCCCTCCTTTAGCTGCTGCGACCTCGGTGTTTGCAGAGGTGTTTCCCTCACTGCCCTCCTCCTCGCAGGTTCCCCTTCTTCAACACCTTATCACAGAGGCGCAGCCACCGTCGGTAATTGCCTCGGCCCTGGCCAGAGGCAGGCCTGACTTGGAGCCGGGGGAGCTTCGAGAAGCTTCTCACAGCAGCCACCCCTGTAGCCCCTCTGCCGCTACCAAGCCCCGCCACACACAAACCCACCAGCAGAGCCTTCGCCCAGAGCACTGCCCTGAAGAGCCCGTGGCCAAGATCCAGTCAGTCCCATCTCAGTGTCTGGACTCAGAGCTGACCTGCAGCTCTCGTCTGTGCAAGGCCGGGGTGGCTCCGGCTTCACCTTCACCCGCCCCTTGGGCCGCTGAGGCCAGAACGAGCCGGGGACAGCCGTCCCCCAGGGGCCTTCCCACCCTCAGAGCCAAAGCCCTGCTCCAGGCCCCAAGGACCTCGGTGGCCCTACAGCGGACGCCTGCCGTCGCCCCTGCGCAGCAGCCCGGGGGACGCCAGGCCCTCTGCTGCCCTCTGCCCCTCTCTGCTCCTGTCGGCTGTGGGGACGGTGCCACTCGCAGCAGCCGAGCGCTTGGAGGGGCGTGGAGAATCCCCGGCCCTGCCGGGACACGGTGGCCACTGGCCCGTTGAGGGGAGCCCAGGCCTGGGCTGAGGAGGGGGCTGGAGCCCCGGGCACAGCAGGGGAGCTGGAGGCCGTCCCGGTGCCCGAGGGGCGGCCCTGCTCTCTGGCAAGAAAATGGTGCCCGGAACGGGGCCTCCAGGGCCTCAGGGGCCCCCTGGGCCTCAGGGGCCAATCCCAGCAGCCGCCCTTACACAACCCCTGCGGCTGGCCCACAGCTCGGTTGGCAGTTGAGCTTCTGGCAGTAGGCAAGTCTAGTAGAGGAGCCCACAGACAGTGGTGTGAGCATGAAGAGGTTCTCTGTGACATTGTCCACGCTGACCCCCATAGGCCTCAGGAGGTGCCACAGACACCCTCCAGCTAACATGGCCCGAGGAAACGGATCACATCCACCCCATAGCCCCTCTGCCACCAAACTGACCCCAGAGGCCTTGGGGCCGAGCACAGCTGGGAGGGAATTTAAGCTGAGCACCAAGAAAAAGGGGAGAAAGCAGCAGGGGAGGGGATAACGATGCCAGACACATTGTTAATAAAACTTAGGACTCTTTCATTTTCATGTCTTTATTGTCTGGGAGAGCTACATTTCTGAGTCCCGAGCAGAGCCCTCGTGTCCCGGTGGTGGTCCTCAGATGCCTTCTGCTGGCCTGGCCCTTCTTCCACCAGCTACCCCTGGGGCCTTCTTCCATCATCACCGGCGCGGTGGCTTCTTGGAGCGTGAGGAAGTGTCCCTGGGCCTACTACTGGCCTTTCTCGTCAGAACACGCCGAGACCGACGTAACCTGTTCCTTGCCGACCTGGGAGCATAGACACGTCGCGCAGTCTGCCCCCGCTCCCTCTGCAGTTCTTCTTGCTCCCCTGGGATGGGAGCGGGGGGGTAGCTGGGCCCTCCCTGAAGAGCAGCCGTCGAGCTGCCCAGCAATTCATCTGCATCTGTTGTGGGAGCGGTGGCAGAGGGCCCTGGTCCGGGCTCAGGAGTCCAACCTTGTGAGGGAACAGCACTGGTGCTGGTGACGGGGCTGATCTCGTGGTCTCTTGGAGGCACGAGGATGGCTGACGGCGATGGGGATGAGTTCCTGACCCCCTCGGGGGGCAAAACTGACGCTGGACATAGGGTTCTGCTCCTGTCCCCCTCAGGAGGCACCCAAGTAGGTGCTTGGCCACAGGGCTCCTGTCCCATCCCCCTCGGGAGGCACCCCAGCAGGTGGGGGTCCTGGGGCTCCGCTCCTGTTCCCATCGGGAGGCACCCCACCTGGTGCTGGCCACAGGGCTCGGGCTGCCATCCCTCTCTGGAGGCATCCAACATGGGGCTGGCCAGGGGGCTCCACTCCCATCCGCACTGGGAAGCACCCCAGCCGGTGCTGCTTATGGGGCTCCGCACCTGTTCCCTTCTGGAGAAACCCCAGCTGGTGCGGGCTAGGGGGCTCCGCTCCCGTTCCCCTTGGGAGACACCCCAGCTGGTGCTGGCCACAGGGGTCTGCTCCCATCGCCCTCGAGATGAACCCCAGATTGTGCTGGCCACAGGGGTCTGCTCCCATCCCCACTGGGAAGCACCCCAGCTGGTGCTGCTTATGGGGCCCCGCAGCTGTTCTCTTCTGGAGAAACCCCAGCTGGTGCGGGCTAGGGGGCTCCGCTCCCGTCCCCCTTGGGAGACACCCCAGCTGGTGCTGGCCACAGGGGTCTGCTCCCATCCCCACTGGGAAGCACCCCAGCTGGTGCTGGCCACAGGGGTCTGCTCCCATCCCCACTGGGAAGCACCCCAGCTGGTGCTGCTCATGGGGCTCCGCACCCGTTCCCTTCTGGAGAAACCCCAGCTGGTGCGGGCTAGGGGGCTCCGCTCCCGTTCCCCTTGGGAGACACCCCAGCTGGTGCTGGCCACAGGGGTCTGCTCCCATCGCCCTCGAGATGCACCCCAGATGGTGCTGGCCACAGGGATCTGCTCCCATCCCCATTGGGAGGTACGCAAGATGGTGCTGGTTACGGGGCTCCGCTGCCGTCCCCCTCGGTAGGCACCCCATCTCGACGATCTTGCTGCTGGCACGCTGTATGGGGGCTCATTTTGGGCACTGCCCACCAACGGCACAGATGGTTGTCTTATCGGGAACACTTTACATTCCTCTCCTGGCAGCGAGTACAGGATGGAGGTCAACCTCCTCTTGCAGAGGGGGCACTCAGGCTTGATGTCTGCCCACCACTGGATACATCTCAAGCAGAAGCGGTGGAGACACGGCATGGTATAGGCTGCGTTGCCCAAGGTATACTGACATATTGGGCAGCGGTTCTCCAAGGCTGAGGCCGTGCTCAGCATGTGCTGCGGTGGGCTGAGGAGACCTGGTGGGGATGGACTCCTCCTCCTCTCCGAGGAGGCTGGCTGTCCCACTAGAAGAGGAAGAGGCAGAGAGGCCACGGTCACTGGCTGGCCCAGGAAGGGGTGGGAGAGAAGCCCAGGTCCCTCCAGAAGGAAACCCGCCCAGCTCCCCAGGGTCAAGTTTCCCCGTACAACTCACCTGTGCTGCGCAGAGGACACCTCCTGGGTGCCCCGGCTGCCTGAGCCAGGCAGGGCCGGGGACAAGCCTGCAGTGGCTGCGGGGATGGGCACTGAGAGCTGCAGCCCCCAGTTCCCAGGGCACAAGCCCAGCACTGAGCCATAAGCCTGCTCCAATGCTCCAAGCCTCGCCAAAATGCTCAGCTGGAGTGAAGGCGCGAGCTGTCTCGCGGGGCTGGGTGCCCGAATATAAGCAGCGAGGGCCGTGACGTCACAGAGCAGAGCCGTGTGACGTCACAGAGCAGGGCCGCGTGACGTCACAGAGCAGGGCCGCGTGACGTCACAATGGGCTGTCCCCGCCCGCGGCGCTCGACCCAGCAGCCCTGTGGCCCCGGCACACGCCTCGGGGCTTACCGCCATGCCACTGCCCGCTCCATCCCCCACGTCTTCTGTTGTGTGCTTGGCATCGGTGCTTCAAGCCAGCCACAGAGGCCTTGGCCGTGGCTTCCTGGGGCACCATCAGGTCGCTCTGGCCGGAGGTGGCGCATTCTCCAGGCACACACAGAGGACTCCTGGGCAGCCCTGCACAAGAAGAAGGACCCCAGAACACAGCGCTCTCGACGTGGCCTCGCCAGTGCAGAATCCCTTGGAGGAGCAGCTCCCTCCACCCGTGGCAGGACTTTGCCGTAGGCAGCCCAGGGTGCCATTAGACTTCTTGGCAGCAAGGGCACATTGCCAGCTCCCGTTCAACGTTGTGTCCACTGGGACCTCCCTGTCCTCTTCTGGAAAGCTGCTTTCCCGACCGCTGGCCCCCAGCATGTCCTGATTCACGGAGCTGTTCCTTCCCAGCCACAGGACTCTGCACTTGTTGTTCTTGAAGTGTGTGAGGTTCCTGTCAGCCCATTTCTCCAGCCTTCCAGAGATGAAGGAAGGGAAGGGAAGCTAGAAAAGTACGTGACATACCCATTTCCAGTGAAGTGTTCATGCTGTATCTATGAAGAGGCAAAATAGCATTGCTGCTGCTTTGTAAACTTCCCAAGCTACCTGGCTGGGGAATAGGGGAGCCATCTATCCCTCCTGAGGTCCTTGCAGGCATGAGCTGAAGGAGAGTGAAATGCAGGCTTGGGCCACAGGGTCCTGCAGAACCACGTTTGGCCTTTTCCCAGAATAACACAGCAAAGACTTCTCATGCTAGTTTGGGTGTCGAAACAGTACTCCCCATCCACGGCATGCAGGTCTGTGTGCTCTTGGAAGCAGCTCTCATATTTGTATTTTTCCCCGCAGATAGCACACGTGGACCTAAAATGGTCTGCAGAAAGAAGAAAACAGGCCACTTCAGGAACTCTGAGGTAAAAGGCAAGCACTCCAGACAATGCTGCCCAGTCAGGCACCCCCATGCAATTACATCCACCCCACATGCGCTGACAAATCTCTAAGGCACACAGACAACCACTGCTTCATCTTGCCCCCTGCAGGCCCCATCCTATGTGGCTTGGGGCATATTCTGATTTGTTATTTCCTATTCAGGCAGCTCCGCTCTCCACCACAGCCTCCGTAAGACCTCACAGCAGTGTAGACGCAGAGCAGCAGGCCCTGCGGAAAACTCCTTTGGAAGTTCAGGGCTACGGTAGGCAAGTACTGGTCAGGACGGGGACAAACTGGCAGAACTCAACACAGAGGCAACCTCTGAGCTCTCAGAGGTCTAAGTCTTAGTATGCCAACTACAACACGGACTGGGTGTGCCTACAGCGCTCAGAGCACACGTGGTTCTCACTGCTGCTGCTCACTGACTACTGACTGCATCCGAGATCCCTGACGGGCACGTTATAGCAGACAATACCAAAGAGAACTAACAATCCAAAACAGGCAGGACAGTAAGGTGCTCGATGAACAGGAGGGCTGATGGAGCCTGGTTCTGTCCACGTTTGTACCCTAGACAGCCTCCCTTCATCCCAGCGACAACAGACCCCCTTCACCACAGCTGTGTGGGGAAGACAGACAGATGCAAAAAGCTCAAGATGCTTATGAATTCGTTTTGGTCTGACTGGCAACAACGATCATCTTTGGATGAGCTCTGGCGTCCCTGTAAGACGAAAATGTCACTGGTCAGCTGGCTGGGGTTTCTCCATCTTCTGATGTCTGACATACACCTCGGGGCACAGACGGCCGTCCATAAGTAGTCACCCCCCTGCAGCTTGCAGCGTTATACTCGGCAGCCAACCACAGTAGCCGATGGGTTGGGTGCTACTAGCCCACTGCAAACAAGCTAAAACACATCAGCTCGTGTAGCCACAAGGGATCTTGAAACTAGTGCGTTTTACTTCACAGCCGGAGCAAGCTGGGAGTGTACCCGTCAGCTACCGTGGCTCCACAGATGAGCTGCCGTTCAGGAAGCTCCCCCCCAGCAGCTCCGTTGTTTGTACTCATGTATCCACACGAGGAGCAAAGGCAAGGCCCTGGATTTACCTCTGCCACAGCGTGTTCAACACACCAGAGTATGCACTTTAAGTAAGCCGTTATTGTACTTCTCAATAGTTTCGTTTTTAAAATAACTATTGTAAGCTACTACGCACTGGTACAGCCTCACCACTCACTCGGGTTCACTACTGCATCCCATCAGCTCCTGGGCTTCCAGCACTAAGCAAAGAAGCACTTTCTGCCCTTTATTCTGCTTGGCAGAATGAAAGTAGAAGCTGTACTGATCCAGAAGAGAAAAATGCCAGATGTGAAAGGTGTTAAACAGCTGGGCACTGGAACCGTGCCCCTGTGCTACCAAAAATCCTGGAAGCGTAATCAGAGCACAGCAACGCTCGGCTAAATCTAAGGGATTTGTAGGAGTCTAGGCTGAACAAGCGAGACAGAGCCCCGGCGCACGTACCGGGATGAAAAGGATTCACTGCTTCAGACAGTGCACTGCTTAAGGAAGAGGGGGAGGAGACGCACAACACGACTGCGAGAGCATTCTAGCGATAAAAGCACTGGTGGGTCACGTGTAACTAGGCTTCATTCTATAATCTTGCGCAGCCTCCTTCTGGGGTCATACCACAGCGCCGAGGGTCTCAATCTACCCTGGACCCTTTCTGACAGCAAGCGGAACCTGGCGACTGCTAGTGAATATCTGTCTCTCTAGCTGGTGCAAAAATGAAACACGGTCAATTGTTAGCAAAGAAAATTCATCGCATGTCATCAGTAATCAGTCCCACATCGCTGGGTGTCCCCAAGACAAGCAACCAACCTCCTTGTTGAAGTGCAAGGAGCCATGTGGTAGGCAAACTGAAGACCAAATACCAAACACTTTCAATACCTCCATTTGGAGGAAGAAAACTATGATGGCCTTAGTCTGCAACAAAAGTGCTCGATAGGTAAGGAGACTTGTCAGAACAGAATACAGTGAATACTAGAGGCACACCTGTTGCACACCTCAAAGAGCTCTACCCAGCATGACAGAAACCCTGACTGGAAACAGTTACATACATCATCCAGACGACATCCCTTGCTGAGCAGACCCTTTGCTTGTGCTGCGCTCTCAAGCGTCTAAGGTGCTGCCTGCACTTCCTCATCAGTGAATATCCCCAACATACTGTCGCGGTGTCTGATGGCTGCTGGTGGAATCAAAGGAGGCCCCCCTTCTAAGCTCAGAGAAGATCGTGGTACGGGCAAAAATGCGTGAAGAGGAAAGGCCAGTGGTGGATTTGGACACGGTTGCGACAAATACGCAGCACAGCGCGTACACAGTTGGAAAAGCAAAAAAGGCTTCAACGCCCTCTGCTATCACCTCACTAGTTCCTAGGCACTGAAGGCTGCACCCACTCCCACAGGGCAGAATAGCAGAGCCCTTCAGCGGATGGGCTCAGGTGAGCCAAGCAGAGAACAGCTAGAAATAACACTGCCAAGTGGTGAGACCTGGCTGTAAATTCAAACGCCATTTTGACTCATGAAGCTCCAACAGCTAAAGACAAACCTAAAGCAAAATCAACATGACTGTAGGCTAAGCACTCGTATCCTGGGGCTATTTTTCCGCCTGATGAGAGAGAATGAGCTGATCAAAACCACACACTTCGTAGAGAGCAGCCAGTTTAGTGCTGCTTCGGCAAGCCTACAGTTCGTTCCCAGTAGCTAACCTGGTTTAGAAGCTGGTAACACCATCACTAACCTTCGCTTCGACCTGAAGCGAAACCTGTCCACCTCCTGGTGATACTGCACCCGCCCTACGAGCCAGTGCAAGTTTACCTCTAGTGTTCTGGTGGTGCTGTCCTGGTGATGAGCTGTGACTCATTTCCCATTAAGAGGCACAAGCCTTGTTCCAGACTTCCCTGGG
The DNA here is from genome assembly GCF_965140245.1 of Athene noctua. NCBI lineage: Eukaryota > Metazoa > Chordata > Aves > Strigiformes > Strigidae > Athene > Athene noctua. The sequence continues at coordinate 83,020,280 of NC_134077.1, forward strand.
AAAGCAGCAGAGCAGAGGCACTGTTGTGCTGGCTCAGCATACAGTGGCCAGTTGAAGTCCTACCAGGCGGCTGCAGGGAAGCCAGGAGCCCACTGCAACTGGCCGTAGGAGGAGCCAAGAGCCAGCAGCAGCGAGCCGGCCGAGAAAGAGCAGAGCAACACCACCGTGCCAGGGTCACGCCCGCCAAGGCTAGCCGAGTGCTTCAGCAGCAACAGCCTGGACCAACTCCAAATAGGAATGGTTTCTGCATTCACATTTCCGAGTAGCTTGTTAGGTTACCAATACCAACACTCTGGAGGATTATGTCCCTTCAGTAAATTGATGAGTTCAAAGATAAAGGAAAAAAACAAAACCATAAACAACCACAAAAACCCCCCTTCAACCACTATTAGTTTAAATCCATCCATCTGAAATCTGTCTTCAGCAAGCCCACCTTCTGCTGTTCACTGCTATCTCTTCCCATATACCTGCCCACATAACGCGGTAGATCAGTAAATCCTGAGAACGTTTACTATAAAATGCAGCTTTCCAGTACTGAATTTCATGTTCATTTTAGCTGATATTCTTCAGGGCCTACGTGCATACATACAAATTATTGCTGACAAAAATCTCTCCCTAGTGAAGTAGGGTGCATTACACAGATAAGATCCGCCACGCTTGTAAGCGAAATCCAAAGTTTGAAGAAAGTAATTTTGATAACTGTTTCTTTGTCCTGGGGATAATAGTTGAATCTCACACCAATATTTGCTCTGCAGCAGTTTCACCTTCCAGTCAGGTTTTGTATGTTGATGCACACAGGTTCAGGTACAGTAGTTGGTACATAACTGTAGCAGGAACCCCCTTAGCTGCAGGACGAGGCTGTGAGACAAGACACACACCAATAGGGTTAACAGTCAAGCTCCGATGTTTATTAGAAAAACAAGTCCTTATATATTCTTGTGACAGCAAATCCGTGTGTTGCTCTGGCGCATGCTCATTTCAAAAACTCGTTCCTCTCAGCACTTTCAACAAGCGCTACTAAGCGTGCACAACTGGTAGGTAAATTTCTGCTTTGTTATTCTACAGATTCCTTTCTTATCTGTTTCTTCCCTAATGAGCAAAAATACTTTCGCTTTTAGCCGTCGTTAATCTAGATGCCGTTGGTCTTCTAACACAAGCGCATCATTAATTTAGACATCGTTAATCTTCTAACTTGAATGCTGATGACACTTTTACATTGTCAGTGACGCAGACGGTTTGCGACCCGACATATGCACCCACACATAACATTTCACGCACATGCAAAAAGTTCCTCAGAACTGCCTTCAGAAATCTGTTGAAAGTTTCACTCTCCTTTAATCATTACATTTTAATATGCTAACATTCTAACCAGAGTCATGAAGCACTTTGCCAGATAAAACACACTAAAAGTCCTTCTGGACAAAGTTTTTCTTTTTAATGGCTTGCAACACATAATTCATCTGAGAAAAAGCTACAAGGTAAGAAAACGACAGCCTAACATATCACACTGTTTCCATTCACACCGGCACGCTGCTTATTGTTAGCGTTGTTGTAGGACTCCGGCAACACGCTCCCTCACAAATATCAGCCCCTCAGAGACACCCCGCGTAGTCAAAGAACTATCTTCAAACAAACACAGGCAACCAACAGTGCCAGAAGGTCGGCTGATAGATGGCACGGCTGTTAAAGCCCAGACCCGAGCATATAATCTTCCCCATACCCCTGAGATACAGAGTTCAGCCTGTGGCACAGGCATCATGAAAATATTGGCCTGTGGTAAGATAAATGTGCATCCCTCTATGGATAAGAGCTGATCCTATAAAGCCAATAGTCGCATTCTCCCCACCAGAAAACCTCCGAGCTCTCTCGCCAATACAGAAACTCTCAGTCCTTCACTAGAATTCGCATTCACCTCCGTGGTTACAGGTGCCTGCGTACAGCTCGGACAGGCCGACACGCACACCCAGCTGTACACATCACCATGCACACAACTGCAGGAGGAGAATAAAAGCAGAGCACCTGCAGACAGAGATGATAAGCTTTCTTAAATCAGTTGCTATGCTGGAAAAGGATGGAAGTTTCTGGGTACGCTGTAAACCAATCTAAATCCAGACTGCTCTCTGCCATCCCACCTCTCCGCTCCACAGCTGTGTCTGAGGCTCTGCTCCTCGCCTGCACCACCAGCAGTGTTCAGGAGCCTGCGCACACTCCAACAGTCAGGAAACCGATGGAGCTCAACACCAATCAGCACAGACTTGGAGCGAAAGAAGAAAAATCACATCAGCCTGGGTTAGACCCTTTTAATCGCCTCAGAACTACTCTATGAAAATACAGTTTAAGGAAGCGAGAGGCATCTGATCTGTATAAGGTACAGGATTTTCCTTGGGGATCCTGAAAGAAACCACCTCATCCTCCTCTCTCCTCAAAACGTGTTCTTTCTTCTTCCCTTGGGTCAGTATTTCTGACCACAGAGCTACACGATCAGACACTTGAACTGACTTACCGAGCCAAAAACTGACACAGCAAAGATTAACTTCAAAAGAGTAGCCTAAACAACTCACAGGAACTGTGCACTGAGCAGAAAGCTCGTTAGTCCCCTTTGAATAGCCAACAAGAGTCGGTAAGGGGAGGAAAAATCGGACAAGATTGCCACCATCTACTGAAAAGAGACAGGCACTTACAAGCAAATATCCCCTGTGGCGTACAGGGGCAGCAGCTGAAAAGGGGTAAGAAACGACAGCAAAGTCCCTAGAGAGTACACAGACAACTTCTTTTAGCCAGGAATAAGCATTTAGACCATTGGAGTTCAGAAGTTTATCAAACACATGCTCTCCCAGAAGAGTTTTCTGAAGCACATCACCCTACCATTAACTCTACAGACAAGGTTAAAATACAGGATGCACCGACTGGTACCGAAAAAGCCGGTCGAGGAAGAACTGCACGTTCGGTGGAGAGATCCCCTGTGCACCCAGCACTGCAATAAAGAATGCTGCTTTCCAGTACTCTGATTCTGAGTCTTAGAGAGTTCTTCCTTGACCGGCTTTTTCCATCCGCTTTTGGCGACCCGCAAGGGACTCTGCTTCTGAATCCTGACAGATCCTGGCATCATGGAACCTCAGCTGGCACCAGGGATTCCTCGGAGAGGTGCTGCTCCGCTTGTAGTATAGGGCAGAGGTGATTAAAATTGACACGGGATGAAACAGAGGAAGATTTAAAGATGTTGACTGTGCCAGGATTGTGAATAACAGACAGGAGAGATGAAGGGATGCAGAAAAAAGATGAAAGAGACAGTGAAGAAGAGGCAGTAGTGGGAGGGGAGGCGGGGAGTTCTACGCCTATTGCAGAAAGGACTCGGAGCAGACAAAAACCGGGTTTGCACGGTCCCGTTTTTGTACAAGTCCCGTCTTCAGTTGCTGACAGACTTTGGGTCAGAAGAAGGAACGGGACAGCTAGCCTCTTTATTTATGGGGCAGGCATCAGACAACATCGGGCAGAAGTTACAGAAACTGCAGGGAGCAGAATCTGGGGATTTAGGAAAAATGCTGAGTGCTGCTTGGATGGTATATGGAAACAGGGAAGAGGAGAAAAAGAGGACAACGCTAAATTAGTAGCAGATTTAAAGGGTATTTGCAAAGACAGAGGAAATGTCCAGTTTGGAGGAAATATGAGAGGTGGCATGCGGGGTAAAGGAAAAAGACACAGACTGCCAAAAGGACTGCCAGAAGGAGTGCTTACTGTAAAAAGGATGGTCCTTAGAAGAGAGAGTGTCCAGTTGTAGCAGGAAATAAGGAGGTGGCGCCCATTGTGGCACTAGAGGACTGAAGGGGAGCGGAGCACGCTTCCCCAGCAGAGCCTCTGGTTACAATCAAGCTGGGAAATGAGGGGATGGAGCGCTCGGTGGAGACAGGGGTGACCTTCTCTGTTTTAAATACAGAGAGGCAGAATGAGGATCAAATATGGTAACATTTGTTGGTGCAACAGGGAAGACAGAACAGAGACCATTTTTTACACCACTAAGATTTAAAAGTAGAAAACAATGGGTAACTCATGAATTCCTTTACCTACCAGGAGCTCCAAAACCTCTGATAGGTCGAGACCTATTAGAAAAATTAGAAGTCCAAATTCAATTTGAGGATGGGGATGTAGACGTATTCATACCAGAATCTAAATATATCCAGGCTTCAATATTTTTGTTACAGGAGGACAAATGGGATCAAGAAGAAATACCAAAAGAGACAGAAGAAGCAGTAATCCCTCTTGTTTGGGCCAGAGAGGAACCAGGGAGACCCCCGAAGGCTGAACCTGTAAAAATAACACCAGATTCGTCACTGGTAAGATTGAAAGAGTATCCCTTGAAAATTGAGGCTAGGTTGGAATTGTTACCTCTCATGCAAAAATTCTTAAAATATGGTTCATTAAGAGAATGTGAGTCTACATATAATACCCCCCTTCTGCCAGTAAAGAAATCAGATGGAAAGACCTGTAGGATGGTTCAGGACTTAAGAGCCATCAATCAAATAGTACAGGATATTCATCCAGTCATAGCAAATCCCTATACTCTGCTCACCACACTGACAGATAAACAAGGATGGCTTACTGTACTAGATTTAAAAGATGCCTTTTTCTGCATTCCTGTGGCGCCAGAAAGCCAAGACTGATTTGCCTTTGAAGGGGAAAACCCCGAAACAGGGAGAAAGACTCAGTATACTTGGACTGTACTTCCACAAGGATTTAAGAACAGCCCGACGATTTTTGGAAACCAGCCGGCTAAAGAACTTGAAATTTGGCGACTGGAAAATCAAGAGGGTATTGTTCTTCAGTATGTGGATGATACTCTACCAGCAGGGAACACCAAGGAGGAATGTTTGCAGTTGACAATCAGCCTTTTGAATTTCTTGGGGATGAGAGGTTACCGGGTATTGTAGGCAAAAGCCACAATTGCCCAAGAGAATATAACGTATTTGGGTTTTGAAATTTTTCAGAGACACCAACAGCTGTCAGCCAGGAGGAAAGAAGCCATCTGTCAGCTACCGGCACCCAAAGCCCTTGGGGAACTGCAAACTTTTCTTGGAATGACTGGTTGGTGCCGTTTATGGATCGATCATTATGGACTGATGGTAAAACCACGGTATGAAATATTGGCAGCTTCTGCTGACTCTTGTTTCACATGGCCTGAGGACGGGAGGAAGTCCTTCAAGGAGTTAAAACAGTCACTGTTAAAGGCACCAGCACTGGCATTGCCAAATCTTGAAAAGCCTTTTGAACTGTTTGTCCGTGAGAAGAAAGGAATAACCCTGGGGGTGCTGGCACAATTTCTCGGGTCCTTATGCCGGGCTGGGCAGTTGCATCTTCTCTAAACAATTGGACACTGCAAGTCAAGGGTGGCCAGGATGCCTGAGGGCAGTGGCAGCAGCAGTGATGTTAATCCAAAAGGCCTGGAAGTTCACCCTAGGGCAGCAAATGACAGTCTATGTACCTCACATGGTAATCACAGTTTTGGAACAAAAGGGAGATCATTGGCTGTCTCTGAGCCAAATGCTCAAATATCAGGCCGTCTTATTAGATCAGGATGACACTAAATTAAAGACAACGGCCATACCGAATCCTGCAACTTTCTTGTCTGATGAGCAAAATGAGAGGGAGGCCTTAGAGCACGACTGTCTACGAACAATTGAGGAAGTGTGTGCCAGCAGGACAGATTTAAAGGTACACCTTTCCTAAACCCTGATTCGGAACTATATAACAGATGGAAGCAGTTTTGTTATGAATGGACAACGTGCGTCTGGATACGTGGTGACTTCTGTGACTGATGATGTGGAAGCCAAATCATCGTCACCGAATGCATCCGCTCAAAAGGCTAAATTAATTGCCTTGGCTAATTGAGCGTTAGAATTCAGCAGAGAGAAGGTGGTGAACATTTGTCCTGTCTCATAATACGTGTTTGGAGTAGTTCATGCCCATGGGGCTATCTGGAAAGAGTGAGGACTTTTAACCTCACCGGGAGCTACAATCAAACACAAGGAAGAAGCCTTAGAGGTTCTTGAAAGCGTGCTCTTGCCTACTGAAGTTGCTGAGATGTATTGTAAGGCCCACCAAGCAGGAGACGGTGAACAACAGCGGAGGAAGAGATTGGCTGATGAGGCTGCTAAACGGGCTGCACAAAAAGGCGTCCTAACAGAGGTTCAGGCGTTAGTTCCAGAACGTCAGTTAAATTTACCTGAAGAGCCGAACTATGACAAAGAAGATGTAAAATTAATTGTCTATAAATGTCTGTCCACAGAAGCCAGGATGCCAGCAGGAAAGTCCCACAGCTTCCATGAGCTCTGAGGCTGCCACTCTTCCAGCCACGGCCTCCAGGGACCCAGCCCTGCTGAGCAAACGCAACGCACGGAGCTGACCCCTGCTTTCCTCCCGTGACTGCCCTGCGCTCCAGCATGTGAGCACGGCTCCACCGTACAGCTGCAGAAGGCAGACTGACGAGCTGTGGCCAGTACAGGATGTGCCAAAGCCATGGACAATGGCACGTGGGGCTGAGAGCAGGAGCAGCCTCCTCTGTCGAGGGCTTGCAGCTGCATGCCCTTGGCCACACGTACCAGGTGCCACAACTGCCCTTGCCTGGCCCAGAACAGCAAGAGAACTCAGAGACAGCAAGGACAGGAAGCCTGACAGAGGGTGTCGCTGGGGCTGACATGGCCCCTGTGGACAGTGCTGCACCTGTGCTGCACGGCGCTTTGTGCGGGAGGGCTGACACTACTTGGGGCTGCTCGGTTTATTGGGCTGGCACAGCCCTGCTCGCCTGCCGCGGCTGTAACCAGATCGGCTCTGCGACACCCAAACGCACATACTGCCTGTAGTAGTTACGTTCTCTGCCGTACGTTTGTGGGGAAGGACCCGGTGGCGAAGGGCTGCGGAGAGCAGGGTGGCAGTGAACTTCCCGAAGAGGCTGTGGTGCCACACGGGGTTTTTTTCCTGCTAGCCATTAGCAGGCTGTGCTCAGAGCCGGGCACTGCTGCTTCCACGGGGCCTGCACACCCTCATCCCACAAGCAGAGCATTCAGCGGGGGTCTGTCGGGGGCGCCCGATCCCAGCTTCTGCTTCCCCTCCTGCTTGGAAACCCCCATGTTGTGTCCCCCCACCAAGAGGCACCTGGAACCAGGGACTCTGTGACATCAGCCGCGTTGTCAAGGGCACCGTGGGCAACGTGAGCCCTGCGGGCACTCTGTCAGCTGCTGCACTGGTGGCAGGGAGCCCTCGGCTCTGGCAGCTGGCACATGCGGCTGGCAACCATGCGTTTGCTCCCACTCCTCATCCTGCTGGCCCTGTGCCGGCCTGCGCACGGCGCCTGGGACACCTGTGGGTAAGTGACTCTGGGAGGGAGCTCGGGCAACCTGATGGGTTCCCTGGATGGTGCCCACTTGTCCCCCGTGGCCACACCACGACTTCCCCAGCCCCACGTGGGAGCCTCGGTTCCTTGCAGCACCCGGGCTGCCGGCACAAGTCGTCTGCAGGGCTAAAGCAGAAACGGGGGCGGATGCCTGCCCACCCCACGGGGCTCCCTGGCCTCGCTGTCCGTGCAGAGCCTGGTGGGGAGGGCAGAGGGCTGACCTTCAGCCGGGACAGCAGCGACCCATCGAGCAGGACGCTAACGAGTTTCTGGTTACAGAGGGACCTGCGGGCTCCGGCCCATGGCTTCCGGCTACGGCACCTCGCGCGTGGTGGGTGGCACAGACGCCCAGCCAGGGGCCTGGCCCTGGATCGTCAGCATCCAGGTTCCCTGGGCAGCAGGCACGGGGCATATATGCGGAGGGTCCCTCATCAGTCCACAGTGGGTCCTCACAGCAGCCCACTGCTTCACCAAGGCCAGGTAAGGAGGGCCAGGAACGGGGATATCCCCTGGCACTCGCAGGTGCCCCGTCCGCAGCACCACGCGCTACTGCCGTCCCCTTTCCGTGTGGTACACCCAGTGCCTGGGCACTGCAGAGCCCGGCTGAGAGGCAGCTCAGGAGAGGGCTGGGCTGCTGCCACGGCTTCCTAGTAGCCACCATCTCGACGTGCCTTCAGCCCAAGGCATGCTAGGGCACTTGCAGCCTCCGTAGCGCTGCTTTCCTCTCTCCCGTGTGAAGCAGAGGGCAGGGAACTGCTGGGCTGCTGCAGCGTGTGGCTGGAGTCCCTCTGAGCCCTCTCCCCATCTGCCTTCCAGGCACATCACCATGTGGCGCGTAGTGATCGGGGCCACCCAGCTGACTCAGCTGGGCCCGGAGGCCCAAGTGCGCAATATTAAGCGGCTGCTGGTTCACGAACACTACAGCAGCGTCTCGGAGAGCAACGACATTGCGCTGCTGGAATTGGACCGGCCTGTCCAGTGCAGCGACTCTGTACAGCTTGCCTGTGTGCCCGACGCCTCGCTGCGAGTGTCACAGCTGACAACCTGCTACGTCAGCGGTTGGGGGTCCACGACCGCAAGATGTGAGTTCCCAAAGGCTGCTTGTGTTCTGAGTGCAAGCTGGGCACTCTGGGGAGATGGGTTGGGCTTCCTGACAGCAGAGGCGAGAGCCAGAGTCTGGCTGCGGGGACGTGTGCCCATAGAGAGGGGCCTGGCCCGGGGCCCAAGGCGAGACAGAAGGGAAACGCCCCTACAGTGTCTCTCACAAGGCAAAGCCAAGCCCCGGGGAAGGGATTCACTCAGACAGGGCAGGAGACCTGGCAATGAGCTGCTGGGCGTTAATTCCTTTCTGTGCTCACAGCTGGAGGATCAACTGATGTCCTGCAGGAGGCCAAGGTCCGCCTCATCAATGTCAAGCTCTGCAACAGCAGCCGCTGGTACGGAGGAGCCGTCCACCCCCACAACCTGTGCGCCGGCTATCCGCAGGGCGGCATCGACACCTGCCAGGTAGGAGCCTGCGACAAGGCGGCGCCCGGCGGCGCAGGCAGCCCCGGCACAGCCGCCCAAACACACCCCGGCGCAGGCTTGGCCTGGCAAGCCACCCTCCCACCGCTGAGTCCCCACCGCTGGCGCGGCTCACCTCCCCTTCCCCAGCTGCAGGTCCTTGCCCCGGGCCCCACTTGTCCCGGAGGCCCGGGACTCTGCCCAGAAAGCCCATCGCGCGCTCCTGGCAGCCCGCAGGTCCCGATCCCAATCCCGAAACATCCCTCTTGCACACATCCAGCATCACTGTGCAGAGAGGAGAGAGAGCCCTACCCCACAGGCGTACTACCCTCTCCCTGACAAGGGGCCCCAGCACCTGAGCAGAGCCTCTCTGTGCAGCGGATACAGCCCTGGCAGGTGCCGTGAGAGAGAAGGGGCCAGGCCTAGTGCTGCCAGCGGTCACCTTAATCCTCCCTCTCTCCTCCGCTGCAGGGTGACAGCGGTGGGCCTCTTGTGTGCAAAGATAACAACGCTGACTACTTCTGGCTTGTTGGAGTGACCAGCTGGGGGAGAGGCTGTGCAAGAGCAAAACAGCCTGGAGTCTACACCTCCACTCAGCACTTTTACGATTGGATCTTGGTACAGATGGGACTGCGCCCAGCAGCAACGGCTGCTCCAACGCCACGGCCAGTCGTCACCTCGACCCCCTTTCAGAGGCCAAGGCCAAAACCGACGCAAGCGGGCAGCTTTACGCCCTGTCCTTTTGCACGCCAGAAGCTGCTGGAATTCTTTAATCTGCTGCAGGAGCTCCTGCAGGTCCTAAGGGGGCAAAAGGCTCCAGCAGCAGCATGAGCAGGACCCAGTTACCCAGTTCAAGCTGCAGCGCACCACCGCCATCTCCTGCTGGGGCACTGCCTGCTGAGCCAAAGGCAGCCTCAGTGCCAAAGGCCTGCTCGCTCCTGCCCACGCCCACAAACGCTGGAGCTGAGCCTTCAGGTTCTTGAAATAAAGTTGCCGGCTTTCACAGTTAACCATGCCTCAGTCCAATTCAGTCTCCTGTGCAAGGCAAGGATTCCATGCCTGCCACCTGCAAAAAGGAGGCTGCAGGCAGACAAGTCGGGCACAAAGGGAAAGAGTCAGAAGGGCTGGTCAGAGGGGAGGGGGAGGGTGCGGTGGGAGAAGGGGGCGAGAGGTCTTGGGGACAGGAGTTGGAAGCGCAAAGTGTCTTATGCCAGCTACTGCTGGGATCCCTCTGTGTGTGTGTGTGTGTGTGTTTATGTGTGTGTCTGTGTTTGTGTGTGTGTGAGCGCAACTTGAAACTGGACTCTGTTGTGACACAGGAGACACGGATGTGGAAAGACCCAAAGAAGTCTTGCACCGATCACAGAATCGTCTAGGTTGGAAAAGACCTTGAAGATCATCCAGTCCAACCTTTAACCTCAACTGACCGTTCCCAACTCCACCAGATCCCTCAGCGCTATGTCGACCCGACTCTTAAGCCCCTCCAGGGATGGGGACTCCACCGCCTCCCTGGTCAGCCCGTGCCAACGCCCAGCAACCCCTTCTGGAAAGAAACGCTTCCTGACATCTAGTCTAAACGTTCCCTGGTGCAACGTGAGGCCATTCCCTCTTGTCCTATCGCTTGTTACTTGGTTAAAGAGACTCATCCCCCCTCTCTGCACCCTCCTTTCAGGCAGCTGTAGAGGGCGATGAGGTCTCCCCTCAGCCTCCTCTTCTCCAGACTAAACCCCCCCAGTTCCCTCAGCCGCTCCCCAGCAGACCTGTGCTCCAGACCCTGCCCCAGCTCCGTTGCCCTTCTCTGGACACGCTCGAGTCATTCAGTGTCCTTTTAGGAGTGAGGGGCCCAAAACTGAACCCAGTCATCGAGGGGCGGCCTCACCAGTGCTGAGCCCAGGGGTCAGATCCCTTCCCTGTCCCTGCTGGCCACGCTAGTGCTGACACAAGCCAGGATGCCATTGGCCTTCTTGGCCCCCTGGGCACACTGCTGGCTCCTGTTCAGCCGGCTGTCAATCAACACCCCCAGGTCCCTCTCTGACTGGCAGCTCTCCAGCCACTCCTCCCCAAGCCTGTAGCGCTGCTGGGGGTTGTTGTGGCCAGAATGACTGGGTGAGGAGCTTGACATCCAGGCACAGATATTACACGGACTTAATTTCCATGCTGTTATTTGAGGCATCTCGGCACATGCTGTGCTTGTGAATCTAGGGAGTGAAGGGGAGTTTATGTTTCTCTAGTACAAATCTAACCCTGATCATCTGGAAAGGCAGAAAAGGACTGGCCTGTGCTCATGTTTATGTAAGTGGTTTGACAAGTACATGGGCTCTGGTAAAGGCATCGCTCTAAGTCCATCTGTTTTGCCGTTCACATTAATTGTGTAAGTCTGTGTGTGTGTCTGTGTACTTGGCTCTTCCGAATGCAGCATCAGTGTCTTGAACCAGAAGCCTTCTCGGGACGCTTAAGGTCTCGCCCTTCAGAACAACAACAATCCGGGCACAGGGAGAGGCCAGGTGACAGTTTAGGTGACGACCCTGGCACCGCAGGGGCTCAGTGCAGGGAAAGAGCTGAGACAACGTTTGGACTTAATCCCCTGCCACCCAACAACCAGAGTGTACCTCTGGGCTCATTCTCCAAGGCAGCAGGAGTTTTGCCTCAGGAGCACGGTGGACTGTGATGTCAGTGAGCGATGGACTGTGACATCACGTCCCTCACTGCTCACAGGCGGGTGCCAGCACAGCCCGGCCCAGTCTGGCTCGTGCCTCCTGCCGAGCGTGCCTGCGAGGTCTGGAGGGTCGAGCGAGGCTGCTCCCGGTGCTGGGTGGTGCTTTGGGTGGTGCCGTCAGCAGCTCTCGGTGCCTGTCCCAGAGCCTTTCCCTGGGTTTCCCCAGCCCTGCCTGGCTCAGGCAGCCGGGCACCACCGCGCACACTTGTGGCAGAGGAGGTGAGCTGTGAGGGGAAGCGTCCCTCCGGGGCGGCTGTGGGGCGGGTGAAGGGGCTCAGGGAGCCAGAAAGTGTCCTTCGCCGGGGGCCTGAGCATTTCTTCCTCCCGAGGACAGCAAGTGACCAGGGTCTCTCTCACTTTTGCAGCACGTGACGCCCTTTGGCAGCTGCAGCATCAGCGACTGGGAGCAGCTCCTCATCCTCAGCTCTCCCCAACCTGCTGCAGCGTGTGAACATGGAAACGGAGACAGAGTAGATCTGCCCCATCTGCCGCGACGCCCCATGTGATGTTGCTTACACGATGCCATGTCACCACCAGTTCTGCCTGGGCTGCATCATGCGATGGTTAGATCTGAAGGGAGAGTGCCCGCTCTGCAGAGAACCAATAAAGATTGTCCATCTGCCTGTACAGGGAGCGAATTACTGTATAGGGTGTTTCATCGTTCACCCAGAAGAGTTGCCAGACACCAGCAGCCGGGCAGGCACAGCTCCCCGCAGGCCGGCCGAAAACAGCCCCCGTGAGCCTGTGGTGCACCCCCCGTCATCTCCACAGTGGACACTGTCCCCAGATGAGCAGGGGACTACAGGGCCAGGGGCACAGTCAGTGGGTGGAATCCTGCCCGAAGTCTGGGCAGAGCTTTTCCAAGCAGAAGGTCATCTCCTCAGTCCCTTGCTGCTCTGGCGGCGTCAGGAACCGCGGTCAATATGTGGGTCTAACTGGTGGCAGGCATACTGTGCAGAGGTCAGCATCCTGCACACCCTGTGCGTCAGCGGCCCAGCTGCAGAGGCCTTGGTGCAGGTGCTGCAGCCTGACCTTTTGGAAGATGCAGAACCTCTGGTCTATGGCATCATCAATACGATTGAGGACCAGTGCAGCCAGCAGGCCTGGAGGCTGCTGATTCCTGAGGCTGTGCAGGAGGACAACAACAGCTCTGCGCCTGGCTCCAGCCCCACCAGATCCAGCTCTACCAGCCCCACCAGCTCCCGGTGGGGGACTCCCACCCCCCACCCACTCTCCTCCACCAGCCCTGAAAGCCCCGACGGGGAGGAGGAAGCCAGCACCTGGGAGGCCGCCCTCTGCGGGGATCCCGGCCGCCCCCCCTCAGCTCCTGTCCCGGCAGAGCAGGAGCAGCCCCGGGAGGAGCCGGGGCAGGCGGCGGGGGCAGGTCCCTCTGCCCAGGGCTGCAGCCGCAGCCCCTCCACTCACAGCTGCGGCAGGGACGGCTCCGCTGGGGGGTCCCGGCGCCCCCCGAAGAGGAGGGCCCCCGGCCCCCAGGACTCTCCCCAGCCCTGCAAGAGGCCGCCCCACCGGCAGCACTAGCACGGCTGCAGCAACTCTTTATTCAGTCAATCAATCAATAAATTGCTCTTTCTCTGACACCGTCTCTGGGTGCTGCTTTCTCCCCCTTCTCCCAGTGCCCTTCCCTCTCCCCCGTGCCCCACCGGGGTGGCCCCCGCCTGCTGGGGGGCACGGCCATGGGCCCCCGGAGCCCCAGGCCCGTGTCTGCGGTGCCTCCTCCCGCAGAAAATCCTGCTGCAGCCGCCCACCCGCCACACAGCAGATGCCGAGGGCAGAGCGGGCAGGAGAGGAAGCTGCTTTTGCCCCAGGTCCGATGGGAACCCGACTGGGCAATCCAAGGGCCGGGCCAGCTGTAACCTTGCCCCCTCCAGCACTTGTCTCTGCACCTCACGGAGGGTGACACAGCAGGAACCTCTCCAAGGTGGGGAGATGTTTGTCCTGCGGGAGGTGTCTGTGCCTGTGCCGGGGCGTTCGCGTATGCCTGCGCAGGGCTCGGTTTCGGCCGTCTCTGGAGGCAGCGAAGAAGCCCGCTGTGGAAGGCAGTGACCTGCCAAGGAACAGGCTGGATAACCACCGAGCTCCCCTGTTTCTCATGCTGCTCGTGCCCAACAGCTGCTGACAGCAGCAGTGCTGCAGCGCTCGCATCTGGCCTGCTAGCTGCTGGAGGAGCGAGTGTCACAGCCCTTTTCCCCGCACACATGGCCTGTGGATTTGTGACACTGTCATCGGGCAGAACTTCCACAGGACGGTGCAGAGAGCTGACCTTTCTGCTGCTGGTTTCAGCGGCTGGCGTGTTCCATGGCAGGAGGAATCAGGGCAGTGGGCTCCTCGGTAGATGCCCGGTTGTTTCTCTCCCAGAAGACAGCGTTGGGAACATGCTCAGGACCTCAGACTCCTGCCTCCTCTGGCCATGCCTTGGCATTCAGAGGAGCCCAGCTACTTCCACAGGAAGCGTGAGCACGGACAGAGACACACGTATGCAGAATGGGGCTGTTAACAGATCTCCTCCCAGCACCGTGCAGAGAAGCAATTCCTGAGGGAAACCTGGGAGAGGCTTTGTCAGCTTTCTGCCCCTGTCTCTGAGGGGCTTTGGTTTAGGAGAGCAGTGACCTGAAATCAAGAGGGCTGGACTGGTTCTGACAGGGGAAGGACTTTCTCAGGGTCATCCTCTATGCACACATGAACCCATCCTCACCCTCCCTCAGTGACCTGGATGGTGGGAAGCAACTACTTGCTGTGATTTGGCTCTGAATCTTTCAGAATTCCCTTGTTTCCCCTTTATCTTCTATCACAGACACGTTTCAGATCTGCTGAGGGTTTTCCTGTTGGCTGCTGCCCAGGGAACATTCACCGAGTCTTGGGAGCTTGTATTTTATGACAGGACATTCATTTGGAAAGGAAATAGATATCCCAGGCCCAACCCTTCTGAGTGCTACGGCCCTCCAGGACACCCACAGGTGCTTTCCTCTTCCCATGTCTGCAGTGGGTGTAGGACTTAGGCTGCCTTAGAGCCTCAGCTTTCAACTCTTGGCGTGTTACATCTGTTGTCATTACACCTACATGGTGTTTGTGAGTATCTTGATCTTAAGAATGATAGTTTGTTTATACACATCCCCAGTGTCACTGGGAGTTGAGAGACACAAATAGATAAAATTCATCAGGTTGCAAAAACAAGTGATGACTTCCATGCTGGACTAGAAGGAGGATGGTTCAACAAGCTGTTACATGGACTGGGATTTGCCTTAATTAGATGGTTGGAAGGATAACTCCAAAGTATCATAGCAGTTACTGTTATTTTAATTATTATTGTACTGTTTCAAGGTGTAGGAAAAGGCTTTTGATCTCAGCCACAACTGACTGATGTGTGAAGGTACTGAGAAATTAATGTGAGATCTCTGAGTCTTTTTGGAAGAAAAGCCTCATAGTCTCAAAGGGGGGGGGGGGGAATGTTCCCTGTCTAAACTGTATGTTTGCTGCCCTAGGGTGAACTTCCAGGCCTTTTGGATTAACATCACTGCTGCTGCCACTGCCCTCAGGCATCCTGGCCACCCTTGACTTGCAGTGTCCAATTGTTTAGAGAAGATGCAACCGCCCAGCCCGGCGTAAGGACCCAAGAAATTGTGCCAGCACCCCCAGGGTTATTCCTTTCTTCTCACGGACAAACTTTTCAACAAAAAACAAACTTTTCAACAAAAGGTTTTTCAAGATTTGGCAATGCCAGTGCTGGTGCCTTTAACAGTGACTGTTTTAGCTCCTTGAAGGACT
This sequence comes from Athene noctua, assembly GCF_965140245.1. Lineage (NCBI taxonomy): Eukaryota > Metazoa > Chordata > Aves > Strigiformes > Strigidae > Athene > Athene noctua. The sequence continues at coordinate 83,035,666 of NC_134077.1, forward strand.
TCCTCCCGTCCTCAGGCCATGTGAAACAAGAGTCAGCAGAAGCTGCCAATATTTCATACCGTGGTTTTACCATCAGTCCATAATGATCGATCCATAAACGGCACCAACCAGTCATTCCAAGAAAAGTTCGCAGTTCCCCAAGGGCTTTGGGTGCCGGTAGCTGACAGATGGCTTCTTTCCTCCTGGCTGACAGCTGTTGGTGTCTCTGAAAAATTTCAAAACCCAAATACGTTATATTCTCTTGGGCAATTGTGGCTTTTGCCTGCAATACCCGGTAACCTCTCATCCCCAAGAAATTCAAAAGGCTGATTGTCAACTGCAAACATTCCTCCTTGGTGTTCCCTGCTGATAGAGTATCATCCACATACTGAAGAACAATACCCTCTTGATTTTCCAGTCACCAAATTTCAAGTTCTTTAGCCGGCTGGTTTCCAAAAATCGTCGGGCTGTTCTTAAATCCTTGTGGAAGTACAGTCCAAGTATACTGAGTCTTTCTCCCTGTTTCAGGGTTTTCCCCTTCAAAGGCAAATCAGTCTTGGCTTTCTGGCGCCACGGGAATGCAGAAAAAGGCATCTTTTAAATCTAGTACAGTAAGCCATCCTTGTTTATCTGTCAGTGTGGTGAGCAGAGTATAGGGATTTGCTACGACTGGATGAATATCCTGTACTATTTGATTGATGGCTCTTAAGTCCTGAACCATCCTACACGTCTTTCCATCTGATTTCTTTACTGGCAGAAGGGGGGTATTATATGTAGACTCACATTCTCTTAATAAACCATATTTTAAGAATTTTTGCATGAGAGGTAACAATTCCAACCTAGCCTCAATTTTCAAGGGATACTCTTTCAATCTTACCAGTGACGAATCTGGTGTTATTTTTACAGGTTCAGCCTTCGGGGGTCTCCCTGGTTCCTCTCTGGCCCAAACAAGAGGGATTACTGCTTCTTCTGTCTCTTTTGGTATTTCTTCTTGATCCCATTTGTCCTCCTGTAACAAAAATATTGAAGCCTGGATATATTTAGATTCTGGTATGAATACGTCTACATCCCCATCCTCAAATTGAATTTGGACTTCTAATTTTTCTAATAGGTCTCGACCTATCAGAGGTTTTGGAGCTCCTGGTAGGTAAAGGAATTCATGAGTTACCCATTGTTTTCTACTTTTAAATCTTAGTGGTGTAAAAAATGGTCTCTGTTCTGCCTTCCCTGTTGCACCAACAAATGTTACCATATTTGATCCTCATTCTGCCTCTCTGTATTTAAAACAGAGAAGGTCACCCCTGTCTCCACCGAGCGCTCCATCTCCTCATTTCCCAGCTTGATTGTAACCAGAGGCTCTGCTGGGGAAGCGTGCTCCGCTCCCCTTCAGTCCTCTAGTGCCACAATGGGCGCCACCTCCTTATTTCCTGCTACAACTGGACACTCTCTCTTCTAAGGACCATCCTTTTTACAGTAAGCACTCCTTCTGGCAGTCCTTTTGGCAGTCTGTGTCTTTTTCCTTTACCCCGCATGCCACCTCTCATATTTCCTCCAAACTGGACATTTGCTCTGTCTTTGCAAATACCCTTTAAATCTGCTACTAATTTAGCGTTGTCCTCTTTTTCTCCTCTTCCCTGTTTCCATATACCATCCAAGCAGCACTCAGCATTTTTCCTAAATCCCCAGATTCTGCTCCCTGCAGTTTCTGTAACTTCTGCCCGATGTTGTCTGATGCCTGCCCCATAAATAAAGAGGCTAGCTGTCCCGTTCCTTCTTCTGACCCAAAGTCTGTCAGCAACTGAAGACGGGACTTGTACAAAAACGGGACCGTGCAAACCCGGTTTTTGTCTGCTCCGAGTCCTTTCTGCAATAGGCGTAGAACTCCCCGCCTCCCCTCCCACTACTGCCTCTTCTTCACTGTCTCTTTCATCTTTTTTCTGCATCCCTTCATCTCTCCTGTCTGTTACTCACAATCCTGGCACAGTCAACATCTTTAAATCTTCCTCTGTTTCATCCCGTGTCAATTTTAATCACCTCTGCCCTATACTACAAGCGGAGCAGCACCTCTCCGAGGAATCCCTGGTGCCAGCTGAGGTTCCATGATGCCAGGATCTGTCAGGCTTCAGAAGCAGAGTCCCTTGCGGGTCGCCAAAAGCGGATGGAAAAAGCCGGTCAAGGAAGAACTCTCTAAGACTCAGAATCAGAGTACTGGAAAGCAGCATTCTTTATTGCAGTGCTGGGTGCACGGGGGATCTCTCCACCGAACGTGCAGTTCTTCCTCGACCGGCTTTTTCGGTACCAGTCGGTGCATCCTGTATTTTAACCTTGTCTGTAGCGTTAATGGTAGGGTGATGTGCTTCAGAAAACTCTTCTGGGAGAGCATGTGTTTGATAAACTTCTGAACTCCAATGGTCTAAATGCTTATTCCTGGCTAAAAGAAGTTGTCTGTGTACTCTCTAGGGACTTTGCTGTCGTTTCTTACCCCTTTTCAGCTGCTGCCCCTGTACGCCACAGGGGATATTTGCTTGTAAGTGCCTGTCTCTTTTCAGTAGAAGGTGGCAATCTTGTCCAATTTTTCCTCCCCTTACCGACTCTTGTCGGCTATTCAAAGGGGACTAATGAGCTTTCTGCTCAGTGCACAGTTCCTGTGAGTTGTTTAGGCTACTCTTTGGAAGTTAATCTTTGCTGTGTCAGTTTTTGGCTCGGTAAGTCAGTTCAAGTGTCTGATCGTGTAGCTCTGTGGTCAGAAATACTGACCCAAGGGAAGAAGAAAGAACACATTGTGAGGAGAGAGGAGGATGAGGTGGTTTCTTTCAGGATCCCCAAGGAAAATCCTGTACCTTATACAGATCAGATGCCTCTCGCTTCCTTAAACTGTATTTTCATAGAGTAGTTCTGAGGCAATTAAAAGGGTCTAACGCAGGCTGATGTGATTTTTCTTCTTTCGCTCCGAGTCTGTGCTGATTGAATCAGCATTCAAGTTAGAAGATTAACGATGTCTAAATTAATGATGCGCTTGTGTTAGAAGACCAACGGCATCTAGATTAACGACGGCGAAAAGCGAAAGTATTTTTGCTCATTAGGGAAGAAACAGATAAGAAAGGAATCTGTAGAATAACAAAGCAGAAATTTACCTACCAGTTGTGCACGCTTAGTAGCGCTTGTTGAAAGTGCTGAGAGGAACGAGTTTTTGAAATGAGCATGCGCCAGAGCAACACACGGATTTGCTGTCACAAGAATATATAAGGACTTGTTTTTCTAATAAACATCGGAGCTTGACTGTTAACCCTATTGGTGTGTGTCTTGTCTCACAGCCTCGTCCTGCAGCTAAGGGGGTTCCTGCTACAGTTATGTACCAACTACTGTACCTGAACCTGTGTGCATCAACATACAAAACCTGACTGGAAGGTGAAACTGCTGCAGAGGAAATATTGGTGTGAGATTCAACTATTATCCCCAGGACAAAGAAATAGTTATCAAAATTACTTTCTTCAAACTTTGGATTTCGCTTACAAGCGTGTCGGATCTTATCTGTGTAATGCACCCTACTTCACTAGGGAGAGATTTTTGTCGGCAGTAATTTGTATGTATGCACGTAGGCCCTGAAGAATATCAGCTAAAATGAACATGAAATTCAGTACTGGAAAGCTGCATTTTATAGTAAACGTTCTCAGGATTTACTGATCTACCGCGTTATGTGGGCAGGTATATGGGAAGAGATAGCAGTGAACAGCAGAAGGTGGGCTTGCTGAAGACAGATTTCAGGTGGATGGATTTAAACTAATAGTGGTTGAAGCGGGTTTTTTGTGGTTGTTTATGGTTTTGGTTTTTTCCTTTATCTTTGAACCTCATGAATTTACTGAAGGGACATAATCCTCCAGAGTGTTGGTATTGGTAACCTAACAAGCTACTCGGAAATGTGAATGCAGAAACCATTCCTATTTGGAGTTGGTCCAGGCTGTTGCTGCTGAAGCACTCGGCTAGCCTTGGCGGGCGTGACCCTGGCACGGTGGTGTTGCTCTGCTCTTTCTCGGCCGGCTCGCTGCTGCTGGCTCTTGGCTCCTCCTACGGCCAGTTGCAGTGGGCTCCTGGCTTCCCTGCAGCCGCCTGGTAGGACTTCAACTGGCCACTGTATGCTGAGCCAGCACAACAGTGCCTCTGCTCTGCTGCTTTCCCAGGGAAGTCTGGAACAAGGCTTGTGCCTCTTAATGGGAAATGAGTCACAGCTCATCACCAGGACAGCACCACCAGAACACTAGAGGTAAACTTGCACTGGCTCGTAGGGCGGGTGCAGTATCACCAGGAGGTGGACAGGTTTCGCTTCAGGTCGAAGCGAAGGTTAGTGATGGTGTTACCAGCTTCTAAACCAGGTTAGCTACTGGGAACGAACTGTAGGCTTGCCGAAGCAGCACTAAACTGGCTGCTCTCTACGAAGTGTGTGGTTTTGATCAGCTCATTCTCTCTCATCAGGCGGAAAAATAGCCCCAGGATACGAGTGCTTAGCCTACAGTCATGTTGATTTTGCTTTAGGTTTGTCTTTAGCTGTTGGAGCTTCATGAGTCAAAATGGCGTTTGAATTTACAGCCAGGTCTCACCACTTGGCAGTGTTATTTCTAGCTGTTCTCTGCTTGGCTCACCTGAGCCCATCCGCTGAAGGGCTCTGCTATTCTGCCCTGTGGGAGTGGGTGCAGCCTTCAGTGCCTAGGAACTAGTGAGGTGATAGCAGAGGGCGTTGAAGCCTTTTTTGCTTTTCCAACTGTGTACGCGCTGTGCTGCGTATTTGTCGCAACCGTGTCCAAATCCACCACTGGCCTTTCCTCTTCACGCATTTTTGCCCGTACCACGATCTTCTCTGAGCTTAGAAGAGGGGCCTCCTTTGATTCCACCAGCAGCCATCAGACACCGCGACAGTATGTTGGGGATATTCACTGATGAGGAAGTGCAGGCAGCACCTTAGACGCTTGAGAGCGCAGCACAAGCAAAGGGTCTGCTCAGCAAGGCCTGTGTGTGTGCTGGCGTTTGGATAAGCAGCTGGCCTACGGATCGCAGGTTTCTTCAGTTTCTTGGGGTTTCACTCACAGGGCAAAGCAAAGGTGGTGAGTTTGAGAGGCCCACTGAAGTGTTTGCGTCTCCTATAGACAGCCCTGATATTCTGGCTCTGTAAAGAGTTGATGTGAACCCTGGTCCCTCCAGAGGTATTACACACATAAAATTCATTGCCACTGCAGTTTACTATTAAGGTGTTTCCTTTGTTTTGGGTTTTTGGTTGGTGAGTTTTCATTTTTTTAATTTACAGTACTACCTTCATATAGACACAGAAGCAAGAACTTTTTCTTATACTGAAAGCATGGCATTTCTAAAGAAAATATTAATTCATTACGAGTTCCCCAAATGACACTCTTTTCATAACGGTCCCTTCCCTTGCTGCAGCGTAACAGAAATAATCAGTGACCTCACTTTACTCCAGGCTTCTTTCCCAGCCTGTATTACAATCCTGTGTTTTGATAGAGTGAATCTCAACAGATGCAGTCTGCAGCAGTAAGCTCTTGTGCTCTGTGAAGCAAAGAAACTGAGTATCTCCACCCTGATGATACAGACGGCAATGAATCCCAGAAAATCTTCCTTTAACACCCAGAAATTTGATAGGCCAGCATCATATCGCCAGCATAATAAAACCAAAAGTACTGATCATCTCAGACAGGGTAAGAACTCTCATACATGGTTTAAAGGCAGCAAATGCCTCTTCCAGGGCTTGAAGTCACAGACGTCACTCTGTGGACACTGAGGACAGCTCACATCAGCCGCTATTATCCGCAGACATGTGGAAGACCTGCTGGTATTTTCATTTCCTTAGGATACTACCATTAAGTTTATAGCATTTACAATCTGCCACATGGAAACAGCAATCCTATGGTTGCCTGGGTTCAACATTCCGACATGCACTTCGGTTCATCTCACAAGCCAGATGACACCAATAGCCAGAGAGTAGCGACTTTACTGCTACTGACCTGACCTGTGCTTGAAGCAGTGATCCAGGGATGACAGGCTGAGTATCCTATTAGCAATCATTTGCTGCCATGTAAGGACTTCACACACATGGGAGCCTCAGCCTTTTGTCAGCAACGGGTAGGGAAGGAAAGTTCCTTTTTACCTTCTCAGCCTTCATAGCATTCAAGTTACCAAAAAAACCAAAAATGATGGCCTGCCAGCATGGCATTCTGGATGTCTGACACGTCAGTATGGCAGCATCACACTTCTTATTTTAAAGAAAGATACACACAGCTTCATAACAGTTCCAGAGGGGGGGAAAAAAAAAAAAAAAAAAAAGGCGATTTAACTAGCAATTCCACTTTTGAAGGTGACCATGTAAAAGGTGTTACACTGCCACTCCACACCCCTACTCCCTCTGAAGAGGAATTAAAACAACTGCCAGTGCTTTTTGGCAATTATCACTCTGAAGGCAGTTTCTCAGGGTCCAGATCCAGTACGTAAGAGTGGAAAGGACTTGTAAGGTCACTGACTGACACCCCTCGATACAGCAGGTCACCATATAAATTAATCCCTTTTGTTGACCGTCAGTCAGGCCGCTTAATGACGTCCCATTGAAACCCCCGAAATCACTACTCATATTTTTACATCTTGGCTTGTACGTGCTGAGAGCCATAGTTGCAAAGTTCAGCAAGAAGTTCTACCTGCATTATTTTCTGCGTGCCTGTGCAAGGGTCAACACGGCTAAGAAAGCGTGAGTGTAGATACAAAACAACCCAGACTCTAATGTAACGACTATTACATTAGAGATCAATGAAGCCCACGCTAAACGAGGGCAGAGGTTGACCCTGTAGCTACTAGGTATTGTGTGCAGTCTGCACGCAGTTTTGGACTTGGATTTTCAAACCAATGCAGAATTTGAGAGAGGAGTAACTATAGGAAAGTGGAGCAGAGGGACATTGACTTGCAAAGGGAGCATATCTGATTAAAAATTACTGTAAATAACTCATTCATCATTCATAAACAATATGAACTTTTAAGCACTACACTCCATGCAAAGCTGTTTCTTGGACAAGGATGTTCTTCCAAGGTGCACTGTGAGTAGAAGAATCTACTACCGTTGGGTAAAGGACCCCCAGGTGTCCCGCACTGAGTAACCCAAGGTCAGGTGTCCCACTGAGGGATAAAAGCTGGGACCCCTTGCAGGGAGGGGCAGTGTCTGTCTGTGAGGTGGATGCCCTGTGCAGAGTTCCCTGTAGGGGAAGGACCTCTCACCTCCCTGGGACTGGGCTCCAGTCAGGTCTGGCTTTTGTAAACGCGGACTGTGTAGAGATTCAGTGTGTGGCTTCCTTGGTCTTACGTCCTTGGCCTGTTGGCTCGGTTGTCTCCCGTCCCTTCTATGGGAGACTGCATCTCACCAGTTATCCCACCCATTGCTGGTCGTGCGGTGTCGTCGTTGGGGTCAGTGGGATTGATGTCCATTATGTATAATCTGGCTGACTTGTTTGTGCCCCCAGCGCTCACCCCTGTACTGACCCTTTTGTATCAAATACAATTTGGTTATTGGTTCATCTTTATGCTGGCTGTGTCCTTTATGCTAGGCCTAATAATTGGCAAAACGCCAACCCATTGGAGGGCAAGAAAAGGAGTGTACATGCCCAGATCTGATTTAGATAACATAACAACTCATTGCACTAATAATAGTGGCATAAGGAGACTCCAGGCAGGACCCCCAAAGAGGATGTCCTGTGCATATGGATGTGCCTGTGTGCATTTGAAAGGGAATAGAAACATGAAAATGGAATGGGAAGGGAAGGGGGAGGGAGAAGGGGAGGGGAAGAGGAAGGGAAAAGGAGACCAGAATCTGGATCACCATGGCAGGTCCGGTAAGCTGGGTTGGTGGGTGCACACCCAGCAAAGTTTTCTGTCGCATTTGAAGTTCATCTCATCGGCCAATTTACATACGAGACCAAGACAGGCAGGTATTCCACAAACTCATTTGCATGAGAGATGAGGAAAAGGTGGAGGCAGGTTCTGCACGTGCTCTGAGGGGGAATGGGGTGCGTCAACCCTTTTGTCCGATTGAGTCAGCAGTCATGATCTCCCCCTACCACCTTTACCTTTCTGTTTTTGCTTCTTGGGCAATTATCCAGCTGTCTGGTGCTGGGTGATTTTCTCTCTCACCAATCTTCCAGCTCTTCTTCAAGGCTACAGTCATAAATTAAGGTGCCACCCTGACTGTGGAGCAGGACAACTAGTGCTGGCCAGACTGCCCTCTCTTCTTCCTTAATTTTGCTGCTTTTTTCTCTCGACCGGGACCTGGAACACTGACGGATTTTAGGAATAATTCAGGAGGCTGTTGCAATCTGTGCAATTCAGCAATTGCAATCGGTGTACGTTCGGCAGCTGTGCCCTTCCAGATTTGGAGGCTGTGCCTACTAGACAGCTCTTGCTGCAGTGCTCTGTAAGAGTAGGATCGCTCAGGATTCAGGAGCATCTGCAAAGTGCCTGGTGGCCGTGAGAGCTCCTCTATCAAGTCGCTTTTGTGGCTTCATGCATTTGAAAGGTCAGCCTGAATCCTGTGTCAGGTGAGAATTGTTCTTCATCCCGGAGGAGTGTGAGAAGAAGCTCCCACAGCCCGCTGTGTGGAGACCCCATCGTTCTGCAGCCTTAACGGGATGTGCTGTCAGCGTTGCAGGGATGTCGTCTGGATGATGTATGTAACTGTTTCCAGTCAGGGTTTCTGTCATGCTGGGTAGAGCTCTTTGAGGTGTGCAACAGGTGTGCCTCTAGTATTCACTGTATTCTGTTCTGACAAGTCTCCTTACCTATCGAGCACTTTTGTTGCAGACTAAGGCCATCATAGTTTTCTTCCTCCAAATGGAGGTATTGAAAGTGTTTGGTATTTGGTCTTCAGTTTGCCTACCACATGGCTCCTTGCACTTCAACAAGGAGGTTGGTTGCTTGTCTTGGGGACACCCAGCGATGTGGGACTGATTACTGATGACATGCGATGAATTTTCTTTGCTAACAATTGACCGTGTTTCATTTTTGCACCAGCTAGAGAGACAGATATTCACTAGCAGTCGCTAGGTTCCGCTTGCTGTCAGAAAGGGTCCAGGGTAGATTGAGACCCTCGGCGCTGTGGTATGACCCCAGAAGGAGGCTGCGCAAGATTATAGAATGAAGCCTAGTTACACGTGACCCACCAGTGCTTTTATCGCTAGAATGCTCTCGCAGTCGTGTTGTGCGTCTCCTCCCCCTCTTCCTTAAGCAGTGCACTGTCTGAAGCAGTGAATCCTTTTCATCCCGGTACGTGCGCCGGGGCTCTGTCTCGCTTGTTCAGCCTAGACTCCTACAAATCCCTTAGATTTAGCCGAGCGTTGCTGTGCTCTGATTACGCTTCCAGGATTTTTGGTAGCACAGGGGCACGGTTCCAGTGCCCAGCTGTTTAACACCTTTCACATCTGGCATTTTTCTCTTCTGGATCAGTACAGCTTCTACTTTCATTCTGCCAAGCAGAATAAAGGGCAGAAAGTGCTTCTTTGCTTAGTGCTGGAAGCCCAGGAGCTGATGGGATGCAGTAGTGAACCCGAGTGAGTGGTGAGGCTGTACCAGTGCGTAGTAGCTTACAATAGTTGTTTATTTTAAAAACGAAACTATTGAGAAGTACAATAACGGCTTACTTAAAGTGCATACTCTGGTGTGTTGAACACGCTGTGGCAGAGGTAAATCCAGGGCCTTGCCTTTGCTCCTCGTGTGGATACATGAGTACAAACAACGGAGCTGCTGGGGGGGAGCTTCCTGAACGGCAGCTCATCTGTGGAGCCACGGTAGCTGACGGGTACACTCCCAGCTTGCTCCGGTTGTGAAGTAAAACGCACTAGTTTCAAGATCCCTTGTGGCTACACGAGCTGATGTGTTTTAGCTTGTTTGCAGTGGGCTAGTAGCACCCAACCCATCGGCTACTGTGGTTGGCTGCCGAGTATAACGCTGCAAGCTGCAGGGGGGTGACTACTTATGGATGGCCGTCTGTGCCCCGAGGTGTATGTCAGACATCAGAAGATGGAGAAACCCCAGCCAGCTGACCAGTGACATTTTCGTCTTACAGGGACGCCAGAGCTCATCCAAAGATGATCGTTGTTGCCAGTCAGACCAAAACGAATTCATAAGCATCTTGAGCTTTTTGCATCTGTCTGTCTTCCCCACACAGCTGTGGTGAAGGGGGTCTGTTGTCGCTGGGATGAAGGGAGGCTGTCTAGGGTACAAACGTGGACAGAACCAGGCTCCATCAGCCCTCCTGTTCATCGAGCACCTTACTGTCCTGCCTGTTTTGGATTGTTAGTTCTCTTTGGTATTGTCTGCTATAACGTGCCCGTCAGGGATCTCGGATGCAGTCAGTAGTCAGTGAGCAGCAGCAGTGAGAACCACGTGTGCTCTGAGCGCTGTAGGCACACCCAGTCCGTGTTGTAGTTGGCATACTAAGACTTAGACCTCTGAGAGCTCAGAGGTTGCCTCTGTGTTGAGTTCTGCCAGTTTGTCCCCGTCCTGACCAGTACTTGCCTACCGTAGCCCTGAACTTCCAAAGGAGTTTTCCGCAGGGCCTGCTGCTCTGCGTCTACACTGCTGTGAGGTCTTACGGAGGCTGTGGTGGAGAGCGGAGCTGCCTGAATAGGAAATAACAAATCAGAATATGCCCCAAGCCACATAGGATGGGGCCTGCAGGGGGCAAGATGAAGCAGTGGTTGTCTGTGTGCCTTAGAGATTTGACAGCGCATGTGGGGTGGATGTAATTGCATGGGGGTGCCTGACTGGGCAGCATTGTCTGGAGGGCTTGCCTTTTACCTCAGAGTTCCTGAAGTGGCCTGTTTTCTTCTTTCTGCAGACCATTTTAGGTCCACGTGTGCTATCTGCGGGGAAAAATACAAATATGAGAGCTGCTTCCAAGAGCACACAGACCTGCATGCCGTGGATGGGGAGTACTGTTTCGACACCCAAACTAGCATGAGAAGTCTTTGCTGTGTTATTCTGGGAAAAGGCCAAACGTGGTTCTGCAGGACCCTGTGGCCCAAGCCTGCATTTCACTCTCCTTCAGCTCATGCCTGCAAGGACCTCAGGAGGGATAGATGGCTCCCCTATTCCCCAGCCAGGTAGCTTGGGAAGTTTACAAAGCAGCAGCAATGCTATTTTGCCTCTTCATAGATACAGCATGAACACTTCACTGGAAATGGGTATGTCACGTACTTTTCTAGCTTCCCTTCCCTTCCTTCATCTCTGGAAGGCTGGAGAAATGGGCTGACAGGAACCTCACACACTTCAAGAACAACAAGTGCAGAGTCCTGTGGCTGGGAAGGAACAGCTCCGTGAATCAGGACATGCTGGGGGCCAGCGGTCGGGAAAGCAGCTTTCCAGAAGAGGACAGGGAGGTCCCAGTGGACACAACGTTGAACGGGAGCTGGCAATGTGCCCTTGCTGCCAAGAAGTCTAATGGCACCCTGGGCTGCCTACGGCAAAGTCCTGCCACGGGTGGAGGGAGCTGCTCCTCCAAGGGATTCTGCACTGGCGAGGCCACGTCGAGAGCGCTGTGTTCTGGGGTCCTTCTTCTTGTGCAGGGCTGCCCAGGAGTCCTCTGTGTGTGCCTGGAGAATGCGCCACCTCCGGCCAGAGCGACCTGATGGTGCCCCAGGAAGCCACGGCCAAGGCCTCTGTGGCTGGCTTGAAGCACCGATGCCAAGCACACAACAGAAGACGTGGGGGATGGAGCGGGCAGTGGCATGGTGGTAAGCCCCGAGGCGTGTGCCGGGGCCACAGGGCTGCTGGGTCGAGCGCCGCGGGCGGGGACAGCCCATTGTGACGTCACGCGGCCCTGCTCTGTGACGTCACGCGGCCCTGCTCTGTGACGTCACACAGCTCTGCTCTGTGACGTCACGGCCCTCGCTGCTTATATTCGGGCACCCAGCCCCGCGAGACAGCTCGCGCCTTCACTCCAGCTGAGCGTTTTGGCGAGGCTTGGAGCATTGGAGCAAGCTTATGGCTCAGTGCTGGGCTTGTGCCCTGGGAACTGGGGGCTGCAGCTCTCAGTGCCCATCCCCGCAGCCACTGCAGGCTTGTCCCCAGCCCTGCCTGGCTCAGGCAGCCGGGGCACCCAGGAGGTGTCCTCTGCGCAGCACAGGTGAGTTGTACGGGGAAACTTGACCCTGGGGAGCTGGGCAGGTTTCCTTCTGGAGGGACCTGGGCTTCTCTCCCACCCCTTCCTGGGCCAGCCAGTGACCGTGGCCTCTCTGCCTCTTCCTCTTCTAGTGGGACAGCTAGCCTCCTCGGAGAGGAGGAGGAGTCCATCCCCACCAGGTCTCCTCAGCCCACTGCAGCACATGCTGAGCACGGCCTCAGCCTTGGAGAACCGCTGCCCAATATGTCAGTATACCTTGGGCAACGCAGCCTATACCATGCCGTGTCTCCACCGCTTCTGCTTGAGATGTATCCAGTGGTGGGCAGACATCAAGCCTGAGTGCCCCCTCTGCAAGAGGAGGTTGACCTCCATCCTGTACTCGCTGCCGGGAGAGGAATGTAAAGTGTTCCCGATAAGACAACCATCTGTGCCGTTGGTGGGCAGTGCCCAAATCGAGCCCCCATACAGCGTGCCAGCAGCAAGATTGTCGAGATGGGGTGCCTACCGAGGGGGACGGAAGCGGAGCCCCGTAACCAGCCCCATCTTGCGTACCTCCCAATGGGGATGGGAGCAGACCCCTGTGGCCAACACCAGCTGGGGTACCTCCAGAGGGGCACAAGAGCAGAGCACCATGACCAGAACTAGGTGGGGTGCCTCCCAAGGGGGACGGGAGCGGAGCCCCCTAGCCCGCACCAGCTGGGGTTTCTCCAGAAGAGAACAGATGCGTAGCCCCATGAGCAGCAGCGCGTGGGGTGCTTCCCAGTGGGGATGGGAGCAGACCCTTGTGGCCAGCACCAGCTGGGGTGTCTCCCAAGGGGAACGGGAGCGGAGCCCCCTAGCCCGCACCAGCTGGGGTTTCTCCAGAAGGGAACAGGTTCGGAGCCCCATGAGCAGCACCAGCTGGGGTGCTTCCCAGTGGGGATGGGAGCAGACCCCTGTGGCCAGCACCATCTGGGGTGCACCTCGAGGGCGATGGGAGCAGACCCCTGTGGCCAGCACCAGCTGGGGTGTCTCCCAAGGGGAACGGGAGCGGAGCCCCCTAGCCCGCACCAGCTGGGGTTTCTCCAGAAGGGAACAGGTGCGGAGCCCCATAAGCAGCACCAGCTGGGGTGCTTCCCAGTGCGGATGGGAGCGGAGCCCCCTGGCCAGCCCCATGTTGGATGCCTCCAGAGAGGGATGGCAGCCCGAGCCCTGTGGCCAGCAGCAGGTGGGGTGCATCCCGACGGAAACAGTAGCAGAGCCCCATGACCAGCAGCAGGTGGGGTGCATCCTGACAGAAACAGGAGCAGAGCCCCATGACCAGCAGCAGGTGGGGTGCATCCCGACGGAAACAGGAGCAGAGCCCCATGACAAGCAGCAGGTGGGGTGCATCCCGACGGAAACAGGAGCAGAGCCCCATGACCAGCAGGAGGTGGGGTGCATCCCGACGGAAACAGGAGCAGAACCCCATGACCAGCACCTGCTGGGGTGCCTCCCAAGGGGGATGGGACAGGAGCCCTGTGGCCAAGTACCAACTCGGGTGTCTCCTGAGGGGGACAGGGGCAGAACCCCATGGCCGGCATCAGTTTTGCCCCCCGAGGGGGTCAGCAACTCATCCCCATCTCCGTCAGACATCCTGCTGCCTCCAAGAGGCCACGAGATCAGCCCCGTCACCAGTACCAGTGCTGTTCCCTCACGAGGTTGGACTCCTGAGCCCGGACCAGGGCCCTCTGCCACCGCTCCCAGAACAGCTCGACGGCTGCTCTTCAGGGAGGGCCCAGCTACCCCCCCGCTCCCATCCCAGGGGAGCAAGAACTGCAGAGAGAGCCGGGGGAGGCTGCGCCACATGTCTGCTCCCAGGTGAGCAAGGAGCAGGTCATGTCAGTCTCAGCGTGCTCTGAAGAGAAAGGCCAGTATTAGGCCCAGGGACTCTTCCTCACGCGCCAAGAAGAAGCCACTGCGCCGGTGATGATGGAAGAAGGCCCCAGGGGTAGCTGGTGGAAGAAGGGCCAGGCCAGCAGAAGGCATCTGAGGACCACCACCGGGACAAGAGGGCTCTGCTCGGGACTCAGAAATGTAGCTCTCCCAGACAATAAAGACATGAAAATGGAGTCCTAAGTTTTATTAACAATGTGTCTGGCATTTTTATCCCTCCCCTGCTGCTTTCTCCCCTTTTTCTTGGTGCTCAGCTTAAATTCCCTCCCAGCTGTGCTCGGCCCCAAGGCCTCTGGGGTCAGTTTGGTGGCAGAGGGGCTATGGGGTGGATGTGATCCGTTTCCTCGGGCCATGTTAGCTGGAGGGTGTCTGTGGCACCTCCTGAGGCCTATGGGGGTCAGCGTGGACAATGTCACAGAGAACCTCTTCATGCTCACACCACTGTCTGTGGGCTCCTCTACTAGACTTGCCTACTGCCAGAAGCTCAACTGCCAACCGAGCTGTGGGCCAGCCGCAGGGGTTGTGTAAGGGCGGCTGCTGGGATTGGCCCCTGAGGCCCAGGGGGCCCCTGAGGCCCTGGAGGCCCCGTTCCGGGCACCATTTTCTTGCCAGAGAGCAGGGCCACCCCTTGGGCACCGGGACGGCCTCCAGCTCCCCTGCTGTGCCCGGGGCTCCAGCCCCCTCCTCAGCCCAGGCCTGGGCTCCCCTCAGCGGGCCAGTGGCCACCGTGTCCCGGCAGGGCCGGGGAGTCTCCATGCCCCTCCAAGTGCTTGGCTGCTGTGAGTGGCACCGTCCCCACAGCCGACAGGAGCAGAGAGGGGCAGAGGGCAGCAGAGGGCCTGGCGTCCCCCGGGCTGCTGCGCAGGGGCGACGGCAGGCGTCCGCTGTAGGGCCACCGAGGTCCTTGGGGCCTGGAGCAGGGCTTTGGCTCTGAGGGTGGGAAGGCCCCTGGGGGACGGCTGTCCCCGGCTCGTTCTGGCCTCAGCGGCCCAAGGGGCGGGTGAAGGTGAAGCCGGAGCCACCCCGGCCTTGCACAAACGAGAGCTGCAGGTCAGCTCTGAGTCCAGACACTGAGATGGGACTGATTGGATCTTGGCCACGGGCTCTTCAGGGCAGTGCTCTGGGCGAAGGCTCTGCTGGTGGGTTTGTGTGTGGCGGGGCTTGGTAGCGGCAGAGGGGCTACAGGGGTGGCTGCTGTGAGAAGCTTCTCGAAGCTCCCCCGGCTCCAAGTCAGGCCTGCCTCTGGCCAGGGCCGAGGCAATTACCGACGGTGGCTGCGCCTCTGTGATAAGGTGTTGAAGAAGGGGAACCTGCGAGGAGGAGGGCAGTGAGGGAAACACCTCTGCAAACACCGAGGTCGCAGCAGCTAAAGGAGGGGGAGGGGGAGGTCTGCTGGGGCAGAGACTCCCCTCAGCCCGTGGGGAGAGGGCAGCCTGTGCCCTGCAGCCCATGGCCGTCAGTGGTGGAGCAGATGCCCTCCTGCAGCCCCTAGAGGACCCCACGTCGGAGCAGGGGCTGTGACCGAAGAAGGCCGGGACTCTGAGGGCAGCTGGCGCTGCAGCAGTCAGTCACTGGGAGGAGTGGAGCCCATCGCAGGGACCCACGCTGGAGCAGTTTGTGAAGAGCTGCAGCCCTGTGGGCAGGACCCGTGTTGGAGAAGTTTGTGGAGGACTCTCTCCGTGGGGAGGGACCCCACGCTGGAGCAGCGTAAGAGTGTGAGGAGTCCTCCCCTGAGGAGGAAGGAGCAGCAGAAACAAGGGGTGATGAACTGACCGCAACCCCCATCCCCTGCTCCCCCAACCCACACCGCAGGGGGCAGAAGACGGAGGAGAAATCGGGAGCAAAGCTGAACCCAGGAAGAAGGGAGGGGTGGGGAGGAGGTGTTTTTAAGATGTGGTTGTATTTCTTACTGGCCTTCTCTCTTTGCTTGGTAAACTAGTGGTGGTAGTGGTGAAATTAAACGGATGTTCTTTTTCTTCCCCAATCCAGTCTGTCTTTTCCCATGACCATAACGGGTGGGCCATCCCTCCCTGTCCTTGTCTCGATCCCTGAGCCTTTTGTTTTATCTTCTTCTCCTCCCCATCCCTGAGGGGGAAGGAGTGAGGGAGCGAGGGCCTGCATGGCGCTCAGTTGCCCTCTGGGCCCAAACCAGGACAGGAGTGTAGGTACTTCTCCCTGATCCATCAGTCGATTCCCGTGGACCTCCAGCAGGGTAAAAGCTGTTGAGAGCACAACACCAGTTACAGAGGAACTCTTCTACTGCTGAGGGCTTTTTCCTTCCTCCCCAGTGACTCAAAGGCAAACAGTCTGCAAAGAGAACCCTTGCTGACTGTGGTTGAGAGAAGGGAACCTGAGCTGGCTGGGCACGTGTGGCTGGTGACAGCTTGCTGCGCCTGTGCTGCCACGGTGACAGCAGATGCCAGCGTGCCCCTTTGTCCTGTGTCCTTCCAGCCCTCTGCTTTCATGGCTTGTCTAGTGCAGAAGGCAACGCCGACTTTGAAACTGTTACTGGTGTCGTGGGGGAAGGTGTCAGCTCTCTGCTATTTCCTCGTTTCTTTTTCCCTTTGTCTCGTGCTGGTTTGTCAATGCTGCTGTGCAGAGCACGTCTTTAGAGGATTGTTTGTCTTGTCTTTGGGTTAGATTTTTACTAGCCTAATGAGATCACCTGCCATTATTTTACAGAGCAAGGATCCCAAGCATTCAAAAGGGACCAGCAACGCGAGCAGTCCGGGACACACACAGCACTTTCCCCGCTATCACTATTTTTACTTTTCCACAGCACAGTTGGAAGTGCCTATGTTTACGCCAGGGGCAGTCTGGAAGACAGTCAAGCCCTTGAGAGGATAGGCAAGACAACGGTCACTCGCTGCACAAGCTCAGAGGTGATCTCCAGAACTGCTCAGGACACCGAGTGCAGAAATGCTGGGCCTTGCCCCAGGTGAAGTGAGATTATGTACGGCCTGACTGGTGGCGACGCAGGGCCTGACGTCACTCAGATGTAAGAGCCTCAAAACCTCGTAGCATCAAGAGAGGACGGGGATTCTTGTGCCGGGCCAGGCAGTGCAGTAGCAAAGGGCGCATCTGCCTCCTCAGCAACCAGCCTTGTGCCCGTAACTCTCTCGCCCGCAAGTTGTTCCTGCCCTGTGCCAGGCTTGGCTAGCATCGATTTCTGCGCAAATGCTTTCATGACTGAGCTGAAGAATTTCTCTGACGCTCAGGTCGGTTCCCTCTGTTCCCTCTTCTATGGCTTGCAAGTCATAAAAGGCTCAGAAGCAAAGAAATAATGATGGTTAGCAGGGCTTTTTGTGGGGTCACGGTGAATGCAATTCCAGAATTTGCTCCAGGCAAGAAAAACTCTCCTCCACAGGACTCAATTCACTTCTGTCCCGTAGAGCCCGAGAAGCATATAGAAGCTCCTGCCAAGTAAAGATTGTGTGGTTTACATAAACGGACAGACGTAGGAGCAACTACAGATGATGACGGGCAGTGTTTGCTGTTCCTTGCCGCCAGTCCTTCAGGAAATGCTTTCTGTAGCTCTGTACCAAATCCACCACTTCAGTAGTAGAAGTCGAAAGGTCTTGCTCTGAGGGAGGGCTTCAGTTTCACGGGTCAGTTCTTTCTGAATTCTGCACCAAGTTCCCTTACTCCTTTGATCCCGCCTCCAGTTCCGCAGTCCCTGCTTCCGCACCCCATCTTTCGCTTCATGCTCGACACAGCATACTTTTCGCTGGAAACAGAGACAAGGATTTGCCTGAAGATCATCTGCGCGGGACGCAAAACTGGAAATCTCCGTGTCTGCCTCCTGACCTCCCTCCTCCCGTTCTTTCTGTATTCCCGAGGCTGCAGCCCGCTCCAGTCAGAGCTCCCTCCGGGGGAAGCCCGGCTCTTGGGGGTTCCAAGGACTGTGACGCTGTTCCCGCAGTTCTTCTGCTGGGCCGCAGCCCCCCGGCCCCTTCCCCCAGTCCCACCTTCTCCACCCTCCGCCTCCCACGGCACACCTAAAGTCTTCTTGGAAGGGCGGGCAGACACCCCGCGGTCGCCGGGCTGTTCGGTACCGGCTGTCCCGGCGGCAGCCCCAGGCGGCGCGGCCGGACGGAGGGAGGGAGAAAAGGCTTTTCCCTCTCGGGCTGCACCTGGGCGCAGCAAGAGGCGCGACCCACAGGAGACGCGGGTGTCGCGACTCCGGCGCGGTCCCGGCACCTGTGGGCAAACGGGGGCAGAGCCCGGGGCGAGGGCGGCAGCGGAGCGGGGCCGGGCCGGGCCGGGCGGAGGAGCGACAGCTCTGCCATCCGCCCGTCGGGGCTGCGGGGCGGCCCTTCCCCTCTGCGGGAGGCGGTCAGCGACTGCTCAGGTCTGGATCCGTCATGGCGGCGCCGCCGCCCCCAGCCGCTCTGCGCTCCTGCCCCGCGGTAAGCGGCGCCGCCGCGACGCTCCCGCGCTCTCCCGGTGTCCGCGCGGGGGGGGAGCGCGATCCCGGCTTCGCAGCCGCGTCGGGCCGCCGTGTCCGGCGTTCCCGGCCGGCGAGGGAGGAGCCCTCCAGTGCCCGGGGCCGAGGGGCGGCGCGGCCCTCGCGGCCCGTCGGTCGCGCGTGTGCCTGAGGCCGCGGGGCCTCCCGCTGCTCGGGAGCCGCGCCCGGGCCCGTCCCCGGCGCGGTGCCTGCCCGCGGCAGCCGAGAGGCGCCGGGGCGTCCCGGTGCCCGGCCCGGGGAGGCGTCTCCGGGCCGCTTTGGGCGCGGAGCGAAGGCGGGCGCAGGGCGCGGGCTGGCGCCGGCCCGTCCCCGGCCGTGAGCGGCCCGGCAGCGGCGGCGCGGTGCGGCGGCTGCGGGGAGCGGGTGCTGCGGCGGATCAGTAACTGAGTTCAGGTCGCTCAAGCTGCGCTTTCCAGACGCTTCCATTACATAAGGTACTTTCAAGTAGCTTCCAGGGCACATGTGCGTATGAATGATGCTGGACACGTGATGTTGTTGCCTTACTTGGGACGTGTTACAGTGTAAAGAAAATAAAACAAGAAGCGCATGGCCCTAATTTTCTTTTGGTGAGTGTTTTTCTGTTTTCTGATGCGCAAGGGAATCCCTGCCTTTGTTTCCCGCTCTGTAGGCCAGCTCATAGAGTGGCTTTTAACTCGTGAGTGCTTGCGTGCGTAAGTATAGAGGTGGAGTACATCTGCATTTCATCCATTATTGTGCGTATAAATGTGCTTGCAGCGGTTTGGATGCTTAGAAGCTCGTCGAGTCATTTGGCAGTTGTGATAGCGGGAGGTGCCCGGAGAGCTGTACCTTTACATGCTCGGGAGAGAAATGTGGAGGTCTGTTGGATTATACCACATCAGAAGCACCGTGACTTGTCGTTTGTTGTGTGCTGATGTCTGTAGGTCAGTACTGAAAGAGTCATGAAATGCTGTGATTATGCATCTCTAAGCTGCCTTCTGCAACTTCCTGAAGACCGCAAAAGCAGACCCACGGTAGTTCTTTGCTTGTCTGCATGGATGGCTGCAAAGTCTGTCCTTCCCACAGAAGGGCATTCCGCATTTTGTGGGAAGAGAAGAGGAGGACTGACTTGAGTCAGAGCTGTCTCTGTGTGAAGGAGGAATCATTTCCATGTTGCTGTCTTAGCTGCCTCACACCTCCTCGCCGTATGTCTGAGCACATGCCGTCTTGACTTAACCAAAGCCGAAAAAAGGCTTAGAAATGGCTGTGCTGCATCCTAAAAGGATAGTGCCTGTTCTGACTTCTCGTATGGGCTGAAATGACTAGCGTGCAGTGAAGCTGCTGGTGTGTTCTCTTGAAGCAGAAGCTGGTGATTCTTAGTGTGCAAATTTTCAGCAAGGCGTAGAGGCGTTTCTGCATTAGATCTTGGGTCTCTTTTGGGGACACGTCTTCCCACATCAGGAGGACTGTGCTTTAGACTTTTCCTTACTTTGGTGCCAAAAGCAGCAGCGCTCTTTGTCTTTAGAAGTGCTCAGCTAATTATTAAGCATATATCAGTAAAAGGAATGTTTAGCCTCCTCTTTTTTCCTTTATTGTTGTTTTGCCTTTTGTATTTCCTTTTCTGTTGTTCAGTTCTGTACTTTCTTCACAGGGAAATGCTATGCTGACTTACTCCCTGCTGCCTGTAGAGGGGTTCAGGCTCGCTCTTAGTTTTTGGGCTCTGCTTAGCAGTAGAAGTTGGAAAGAGGAGACCAACTTCCCAGTGTAGCGACAGTCTGGGGAAGAATTGGCAGTTGGAGAAATTGTTCCTGAAAGGGAGCGTGTTCTTTGTCTTTCTAAAAACGAGCTGTATTGTTTCTAGGCAGACTCATCTCCTTGAGGTGAATAGCAAGGACAAAAACCAGGATGTGTGTTACCTAGGAACTCCTTTGTGTTTTGCTAAACATTCTTTGTGATATTCTTTTTGGCCTGCGCTTCTCTGACGGTAACTGACTTCCTCTGTTGGGAGAGGAAGATAATACTGAATCTAAAAACCACTTTTGTGATCTACCACAAAGTCTCCATCTGCTACAAAGTTGTAAAGCGAGAACTGTCACATGTGGGTTTGTAAAACTGAAGTCTATGGCACTAACACAAAACTGTCTTATTCTTTTCAGCTGGTTCCAGGAGGAGAAGGACCTGAAGTATGAATTGATGCAGTTGTCATCTATGAAGATGTGTCTCATATATATATATGTATAATATATATATATATTTATATTTATAATGTAAGTAGAGCTCTTGGGGTGTGGGTGTGGGTGGGTTTGGGTGTGGGTTGTTGGTTTCTTTGTTTTGTTTGCACACTCTTGCCATTGACATGTGGTAAAAGACAAGGATTTCCTCTTGGGGAAAGGTGCATTGGTAATGATAACGCTGACTTTGTCAGTTGGAATCGTTGTGACTTTCTTGTAAAGACACACTAGTCTGTTGGGAATAAAAGGCTCTGTTTTTGTTAATTCCTGCGTTCTGTTACGCAAGGGCACAAGTTAGTTTTGTAACTGGTTGATGGGAAAGTAATAGTTGTGTTTCAGCTGCTGTCAGTGTTCAGTTTTTCTCCATCTGTTGCCTTTGTTGATGGCCCAGGTCTGTATAACCTACAGGTCGTGAGCCCAGAGATTGCTGTTCTTTGGAGTAGAGGCAGGTACTAAGCTGGACCGGTTGTTTAAACACTGCTTCAGGCTGTGTCTCCAGAAACCAGGGGGTAGAGCGCTGGAGAATCTGAAAGCTTCTGTTTGGTACTCAGCAGCCTTTGGTTCTGCTGGCCTTGAGGTTCATCTCCCTTGGACTTCAGCTGCCTGGCCGATACGCTTTCTCACGCTAAAGGCACTCTAAGGGTATTTGGCAAGCGAGGTCCGGCAGACCAGACCTACTCATGTTCAGAGGGTAAAATGCCAAAAAGCCAGCCTGAAGAAAAGGCTGGTGTTAAACTCGTCCTTGGCGTCAGCAGTGACTCCGCTCGCTTTCACCACCAAGTGGTGCTGCGGGCACGGCCATCGTGCGCTGCCCGTGCCTGCCTGCCCGTGCTGCCTGTGGAGTGCGGCATTGTCCTCTTAGAGTCGACACTCTTTTGGCTGCATCAGTTCTCTGTGACAGAAAAACCTGAGAGGTGCTGGGAGCGACTCTTTGGGTCAACTTCTGTAAAGCCAGGAATTGCTGGTTTTATTTTGTCATGATGGGCAAAAAATAACTTGATTCCAAATCATGTCCGCTGCAGCTTATGCTTCCACAATACACTGCTCAGCCGATCTCGGTGTAAATGGCTTTGGAGAGGAATCACAGGTGCCTGCTGTTCCCACAGGGACAGGCAGGGGACAGCGCGGGCTCACAGGGACAGGACATGCTTTGCCTTCCCGTCACCAGACGAAGAAAGGAGATTTGAAGAAGGGGGTCAGGATTAACAGGAGGTTGCTGTACTAGATCCTGGTTTTGCCTTGCTTTGTCTGACAGAAAAGCTGCCTTCTGCTAGCTGGGTCTTAGCCCAAAACACTGTGAGAGCTTCTTGCTTGAGCCTATTAAAGGGGAGAGGGACGGCCTCCCCTCTGCCAGGGAGCGTGCCGCTATTGACTCGCTTGTTCTGAATAGATGATCGGCAGCTGGCACGTTTAGACTGCGTGGTGACAGTCTATCCATTGACTCCCTGAATGGGTTTTCATTTCTGTCCCTGTTTCCTTCTCCAGCTTTTTTTAAGACATCAATTAAAAAGAAAATTTTATTATTAAACTTACATTTGATTGGAACATCATTTGTTGGTTTTGGCCGCAAACACTTTAATTGCTAGGTACAAGTCACCTTTTCATCAGAACACTGAAAGGATTTCTAGCCAGTGTGGTACGATTGTGTTGGGGGTTTTTTTGAGTAAGATTCTGTACATGTTCCAGTGTGTGCACCTAATTTCTACTTCACTCAGTATTTTGCAGACAGTCTTAAACTGAAGAGGGGTTTCATGCTTGGGAGAGAAAACAAGTAGATCTTGACTCCAAAGCAACTTTTCAAAGGGAAAGGTGAATTGTTTCTGTTTGGATTTCTATTCTGACAGCAAAAGCATCTTGTTCTCTCAGGATTGTGTTCTCGCTGGGAAAAAACCCTTGGTGTTGCCTGACTTCCTCCTTCTCTGGGTGGCTTGTCTGGTGTTTTTTGGTGGGTTTTTTTTTTCACTCCCTCCAGAGGAAGGGCTAAGACTTATCTTTTAGGAAGGCATTTTAATTCATGACTCAGAGCTCTGCAGACGTCACTCTAAAAACTGTTTCTCTGCATCCGAACGCTGTTTATAATATAAAAGGAAAGATTTTCAACTTTCAGCTGAGAATACAACGTATTCCAGATGGCTCTGGTTTGCTTTGCATTCGGTATTCCTGTAGCCCGTTGCTTTGGACGTGCAGGTAATAAGCTTTTCAGTTGAGTAAACGAGTGCTGGTGTGGTTTTTTGTTTTTCTTCCCCTAGAAGTGGAATGCTTAATCATCCTGCGCTGTCCTGTAGAAGCTGTGGACGCTGTGCTGTTCTCCAGAATGCCACCTAGGCTGCCACTACAAGTAGGTCATTGAAAATAATCACCTTAGGCTTTAAAAATGTGGAAAAGTTAACGATGCTTAAAGATTAGAGCAGGGTAGTCGTCAGGTTAAAATCACTTCGTGCTTATGACATGCACAGTGATGGTTCCTTTCAGGTTTTTGGGTTGGGTTTTTATGTTGTTTTTTCTTTTCTTTTAACATGGCACTGGTTGCAGTGATCTTTAGTTTACTACATTGCTTGCTGCCTTAGTATGGACATGGTTCCTTTCTGCTCCTATTTCAATTTACTGGCAGACACCCTTAGGAGTGCTGTTTGGCATTGTGGAGTGTATGTACGTGTATAGAGTGCCCTCCCCACATGCTTATTTTTTCCTGACTTGTACTTCAGCGTTAGCAAGATTTTAAACTGACCCAGGTGTTGCTGTTGCAAATGTTTCCGTGTTTGTCTAACTATTCTGATGAAATAAGTTTTAAAAGTAATCACAGCACTACAACGTTTTGTTGCCTGGCCTAGAGTTGTACGGGCTTTCCCTGTCTAATATCTATTCCTTTTTTCAGGATTCACTGTATATTTTTGCCATGTGAAATGAAAAGAGATTTCTGGCTTACTGTTGGCTTTTAATAGACGTTTTTTCCTTGGGGAGTTGCCCAGCAATTAAATCATAGAGTCTGGAATTCAATTGATGGACATTTTGCATGTCTGTGTTCAGGTATTGATGCCTGCAATCCATCATACCGTTCATGTTCATAACTTCATGGATACTTAAAAGTAGGCAATAGTCTTATTTTTTAATAGCGCTTAATCTCATTCTCTTTGGCCAGAACAAGCAAGGCGGCCTGGTTTTGTAGTACTTGCAGCTTTTGCCTATGGTCAGACTTTACAAAGGGGAAAACCTGGCTCAAATACACAGATACGATGGTACTTTTTGAAATACTAAGTTGCATAACAGTCTCAGGAAGAACAGGAGTGACTAAGTGAGAGTCTGTGGTGCAGCATTACTAATATTTGCAAACCAAAGAAGTTTCAAAGAATAAAGCATTTGCTTTCTAAAAGACACTTGACAATTTCTGATGCTGCTAAAGTGTATTGAAAAATTTGTGCCGAGTTCAGTGGTTGTGCAGGTTTGACTTCTGCTCATGTGTTCAATCTGAAAAGAACAAAACCTGCATTTGAAGGAGGATTTTGTATGAAGGGTAATCAAACTAGTATTGGAGCATCAGTTAAAGGCAAGTAAGTAAAGCTTCTCATATGCTCCTACATCAGCTGTGAGCATTGACTCCGGTCAGCAGTCCACCTCAGAACTCGTCGGTGCTCAGCTGAAACATGTCAGCTGTGAGACTTCATGGCTGTAAGCTCAGGGGCCATGGTTCTCTCAAAGCACAAAGTGTTGCAAGTTGTGTTTCTTGCACGGCACTGACTCTTCTCAATGTGAGTAACTCTACAACAGGGTAATAGACAAATTTAGTCAATAATAGGTGTCGTTATCAAAACAGCTGTTTGCATTTCAACATGATGCAGATCCTTTCTCTAGTGGTATTGTTGGCACATGTCTTACAATTTGGCTGATCCTCTCTTGAACTCACGTAAACTTCTGGCCTCCACTAAATCTCTGACAGTGTGTTTCACAATGGAAAACTATTTCCTTTACATAAAAAAAGAATAGGAAAAAAGAATGGGAGAAGGAAGTGGGAATAAAGTCTGTTGTCTGCCAATGCTGTGGGCTGCTACTCATTTTTCTGTAGAACTCATGAGGTTTTTTTATTTGTCTACCCTAGCCTATCCTCTGCACCCTCGCTCATCTCCTGAAGCTTGTCTGCTGTTTCCTACAGTAGTAGGTAAAGGTGTCGATTGCGTTTTATAGCGCTTTGAGAGTCTTCAAATAGTCTTTGATAGTCTTTAAATTAGACAAGTAATTTACATCTGGGAACCAATGTATTTGCTTATTAATTTTTGTGAATAGCTATGAAAATCTTACTAATCAGTTGCCCCTTTTTAAATTAAAAACTAATGTTAAGTAAGAAATATATGGAAAGTAGATGTGAGGGTCCTACTGTTGCTCAATGTGGAGAGATTGTGGGAAATGCTGAGAATTTGTATTAAAGATTGTGAACATTTTTCTAGCTATTTTTTCAGGTCTGAGGCACACTGAAAGATTTGTTTCATGTGGTGTGTTTGGTTCCCTTGACTTCAGCAGAATCCACTGCCTTAAACCAGTTGAGAATCTGATGATAAGATTTTATACTCTACCTAATGTAGTGTGGTGATGACTTGTCCTGGTTAGGGTTAAGTTTCCCCAGCAGAGGGGGAAGGGATCTCCAGGCGGGTTAGTCATACCACGCTGACGTCAGGTCCGGGCGCGGGAGCGCGGGAACTTTTTCCTTTGTGGCTTTGGTGGCGGGGAGCATCGCGAGCGAGCTGTCTGTAACCATTGCGGTATTTCTCTGTATGTCTTTTGTCTTGTTCACTGTTATTGCTGTGTATTGTTGCTATCATTGCTACTGTTGTTGTTCAGATTGCTTATTACACTGTTGTATTAACTTTCTTCTTACTTTAACCCCGGGTTTGTGCCTCACTTCCAGCCTGACCGGCTGAGGGTGGAGGAGGGACAACGGCAACGTGGTCTCCGGTCCCGGCAGGGCTTAAAACCATCACATGACTTCTCATCTGAAATCCAAATGGTATTTGATCATCGTACCAGGAGGCGGGAAATCGTACCGATAGTGATGTTACAGAATCCATGCTCATAACTTCCCTGCTTTCTTGCAGCCTCTCAGGTTTAAGAACAATACAGACTCTTTTGTTTTTAGTTATGGTGCTGTCCTCAGTGATGGAAGCATGACCTTGTCAGTTGTCAGACTGGTTTAAGAGCTCTTGGATTCTGCTTTTATGGCTGATAAACCTGTTGATGGCATTTTAAATGGCTTTGCAGGGCTTGTGCTAGAGTGATGTGGCTGGAATGAAACAGGGTCTGGTGTGGTCTGCTCCAAGGACCGTCTGGGGTCATGGTTTGTAGCAGGGTGGGAGGGATTGGTTACAGTTACTTCTTACTTGCACAGTTTAATGTCTTAAATAGGAGCCAACAGTAGAATTGGAACAGTTTCGTTTTGACAAGAGGAAATTTATAGATGGGTTTTGTCCTGTGTTGGAATTAAGATACGTGTTTACTGAAGAGAGGGAGCCTAGCCCAGACACTGAAACACCTCAGTTTTGGGTACATTACTAGAACTTCTGTAAAATTTTCAGATCGTAAAGGTGTGTCAGTTTATGCTTCTCTATGAAATCACCTGTGCTTAGTGCAAAGATCGACTTCGCTCCAAGTGGATAAAGGAGATACAGTACTGGGCGAGCAGGAACGTGTTGTAAAACGAATGCAACTGGTCTTCTTGTTGTACTTTTCTGAGCAAAGTTTAATCTGTGCTTTAAAGGTATCCCGCATTTTCTGAGTCCCCAAAACTGACAGGCAAATTTCTCCCAGATACTTCGGAAAGCTCAGCGAAAAAACACTCCCTGCTTAAGCTTTACTTGGACGCTGCCCTGCCCGTCCTTTCTTTGGGAGCGTCACTGATGGTGAAGTGGGGGGAATATGGGTCCTTCTCACACGTCTGCAGGATTTGGAAAGGAGTTTGAACTGTCTGTGCAAGCGAGGGCCTCGGGATTAGTACGAGGGTGATTCCATGTTATACGTTAGATTTTTAGTTCTATTTACAGTATCCAGTGCCTGTTATGTAGAGTTGCCTGCCTCATCGTTACAGGGGAATACTCCACCTTTTAAAAGCCTTCTTCTCCTCTGTGGGGAACCTTCAGTGCCAAAGCCCTGAGGGCAGTGACAGCCTTCATTACCCTGATCAGCTTCTCCTGGTGTTGTCCCTCAGGTGGGGTTGTTTAGCCAGTACGCAGGAGGCACAGAGCAGAGGTTATTTATTTATTCCATGTCTGGCATAGAAAGGTGCTAGGTGGTAATTCCACAGAGTCAGCACCCCACACCAAAGGACTGCAGGGGATTTCAACACTTCAAACTTCAGGCATACACCTTTACTGTCATGACCATTGGGTAGTTTATTATCACTTTGTCCCGCACGGCTTAACAACATGCCTCGCCTCGATTTAAAGTGACAGCGTCTTCTCGTTCTTTTGTGCAAACTCAAAAAGGGGGGGGTCAGGGTCCTCCTCCTTGGTCTTAATGGAGTCAGTGGTCAGGGTCTCTCCGCCACCCCCTTCTTCGCTGAGTTCAGGCTTGTCAGACAATCATCCAGCCTCTAGCCCCTGTGGGTCAGGATGTTCCCGTTTGCTCCTTTTCAGGGGTACAGTCCTTAGCAAGCCATGCATCAGTTATGCAAAGTTGGAGCAAATCACACCCTTATCTCCAGGTTGCTTCTTTTGACCACAACATTCCTAAATCAGTAACTGTCCCTGTCATTGTTCTATTTATAAGTTCTTGTTTCAGCAGAATGAGCAGAGTAGAAAATTTCAGGGAGACATCACCGGGGTCCCCCCTCACCCTGCCCGCAGCCCAGCAGCTCCGTTTAAGCTCAGCCTGGGACTCTCCCTCCCACTCTGAGCAGTGCTGTGGGAGCGCTGGACTTCCTGGCCACAGGCCCCAGCACGTTGGCTTTTTATGGGCTCTTGTCAAGTGTGGGCTTGCCTGGCTACCGTGGGACTGTGTCTGACCTTGGCTACAATCACTGGCCGTGATCCTGATTGAGTTTCCTGGCTCGGTATCGGACCTGTGCTGCCACCATGGGCTTGCCTGGTGGTCTGGACTTGTAGCCAGCTCTGGGGCTGCCCCGCTGCCTTACTGGGGAGGTTGGACAGGCCCTGCTGGCCCTGAGAACCCCGTCCCTTGAGGAGCAGCCAGCTCTTGCTGTGCCTGGACTGGTAAGCAATCTTTCAGCCTGCTTCTAGAGCTGGGGCAGAGCACTTTAGATCAGCCCTGATGTGTCAGTGGGATTGCAGAAGGTTTTTGGTTTTGGTTTGGGTTTGGGTTTGTTTTTGGAGGGGGAGAGAGGTGCTTTGTTCTTTTTTTGAAATCATATTTAGGAAAATGCAGATCTCTAGTTTAGCACAAAGATCTGAAAATAGCTGAATTATGAAACCTACTGAAAGTTTTGGCGTCACCTTCCTTGGATAGGTTGGAGCCTGGGGATAATGCTGTCGAAGGGGAGTCTGCCTTCCAAGCCTCGAGAGGCTTAAGCTGGCTCTGTATGCAGTAGGAACTCCAGGACCAAGTGTGCATGGCTAATTATTTGGGCTG
Source organism: Athene noctua (assembly GCF_965140245.1). Taxonomy (NCBI): domain Eukaryota; kingdom Metazoa; phylum Chordata; class Aves; order Strigiformes; family Strigidae; genus Athene; species Athene noctua. Next base: position 83,063,942 of record NC_134077.1, read on the forward strand.
GACTGATTACCCTGGGAACTGTGTTGCAACAAAGAGTGTTCCTTCCTTCAGTGTTCCCCAACTACAGGTGCACCCGTCGGGGTGCAGGCTGGCAGAGCCAGCACAGTGCTCGGTCTCACACCACAGGGGCTGCCTGGCTCGGGCCACGCGGCACAGACGTGCCCTCCCTGGGGATGGCCAGATAGTCCAGAGGAGAGTGTTCCCAAGGCCCAGCAGCAGTTGAGGATGCTCTTTCCGTGTTCAGGGCATCTTTTTCCTTGTCTCCAATTCTTGGGATACAGTTTTTGGAAACAGGCTGGGGTGGGGGCAAGGATCGCTTGCGTTGCCGTACACCAGGTCGTGCGACCCGGCACAGCAGGCTGAGCAGCCTGTCAGGCAGTCCTGGGCTGCAGCTGGGCCCTCGCCTTGGTCCCAGAGTAGCGTTTCAAGGGAGGAAATGCCTTTTTCTGTAGTCCATATAAAATAATAGATCTGCATTTCAGGCACAAGCTAGCTCTCGGAAGACTTTCCAGGGAAAGCAAAAGTCACGATGCCTGTTTGATGGAGGAGGAGATGAAAGCAGAGCACCCAGCTGAAAGGGCATGAAGTACTGGGCCTGAAGGAGCTGCCATCTGCAGCTGGGCAGCAGCAGATGCGCATGTGCTGGGCCTCAGGACTGAGGCAGCTTGGCCAAGGTTTGTGGCAGAGGGGCACAGAAATCAGTTCTCCCATGTTTGATTCGGGTGCTCCGTCTAGCAGGGGCTGTGACCCTTTATGGAATCTGGGAGATTACAGCAGATCTGGATATAGATGACTCGGTGCCCCTGGCCTGCACTGGAAATGCTCTTGAGGTTCTTGCTAATAGGGGAGATAGCAGCAATAGACAGTGGGGGATGTTATGGATTGCTGATGAGCAGTAATTCCAATGCCTCATTTGTAAAATAAAAGACAACGTTTTTTCTTGGTGGTGAGTTCAAGCTTGCAGAAGCCACCCAGAACACTCCCCGTGACTATTGTCAGTGTAAGACGGTGTGGAATTTATGTCGAGCTGGAAAGGTGGCGGGTGCTTTATTTTATATTTGGTGATTTATTTACCTTTTTCCTGGGATCTGTGTTTAACTGCTTGGTGCATTCTAAAAAGCCACAAATACCACAAGGCTCCATCCCTCCATTGGCAAAGTTTGGAGGCATCAGAGTCTAATTAAATGTTTGAATTTATTTCTAGAATTTAAAAACAGAGAGGAAAGGAGTAACAAAATCCCTGCCAATGTAGCTGTGACAGTTGTATATCTTTTTTTTCCAGTTGGCTGTCCAAAACAACAAACACCAGAGTATTTCACTCTAGTAAATGTGCAAATAGCACTTCCCTCCTTTTCTGTGCAGCAGTTCCATTCACGGGTTGTTGATACTCAAAATACTTCCCCTCGGGGCCCGAGGATCACAAACAGACCTGGCTGGGGATGCGCCATGTATTGCTGTCCAAGTTTCAGCAGCTCCAAACTAATGTACATTGGGTTCCTGTGACAGGAAATTCTAGCTTTATTTTGTCTGAGGTCTTGGAGGGCCAGCAGGTCCGTAGCCTGTGTGTGTCTGGTGGAAATACAAAAGAAATGTTTGCACCTCTGCATTTTTGTAAGCAAAAGTCTCCTTCCTGAGTAAATAAGGCAGCCCATCCTGTTTTCTTTCAGGTCTGGGATCTGTTTTCAGGTTAGTTTCTGGCAGGCAAGAAGAGCACATTGGATGTTGGGAAGCTCTTCTGAGAAAACGGCAGCTGTGCCGCTCTGCTGGGTTTACCCGTTTTGGGAGGCTTTGCCACTGCTGCAGGGGGTGTGCTGAGCTGAAGGGGCCTTGGGGCTGACTTGCTGCAGTGGTTCTTGTGTTGGGCCTCTTGTCAGGGGCTCAGGGGAATCTCTCTTTTGGCTGCTGGGGAGGGGGAGGGCGACGAGACTGGCTGCCCTCAGACCGTGCACCAGCGCCGTGGCCTGTACCTGCGTGGGCTTTGCCCCTTGGGAGTGAGTTTTAGGAGGTGACAGGCTGGGGGTGAAGGTTTTTTTTCTGCATTGGAATCCCAGGTTTCCTTAAAGTGTTCAGGTGGAATTTGTAAAACTGTACAAGGAAGGTTACAGGCATGCTTCCCTGTCTGCATCTTCTCATGATTTGTGTTTCTGCCTCTAAACTGCCTCTCCAGTCTAAAAAAGTAGAGCTCTTTCTGGTCTGCTTGCCCTTGCCACCTGCTTTTGTTGCTGTTAACACCTGTGACTCCCATTAGCTTATCAAGGGTGTAATTACTGAGACGGGGAGTCTAAACAATCTTAGACTGATGGTGCAAGGCCTGCGCAAAACCAAGGGGAGGCGTATGGGACTGTTCGAAAAAGACATACCAGGTGCTGATAACGTTGCTAGGCAACTATCTCCCAGCCCAAAGAGAAGTTTCTTATAGTCCTTGAAGTTGTATGTTCCAGCAACAAATCATCCTAGATTCTAGCACAAACTGGCCTGGTGGTTTGGCCAGGGCCCAGGGAAACAACTGAGGCTGCGCAGAGCAACAGGGTGAAAAGTGCATCAGCGAGGAAGAGGAGATGCTTCATCTATGCGACCCCGCCCGTAAATCTGCGACCACCGAACAAGGCCAAAGGAGCTCAATACGCAGGCGCAAGGGGAGGAGACCTGATCACCATGAGAAGCGAGGGGAGGCGGGGGTAGACTGTGTATACGTACAGGCGTTCTATGAACATGCACTATTCTGTAACATATAGGCCGGACGGGAGCTGCAAACGGCGCGCATGCTTGTGGTGGAGCGATCCCCCATGCGCCCGGCGCTGAATAGACATACCCACTTTATAACTCCACAGTTATAGAGTGATTTCTCTGCAAAACAATTACATGAAAGCCTGACACTGGGATTTTTACAACATGAAGCATGATTAAAGATTATTGTTCTGGGCTATTATTAAGCGCTCATCTTATTGCAGTGGGTCTTGGAGGGGACTTGCTAGTTATTATTAACTGTAAGTGTGAACGGCATGGAGCTGCAACAGACCACTTATACTGTCGCGAATGCAACATAAATCTGAATCCTCCTTCAGTTTGCTTCCCCCCTAGGTTTTTCCTGACTCCTACATACAACTGCATGCGTCAGCATATGTTGTTCTGCTGTGCTCTGCATATAATCCTCCAGATTTTGGTTTCTGATATCCCTTTTGGGCCGTTTCAAATACTTTGAGGAGAAGCAAGGCTGCGGCAGATTCACGTTTTGCATGGGCCAAGCTATCTGTCCCGTCTGGAGGGTGGGTTTTTTTTGCCATGTGACCTCTACACCACAGTAGCGTCAGTGTGTGGTATCTAATTCAGCATTCAGGGTTTTGCACTTTCTCAGGCAAAGTCCCCAGGTCCTCTCAGACTGTACCTGTGCTGCTAAAGGAATGAGCTTGGATGCTGCTCACCCGTTCTTCCAAGCCAATCCCTGGTGTGCTGCTGGCCTGTGCGAGTGTCTGGATGGGGCGGGTGGTGGCACACAAGGGGCTGTTCTCACTGGTGGTCATTCACTGGCCCAGGGTTGGATCCCTTCATGGGTGCGTCTGGGGGCCACTGGGCCCCACGGGAGCTCGGGCAGGGCAGCCTGTGCCCCTTAGCCTCGGGGCCAGAAACCTGTCTGTGGCCCTGTTTTGTTGAGCCCTGTAGGTGTAGCCTTGAAGGCTGACCACAGTTGTGCCGTTTGACAGGCTGTGGCCCTGTGACAGAGGAGTTCCTTGTAACAGCAGAATTTTGTACGATTATCCTGGAATGCACCTGGGAATGTGCCTCCCTTTGCCTCTATGAGCAGGCGTGAAGTTTACTTGCTTGGAGCCATAAAACTCCTTTGTTTCTGTGTCCCCAGCTGAAGACAGTTTTTTCTCGGACACTTGCGTGTGCAAATTCTGGATGGTACAAAACTGTCATCTGCAGAGCCCAGCAGTCTCTTGCTCCTTATACATGTACTGTGGGCTTCTGCACTCACCCTTCTTAATCGCTTCGTTATTTGTGTTCCGAGTGAAACTGTCTGTAAGTTAGCATCCTGCTTTGGTGTAGGGAAATGGAGTTGAAGAAAGACTTCTGAAAATGTAGGCATTGCTAGTGCAAGATGAGAGGTAAATCAGGTGTTTGGCACTGCTTTGGTTTTCTACATTAGTGCTAGTGGGAGTTCTTTGATCCTGAAGGTGTGTGTCACCACAACAGACTAAAATCTTCTGATTTAATCTCATTTTATTGACTCTATTTGAAGTATGGTTTTAAAGTTGTCAAAAACTTCAGAAGAAAGTGCCTTGAAGGAACTGGAAATAAAGTTATAGTTGCATGGAAAATTTTTGATGGTAAAGGAAATACAGTTAGAGATCACCTAGCACCCACGGTCTTGTGAAACAAGTTTACATGATTCGTGTTGTTATAAAATAATGTTAGGACTTTTTAGTCCATTTTCACCTACCTCAGCATACGGTTTTGCACAGCGTAAAACAAGTTTAAAATATTGCTCTTTTTATATGTATTTTTTGACTGAACTGTTTTTGTATAACTGCAGGTTTGAGGGGGCAGGGTGACACAATGTGTAAATAGCTCTCTTTGGTATTTGTAAAGCCATCCTGACTCCGTGTTCTAACGGGCCGGTCCAACTGGTTCTGTTAAGTGTTGTTTACGGTTATCCGGGCCCAAAAAGAAGTTGTTTGTAAGACGCATGCGCGAAGTTCGGGGTCACCAAAAGGGCAGGCCGAGGAAGAGTGTTTACTTCATCCCACGACCACCAGAGAGGGGCAGAAAAGACCCCAGCAGTCAAAGAGGGCATGCGCGAGAAAGATCTCCATAAACCCACCCTTTTCCCGGCAATCCTATGAATATGTATTAAAGGTTATAACTATGTACGAGAAGAGAGAGGATAAATACTGAGGAGGGAAACCAGTCGGTGCGGGCCAGGTAGAGCAGGGGCTCCCGGTCTGTGCAGCGCTGGTTTTGCTTATCTTTATTTATTTATTTAATAAATTGGAAATTTTGTTTATGACTAAATTTGGATGCGATCATTTATAACGGTCTTAACTCCAGTCTGTCTAGAGAAAGTTTGTGTAGTGTGTATCAGGAGGTAACTCCTGTCCATGCAAAACCAATTTCCCTGATGATCCCTGCCCCTTCCTCGTCTGAGACCGTTTTGTGTGACATCTGCCAGTTGTGTCAGATTCGGTGGTAGTTTTATGATGTCTGCGTCCAGTTATTTGTAGACTTTCAGACTAAAGCAAAGTGTGTCATCCATGACTTAGCAATATGTTTGGTTTTTTTTTCCAGAAGCCTCAGAAGGGCACTGGAGGTTCACTGAAGTGCATTAGCATGCTTTTATTTCGGTAGGGCTGAACAGAAGCGGGAAGGTGGTGTTTTGTGCAGACTGGGGGTTCCTGAAGAAAAAGAAATTGATCTTACAGCTTCTTTCTTCTCTCTGATCCTGGCCCTTTTGGTTTTGGCAGATCCAAGCATATACAGCCTTCAAGCATTTGTCTTTGTGTTTCAGTGGCTGAGTGGCTGCCGCCTTCTCTTCCACCTGGAGGGTATGCATTCTGTCGCTCTGAGGAGTGTGTTGGATTCAGCAGCCGTGGTAGAAGGTGTTGGTGCCTGTAGCTCATCTCCCTTCTGCTGGAGGTTGTCATAACAGCGACAGCAGCCAGCAGCTGCTGGCTCCTCAGCTCCCGTGCGTGAAGCTGGCTGGCACAATCCAGCATGTTAGTGCTGTGAACTTGGGGGGCCGAAGAAAGGCTGCACAGTTGCTCTTGTTGCCCCTTTGGTCCTAGTGCTAATCTCCAGCAAAACGGAAGAGCTGGAGGCAATCAGTGTTGCTCCTCTGCCAGAGCCCGTGTGACAGCCCTGAGCTGCAGGGCTTGTGTTGGGTGAGGTTCAGGCTGCATTGAAACCGGCAGGAATTTCCCTCATCAGTTCAGTGGGGTCGGTGCTTTGAGCCTGATGTCTCTGGAGTGTTAGATGAGCATCTGTTGCCAAGGTCACAGACTGAGGGCCAACTTTCACTTCAGACCCTAAAAAATAGGCACTTATTAGGCTTCCGGTGAAGGTAAAGCAAGGTAATCTGCTCCGAGAACATTGAGTCTACCCGGCAAGCTCGGGAGCATTTGTGTACCAAACAAGTGAATTTTGTGGCATAGTAACGTAGTACGCATCGCTTGAGCTGTGTAGGGTTGTCCAAAAATGTTTCCTTTCATATTTGTGAGCACACATATGGATTGGGGGTGGGGGTGGGGGTGGGGGGGTGGGGAGCGTGAGGATTTGCCATGTTCTGACCGGAGACTTGTACTTAAGCCTACAGATGTATTATTTGTGTATGATTCTCTTGGCTGTAAGGAGCCAAGGGAAAACAATTCAGACATTATTGGTTTTATCAATTATTTACAAAGTGCTCTTTTAACAAAGAAAGCATAACTTCCAATTCTAGACAGCTGAGCTCCAAAGGAAGTGGAAAACACCGTCCAGAGGAGTTGGCAAGTGTTTGTGTTCCGAAAGGCTAAGTCCACGTTAAAAGCAGTTTCCTTTTGTTTTCAACAGAAATAAAGAGGGAAGGAGAAGCAATAGCTTCTATCTTGTTGTAGATTACACCTGTATGTCCACAGCTGTATTATGACATTAATTTGGAAAAATGTTATAATAGAAGGGTGCCATCAGTAGTCCATCTAAACCGTTCCCGTATGTGGATGACAGTCTTCACTGTGTATTGTGTAGGAGCATTCTGGGCATGTGTATATTTAAATGTGGGTCCTGGGGTGGAATGGTCGTTTTATTTACTCGAGTTTCTGGCTCCTGCACTTTTGGAAGTCTGATCAATGTGAGTGACAGCAGTCAGGCTCCGTGTGCAGCAGAGTTGAGTCAGCTGTTGTGATGCAGCAGTCTGGAGTCATCTTCCCCATTTCTTGTTAGAGCAGAGCAGGAAACGTCCTGCTGGATGTTAAGCTTGGCACTTTAAAACAAAAAGCCCCCAAGTGATTCCTCTAAATGCTCACATATACTTTTTTGCCTGCAGCGTATTGCTGACTCAAAAGTTGTCCTGTTCATCGAAAATGCTTCCCCCAAATCTTGTTGCCACAGAAATAACAGAAGCAGTGAGTTACCATCTCTCAGGGCTTGAAATAAACAGTTGTTTGTGGGGTTTTTGAAAGTATTAGTAATCAGTCATTCTGGCAGGACCACCAGTAGGATTATGTTGTACTCCTGCGATGTCCACCAGTCTCCCGACCTTGCTCGGTTCTGGTTTGGGCAAGGGTCTGAAGTGCTTAGCTTGACACATCTGCCCTCCAAATGTAGCAAGTACTGTACTGCAAACCAACAGAAACCCCCATCTTGGGATGGTCTGGAGAAGGACAAATACTGACTGAAGCAACACCAACCTCCTTTGCGTATGCCAGTAATGTTTAGATGGATAAAATGTTCTTGCACTCAAACTGTGGGGGCAGCATCCAAAAGGTTGGAGTAACTTTTTTGGCTGTCCAAATACATCTCCTGGCAGCCAAATCAGAGCTGCTTAGACTTGCCATGTGGAAACAGTCAGTAGCAATGTGGAAGAAACATGCATGTGAGTTTGTTTGTTTTCCTTCAGCAGCTTCTTTTGTTTCACCGAGCAGCAAATGATGCTGAAATGCATTGCTCTTGTTGTTGCCCGCAGGACTGTTTGCAGCCGGGGTATGAACAGAGTTTGCCAGGAAAGGACAGGTTAGTGCTGCTGGGTGAGCACAGCACACAGGGTGCTGCCAGCCTCTGCTAGAGAGGTGTCCTAGAAGAAAGGAACCAAGTGTATGATTCTTATTTTTGTGGTAAAATCCCTCATTTTCTTTGCATGGTGGAAACCTCTTGATGGGGATTTCTTAATATCACCTCGCTAGAACCTTGTAGATAAATAACAGCATCTGCCATTAGATGCAATGCATAATTTCAACAAAAGAAGATGTCCCTTATCCTCTGGAGTTCCCGAACGAGCACCTCTCCCCTCTTTCCTCGACTTTGCACCCAAGCTGTGGCCTTTTCTTTCTTTTATCTCCACGTAGCGGCCCCTTTGCTCGGCTCAGGACCAGAGTCAGACTCGGTCTCCAGGTATGTGGTGCCCACACCAGTGAGTGTGCCTACAAACAGCTCTCAGATCACAGGAGGGGGATGTGGCAGAGAGAAGTTCCTGGTTTCTGGACCCAGGTGGCTTTGGAAGTCCTTTCAGAAACAGGGAGGTGAGCCTGTGCTTATCCTGCACTGTGGCAATGGGCTTCACGGATGGAGAGCAGCAGGGCGTTAGCCAGCTGTGTTACAAGGTGCCCCATTTCTCACTGCTGTGGCAGCTCACCAGAGTGTGTCAGGAATGCAGAGTTAAGATTTCTAACCCCAAATCCTGCTATATACACTCGAGCCCTTTTTAAACCTGGAAACCGTATTCTGTCAAGAGACTTGAGAATCAGAATCTCCTTTTCCTTTTTCAACAGGAACTGAAAGCTGTAGACCGCACGGTTATAAATGAGTGCAGAAAAGAGAGTATGGGTGACTCCCCATAGAATGGGTCTGCTTCAGTTTAGGGCAGCTGGTTGAAGCAGAGGCACTGGGGGGTGTGAATGGCTCAAATCCCTCCACAGCATCCTGATGCCAGGAGCGGCTTGCAGGAGGGAGCTTGCCTGACCAGGGGGTTCTGCCCATGGATGTGTCTGTACCTGCCCTGAGGTAGGGAACTTGCCCAAGCAGATGCGCTCTGGCTGCTGTGTAAGTGTTTGAGCACTCCTCCTGTGGCTTTTGTTTCCCTGGTGATTTCTTGCTCCATCTGGGAGGAGAGGCAGTCTTCTGTTACAGCCACGTCAGAGGATGATCTGCAGACATGGTGAGCACCGAAGGCTCCTGATCAGTTGGGTCAAGTTTTGACTTGAGCTGAGTCACGAATAGCCCAGCTATTTATACTGGGGATATTGCAAACAGGTATGCATCCTTATAGATATATACTCCAGAAAGCATTCTGAGATTGACGCCAGGGTTAGCCGCAGAGCAGCAAACTCAGAATGCCTATGAATGAGTAATTATGCAGAGGCTCCCCTATTTTCTACATTTTTGTATTGCATTGACTGTGTAAAAGGCTGGAGAGCCATTAGCAGGGTCTTCTGAGATGACTTTTCCTTCCTTTAGTGTCTGGCAGAAGGACAGGGTGTTGCAGGGCGTTACATGCTCTGGTCATGCAGTTCTCCTACAGCATTGAATCTTCAAGGTCATTGCTAAATCTTGGCAGTATCCTTTATTCGAGGCTCACTTTTCCCCTCCAAGCTTGCATGCTTTCCTGTTGTTGCTGCTGTTGCTATTAGTTTATATACATGATTCTAAGAGTAGTCATTCAGAATGTTACCTGGGCTGCCTTTCTCGGCAGACGTCAACTTAGTAACACAGTTTCTTGAGAACTTAAAACCTTAAATACTGAATTCTGTGCTGCATATCACTAATCCAAAAGATCGGAAAGAGGATTAGGCAGGCTGAAAAATAAACCTCTGGGCATTTATGTCAAGCAGCTATGTGTACAGAAGCTTGATGTGTATGTTAACTGTGAAATACCACAAGAAAAGCTGACAGTGAGTGAGCCTGTCATTCATTCTGTCTTCTCTTGGCACGTGGAAATAAACATAAATTGTAGAAGATGCTTGCTGTATGAGACCGGCATACTATTTTTTTTTTTTTTTTTTAGGAGGATTGAGTGTGGAAGGACAGGCCACAGCTCAGACATGACCTGAGGAAAAAAAATTGGTTTAGGGAGCACAAAACACCGAAGGAGTTTCTTCAGTCAACCACTTTCTTCCTCTTGTTGCCTGGGATTTTAACAGCTTGCCTGCCCACAGCCTGCAGGCAGACAGAGCCCGAGATGGCCAAAACCTCAAGATGCTCCATAGAGTGAGACAGATGGGGCACAGATGGAATGAAGTTTTCTTTCCCACGTGCATTAACTATTCTGAAAAGTATACAGTTGCCTCCTCCTTGCTACTGTCTTTTCACACTGTCTGATAGTGAGTCACTTGGCCATGACAAGACAGCTACAGCTGTGCTTTTTGGAGCAGTCAAGAAGCTGTGGTTCTGGAACGGAAGATGCCGTCCATTTTGTACGGCCTTCTTGGGTGAAGCACTAGGACATGTCTCAAGTAGAAAAGTGACTGAAATTATCCCCTAAGTTCGATCACAGGATTTTCTCAAGCGTGGGGTGAGAACCCTTGAGCTCGACCACAGTCAGATGTTTTCCTGTCTCGCTCTTCAGGAAGCAACACTAACGACATCGTGGGCGAAGCTGTGAAGTGCATAGCTGGCAGGATAGAAGGAAGTGTCCACACACCTCTCCAGCACTCGTGAGGCTGTATTTGTATCAACACTTCCAGGTTCAGGCACCTCAGTACCAGAAAGCTATTGACAAATGGGAGTGACCTCAGAGACCGGAATAATAGGGAAAGGAGGGGAAGAGACGTGGGAAGAGGCTCCGAGAGCTGGGTTTGTCTCAGCCATTTCCGCTTTGGCTTTTTCCCCCTTCCTGGCTTGCCCTGGATTTGGTGATGGTCCTCCTTCGAGAGGCTCCTGGCGCCCCAGGTGGCCGTGGGCCGCATGCTGGCCATTGGCCGAGTGGTGGCCATGGGTGCAGGGCCACGGGGCAGCTGCTTTTTGTCCTGCCGGTGTGGCGGTCTGCAGCGTCAGCGCCTCTGGTGCTGGCCGGGAGAGTGGGAGATGCATCTTGCAGGTGCTTGGGGTGGGGTGGGCGGAGGTGTGCGAGGCTTTTGTGCGCAGCCAGGGTGGTGGGGAGGGCTTCCTTTGTCCCCTGGGAAAAGCTGGGGACAGTCCCCGGGGCTGGGCCGGCCGGAGCGTGTGGCGTTCATGAGTGCATTCATCTCTTTGCCTGGTAGGTGACTGACAATGGCTGCAGTCCTTCATGATTTCCCGTTTGATTCTGACCTTGTCTGATGGGTGGGAGTTGTTTCCTCAGTATCTCTCGTATACTCTGCTTCTCTGACTGGCTGGGCACGCTTCTTGTCATCATGAGTGTTGCCAGAAGATAGCTGATGATCTTTTTGAGTGTGACTGCATTGTGGGTGCCCAAAGTTACCTTAAAAGCTGTTGGTAAAAAAGCTGCTCCTTGTAATTTATGAAGGGCCATGGTATGTCCGCTCCCTCCCTGAAGGTCCATCCAGGAGGTCCATGGGAGGACAGAGCGTGCATTTGGGCTGACGGCCAAAAAGAAAGGGCAGGCGAGGCTTTCCCCAGAAAGCAGGAGTAGGGATTGTTAGAAGCATGGTCTTCCCTCCAGTGCCTATAGTTTGACTAACCTTTTAGAGGTCCCCATCAAAAAGCTCGAGATATGTGGAGGCATGTTTCATGGGGAATGTATCAATGAAACATTGAGCTTTCAGATCTTTGAAAAATAAATTGAGAGCTTATAAATTATGCAGAATGAATTAGAGGATACTGGAAATGTCAGGAAGCCATGCTGCTTGCGTTAGGTTTTGGTTATAGGTTGCTCAAGTTTTCCCAATCAGCAGCTAACCTTTAAAAGGGTTTCATTTCCTACACGTAAATTTTGGATTGCTTTTATGCAGTTCAGATATGGAAACTACTTACAACATCTAGGAGAAAAAGTGTTGAAAGATTTGGATTTTCTTGGATTTTCAAAAATAAATACTTGTTTCCAGCCTGTCCCATGTACTCCTGAATTTGGGATTTCTGTCTCAACACAGTCGAGGTGGGACTGCTGTAAATTTGCACTGTGGTAAAGCCATGACGGCCAAATTGCAAGTGCGAGTTGAGGCACTATCAGATTTTTGGAATCCACACCCTGAACTCAGCCTGTGGGGCTGCCTTGAAGATAAAAGTCAGAAAAGTTTGAGAAAAGGTTTTGGTTTGAACTTGATTTGATTTGATGAATTTTGATTTTTTTTTTTAATTTGGTTTGATTTTATGACACCTACTCAGCCTGAGAGACTTGAAGCCACACAGCTTAGGGGTATCTCATACTCTGCTTGTGCTCAAACACTTGACCACACACACAGGTTGCCAGGAGAGAGCTCCGGCCCTGATGTTTCTCTTCCCAAGTCCAACTGCTTGGGTGGGGCTGTGAAGATCTCTCATGGGGAAGTTGCATCAAGGTGATGGATTGAGACGCAGAGATTAGGGTGCTTGACACCTAGCCTAGTGAAGGCCAGACAGGATTTGAACTTTAAACAACTGGTTCTCGTTTTCTCTTAGCAACTTAAATTGGCACATAATCTGGATAGAGTCGGAACGATCTTCCTAAAATATTCTTCCTTTTGGCAGGGTGCTGTCTTCTGAATCATTTTTTCTTCTTCACATCTTCAGAAACATGTTCTGGGAGGGATGACTTGTAACCAAAATTCTCCACTGCTAGTATTAATAACAAAAAGTCCGACATGTAGCCTCTCCAACTCCCACCCGCTTCTGACAGGATCCGGCCCTAACATGACTTAGAGGCAGATGTTTGAGGAGGTCTCAAGTTGCTTAATATAATTTGTTCACACATGCCAGCTTCTTTGGGGATCCCAGAGCCTGCCGGGGTGCGGGTGAAGCCTCCTAAGTCCACAGGCAAGAAGCTGCACCAAGCGCCCGAGAAGGTAGAAGAGCGTAAGGAGAAGGGTGAAGGCAAAATGCAGGACACTGTGAGTGTGAGCACGGAGGAGAAAGACCTCAGAAAAGAAGAAACTGCCGAGCCGAGTACATCCCCCTGCTTGGATTCGGGCGAAGGTATTAATACGCTGCTTTTCCTAACTCCTGTATGGGTAACCGTGGTGCACAGAGACCTGTAAAACGAGGGACTGGAAATGCAAATGGTCCATTTTTTCCCTTGGTATCTACTAAGTGCTTGCCATTATCCCTACTTTACGGTCATGAAGAATCCATATTGTTTTTCCGCTGTTGTATTACCCTATAAATGTTAGTCTGAAGAGAAGAACAACAAAAAGCAGAAGCTGTTCTGCTGGAAGCTTATCTAGAATTAGGGTAATTTCGAAGAATTCTCCCTCTGTAGGACAAAAATGGTTAGAAAGAAATCTGAAATGCATCGCTGTAGGGCAGAAACTGGTTAAAAGAAGAGCTAGGGACTAGAAAAACACAAGGAATGGATTTTTTTTTTTTTTTTCTTAATTTTCAGTAGACTGACAGTTCACTGAAACTTAGTCTGCTGCTTTCATGAGCCAGTTTTAAAGTGCGAGCTGCAGATGAAAACATGTCACACATTTATGGCATGCTAGCTTACTGAAGCACATAGATCAGACTTAAATGTATTTCACCGTGTATCACAATGCAAGGTTCATCAGCCTCAGCGTTTTCATGGAGAGCCTAAAACATGCATACACTGGCATGTGGTTTGCTGGAGTTTTGGTTTGAACTGTGCATCATGCAGGGTCTAGATGTGAGGCGCCAGGGTCAGAACTTGTTCTTTTGGTCCATCTTCAGACCATTAGTACAGGTAAATGGAAGAGGCCAAGTTCTGGCTGTCAGGCAGGTGGCTGAGGATCAAACCTTGCATTCCTCGAAACACTCTCAATTCCACATGTGAAGCTGGGCGTACACAGCAATCCAGAGTCTTAGTGCCCGAACGCGATGCAGAGAGGAAGGACTCAGATCCGTGAAGCACTAGGAAGCCTTTCGGGACAAGAGGAGCCTGAGCAAGAAGGGAGGGCTTCACTTTAATCATGAGGAGCGGAGGCTTCTGGCCCTGAGAATTCAAAGGCTCCTGGAGGAATATTTAAAGTAAAGGTGGGGGAAAGCCAGCAGGCACACAAGAGCACCCAGCTCAGACTGCCATGATCGAAAAAGCGGGTACAGCTGGGGTTCAGTGCACCTCAGGAAATACCAGGAGGGAAATAAGAAGAACAACTGCAATGCATAAGGAAAAGAGGGGCAAAATTACAGGCGCTGGCACGCCTATGCATGAAGCCTGAGGAAGAAGTTTGGGGGCTGAAATGGTTGCCTGCAAGGAACACCTTGATACAGTGGGCACCTCAGAGAGCTGGGATGTGGAGGATCGATGGGATTCATTGTGCCTGTTTGCCAGTCCCGTAGCAAGGATGTGATAAGGTGTTCAGGGGGCAGAAAGGCGTGAAGGACTCTGAAAGCAGCAACAACATCAAAGCATTACCGAAAAGACAAGCATCAGAGGACATGTGGGTGGAAATGACGAGCCGACAGTAACAAAGTCTGTGTCAGGTTGCACCATTGACCTCCTTGATCAGGAAGGAGAGAGAGAGTGATCGAGAACTGGGAAGGAGGATTCGCCAAGCTGCAAACTGTGGACAGGTAGTAATAGGGGGATTCCTACCACTGGGTCAAGGACTTCTGAAGAAGGAAGTGCAGAGAGAACATCTCTGGGCGCAGTAAGTGAGGGCTGCCTAAGCCAGCTGGTCCGAGAGCCCCCAGGAGAAGAGGCCGTACGGGATTTGGTCTGGAGTGGTGCATTACTTGCATGTAAATGCAAGAGGCTTTATCACAGTTACAGGGTCTTGTCTCTAACAAGTGTACACTTGGGTTCAATGGCATAGCAGGGAGCACCGGCCAAAACCCACCACATTCAGCTATTCTGGCATTCCGCTTCAAGAAAGGGGAGAGAAAAGGCGGAGATCAGACTGGGTGCTGTTGAAAGGCATTTAAAGAAGAATGCGATCAGCGCTGCCCTGTCTCTAGATCAACGGCCCTTGTCCTCATGGGTGATTCTAACTTCCCAGACATCAACTGAGAATGTCGCACAGCGGACTCCAACAGGTCTGCGAAGGTACATTCTCTAATGCCACAGGCCCCCTATGGGCTGCTGAAGATCCCCTCCAAGACTGAGGACGCCTGGGATTTTTTGTAGTCACCTGTACAGTCTTGAAGAGCCCCTGTGACGCTGAGCTGGCCAACAAGGAGTGGCTCTGGACTTGCTCTGTAAGAGGATAGCGAGGCCCATTTATACATGCTGCTTTGAGGTCCTGGGAGCTTAATCAGAACTCTCATCTTGTTATGGCTGCACAGACATTTACATAGTACTCTCTGGCAAAGAATGAGAAGGCACACTTAGGTGTGCTTTAAGGATACTGAAACATAAGAAGAAATACACTTACCTTGTGTCTGGCAGCATGATTGTTTCCCAGTTTTCTACGGTACTGCTGGAGTCTGTTCCAGACACCATAGGGCAAATAATGGATTTTACAGTTCAGTTTTTGAACCAAAAATGGGTTTAAAAATTAACGATTGGAAAGAAACATGGTAACTGTGGTATCTGATCTCAGACTGAGATTTTTTTCCCAAAAATGTCTCCTTTCTCCTTTAAAAATCATGCCTAAGGAACATAATTCATTTCAAAAGCCTATAACTTTCATTTCTAAATATTCTTGCCATCCATACTTTTTTTCTTTCCTACCTTGTGCTATAACTTTGAATAGCAATTTTCACCACTTTGAAACTGCAGTTTTAGTGTTTTTCCTGATGGTGAATATTTATCAGTTCTAAATTGAAGAAAAGATCGTTCCGCAAGTGGAATATACTTCAAGTAAATGTATTCTTTCTCGTTGGTCTTTTGGTATTACATGCAACAGGGGAAACATATAGACAGTCTTTGATGTTTTATTTTTGAGAAACTGTTAGAAATTATTCATATTGTCTTTGCATCCGCAATTTGATAAGTGCTGTTTGCTAAAAGAGAAGGATTTTTAGTACATTTCAGTAGCTAGGTGAAAGCAGAATCTTGTAAGGTTCTGCGGGAGTTGTTTTAATTTAAAAAGTAGTGTTTAAAAAATAGAGAAAGGTTCGGGGCTACATCTAGTAACTAGGGTGTGGGGGTTTTCACATTGAACCTAGAAGCCAGGGAATACCCTCTGAAATACTGGACCACCTTTTCCTTTTCACTGTTGCCAGTTAGGAATTTGGGTTTTGTTTGGCTGTGTGCTTTATTTTTTTTCTCCCCTGAATCACTTTGTTAAGTCATGAACTTAACAATCTTCTTTTGTCCTTCTGTCTGATTGTTGAACAGCTTTTAGAACAATGCACCAATATGATGCTTAGGTCAAGAAAGATGTTCTTTGTCTGTCTTCAAGATGAAGCCATCCCTAATCAGAAGAACAAGTCGAAAGCTGCTTTTGAGCAATGACATCCCAGAGCCATTAGACCTTGAAGAGGGTGCACTGCTGATTTGGCAAGCAAACTCAAGGTCCATGTATCCTTCGCTGAACTACCCTCATAATAATAAAAATCAGGCCTACAGGTCAAGAAGACTGTTGCCTTGCCCTGCGCATCCGTAGTAGGAGAAGTGTTGTGTCAGCAGTATTATAATTGTATGGAAATTACTAAGCAATCATCGCACAGAGGATGTACATGTAAAAATCACTAACTCTGCAAGTTTTGTGGATAAATATAGTGTGAAAAGTCCTGTTGGCGTGCTTGATATGTGAGAAACCACCGAGCATCAAGGCTTGCTCAACCCTAAAATAAGCGAGGAATGTTCCTCCCGAGTGTATGATTATTGACCTATTGCACATTGGGTGATGAATCTGCTTTTCAGACAACACTGGGAGGAGATCTGTTAACAGCCCCATTCTGCATACGTGTGTCTCTGTCCGTGCTCACGCTTCCTGTGGAAGTAGCTGGGCTCCTCTGAATGCCAAGGCACGGCCAGAGGAGGCAGGAGTCTGAGGTCCTGAGCATGTTCCCAACGCTGTCTTCTGGGAGAGAAACAACCGGGCATCTACCGAGGAGCCCACTGCCCTGATTCCTCCTGCCATGGAACACGCCAGCTGCTGAAACCAGCAGCAGAAAGGTCAGCTCTCTGCACCCTCCTGTGGAAGTTCTGCCCGATGACAGCGTCACAAATCCACAGGCCATGTGTGCGGGGAAAAGGGCTGTGACACTCGCTCCTCCAGCAGCTAGCAGGCCAGATGCGAGCGCTGCAGCACTGCTGCTGTCAGCAGCTGTTGGGCACGAGCAGCATGAGAAACGGGGGAGCTCGGTGGTTATCCAGCCTGTTCCTTGGCAGGTCACTGCCTTCCACAGCAGGCTTCTTCGCTGCCTCCAGAGACGGCCGAAACCGAGCCCTGCGCAGGCATACGCGAACGCCCCGGCACAGGCACAGACACCTCCCGCAGGACAAACATCTCCCCACCTTGGAGAGGTTCCTGCTGTGTCACCCTCCGTGGGGTGCAGAGACAAGTGCTGGAGGGGGCAAGGTTACAGCTGGCCCGGCCCTTGGATTGCCCAGTCGGGTTCCCATCGGACCTGGGGCAAAAGCAGCTTCCCCTCCTGCCCGCTCTGCCCTCGGCATCTGCTGTGTGGCGGGTGGGCGGCTGCAGCAGGATTTTCTGCGGGAGGAGGCACCGCAGACACGGGCCTGGGGCTCCGGGGGCCCATGGCCGTGCCCCCCAGCAGGCGGGGGCCACCCCGGTGGGGCACGGGGGAGAGGGAAGGGCACTGGGAGAAGGGGGAGAAAGCAGCACCCAGAGATGGTGTCAGAGAAAGAGCAATTTATTGATTGATTGACTGAATAAAGAGTTGCTGCAGCCGTGCTAGTGCTGCCGGTGGGGCGGCCTCTTGCAGGGCTGGGGAGAGTCCTGGGGGCCGGGGGCCCTCCTCTTCGGGGGGTGCCGGGACCCCCCAGCGGAGCCGTCCCTGCCGCAGCTGTGAGTGGAGGGGCTGCGGCTGCAGCCCTGGGCAGAGGGACCTGCCCCCGCCGCCTGCCCCGGCTCCTCCCGGGGCTGCTCCTGCTCTGCCGGGACAGGAGCTGAGGGGGGGCGGCCGGGATCCCCGCAGAGGGCGGCCTCCCAGGTGCTGGCTTCCTCCTCCCCGTCGGGGCTTTCAGGGCTGGTGGAGGAGAGTGGGTGGGGGGTGGGAGTCCCCCACCGGGAGCTGGTGGGGCTGGTAGAGCTGGATCTGGTGGGGCTGGAGCCAGGCGCAGAGCTGTTGTTGTCCTCCTGCACAGCATCAGGAATCAGCAGCCTCCAGGCCTGCTGGCTGCACTGGTCCTCAATCGTATTGATGATGCCATAGACCAGAGGTTCTGCATCTTCCAAAAGGTCAGGCTGCAGCACCTGCACCAAGGCCTCTGCAGCTGGGCCGCTGACGCACAGGGTGTGCAGGATGCTGACCTCTGCACAGTATGCCTGCCACCAGTTAGACCCACATATTGACCGCGGTTCCTGACGCCGCCAGAGCAGCAAGGGACTGAGGAGATGACCTTCTGCTTGGAAAAGCTCTGCCCAGACTTCGGGCAGGATTCCACCCACTGACTGTGCCCCTGGCCCTGTAGTCCCCTGCTCATCTGGGGACAGTGTCCACTGTGGAGATGACGGGGGGTGCACCACAGGCTCACGGGGGCTGTTTTCGGCCGGCCTGCGGGGAGCTGTGCCTGCCCGGCTGCTGGTGTCTGGCAACTCTTCTGGGTGAACGATGAAACACCCTATACAGTAATTCGCTCCCTGTACAGGCAGATGGACAATCTTTATTGGTTCTCTGCAGAGCGGGCACTCTCCCTTCAGATCTAACCATCGCATGATGCAGCCCAGGCAGAACTGGTGGTGACATGGCATCGTGTAAGCAACATCACATGGGGCGTCGCGGCAGATGGGGCAGATCTGCTCTGTCTCCGTTTCCATGTTCACACGCTGCAGCAGGTTGGGGAGAGCTGAGGATGAGGAGCTGCTCCCAGTCGCTGATGCTGCAGCTGCCAAAGGGCGTCACGTGCTGCAAAAGTGAGAGAGACCCTGGTCACTTGCTGTCCTCGGGAGGAAGAAATGCTCAGGCCCCCGGCGAAGGACACTTTCTGGCTCCCTGAGCCCCTTCACCCGCCCCACAGCCGCCCCGGAGGGACGCTTCCCCTCACAGCTCACCTCCTCTGCCACAAGTGTGCGCGGTGGTGCCCGGCTGCCTGAGCTAAGCAGGGCTGGGGAAACCCAGGGAAAGGCTCTGGGACAGGCACCGAGAGCTGCTGACGGCACCACCCAAAGCACCACCCAGCACCGGGAGCAGCCTCGCTCGACCCTCCAGACCTCGCAGGCACGCTCGGCAGGAGGCACGAGCCAGACTGGGCCGGGCTGTGCTGGCACCCGCCTGTGAGCAGTGAGGGACGTGATGTCACAGTCCATCGCTCACTGACATCACAGTCCACCGTGCTCCTGAGGCAAAACTCCTGCTGCCTTGGAGAATGAGCCCAGAGGTACACTCTGGTTGTTGGGTGGCAGGGGATTAAGTCCAAACGTTGTCTCAGCTCTTTCCCTGCACTGAGCCCCTGCGGTGCCAGGGTCGGCACCTAAACTGTCACCTGGCCTCTCCCTGTGCCCGGATTGTTGTTGTTCTGAAGGGCGAGACCTTAAGCGTCCCGAGAAGGCTTCTGGTTCAAGACACTGATGCTGCATTCGGAAGAGCCAAGTACACAGACACACACACAGACTTACACAATTAATGTGAACGGCAAAACAGATGGACTTAGAGCGATGCCTTTACCAGAGCCCATGTACTTGTCAAACCACTTACATAAACATGAGCACAGGCCAGTCCTTTTCTGCCTTTCCAGATGATCAGGGTTAGATTTGTACTAGAGAAGCATAAACTCCCCTTCACTCCCTAGATTCACAAGCACAGCATGTGCAGAGATGCCTCAAATAACAGCATGGAAATTAAGTCCGTGTAATATCTGTGCCTGGATGTCAAGCTCCTCACCCAGTCATTCTGGCCACAACAACCCCCAG
The DNA here is from genome assembly GCF_965140245.1 of Athene noctua. Classification (NCBI taxonomy): domain Eukaryota; kingdom Metazoa; phylum Chordata; class Aves; order Strigiformes; family Strigidae; genus Athene; species Athene noctua. Next base: position 83,083,642 of record NC_134077.1, read on the forward strand.
CAGCGCTACAGGCTTGGGGAGGAGTGGCTGGAGAGCTGCCAGTCAGAGAGGGACCTGGGGGTGTTGATTGACAGCCGGCTGAACAGGAGCCAGCAGTGTGCCCAGGGGGCCAAGAAGGCCAATGGCATCCTGGCTTGTGTCAGCACTAGCGTGGCCAGCAGGGACAGGGAAGGGATCTGACCCCTGGGCTTGGCACTGGTGAGGCCGCACCTCGATGACTGGGTTCAGTTTTGGGCCCCTCACTCCTAAAAGGACACTGAATGACTCGAGCGTGTCCAGAGAAGGGCAACGGAGCTGGTGCAGGGTCTGGAGCACAGGTCTGCTGGGGAGCGGCTGGGGGAACTGGGGGGGTTCAGTCTGGAGGAGGTTGAGGGGAGACCTCATCGCCCTCTACAGCTGCCTGAAAGGAGGGTGCAGAGAGGGGGGATGAGTCTCTTTAACCAAGTAACAAGCGATAGGACAAGAGGGAATGGCCTCACGTTGCACCAGGGAACGTTTAGACTAGATGTCAGGAAGCGTTTCTTTCCAGAAGGGGTTGCTGGGCGTTGGCACGGGCTGACCAGGGAGGCGGTGGAGTCCCCATCCCTGGAGGGGCTTAAGAGTCGGGTCGACATAGCGCTGAGGGATCTGGTGGAGTTGGGAACGGTCAGTTGAGGTTAAAGGTTGGACTGGATGATCTTCAAGGTCTTTTCCAACCTAGACGATTCTGTGATCGGTGCAAGACTTCTTTGGGTCTTTCCACATCCGTGTCTCCTGTGTCACAACAGAGTCCAGTTTCAAGTTGCGCTCACACACACACAAACACAGACACACACATAAACACACACACACACACACACAGAGGGATCCCAGCAGTAGCTGGCATAAGACACTTTGCGCTTCCAACTCCTGTCCCCAAGACCTCTCGCCCCCTTCTCCCACCGCACCCTCCCCCTCCCCTCTGACCAGCCCTTCTGACTCTTTCCCTTTGTGCCCGACTTGTCTGCCTGCAGCCTCCTTTTTGCAGGTGGCAGGCATGGAATCCTTGCCTTGCACAGGAGACTGAATTGGACTGAGGCATGGTTAACTGTGAAAGCCGGCAACTTTATTTCAAGAACCTGAAGGCTCAGCTCCAGCGTTTGTGGGCGTGGGCAGGAGCGAGCAGGCCTTTGGCACTGAGGCTGCCTTTGGCTCAGCAGGCAGTGCCCCAGCAGGAGATGGCGGTGGTGCGCTGCAGCTTGAACTGGGTAACTGGGTCCTGCTCATGCTGCTGCTGGAGCCTTTTGCCCCCTTAGGACCTGCAGGAGCTCCTGCAGCAGATTAAAGAATTCCAGCAGCTTCTGGCGTGCAAAAGGACAGGGCGTAAAGCTGCCCGCTTGCGTCGGTTTTGGCCTTGGCCTCTGAAAGGGGGTCGAGGTGACGACTGGCCGTGGCGTTGGAGCAGCCGTTGCTGCTGGGCGCAGTCCCATCTGTACCAAGATCCAATCGTAAAAGTGCTGAGTGGAGGTGTAGACTCCAGGCTGTTTTGCTCTTGCACAGCCTCTCCCCCAGCTGGTCACTCCAACAAGCCAGAAGTAGTCAGCGTTGTTATCTTTGCACACAAGAGGCCCACCGCTGTCACCCTGCAGCGGAGGAGAGAGGGAGGATTAAGGTGACCGCTGGCAGCACTAGGCCTGGCCCCTTCTCTCTCACGGCACCTGCCAGGGCTGTATCCGCTGCACAGAGAGGCTCTGCTCAGGTGCTGGGGCCCCTTGTCAGGGAGAGGGTAGTACGCCTGTGGGGTAGGGCTCTCTCTCCTCTCTGCACAGTGATGCTGGATGTGTGCAAGAGGGATGTTTCGGGATTGGGATCGGGACCTGCGGGCTGCCAGGAGCGCGCGATGGGCTTTCTGGGCAGAGTCCCGGGCCTCCGGGACAAGTGGGGCCCGGGGCAAGGACCTGCAGCTGGGGAAGGGGAGGTGAGCCGCGCCAGCGGTGGGGACTCAGCGGTGGGAGGGTGGCTTGCCAGGCCAAGCCTGCGCCGGGGTGTGTTTGGGCGGCTGTGCCGGGGCTGCCTGCGCCGCCGGGCGCCGCCTTGTCGCAGGCTCCTACCTGGCAGGTGTCGATGCCGCCCTGCGGATAGCCGGCGCACAGGTTGTGGGGGTGGACGGCTCCTCCGTACCAGCGGCTGCTGTTGCAGAGCTTGACATTGATGAGGCGGACCTTGGCCTCCTGCAGGACATCAGTTGATCCTCCAGCTGTGAGCACAGAAAGGAATTAACGCCCAGCAGCTCATTGCCAGGTCTCCTGCCCTGTCTGAGTGAATCCCTTCCCCGGGGCTTGGCTTTGCCTTGTGAGAGACACTGTAGGGGCGTTTCCCTTCTGTCTCGCCTTGGGCCCCGGGCCAGGCCCCTCTCTATGGGCACACGTCCCCGCAGCCAGACTCTGGCTCTCGCCTCTGCTGTCAGGAAGCCCAACCCATCTCCCCAGAGTGCCCAGCTTGCACTCAGAACACAAGCAGCCTTTGGGAACTCACATCTTGCGGTCGTGGACCCCCAACCGCTGACGTAGCAGGTTGTCAGCTGTGACACTCGCAGCGAGGCGTCGGGCACACAGGCAAGCTGTACAGAGTCGCTGCACTGGACAGGCCGGTCCAATTCCAGCAGCGCAATGTCGTTGCTCTCCGAGACGCTGCTGTAGTGTTCGTGAACCAGCAGCCGCTTAATATTGCGCACTTGGGCCTCCGGGCCCAGCTGAGTCAGCTGGGTGGCCCCGATCACTACGCGCCACATGGTGATGTGCCTGGAAGGCAGATGGGGAGAGGGCTCAGAGGGACTCCAGCCACACGCTGCAGCAGCCCAGCAGTTCCCTGCCCTCTGCTTCACACGGGAGAGAGGAAAGCAGCGCTACGGAGGCTGCAAGTGCCCTAGCATGCCTTGGGCTGAAGGCACGTCGAGATGGTGGCTACTAGGAAGCCGTGGCAGCAGCCCAGCCCTCTCCTGAGCTGCCTCTCAGCCGGGCTCTGCAGTGCCCAGGCACTGGGTGTACCACACGGAAAGGGGACGGCAGTAGCGCGTGGTGCTGCGGACGGGGCACCTGCGAGTGCCAGGGGATATCCCCGTTCCTGGCCCTCCTTACCTGGCCTTGGTGAAGCAGTGGGCTGCTGTGAGGACCCACTGTGGACTGATGAGGGACCCTCCGCATATATGCCCCGTGCCTGCTGCCCAGGGAACCTGGATGCTGACGATCCAGGGCCAGGCCCCTGGCTGGGCGTCTGTGCCACCCACCACGCGCGAGGTGCCGTAGCCGGAAGCCATGGGCCGGAGCCCGCAGGTCCCTCTGTAACCAGAAACTCGTTAGCGTCCTGCTCGATGGGTCGCTGCTGTCCCGGCTGAAGGTCAGCCCTCTGCCCTCCCCACCAGGCTCTGCACGGACAGCGAGGCCAGGGAGCCCCGTGGGGTGGGCAGGCATCCGCCCCCGTTTCTGCTTTAGCCCTGCAGACGACTTGTGCCGGCAGCCCGGGTGCTGCAAGGAACCGAGGCTCCCACGTGGGGCTGGGGAAGTCGTGGTGTGGCCACGGGGGACAAGTGGGCACCATCCAGGGAACCCATCAGGTTGCCCGAGCTCCCTCCCAGAGTCACTTACCCACAGGTGTCCCAGGCGCCGTGCGCAGGCCGGCACAGGGCCAGCAGGATGAGGAGTGGGAGCAAACGCATGGTTGCCAGCCGCATGTGCCAGCTGCCAGAGCCGAGGGCTCCCTGCCACCAGTGCAGCAGCTGACAGAGTGCCCGCAGGGCTCACGTTGCCCACGGTGCCCTTGACAACGCGGCTGATGTCACAGAGTCCCTGGTTCCAGGTGCCTCTTGGTGGGGGGACACAACATGGGGGTTTCCAAGCAGGAGGGGAAGCAGAAGCTGGGATCGGGCGCCCCCGACAGACCCCCGCTGAATGCTCTGCTTGTGGGATGAGGGTGTGCAGGCCCCGTGGAAGCAGCAGTGCCCGGCTCTGAGCACAGCCTGCTAATGGCTAGCAGGAAAAAAACCCCGTGTGGCACCACAGCCTCTTCGGGAAGTTCACTGCCACCCTGCTCTCCGCAGCCCTTCGCCACCGGGTCCTTCCCCACAAACGTACGGCAGAGAACGTAACTACTACAGGCAGTATGTGCGTTTGGGTGTCGCAGAGCCGATCTGGTTACAGCCGCGGCAGGCGAGCAGGGCTGTGCCAGCCCAATAAACCAAGCAGCCCCAAGTAGTGTCAGCCCTCCCGCACAAAGCGCCGTGCAGCACAGGTGCAGCACTGTCCACAGGGGCCATGTCAGCCCCAGCGACACCCTCTGTCAGGCTTCCTGTCCTTGCTGTCTCTTGAGTTCTCTTGCTGTTCTGGGCCAGGCAAGGGCAGTTGTGGCACCTGGTACGTGTGGCCAAGGGCATGCAGCTGCAAGCCCTCGACAGAGGAGGCTGCTCCTGCTCTCAGCCCCACGTGCCATTGTCCATGGCTTTGGCACATCCTGTACTGGCCACAGCTCGTCAGTCTGCCTTCTGCAGCTGTACGGTGGAGCCGTGCTCACATGCTGGAGCGCAGGGCAGTCACGGGAGGAAAGCAGGGGTCAGCTCCGTGCGTTGCGTTTGCTCAGCAGGGCTGGGTCCCTGGAGGCCGTGGCTGGAAGAGTGGCAGCCTCAGAGCTCATGGAAGCTGTGGGACTTTCCTGCTGGCATCCTGGCTTCTGTGGACAGACATTTATAGATAATTAATTTTACATCTTCTTTGTCATAGTTCGGCTCTTCAGGTAAATTTAACTGACGTTCTGGAACTAACGCCTGAACCTCTGTTAGGACGCCTTTTTGTGCAGCCCGTTTAGCAGCCTCATCAGCCAATCTCTTCCTCCGCTGTTGTTCACCGTCTCCTGCTTGGTGGGCCTTACAATACATCTCAGCAACTTCAGTAGGCAAGAGCACGCTTTCAAGAACCTCTAAGGCTTCTTCCTTGTGTTTGATTGTAGCTCCCGGTGAGGTTAAAAGTCCTCACTCTTTCCAGATAGCCCCATGGGCATGAACTACTCCAAACACGTATTATGAGTCAGGACAAATGTTCACCACCTTCTCTCTGCTGAATTCTAACGCTCAATTAGCCAAGGCAATTAATTCAGCCTTTTGAGCGGATGCATTCGGTGACGATGATTTGGCTTCCACATCATCAGTCACAGTAGTCACCACGTATCCAGACGCACGTTGTCCATTCATAACAAAACTGCTTCCATCTGTTATATAGTTCCGAATCAGGGTTTAGGAAAGGTGTACCTTTAAATCTGTCCTGCTGGCACACACTTCCTCAATTGTTCGTAGACAGTCGTGCTCTAAGGCCTCCCTCTCATTTTGCTCATCAGACAAGAAAGTTGCAGGATTCGGTATGGCCGTTGTCTTTAATTTAGTGTCATCCTGATCTAATAAGACGGCCTGATATTTGAGCATTTGGCTCAGAGACAGCCAATGATCTCCCTTTTGTTCCAAAACTGTGATTACCATGTGAGGTACATAGACTGTTATTTGCTGCCCTAGGGTGAACTTCCAGGCCTTTTGGATTAACATCACTGCTGCTGCCACTGCCCTCAGGCATCCTGGCCACCCTTGACTTGCAGTGTCCAATTGTTTAGAGAAGATGCAACCGCCCAGCCCGGCATAAGGACCCGAGAAATTGTGCCAGCACCCCCAGGGTTATTCCTTTCTTCTCATGGACAAACAGTTCAAAAGGCTTTTCAAGATTTGGCAATGCCAGTGCTGGTGCCTTTAACAGTGACTGTTTTAGCTCCTTGAAGGACTTCCTCCCGTCCTCAGGCCATGTGAAACAAGAGTCAGCAGAAGCTGCCAATATTTCATACCGTGGTTTTACCATCAGTCCATAATGATCGATCCATAAACGGCACCAACCAGTCATTCCAAGAAAAGTTCGCAGTTCCCCAAGGGCTTTGGGTGCCGGTAGCTGACAGATGGCTTCTTTCCTCCTGGCTGACAGCTGTTGGTGTCTCTGAAAAATTTCAAAACCCAAATACGTTATATTCTCTTGGGCAATTGTGGCTTTTGCCTGCAATACCCGGTAACCTCTCATCCCCAAGAAATTCAAAAGGCTGATTGTCAACTGCAAACATTCCTCCTTGGTGTTCCCTGCTGATAGAGTATCATCCACATACTGAAGAACAATACCCTCTTGATTTTCCAGTCACCAAATTTCAAGTTCTTTAGCCGGCTGGTTTCCAAAAATCGTTGGGCTGTTCTTAAATCCTTGTGGAAGTACAGTCCAAGTATACTGAGTCTTTCTCCCTGTTTCGGGGTTTTCCCCTTCACAGGCAAATCAGTCTTGGCTTTCTGGGGCCACGGGAATGCAGAAAAAGGCATCTTTTAAATCTAGTACAGTAAGCCATCCTTGTTTATCTGTCAGTGTGGTGAGCAGAGTATAGGGATTTGCTACGACTGGATGAATATCCTGTACTATTTGATTGATGGCTCTTAAGTCCTGAACCATCCTACAGGTCTTTCCATCTGATTTCTTTACTGGCAGAAGGGGGGTATTATATGTAGACTCACATTCTCTTAATAAACCATATTTTAAGAATTTTTGCATGAGAGGTAACAATTCCAACCTAGCCTCAATTTTCAAGGGATACTCTTTCAATCTTACCAGTGACGAATCTGGTGTTATTTTTACAGGTTCAGCCTTCGGGGGTCTCCCTGGTTCCTCTCTGGCCCAAACAAGAGGGATTACTGCTTCTTCTGTCTCTTTTGGTATTTCTTCTTGATCCCATTTGTCCTCCTGTAACAAAAATATTGAAGCCTGGATATATTTAGATTCTGGTATGAATACGTCTACATCCCCATCCTCAAATTGAATTTGGACTTCTAATTTTTCTAATAGGTCTCGACCTATCAGAGGTTTTGGAGCTCCTGGTAGGTAAAGGAATTCATGAGTTACCCATTGTTTTCTACTTTTAAATCTTAGTGGTGTAAAAAATGGTCTCTGTTCTGCCTTCCCTGTTGCACCAACAAATGTTACCATATTTGATCCTCATTCTGCCTCTCTGTATTTAAAACAGAGAAGGTCACCCCTGTCTCCACCGAGCGCTCCATCTCCTCATTTCCCAGCTTGATTGTAACCAGAGGCTCTGCTGGGGAAGCGTGCTCCGCTCCCCTTCAGTCCTCTAGTGCCACAATGGGCGCCACCTCCTTATTTCCTGCTACAACTGGACACTCTCTCTTCTAAGGACCATCCTTTTTACAGTAAGCACTCCTTCTGGCAGTCCTTTTGGCAGTCTGTGTCTTTTTCCTTTACCCCGCATGCCACCTCTCATATTTCCTCCAAACTGGACATTTCCTCTGTCTTTGCAAATACCCTTTAAATCTGCTACTAATTTAGCGTTGTCCTCTTTTTCTCCTCTTCCCTGTTTCCATATACCATCCAAGCAGCATCCAGCATTTTTCCTATATCCCCAGATTCTGCAACTTCTGCCCGATGTTGTCTGATGCCTGCCCCATAAATAAAGAGGCTAGCTGTCCCGTTCCTTCTTCTGACCCAATGTCTGTCAGCAACTGAAGACGGGACTTGTACAAAAACGGGACCGTGCAAACCCGGTTTTTGTCTGCTCCGAGTCCTTTCCGCAATAGGCATAGAACTCCCCGCCTCCCCTCCCACTACTGCCTCTTCTTCACTGTCTCTTTCATCTTTTTTCTGCATCCCTTCATCTCTCCTGTCTGTTACTCACAATCCTGGCACAGTCAACATCTTTAAATCTTCCTCTGTTTCATCCCGTGTCAATTTTAATCACCTCTGCCCTATACTACAAGCGGAGCAGCACCTCTCCGAGGAATCCCTGGTGCCAGCTGAGGTTCCATGATGCCAGGATCTGTCAGGCTTCAGAAGCAGAGTCCCTTGCGGGTTGCCAAAAGCGGATGGAAAAAGCCGGTCAAGGAAGAACTCTCTAAGACTCAGAATCAGAGTACTGGAAAGCAGCATTCTTTATTGCAGTGCTGGGTGCACGGGGGATCTCTCCACCGAACGTGCAGTTCTTCCTCGACCGGCTTTTTCGGTACCAGTCGGTGTATCCTGTATTTTAACCTTGTCTGTAGCGTTAATGGTAGGGTGATGTGCTTCAGAAAACTCTTCTGGGAGAGCATGTGTTTGATAAACTTCTGAAATCCAACGGTCTAAATGCTTATTCCTGGCTAAAAGCAGTTGTCTGTGTACTCTCTAGGGACTTTGCTGTCGTTTCTTACCCCTTTTCAGCTGCTGCCCCTGTACGCCACAGGGGATATTTGCTTGTAAGTGCCTGTCTCTTTTCAGTAGAAGGTGGCAATCTTGTCCGATTTTTCCTCCCCTTACCGACTCTTGTCGGCTATTCAAAGGGGACTAATGAGCTTTCTGCTCAGTGCACAGTTCCTGTGAGTTGTTTAGGCTACTCTTTTGAAGTTAAGTCTTTGCTGTGTCAGTTTTTGGCTCGGTAAGTCAGTTCAAGTGTCTGATCGTGTAGCTCTGTGGTCAGAAATACTGACCCAAGGGAAGAAGAAAGAACACGTTGTGAGGAGAGAGGAGGATGAGGTGGTTTCTTTCAGGATCCCCAAGGAAAATCCTGTACCTTATACAGATCAGATGCCTCTCGCTTCCTTAAACTGTATTTTCATAGAGTAGTTCTGAGGCAATTAAAAGGGTCTAACCCAGGCTGATGTGATTTTTCTTCTTTCGCTGCGAGTCTGTGCTGATTGAATCAGCATTCAAGTTAGAAGATTAACAATGTCTAAATTAATGATGCGCTTGTGTTAGAAGACTAACGGCGTCTAGATTAACGACGGCTAAAAGCGAAAGTATTTTTGCTCATTAGGGAAGAAACAGATAAGAAAGGAATCTGTAGAATAACAAAGCAGAAATTTATCTACCAGTTGTGCACGCTTAGTAGCGCTTGTTGAAAGTGCTGAGGAACGAGTTTTTGAAATGAGCATGCACCAGAGCAACACATGGATTTGCTGTCACAAGAATATATAAGGACTTGTTTTTCTAATAAACATCGGAGCTTGACTGTTAACCCTATTGGTGTGTGTCTTGTCTCACAGCCTCGTCCTGCAGCTAAGGGGGTTCCTGCTACAGTTATGTACCAACTACTGTACCTGAACCTGTGTGCATCAACATACAAAACCTGACTGGAAGGTGAAACTGCTGCAGAGCAAATATTGGTGTGAGATTTAACTATTATCCCCAGGACAAAGAAATAGTTATCAAAATTACTTTCTTCAAACTTTGGATTTCGCTTACAAGCGTGTCGGATCTTATCTGTGTAATGCACCCTGCTTCACTAGGGAGAGATTTTTGTCAGCAATAATTTGTATGTATGCACGCAGGCCCTGAAGAATATCAGCTAAAATGAACATGAAATTCAGTACTGGAAAGCTGCATTTTATAGTAAACGTTCTCAGGATTTACTGATCTACCGCGTTATGTGGGCAGGTATATGGGAAGAAATAGCAGTGAACAGCAGAAGGTGGGCTTCTGAAGTTTAATTCCCCTTGCTGAAGGGGATTTAAGTGTAGAAATCCCCTGCAGTCCTTTGGTGTGGGGTGCTGACTCTGTGGAATTACCACCTAGCACCTTTCTATGCCAGACATGGAATAAATAAATAACCTCTGCTCTGTGCCTCCTGCGTACTGGCTAAACAACCCCACCTGAGGGACAACACCAGGAGAAGCTGATCAGGGTAATGAAGGCTGTCACTGCCCTCAGGGCTTTGGCACTGAAGGTTCCCCACAGAGGAGAAGAAGGCTTTTAAAAGGTGGAGTATTCCCCTGTAACGATGAGGCAGGCAACTCTACATAACAGGCACTGGATACTGTAAATAGAACTAAAAATCTAACGTATAACATGGAATCACCCTCGTACTAATCCCGAGGCCCTCGCTTGCACAGACAGTTCAAACTCCTTTCCAAATCCTGCAGACGTGTGAGAAGGACCCATATTCCCCCCACTTCACCATCAGTGACGCTCCCAAAGAAAGGACGGGCAGGGCAGCGTCCAAGTAAAGCTTAAGCAGGGAGTGTTTCTTCGCTGAGCTTTCCGAAGTATCTGGGAGAAATTTGCCTGTCAGTTTTGGGGACTCAGAAAATGCGGGATACCTTTAAAGCACAGATTAAACTTTGCTCAGAAAAGTACAACAAGAAGACCAGTTGCATTCGTTTTACAACACGTTCCTGCTCGCCCAGTACTGTATCTCCTTTATCCACTTGGAGCGAAGTCAATCTTTGCACTAAGCACAGGTGATTTCATAGAGAAGCATAAACTGACACACCTTTACGATCTGAAAATTTTACAGAAGTTCTAGTAATGTACCCAAAACTGAGGTGTTTCAGTGTCTGGGCTAGGCTCCCTCTCTTCAGTAAACACGTATCTTAATTCCAACACAGGACAAAACCCATCTATAAATTTCCTCTTGTCAAAACGAAACTGTTCCAATTCTACTGTTGGCTCCTATTTAAGACATTAAACTGTGCAAGTAAGAAGTAACTGTAACCAATCCCTCCCACCCTGCTACAAACCATGACCCCAGACGGTCCTTGGAGCAGACCACACCAGACCCTGTTTCATTCCAGCCACATCACTCTAGCACAAGCCCTGCAAAGCCATTTAAAATGCCATCAACAGGTTTATCAGCCATAAAAGCAGAATCCAAGAGCTCTTAAACCAGTCTGACAACTGACAAGGTCATGCTTCCATCACTGAGGACAGCACCATAACTAAAAACAAAAGAGTCTGTATTGTTCTTAAACCTGAGAGGCTGCAAGAAAGCAGGGAAGTTATGAGCATGGATTCTGTAACATCACTATCGGTACGATTTCCCGCCTCCTGGTACGATGATCAAATACCATTTGGATTTCAGATGAGAAGTCATGTGATGGTTTTAAGCCCTGCCGGGACCGGAGACCACGTTGCCGTTGTCCCTCCTCCACCCTCAGCCGGTCAGGCTGGAAGTGAGGCACAAACCCGGGGTTAAAGTAAGAAGAAAGTTAATACAACAGTGTAATAAGCCATCTGAACAACAACAGTAGCAATGATAGCAACAATACACAGCAATAACAGTGAACAAGACAAAAGACATACAGAGAAATACCGCAATGGTTACAGACAGCTCGCTCGCGATGCTCCCTGCCACCAAAGCCACAAAGGAAAAAGTTCCCGCGCTCCCGCGCCCGGACCTGACGTCAGCGTGGTATGACTAACCCGCCTGGAGATCCCTTCCCCCTCTGCTGGGGAAACTTAACCCTAACCAGGACAAGTCATCACCACACTACATTAGGTAGAGTATAAAATCTTATCATCAGATTCTCAACTGGTTTAAGGCAGTGGATTCTGCTGAAGTCAAGGGAACCAAACACACCACATGAAACAAATCTTTCAGTGTGCCTCAGACCTGAAAAAATAGCTAGAAAAATGTTCACAATCTTTAATACAAATTCTCAGCATTTCCCACAATCTCTCCACATTGAGCAACAGTAGGACCCTCACATCTACTTTCCATATATTTCTTACTTAACATTAGTTTTTAATTTAAAAAGGGGCAACTGATTAGTAAGATTTTCATAGCTATTCACAAAAATTAATAAGCAAATACATTGGTTCCCAGATGTAAATTACTTGTCTAATTTAAAGACTATCAAAGACTATTTGAAGACTCTCAAAGCGCTATAAAACGCAATCGACACCTTTACCTACTACTGTAGGAAACAGCAGACAAGCTTCAGGAGATGAGCGAGGGTGCAGAGGATAGGCTAGGGTAGACAAATAAAAAAACCTCATGAGTTCTACAGAAAAATGAGTAGCAGCCCACAGCATTGGCAGACAACAGACTTTATTCCCACTTCCTTCTCCCATTCTTTTTTCCTATTCTTTTTTTATGTAAAGGAAATAGTTTTCCATTGTGAAACACACTGTCAGAGATTTAGTGGAGGCCAGAAGTTTACGTGAGTTCAAGAGAGGATCAGCCAAATTGTAAGACATGTGCCAACAATACCACTAGAGAAAGGATCTGCATCATGTTGAAATGCAAACAGCTGTTTTGATAACGACACCTATTATTGACTAAATTTGTCTATTACCCTGTTGTAGAGTTACTCACATTGAGAAGAGTCAGTGCCGTGCAAGAAACACAACTTGCAACACTTTGTGCTTTGAGAGAACCATGGCCCCTGAGCTTACAGCCATGAAGTCTCACAGCTGACATGTTTCAGCTGAGCACCGACGAGTTCTGAGGTGGACTGCTGACCGGAGTCAATGCTCACAGCTGATGTAGGAGCATATGAGAAGCTTTACTTACTTGCCTTTAACTGATGCTCCAATACTAGTTTGATTACCCTTCATACAAAATCCTCCTTCAAATGCAGGTTTTGTTCTTTTCAGACTGAACACATGAGCAGAAGTCAAACCTGCACAACCACTGAACTCGGCACAAATTTTTCAATACACTTTAGCAGCATCAGAAATTGTCAAGTGTCTTTTAGAAAGCAAATGCTTTATTCTTTGAAACTTCTTTGGTTTGCAAATATTAGTAATGCTGCACCACAGACTCTCACTTAGTCACTCCTGTTCTTCCTGAGACTGTTATGCAACTTAGTATTTCAAAAAGTACCATCGTATCTGTGTATTTGAGCCAGGTTTTCCCCTTTGTAAAGTCTGACCATAGGCAAAAGCTGCAAGTACTACAAAACCAGGCCGCCTTGCTTGTTCTGGCCAAAGAGAATGAGATTAAGCGCTATTAAAAAATAAGACTATTGCCTACTTTTAAGTATCCATGAAGTTATGAACATGAACGGTATGATGGATTGCAGGCATCAATACCTGAACACAGACATGCAAAATGTCCATCAATTGAATTCCAGACTCTATGATTTAATTGCTGGGCAACTCCCCAAGGAAAAAACGTCTATTAAAAGCCAACAGTAAGCCAGAAATCTCTTTTCATTTCACATGGCAAAAATATACAGTGAATCCTGAAAAAAGGAATAGATATTAGACAGGGAAAGCCCGTACAACTCTAGGCCAGGCAACAAAACGTTGTAGTGCTGTGATTACTTTTAAAACTTATTTCATCAGAATAGTTAGACAAACACGGAAACATTTGCAACAGCAACACCTGGGTCAGTTTAAAATCTTGCTAACGCTGAAGTACAAGTCAGGAAAAAATAAGCATGTGGGGAGGGCACTCTATACACGTACATACACTCCACAATGCCAAACAGCACTCCTAAGGGTGTCTGCCAGTAAATTGAAATAGGAGCAGAAAGGAACCATGTCCATACTAAGGCAGCAAGCAATGTAGTAAACTAAAGATCACTGCAACCAGTGCCATGTTAAAAGAAAAGAAAAAACAACATAAAAACCCAACCCAAAAACCTGAAAGGAACCATCACTGTGCATGTCATAAGCACGAAGTGATTTTAACCTGACGACTACCCTGCTCTAATCTTTAAGCATCGTTAACTTTTCCACATTTTTAAAGCCTAAGGTGATTATTTTCAATGACCTACTTGTAGTGGCAGCCTAGGTGGCATTCTGGAGAACAGCACAGCGTCCACAGCTTCTACAGGACAGCGCAGGATGATTAAGCATTCCACTTCTAGGGGAAGAAAAACAAAAAACCACACCAGCACTCGTTTACTCAACTGAAAAGCTTATTACCTGCACGTCCAAAGCAACGGGCTACAGGAATACCGAATGCAAAGCAAACCAGAGCCATCTGGAATACGTTGTATTCTCAGCTGAAAGTTGAAAATCTTTCCTTTTATATTATAAACAGCGTTCGGATGCAGAGAAACAGTTTTTAGAGTGACGTCTGCAGAGCTCTGAGTCATGAATTAAAATGCCTTCCTAAAAGATAAGTCTTAGCCCTTCCTCTGGAGGGAGTGAAAAAAAAAACCCACCAAAAAACACCAGACAAGCCACCCAGAGAAGGAGGAAGTCAGGCAACACCAAGGGTTTTTTCCCAGCGAGAACACAATCCTGAGAGAACAAGATGCTTTTGCTGTCAGAATAGAAATCCAAACAGAAACAATTCACCTTTCCCTTTGAAAAGTTGCTTTGGAGTCAAGATCTACTTGTTTTCTCTCCCAAGCATGAAACCCCTCTTCAGTTTAAGACTGTCTGCAAAATACTGAGTGAAGTAGAAATTAGGTGCACACACTGGAACATGTACAGAATCTTACTCAAAAAAACCCCCAACACAATCGTACCACACTGGCTAGAAATCCTTTCAGTGTTCTGATGAAAAGGTGACTTGTACCTAGCAATTAAAGTGTTTGCGGCCAAAACCAACAAATGATGTTCCAATCAAATGTAAGTTTAATAATAAAATTTTCTTTTTAATTGATGTCTTAAAAAAAGCTGGAGAAGGAAACAGGGACAGAAATGAAAACCCATTCAGGGAGTCAATGGATAGACTGTCACCACGCAGTCTAAACGTGCCAGCTGCCGATCATCTATTCAGAACAAGCGAGTCAATAGCGGCACGCTCCCTGGCAGAGGGGAGGCCGTCCCTCTCCCCTTTAATAGGCTCAAGCAAGAAGCTCTCACAGTGTTTTGGGCTAAGACCCAGCTAGCAGAAGGCAGCTTTTCTGTCAGACAAAGCAAGGCAAAACCAGGATCTAGTACAGCAACCTCCTGTTAATCCTGACCCCCTTCTTCAAATCTCCTTTCTTCGTCTGGTGACGGGAAGGCAAAGCATGTCCTGTCCCTGTGAGCCCGCGCTGTCCCCTGCCTGTCCCTGTGGGAACAGCAGGCACCTGTGATTCCTCTCCAAAGCCATTTACACCGAGATCGGCTGAGCAGTGTATTGTGGAAGCATAAGCTGCAGCGGACATGATTTGGAATCAAGTTATTTTTTGCCCATCATGACAAAATAAAACCAGCAATTCCTGGCTTTACAGAAGTTGACCCAAAGAGTCGCTCCCAGCACCTCTCAGGTTTTTCTGTCACAGAGAACTGATGCAGCCAAAAGAGTGTCGACTCTAAGAGGACAATGCCGCACTCCACAGGCAGCACGGGCAGGCAGGCACGGGCAGCGCACGATGGCCGTGCCCGCAGCACCACTTGGTGGTGAAAGCGAGCGGAGTCACTGCTGACGCCAAGGACGAGTTTAACACCAGCCTTTTCTTCAGGCTGGCTTTTTGGCATTTTACCCTCTGAACATGAGTAGGTCTGGTCTGCCGGACCTCGCTTGCCAAATACCCTTAGAGTGCCTTTACCGTGAGAAAGCGTATCGGCCAGGCAGCTGAAGTCCAAGGGAGATGAACCTCAAGGCCAGCAGAACCAAAGGCTGCTGAGTACCAAACAGAAGCTTTCAGATTCTCCAGCGCTCTACCCCCTGGTTTCTGGAGACACAGCCTGAAGCAGTGTTTAAACAACCGGTCCAGCTTAGTACCTGCCTCTACTCCAAAGAACAGCAATCTCTGGGCTCACGACCTGTAGGTTATACAGACCTGGGCCATCAACAAAGGCAACAGATGGAGAAAAACTGAACACTGACAGCAGCTGAAACACAACTATTACTTTCCCATCAACCAGTTACAAAACTAACTTGTGCCCTTGCGTAACAGAACGCAGGAATTAACAAAAACAGAGCCTTTTATTCCCAACAGACTAGTGTGTCTTTACAAGAAAGTCACAACGATTCCAACTGACAAAGTCAGCGTTATCATTACCAATGCACCTTTCCCCAAGAGGAAATCCTTGTCTTTTACCACATGTCAATGGCAAGAGTGTGCAAACAAAACAAAGAAACCAACAACCCACACCCACACCCCAAGAGCTCTACTTACATTATAAATATAAATATATATATATATTATACATATATATATATGAGACACATCTTCATAGATGACAACTGCATCAATTCATACTTCAGGTCCTTCTCCTCCTGGAACCAGCTGAAAAGAATAAGACAGTTTTGTGTTAGTGCCATAGACTTCAGTTTTACAAACCCACATGTGACAGTTCTCGCTTTACAACTTTGTAGCAGATGGAGACTTTGTGGTAGATCACAAAAGTGGTTTTTAGATTCAGTATTATCTTCCTCTCCCAACAGAGGAAGTCAGTTACCGTCAGAGAAGCGCAGGCCAAAAAGAATATCACAAAGAATGTTTAGCAAAACACAAAGGAGTTCCTAGGTAACACACATCCTGGTTTTTGTCCTTGCTATTCACCTCAAGGAGATGAGTCTGCCTAGAAACAATACAGCTCGTTTTTAGAAAGACAAAGAACACGCTCCCTTTCAGGAACAATTTCTCCAACTGCCAGTTCTTCCCCAGACTGTCGCTACACTGGGAAGTTGGTCTCCTCTTTCCAACTTCTACTGCTAAGCAGAGCCCAAAAACTAAGAGCGAGCCTGAACCCCTCTACAGGCAGCAGGGAGTAAGTCAGCATAGCATTTCCCTGTGAAGAAAGTACAGAACTGAACAACAGAAAAGGAAATACAAAAGGCAAAACAACAATAAAGGAAAAAAGAGGAGGCTAAACATTCCTTTTACTGATATATGCTTAATAATTAGCTGAGCACTTCTAAAGACAAAGAGCGCTGCTGCTTTTGGCACCAAAGTAAGGAAAAGTCTAAAGCACAGTCCTCCTGATGTGGGAAGACGTGTCCCCAAAAGAGACCCAAGATCTAATGCAGAAACGCCTCTACGCCTTGCTGAAAATTTGCACACTAAGAATCACCAGCTTCTGCTTCAAGAGAACACACCAGCAGCTTCACTGCACGCTAGTCATTTCAGCCCATACGAGAAGTCAGAACAGGCACTATCCTTTTAGGATGCAGCACAGCCATTTCTAAGCCTTTTTTCGGCTTTGGTTAAGTCAAGACGGCATGTGCTCAGACATACGGCGAGGAGGTGTGAGGCAGCTAAGACAGCAACATGGAAATGATTCCTCCTTCACACAGAGACAGCTCTGACTCAAGTCAGTCCTCCTCTTCTCTTCCCACAAAATGCGGAATGCCCTTCTGTGGGAAGGACAGACTTTGCAGCCATCCATGCAGACAAGCAAAGAACTACCGTGGGTCTGCTTTTGCGGTCTTCAGGAAGTTGCAGAAGGCAGCTTAGAGATGCATAATCACAGCATTTCATGACTCTTTCAGTACTGACCTACAGACATCAGCACACAACAAACGACAAGTCACGGTGCTTCTGATGTGGTATAATCCAACAGACCTCCACATTTCTCTCCCGAGCATGTAAAGGTACAGCTCTCCGGGCACCTCCCGCTATCACAACTGCCAAATGACTCGACGAGCTTCTAAGCATCCAAACCGCTGCAAGCACATTTATACGCACAATAATGGATGAAATGCAGATGTACTCCACCTCTATACTTACGCACGCAAGCACTCACGAGTTAAAAGCCACTCTATGAGCTGGCCTACAGAGCGGGAAACAAAGGCAGGGATTCCCTTGCGCATCAGAAAACAGAAAAACACTCACCAAAAGAAAATTAGGGCCATGCGCTTCTTGTTTTATTTTCTTTACACTGTAACACGTCCCAAGTAAGGCAACAACATCACGTGTCCAGCATCATTCATACGCACATGTGCCCTGGAAGCTACTTGAAAGTACCTTATGTAATGGAAGCGTCTGGAAAGCGCAGCTTGAGCGACCTGAACTCAGTTACTGATCCGCCGCAGCACCCGCTCCCCGCAGCCGCCGCACCGCGCCGCCGCTGCCGGGCCGCTCACGGCCGGGGACGGGCCGGCGCCAGCCCGCGCCCTGCGCCCGCCTTCGCTCCGCGCCCAAAGCGGCCCGGAGACGCCTCCCCGGGCCGGGCACCGGGACGCCCCGGCGCCTCTCGGCTGCCGCGGGCAGGCACCGCGCCGGGGACGGGCCCGGGCGCGGCTCCCGAGCAGCGGGAGGCCCCGCGGCCTCAGGCACACGCGCGACCGACGGGCCGCGAGGGCCGCGCCGCCCCTCGGCCCCGGGCACTGGAGGGCTCCTCCCTCGCCGGCCGGGAACGCCGGACACGGCGGCCCGACGCGGCTGCGAAGCCGGGATCGCGCTCCCCCCCCGCGCGGACACCGGGAGAGCGCGGGAGCGTCGCGGCGGCGCCGCTTACCGCGGGGCAGGAGCGCAGAGCGGCTGGGGGCGGCGGCGCCGCCATGACGGATCCAGACCTGAGCAGTCGCTGACCGCCTCCCGCAGAGGGGAAGGGCCGCCCCGCAGCCCCGACGGGCGGATGGCAGAGCTGTCGCTCCTCCGCCCGGCCCGGCCCGGCCCCGCTCCGCTGCCGCCCTCGCCCCGGGCTCTGCCCCCGTTTGCCCACAGGTGCCGGGACCGCGCCGGAGTCGCGACACCCGCGTCTCCTGTGGGTCGCGCCTCTTGCTGCGCCCAGGTGCAGCCCGAGAGGGAAAAGCCTTTTCTCCCTCCCTCCGTCCGGCCGCGCCGCCTGGGGCTGCCGCCGGGACAGCCGGTACCGAACAGCCCGGCGACCGCGGGGTGTCTGCCCGCCCTTCCAAGAAGACTTTAGGTGTGCCGTGGGAGGCGGAGGGTGGAGAAGGTGGGACTGGGGGAAGGGGCCGGGGGGCTGCGGCCCAGCAGAAGAACTGCGGGAACAGCGTCACAGTCCTTGGAACCCCCAAGAGCCGGGCTTCCCCCGGAGGGAGCTCTGACTGGAGCGGGCTGCAGCCTCGGGAATACAGAAAGAACGGGAGGAGGGAGGTCAGGAGGCAGACACGGAGATTTCCAGTTTTGCGTCCCGCGCAGATGATCTTCAGGCAAATCCTTGTCTCTGTTTCCAGCGAAAAGTATGCTGTGTCGAGCATGAAGCGAAAGATGGGGTGCGGAAGCAGGGACTGCGGAACTGGAGGCGGGATCAAAGGAGTAAGGGAACTTGGTGCAGAATTCAGAAAGAACTGACCCGTGAAACTGAAGCCCTCCCTCAGAGCAAGACCTTTCGACTTCTACTACTGAAGTGGTGGATTTGGTACAGAGCTACAGAAAGCATTTCCTGAAGGACTGGCGGCAAGGAACAGCAAACACTGCCCGTCATCATCTGTAGTTGCTCCTACGTCTGTCCGTTTATGTAAACCACACAATCTTTACTTGGCAGGAGCTTCTATATGCTTCTCGGGCTCTACGGGACAGAAGTGAATTGAGTCCTGTGGAGGAGAGTTTTTCTTGCCTGGAGCAAATTCTGGAATTGCATTCACCGTGACCCCACAAAAAGCCCTGCTAACCATCATTATTTCTTTGCTTCTGAGCCTTTTATGACTTGCAAGCCATAGAAGAGGGAACAGAGGGAACCGACCTGAGCGTCAGAGAAATTCTTCAGCTCAGTCATGAAAGCATTTGCGCAGAAATCGATGCTAGCCAAGCCTGGCACAGGGCAGGAACAACTTGCGGGCGAGAGAGTTACGGGCACAAGGCTGGTTGCTGAGGAGGCAGATGCGCCCTTTGCTACTGCACTGCCTGGCCCGGCACAAGAATCCCCGTCCTCTCTTGATGCTACGAGGTTTTGAGGCTCTTACATCTGAGTGACGTCAGGCCCTGCGTCGCCACCAGTCAGGCCGTACATAATCTCACTTCACCTGGGGCAAGGCCCAGCATTTCTGCACTCGGTGTCCTGAGCAGTTCTGGAGATCACCTCTGAGCTTGTGCAGCGAGTGACCGTTGTCTTGCCTATCCTCTCAAGGGCTTGACTGTCTTCCAGACTGCCCCTGGCGTAAACATAGGCACTTCCAACTGTGCTGTGGAAAAGTAAAAATAGTGATAGCGGGGAAAGTGCTGTGTGTGTCCCGGACTGCTCGCGTTGCTGGTCCCTTTTGAATGCTTGGGATCCTTGCTCTGTAAAATAATGGCAGGTGATCTCATTAGGCTAGTAAAAATCTAACCCAAAGACAAGACAAACAATCCTCTAAAGACGTGCTCTGCACAGCAGCATTGACAAACCAGCACGAGACAAAGGGAAAAAGAAACGAGGAAATAGCAGAGAGCTGACACCTTCCCCCACGACACCAGTAACAGTTTCAAAGTCGGCGTTGCCTTCTGCACTAGACAAGCCATGAAAGCAGAGGGCTGGAAGGACACAGGACAAAGGGGCACGCTGGCATCTGCTGTCACCGTGGCAGCACAGGCGCAGCAAGCTGTCACCAGCCACACGTGCCCAGCCAGCTCAGGTTCCCTTCTCTCAACCACAGTCAGCAAGGGTTCTCTTTGCAGACTGTTTGCCTTTGAGTCACTGGGGAGGAAGGAAAAAGCCCTCAGCAGTAGAAGAGTTCCTCTGTAACTGGTGTTGTGCTCTCAACAGCTTTTACCCTGCTGGAGGTCCACGGGAATCGACTGATGGATCAGGGAGAAGTACCTACACTCCTGTCCTGGTTTGGGCCCAGAGGGCAACTGAGCGCCATGCAGGCCCTCGCTCCCTCACTCCTTCCCCCTCAGGGATGGGGAGGAGAAGAAGATAAAACAAAAGGCTCAGGGATCGAGACAAGGACAGGGAGGGATGGCCCACCCGTTATGGTCATGGGAAAAGACAGACTGGATTGGGGAAGAAAAAGAACATCCGTTTAATTTCACCACTACCACCACTAGTTTACCAAGCAAAGAGAGAAGGCCAGTAAGAAATACAACCACATCTTAAAAACACCTCCTCCCCACCCCTCCCTTCTTCCTGGGTTCAGCTTTGCTCCCGATTTCTCCTCCGTCTTCTGCCCCCTGCGGTGTGGGTTGGGGGAGCAGGGGATGGGGGTTGCGGTCAGTTCATCACCCCTTGTTTCTGCTGCTCCTTCCTCCTCAGGGGAGGACTCCTCACACTCTTACGCTGCTCCAGCGTGGGGTCCCTCCCCACGGAGAGAGTCCTCCACAAACTTCTCCAACACGGGTCCTGCCCACAGGGCTGCAGCTCTTCACAAACTGCTCCAGCGTGGGTCCCTGCGATGGGCTCCACTCCTCCCAGTGACTGACTGCTGCAGCGCCAGCTGCCCTCAGAGTCCCGGCCTTCTTCGGTCACAGCCCCTGCTCCGACGTGGGGTCCTCTAGGGGCTGCAGGAGGGCATCTGCTCCACCACTGACGGCCATGGGCTGCAGGGCACAGGCTGCCCTCTCCCCACGGGCTGAGGGGAGTCTCTGCCCCAGCAGACCTCCCCCTCCCCCTCCTTTAGCTGCTGCGACCTCGGTGTTTGCAGAGGTGTTTCCCTCACTGCCCTCCTCCTCGCAGGTTCCCCTTCTTCAACACCTTATCACAGAGGCGCAGCCACCGTCGGTAATTGCCTCGGCCCTGGCCAGAGGCAGGCCTGACTTGGAGCCGGGGGAGCTTCGAGAAGCTTCTCACAGCAGCCACCCCTGTAGCCCCTCTGCCGCTACCAAGCCCCGCCACACACAAACCCACCAGCAGAGCCTTCGCCCAGAGCACTGCCCTGAAGAGCCCGTGGCCAAGATCCAATCAGTCCCATCTCAGTGTCTGGACTCAGAGCTGACCTGCAGCTCTCGTTTGTGCAAGGCCGGGGTGGCTCCGGCTTCACCTTCACCCGCCCCTTGGGCCGCTGAGGCCAGAACGAGCCGGGGACAGCCGTCCCCCAGGGGCCTTCCCACCCTCAGAGCCAAAGCCCTGCTCCAGGCCCCAAGGACCTCGGTGGCCCTACAGCGGACGCCTGCCGTCGCCCCTGCGCAGCAGCCCGGGGGACGCCAGGCCCTCTGCTGCCCTCTGCCACTCTCTGCTCCTGTCGGCTGTGGGGACGGTGCCACTCGCAGCAGCCGAGCACTTGGAGGGGCATGGAGACTCCCCGGCCCTGCCGGGACACGGTGGCCACTGGCCCGCTGAGGGGAGCCCAGGCCTGGGCTGAGGAGGGGGCTGGAGCCCCGGGCACAGCAGGGGAGCTGGAGGCCGTCCCGGTGCCCGAGGGGCGGCCCTGCTCTCTGGCAAGAAAATGGTGCCCGGAACGGGGCCTCCAGGGCCTCAGGGGCCCCCTGGGCCTCAGGGGCCAATCCCAGCAGCCGCCATTACACAACCCCTGTGGCTGGCCCACAGCTCGGTTGGCAGTTGAGCTTCTGGCAGTAGGCAAGACTAGTAGAGGAGCCCACAGACAGTGGTGTGAGCATGAAGAGGTTCTCTGTGACATTGTCCACGCTGACCCCCATAGGCCTCAGGAGGTGCCACAGACACCCTCCAGCTAACATGGCCCGAGGAAACGGATCACATCCACCCCATAGCCCCTCTGCCACCAAACTGACCCCAGAGGCCTTGGGGCCGAGCACAGCTGGGAGGGAATTTAAGCTGAGCACCAAGAAAAAGGGGAGAAAGCAGCAGGGGAGGGGATAACGATGCCAGACACATTGTTAATAAAACTTAGGACTCTTTCTCTCATTTTCATGTCTTTATTGTCTGGGAGAGCTACATTTCTGAGTCCCGAGCAGAGCCCTCTTGTCCCGGTGGTGGTCCTCAGATGCCTTCTGCTGGCCTGGCCCTTCTTCCACCAGCTACCCCTGGGGCCTTCTTCCATCATCACCGGCGCAGTGGCTTCTTCTTGGCGCGTGAGGAAGAGTCCCTGGGCCTACTACTGGCCTTTCTCTTCAGAACACGCCGAGACCGACGTAACCTGCTCCTAGATCACCTGGGAGCAGACATGTGGCGCAGCCTCCCCCGGCTCTCTCTGCAGTTCTTGCTCCCCTGGGATGGGAGCGGGGGGGTAGCTGGGCCCTCCCTGAAGAGCAGCCGTCGAGCTGTTCTGGGAGCAGTGGCAGAGGGCCCTGGTCCGGGCTCAGGAGTCCAACCTCGTGAGGGAACAGCACTGGTGCTGGTGACGGGGCTGATCTCGTGGCCTCTTGGAGGCAGCAGGATGTCTGACGGAGATGGGGATGAGTTGCTGACCCCCTCGGGGGGCAAAACTGATGCCGGCCATGGGGTTCTGCCCCTGTCCCCCTCAGGAGGCACCCGAGTTGGTACTTGGCCACAGGGCTCCTGTCCCATCCCCCTTGGGAGGCACCCCAGCAGGTGCTGGTCATGGGGTTCTGCTCCTGTTTCCGTCGGGATGCACCCCACCTCCTGCTGGTCATGGGGCTCTGCTCCTGTTTCTGTCAGGATGCACCCCACCTGCTGCTGGTCATGGGGCTCTGCTCCTGTTTCTGTCAGGATGCACCCCACCTGCTGCTGGTCATGGGGCTCTGCTCCTGTTTCCGTCGGGATGCACCCCACCTCCTGCTGGTCACGGGGCTCTGCTACTCTTTCCATCGGGATGCAGCCCACCTGCTGCTGGCCACAGGGCTCGGGCTGCCATCCCTCTCTGGAGGCATCCAACATGGGGCTGGCCAGGGGGCTCCGCTCCCTTCCGCACTGGGAAGCACCCCAGCTGGTGCTGCTTATGGGGCTCCGCACCTGTTCCCTTCTGGAGAAACCCCAGCTGGTGCGGGCTAGGGGGCTCCGCTCCCGTTCCCCTTGGGAGACAACCCAGCTGGTGCTGGCCACAGGGGTCTGCTCCCATCGCCCTCGAGGTGCACCCCAGATGGTGCTGGCCACAGGAGTCTGCTCCCATCTGCACTGGGAGACACCCCAGCTGGTGCTGGCCAGAGGGGTCTGCTCCCATCCCCACTGGGAAGCACCCCTGCTTGTGCTGCTTATGGGGCTCCGCACCTGTTCTCTTCTGGAGAAACCCCAGCTGGTGCGGGCTAGGGGGCTCCGCTCCCGTCCCCCTTGGGAGACACCCCAGCTGGTGCTGGCCACAGGGGTCTGCTCCCATCCCCACTGGGAAGCACCCCAGCTGGTGCTGCTCATGGGCCTACGCAGCTGTTCTCTTCTGGAGAAACCCCAGCTGGTGCGGGCTAGGGGGCTCCGCTCCCGTCCCCCTTGGGAGGCACCCCACCTAGTTCTGGTCATGGGGCTCTGCTCTTGTGCCCCTCTGGAGGTACCCCAGCTGGTGTTGGCCACAGGGGTCTGCTCCCATCCCCATTGGGAAGTACGTAAGATGGTGCTGGTTACGGGGCTCCGCTTCCGTCCCCCTCGGTAGGCACCCCATCTCGACGATCTTGCTGCTGGCACGCTGTATGGGGGCTCGTTTTGGGCACTGCCCACCAACGGCACAGATGGTTGTCTTATCGGGAACACTTTACATTCCTCTCCCGGCAGTGAGTACAGGATGGAGGTCAACCTCCTCTTGCAGAGGGGGCACTCAGGCTTGATGTCTGCCCACCACTGGATACATCTCAAGCAGAAGCGGTGGAGACACGGCATGGTATAGGCTGCGTTGCCCAAGGTATACTGACATATTGGGCAGCGGTTCTCCAAGGCTGAGGCCGTGCTCAGCATGTGCTGCGGTGGGCTGAGGAGACCTGGTGGGGATGGACTCCTCCTC
Source organism: Athene noctua (assembly GCF_965140245.1). Classification (NCBI taxonomy): domain Eukaryota; kingdom Metazoa; phylum Chordata; class Aves; order Strigiformes; family Strigidae; genus Athene; species Athene noctua. The sequence goes on from NC_134077.1 coordinate 83,107,945, forward strand.
CTCTCCGAGGAGGCTGGCTGTCCCACTAGAAGAGGAAGAGGCAGAGAGGCCACGGTCACTGGCTGGCCCAGGAAGGGGTGGGAGAGAAGCCCAGGTCCCTCCAGAAGGAAACCCGCCCAGCTCCCCAGGGTCAAGTTTCCCCGTACAACTCACCTGTGCTGCGCAGAGGGCACCTCCTGGGTGCCCCGGCTGCCTGAGCCAGGCAGGGCCGGGGACAAGCCTGCAGTGGCTGCGGGGATGGGCACTGAGAGCTGCAGCCCCCAGTTCCCAGGGCACAAGCCCAGCACTGAGCCATAAGCTTGCTCCACGCTCCAAGCCTCGCCAAAACGCTCAGCTGGAGTGAAGGCGCAAGCTGTCTCGCGGGGCTGGGTGCCCGAATATAAGCAGCGAGGGCCGTGACGTCACAGAGCAGAGCTGTGTGACGTCACAGAGCAGGGCCGCGTGACGTCACAGAGCAGGGCCGCGTGACGTCACAATGGGCTGTCCCCGCCCGCGGCGCTCGACCCAGCAGCCCTGTGGCCCCGGCACACGCCTCGGGGCTTACCGCCATGCCACTGCCCGCTCCATCCCCCACGTCTTCTGTTGTGTGCTTGGCATCGGTGCTTCAAGCCAGCCACAGAGGCCTTGGCCGTGGCTTCCTGGGGCACCATCAGGTCGCTCTGGCCGGAGGTGGCGCATTCTCCAGGCACACACAGAGGACTCCTGGGCAGCCCTGCACAAGAAGAAGGACCCCAGAACACAGCGCTCTCGACGTGGCCTCGCCAGTGCAGAATCCCTTGGAGGAGCAGCTCCCTCCACCCGTGGAAGGACTTTGCCGTAGGCAGCCCAGGGTGCCATTAGACTTCTTGGCAGCAAGGGCACATTGCCAGCTCCCGTTCAACGTTGTGTCCACTGGGACCTCCCTGTCCTCTTCTGGAAAGCTGCTTTCCCGACCGCTGGCCCCCAGCATGTCCTGATTCATGGAGCTGTTCCTTCCCAGCCACAGGACTCTGCACTTGTTGTTCTTGAAGTGTGTGAGGTTCCTGTCAGCCCATTTCTCCAGCCTTCCAGAGATGAAGGAAGGGAAGGGAAGCTAGAAAAGTACGTGACATACCCATTTCCAGTGAAGTGTTCATGCTGTATCTATGAAGAGGCAAAATAGCATTGCTGCTGCTTTGTAAACTTCCCAAGCTACCTGGCTGGGGAATAGGGGAGCCATCTATCCCTCCTGAGGTCCTTGCAGGCATGAGCTGAAGGAGAGTGAAATGCAGGCTTGGGCCACAGGGTCCTGCAGAACCACGTTTGGCCTTTTCCCAGAATAACACAGCAAAGACTTCTCATGCTAGTTTGGGTGTCGAAACAGTACTCCCCATCCACGGCATGCAGGTCTGTGTGCTCTTGGAAGCAGCTCTCATATTTGTATTTTTCCCCGCAGATAGCACACGTGGACCTAAAATGGTCTGCAGAAAGAAGAAAACAGGCCACTTCAGGAACTCTGAGGTAAAAGGCAAGCCCTCCAGACAATGCTGCCCAGTCAGGCACCCCCATGCAATTACATCCACCCCACATGCGCTGACAAATCTCTAAGGCACACAGACAACCACTGCTTCATCTTGCCCCCTGCAGGCCCCATCCTATGTGGCTTGGGGCATATTCTGATTTGTTATTTCCTATTCAGGCAGCTCCGCTCTCCACCACAGCCTCCGTAAGACCTCACAGCAGTGTAGACGCAGAGCAGCAGGCCCTGCGGAAAACTCCTTTGGAAGTTCAGGGCTACGGTAGGCAAGTACTGGTCAGGACGGGGACAAACTGGCAGAACTCAACACAGAGGCAACCTCTGAGCTCTCAGAGGTCTAAGTCTTAGTATGCCAACTACAACACGGACTGGGTGTGCCTACAGCGCTCAGAGCACACGTGGTTCTCACTGCTGCTGCTCACTGACTACTGACTGCATCCGAGATCCCTGACGGGCACGTTATAGCAGACAATACCAAAGAGAACTAACAATCCAAAACAGGCAGGACAGTAAGGTGCTCGATGAACAGGAGGGCTGATGGAGCCTGGTTCTGTCCACGTTTGTACCCTAGACAGCCTCCCTTCATCCCAGCGACAACAGACCCCCTTCACCACAGCTGTGTGGGGAAGACAGACAGATGCAAAAAGCTCAAGATGCTTATGAATTCGTTTTGGTCTGACTGGCAACAACGATCATCTTTGGATGAGCTCTCGCGTCCCTGTAAGACGAAAATGTCACTGGTCAGCTGGCTGGGGTTTCTCCATCTTCTGATGTCTGACATACACCTCGGGGCACAGACGGCCATCCATAAGTAGTCACCCCCCTGCAGCTTGCAGCGTTATACTCGGCAGCCAACCACAGTAGCCGATGGGTTGGGTGCTACTAGCCCACTGCAAACAAGCTAAAACACATCAGCTCGTGTAGCCACAAGGGATCTTGAAACTAGTGCGTTTTACTTCACAACCGGAGCAAGCTGGGAGTGTACCTGTCAGCTACCGTGGCTCCACAGATGAGCTGCCGTTCAGGAAGCTCCCCCCCAGCAGCTCCGTTGTTTGTACTCATGTATCGCACACGAGGAGCAAAGGCAAGGCCCTGGATTTACCTCTGCCACAGCGTGTTCAACACACCAGAGTATGCACTTTAAGTAAGCCGTTATTGTACTTCTCAATAGTTTCGTTTTTAAAATAAACAACTATTGTAAGCTACTACGCACTGGTACAGCCTCACCACTCACTCGGGTTCACTACTGCATCCCATCAGCTCCTGGGCTTCCAGCACTAAGCAAAGAAGCACTTTCTGCCCTTTATTCTGCTTGGCAGAATGAAAGTAGAAGCTGTACTGATCCAGAAGAGAAAAATGCCAGATGTGAAAGGTGTTAAACAGCTGGGCACTGGAACCGTGCCCCTGTGCTACCAAAAATCCTGGAAGCGTAATCAGAGCACAGCAACGCTCGGCTAAATCTAAGGGATTTGTAGGAGTCTAGGCTGAACAAGCGAGACAGAGCCCCGGCGCACGTACCGGGATGAAAAGGATTCACTGCTTCAGACAGTGCACTGCTTAAGGAAGAGGGGGAGGAGACGCACAACACGACTGCGAGAGCATTCTAGCGATAAAAGCACTGGTGGGTCACGTGTAACTAGGCTTCATTCTATAATCTTGCGCAGCCTCCTTCTGGGGTCATACCACAGCGCCGAGGGTCTCAATCTACCCTGGACCCTTTCTGACAGCAAGCGGAACCTAGCGACTGCTAGTGAATATCTGTCTCTCTAGCTGGTGCAAAAATGAAACACGGTCAATTGTTAGCAAAGAAAATTCATCGCATGTCATCAGTAATCAGTCCCACATCGCTGGGTGTCCCCAAGATAAGCAACCAACCTCCTTGTTGAAGTGCAAGGAGCCATGTGGTAGGCAAACTGAAGACCAAATACCAAACACTTTCAATACCTCCATTTGGAGGAAGAAAACTATGACGGCCTTAGTCTGCAACAAAAGTGCTCGATAGGTAAGGAGACTTGTCAGAACAGAATACAGTGAATACTAGAGGCACACCTGTTGCACACCTCAAAGAGCTCTACCCAGCATGACAGAAACCCTGACTGGAAACAGTTACATACATCATCCAGACGACATCCCTGCAACGCTGACAGCACATCCCGTTAAGGCTGCAGAACGATGGGGTCTCCACACAGCGGGCTGTGGGAGCTTCTTCTCACACTCCTCCGGGATGAAGAACAATTCTCACCTGACACAGGATTCAGGCTGACCTTTCAAATGCATGAAGCCACAAAAGCGACTTGATAGAGGAGCTCTCACGGCCACCAGGCACTTTGCAGATGCTCCTGAATCCTGAGCGATCCTACTCTTACAGAGCACTGCAGCAAGAGCTGTCTAGTAGGCACAGCCTCCAAATCTGGAAGGGCACAGCTGCCGAACGTACACCGATTGCAATTGCTGAATTGCACAGATTGCAACAGCCTCCTGAATTATTCCTAAAATCCGTCAGTGTTCCAGGTCCCGGTCGAGAGAAAAAAGCAGCAAAATTAAGGAAGAAGAGAGGGCAGTCTGGCCAGCACTAGTTGTCCTGCTCCACAGTCAGGGTGGCACCTTAATTTATGACTGTAGCCTTGAAGAAGAGCTAGAAGATTGGTGAGAGAGAAAATCACCCAGCACCAGACAGCTGGATAATTGCCCAAGAAGCAAAAACAGAAAGGTAAAGGTGGTAGGGGGAGATCATGACTGCCGACTCAATCGGACAAAAGGGTTGACGCACCCCATTCCCCCTCAGAGCACGTGCAGAACCTGCCTCCACCTTTTCCTCATCTCTCATGCAAATGAGTTTGTGGAATACCTGCCTGTCTTGGTCTCGTATGTAAATTGGCCGATGAGATGAACTTCAAATGCGACAGAAAACTTTGCTGGGTGTGCACCCACCAACCCAGCTTACCGGACCTGCCATGGTGATCCAGATTCTGGTCTCCTTTTCCCTTCCTCTTCCCCTCCCCTTCTCCCTCCCCCTTCCCTTCCCATTCCATTTTCATGTTTCTATTCCCTTTCAAATGCACACAGGCACATCCATATGCACAGGACATCCTCTTTGGGGGTCCTGCCTGGAGTCTCCTTATGCCACTATTATTAGTGCAATGAGTTGTTATGTTATCTAAATCAGATCTGGGCATGTACACTCCTTTTCTTGCCCTCCAATGGGTTGGTGTTTTGCCAATTATTAGGCCTAGCATAAAGGACACAGCCAGCATAAAGATGAACCAATAACCAAATTGTATTTGATACAAAAGGGTCAGTACAGGGGTGAGCGCTGGGGGCACAAACAAGTCAGCCAGATTATACATAATGGACATCAATCCCACTGACCCCAACAACGACACCGCACGACCAGCAATGGGTGGGATAACTGGTGAGATGCAGTCTCCCATAGAAGGGACGGGAGACAACCGAGCCAACAGGCCAAGGACGTAAGACCAAGGAAGCCACACACTGAATCTCTACACAGCCCGCGTTTACAAAAGCCAGACCTGACTGGAGCCCAGTCTCAGGGAGGTGGGAGGTCCTTCCCCTACAGGGAACTCTGCACAGCGCATCCACCTCACAGACAGACACTGCCCCTCCCTGCAAGGGGTCCCAGCTTTTATCCCTCAGTGGGACACCTGACCTTGGGTTACTCAGTGCGGGACACCTGGGGGTCCTTTACCCAACGGTAGTAGATTCTTCTACTCACAGTGCACCTTGGAAGAACATCCTTGTCCAAGAAACAGCTTTGCATGGAGTGTAGTGCTTAAAAGTTCATATTGTTTATGAATGATGAATGAGTTATTTACAGTAATTTTTAATCAGATATGCTCCCTTTGCAAGTCAATGTCGCTCTGCTCCACTTTCCTATAGTTACTCCTCTCTCAAATTCTGCATTGGTTTGAAAATCCAAGTCCAAAACTGCGTGCAGACTGCACACAATACCTAGTAGCTACAGGGTCAACCTCTGCCCTCGTTTAGCGTGGGCTTCATCGATCTCTAATGTAATAGTCGTTACATTAGAGTCTGGGTTGTTTTGTATCTACACTCATGCTTTCTTAGCCGTGTTGACCCTTGCACAGGCACGCAGAAAATAATGCAGGTAGAACTTCTTGCTGAACTTTGCAACTATGGCTCTCAGCACGTACAAGCCAAGATGTAAAAATATGAGTAGTGATTTCGGGGGTTTCAATGGGACGTCATTAAGCGGCCTGACTGACGGTCGACAAAAGGGATTAATTTATATGGTGACCTGCTGTATCGAGGGGTGTCAGTCAGTGACCTTACAAGTCCTTTCCACTCTTACGTACTGGATCTGGACCCTGAGAAACTGCCTTCAGAGTGATAATTGCCAAAAAGCACTGGCAGTTGCTTTAATTCCTCTTCAGAGGGAGTAGGGGTGTGGAGTGGCAGTGTAACACCTTTTACATGGTCAGCTTCAAAAGCAGAATTGATAGTTAAATCGCCCTTTTTTTTTTTTTTTTTCCCCCCCTCTGGAACTGTTATGAAGCTGTGTGTATCTTTCTTTAAAATAAGAAGTGTGATGCTGCCATACTGACGTGTCAGACATCCAGAATGCCATGCTGGCAGGCCATCATTTTTGGGTTTTTTGGTAACTTGAATGCTATGAAGGCTGAGAAGGTAAAAAGGAACTTTCCTTCCCTACCCGTTGCTGACAAAAGGCTGAGGCTCCCATGTGTGTGAAGTCCTTACATGGCAGCAAATGATTGCTAATAGGATACTCAGCCTGTCATCCCTGGATCACTGGTTCAAGCACAGGTCAGGTCAGTAGCAGTAAAGTCGCTACTCTCTGGCTATTGGTGTCATCTGGCTTGTGAGATGAACCGAAGTGCATGTCGGAATGTTGAACCCAGGCAACCATAGGATTGCTGTTTCCATGTGGCAGATTGTAAATGCTATAAACTTAATGGTAGTATCCTAAGGAAATGAAAATACCAGCAGGTCTTCCACATGTCTGCGGATAATAGCGGCTGATGTGAGCTGTCCTCAGTGTCCACAGAGTGACGTCTGTGACTTCAAGCCCTGGAAGAGGCATTTGCTGCCTTTAAACCATGTATGAGAGTTCTTACCCTGTCTGAGATGATCAGTACTTTTGGTTTTATTATGCTGGCGATATGATGCTGGCCTATCAAATTTCTGGGTGTTAAAGGAAGATTTTCTGGGATTCATTGCCGTCTGTATCATCAGGGTGGAGATACTCAGTTTCTTTGCTTCATAGAGCACAAGAGCTTACTGCTGCAGACTGCATCTGTTGAGATTCACTCCTTTATCAAAACACAGGATTGTAATACAGGCTGGGAAAGAAGCCTGGAGTAAAGTGAGGTCACTGATTATTTCTGTTATGCTGCAGCAAGGGAAGGGACCATTATGGAAAGAGTGTCATTTGGGGAACTCGTAATGAATTAATATTTTCTTTAGAAATGCCATGCTTTCAGTATAAGAAAAAGTTCTTGCTTCTGTGTCTATATGAAGGTAGTATTGTAAATTAAAAAATAAAAACTCACCAACCAAAAACCCAAAACAAAGGAAACACCTTAATAGTAAACTGCAGTGGCAATGAATTTTATGTGTGTAATACCTCTGGAGGGACCAGGGTTCACATCAAATCTTTACAGAGCCAGAATATCAGGGCTGTCTATAGGAGACGCAAACACTTCAGTGGGCCTCTGAAACTCACCACCTTTGCTTTGCCCTGTGAGTGAAACCCCAAGAAACTGAAGAAACCTGCGATCCGTACGCCAGCTGCTTATCCAAACGCCAGCACACACACAGGCCTTGCTGAGCAGACCCTTTGCTTGTGCTGCGCTCTCAAGCGTCTAAGGTGCTGCCTGCACTTCCTCATCAGTGAATATCCCCAACATACTGTCGCGGTGTCTGATGGCTGCTGGTGGAATCAAAGGAGGCCCCTCTTCTAAGCTCAGAGAAGATCGTGGTACGGGCAAAAATGCGTGAAGAGGAAAGGCCAGTGGTGGATTTGGACACGGTTGCGACAAATACGCAGCACAGCGCGTACACAGTTGGAAAAGCAAAAAAGGCTTCAACGCCCTCTGCTATCACCTCACTAGTTCCTAGGCACTGAAGGCTGCACCCACTCCCACAGGGCAGAATAGCAGAGCCCTTCAGCGGATGGGCTCAGGTGAGCCAAGCAGAGAACAGCTAGAAATAACACTGCCAAGTGGTGAGACCTGGCTGTAAATTCAAACGCCATTTTGACTCATGAAGCTCCAACAGCTAAAGACAAACCTAAAGCAAAATCAACATGACTGTAGGCTAAGCACTCGTATCCTGGGGCTATTTTTCCGCCTGATGAGAGAGAATGAGCTGATCAAAACCACACACTTCGTAGAGAGCAGCCAGTTTAGTGCTGCTTCGGCAAGCCTACAGTTCGTTCCCAGTAGCTAACCTGGTTTAGAAGCTGGTAACACCATCACTAACCTTCGCTTCGACCTGAAGCGAAACCTGTCCACCTCCTGGTGATACTGCACCCGCCCTACGAGCCAGTGCAAGTTTACCTCTAGTGTTCTGGTGGTGCTGTCCTGGTGATGAGCTGTGACTCATTTCCCATTAAGAGGCACAAGCCTTGTTCCAGACTTCCCTGGGAAAGCAGCAGAGCAGAGGCACTGTTGTGCTGGCTCAGCATACAGTGGCCAGTTGAAGTCCTACCAGGCAGCTGCAGGGAAGCCAGGAGCCCACTGCAACTGGCCGTAGGAGGAGCCAAGAGCCAGCAGCAGCGAGCCGGCCGAGAAAGAGCAGAGCAACACCACCGTGCCAGGGTCACGCCCGCCAAGGCTAGCCGAGTGCTTCAGCAGCAACAGCCTGGACCAACTCCAAATAGGAATGGTTTCTGCATTCACATTTCCGAGTAGCTTGTTAGGTTACCAATACCAACACTCTGGAGGATTATGTCCCTTCAGTAAATTGATGAGGTTCAAAGATAAAGGAAAAAAACAAAACCATAAACAACCACAAAAAACCCCCTTCAACCACTATTAGTTTAAATCCATCCATCTGAAATCTGTCTTCAGCAAGCCCACCTTCTGCTGTTCACTGCTATCTCTTCCCATATACCTGCCCACATAACGCGGTAGATCAGTAAATCCTGAGAACGTTTACTATAAAATGCAGCTTTCCAGTACTGAATTTCATGTTCATTTTAGCTGATATTCTTCAGGGCCTGCGTGCATACATACAAATTATTGCTGACAAAAATCTCTCCCTAGTGAAGTAGGGTGCATTACACAGATAAGATCCGACACGCTTGTAAGCGAAATCCAAAGTTTGAAGAAAGTAATTTTGATAACTATTTCTTTGTCCTGGGGATAATAGTTGAATCTCACACCAATATTTCCTCTGCAGCAGTTTCACCTTCCAGTCAGGTTTTGTATGTTGATGCACACAGGTTCAGGTACAGTAGTTGGTACATAACTCTAGCAGGAACCCCCTTAGCTGCAGGACGAGGCTGTGAGACAAGACACACACCAATAGGGTTAACAGTCAAGCTCCGATGTTTATTAGAAAAACAAGTCCTTATATATTCTTGTGACAGCAAATCCGTGTGTTGCTCTGGCGCATGCTCATTTCAAAAACTCGTTCCTCTCAGCACTTTCAACAAGCGCTACTAAGCGTGCACAACTGGTAGGTAAATTTCTGCTTTGTTATTCTACAGATTCCTTTCTTATCTGTTTCTTCCCTAATGAGCAAAAATACTTTCGCTTTTAGCCATCGTTAATCTAGATGCCGTTGGTCTTCTAACACAAGCGCTTCATTAATTTAGACATCGTTAATCTTCTAACTTGAATGCTGATTCAATTAGCACAGACTCGCAGCGAAAGAAGAAAAATCACATCAGCCTGCGTTAGACCCTTTTAATCGCCTCAGAACTACTCTATGAAAATACAGTTTAAGGAAGCGAGAGGCATCTGATCTGTATAAGGTACAGGATTTTCCTTGGGGATTCTGAAAGAAACCACCTCATCCTCCTCTCTCCTCACAACGTGTTCTTTCTTCTTCCCTTGGGTCAGTATTTCTGACCACAGAGCTACACGATCAGACACTTGAACTGACTTACCGAGCCAAAAACTGACACAGCAAAGATTAACTTCAAAAGAGTAGCCTAAACAACTCACAGGAACTGTGCACTGAGCAGAAAGCTCGTTAGTCCCCTTTGAATAGCCAACAAGAGTCGGTAAGGGGAGGAAAAATCGGACAAGATTGCCACCTTCTACTGAAAAGAGACAGGCACTTACAAGCAAATATCCCCTGTGGCGTACAGGGGCAGCAGCTGAAAAGGGGTAAGAAACGACAGCAAAGTCCCTAGAGAGTACACAGACAACTTTTTTAGCCGGGAATAAGCATTTAGACCGTTGGATTTCAGAAGTTTATCAAACACATGCTCTCCCAGAAGTGTTTTCTGAAGCACATCACCCTACCATTAACTCTACAGACAAGGTTAAAATACAGGATGCACCGACTGGTACCGAAAAAGCCGGTCGAGGAAGAACTGCACGTTCGGTGGAGAGATCCCCCGTGCACCCAGCACTGCAATAAAGAATGCTGCTTTCCAGTACTCTGATTCTGAGTCTTAGAGAGTTCTTCCTTGACCGGCTTTTTCCATCCGCTTTTGGCAACCCGCAAGGGACTCTGCTTCTGAAGCCTGACAGATCCTGGCATCATGGAACCTCAGCTGGCACCAGGGATTTCTCGGAGAGGTGCTGCTCCGCTTGTAGTATAGGGCAGAGGTGATTAAAATTGACACGGGATGAAACAGAGGAAGATTTAAAGATGTTGACTGTGCCAGGATTGTAAGTAACAGACAGGAGAGATGAAGGGATGCAGAAAAAAGATGAAAGAGACAGTGAAGAAGAGGCAGTAGTGGGAGGGGAGGCGGGGAGTTCTACGCCTATTGCAGAAAGGACTCGGAGCAGACAAAAACCGGGTTTGCACGGTCCCGTTTTTGTACAAGTCCCGTCTTCAGTTGCTGACAGACTTTGGGTCAGAAGAAGGAACGGGACAGCTAGCCTATTTATTTATGGGGCAGGCATCAGACAACATCGGGCAGAAGTTACAGAAACTGCAGGGAGCAGAATCTGGGGATTTAGGAAAAATGCTGGATGCTGCTTGGATGGTATATGGAAACAGGGAAGAGGAGAAAAAGAGGACAACGCTAAATTAGTAGCAGATTTAAAGGGTATTTGCAAAGACAGAGGAAATGTCCAGTTTGGAGGAAATATGAGAGGTGGCATGCGGGGTAAAGGAAAAAGACACAGACTGCTAAAAAAGGACTGCCAGAAGGAGTGCTTACTGTAAAAAGGATGGTCCTTAGAAGAGAGAGTGTCCAGTTGTAGCAGGAAATAAGGAGGTGGCGCCCATTGTGGCACTAGAGGACTGAAGGGGAGCGGAGCACGCTTCCCCAGCAGAGCCTCTGGTTACAATCAAGCTGGGAAATGAGGAGATGGAGCGCTCGGTGGAGACAGGGGTGACCTTCTCTGTTTTAAATACAGAGAGGCAGAATGAGGATCAAATATGGTAACATTTGTTGGTGCAACAGGGTAGGCAGAACAGAGACCATTTTTTCAACCTCTAAGATTTAAGAGTAGAAAACAATGGGTAACTCATGAATTCCTTTACCTACCAGGAGCTCCAAAACCTCTGATAGGTCGAGACCTATTAGAAAAATTAGAAGTCCAAATTCAATTTGAGGATGGGGATGTAGACGTATTCATACCAGAATCTAAATATATCCAGGCTTCAATATTTTTGTTACAGGAGGACAAATGGGATCAAGAAGAAATACCAAAAGAGACAGAAGAAGCAGTAATCCCTCTTGTTTGGGCCAGAGAGGAACCAGGGAGACCCCCGAAGGCTGAACCTGTAAAAATAACACCAGATTCGTCACTGGTAAGATTGAAAGAGTATCCCTTGAAAATTGAGGCTAGGTTGGAATTGTTACCTCTCATGCAAAAATTCTTAAAATATGGTTTATTAAGAGAATGTGAGTCTACATATAATACCCCCCTTCTGCCAGTAAAGAAATCAGATGGAAAGACCTGTAGGATGGTTCAGGACCTAAGAGCCATCAATCAAATAGTACAGGATATTCATCCAGTCGTAGCAAATCCCTATACTCTGCTCACCACACTGACAGATAAACAAGGATGGCTTACTGTACTAGATTTAAAAGATGCCTTTTTCTGCATTCCCGTGGCCCCAGAAAGCCAAGACTGATTTGCCTGTGAAGGGGAAAACCCCGAAACAGGGAGAAAGACTCAGTATACTTGGACTGTACTTCCACAAGGATTTAAGAACAGCCCAACGATTTTTGGAAACCAGCCGGCTAAAGAACTTGAAATTTGGTGACTGGAAAATCAAGAGGGTATTGTTCTTCAGTATGTGGATGATACTCTATCAGCAGGGAACACCAAGGAGGAATGTTTGCAGTTGACAATCAGCCTTTTGAATTTCTTGGGGATGAGAGGTTACCGGGTATTGCAGGCAAAAGCCACAATTGCCCAAGAGAATATAACGTATTTGGGTTTTGAAATTTTTCAGAGACACCAACAGCTGTCAGCCAGGAGGAAAGAAGCCATCTGTCAGCTACCGGCACCCAAAGCCCTTGGGGAACTGCGAACTTTTCTTGGAATGACTGGTTGGTGCCGTTTATGGATCGATCATTATGGACTGATGGTAAAACCACGGTATGAAATATTGGCAGCTTCTGCTGACTCTTGTTTCACATGGCCTGAGGACGGGAGGAAGTCCTTCAAGGAGCTAAAACAGTCACTGTTAAAGGCACCAGCACTGGCATTGCCAAATCTTGAAAAGCCTTTTGAACTGTTTGTCCATGAGAAGAAAGGAATAACCCTGGGGGTGCTGGCACAATTTCTCGGGTCCTTATGCCGGGCTGGGCGGTTGCATCTTCTCTAAACAATTGGACACTGCAAGTCAAGGGTGGCCAGGATGCCTGAGGGCAGTGGCAGCAGCAGTGATGTTAATCCAAAAGGCCTGGAAGTTCACCCTAGGGCAGCAAATAACAGTCTATGTACCTCACATGGTAATCACAGTTTTGGAACAAAAGGGAGATCATTGGCTGTCTCTGAGCCAAATGCTCAAATATCAGGCCGTCTTATTAGATCAGGATGACACTAAATTAAAGACAACGGCCATACCGAATCCTGCAACTTTCTTGTCTGATGAGCAAAATGAGAGGGAGGCCTTAGAGCACGACTGTCTACGAACAATTGAGGAAGTGTGTGCCAGCAGGACAGATTTAAAGGTACACCTTTCCTAAACCCTGATTCGGAACTATATAACAGATGGAAGCAGTTTTGTTATGAATGGACAACGTGCGTCTGGATACGTGGTGACTACTGTGACTGATGATGTGGAAGCCAAATCATCGTCACCGAATGCATCCGCTCAAAAGGCTGAATTAATTGCCTTGGCTAATTGAGCGTTAGAATTCAGCAGAGAGAAGGTGGTGAACATTTGTCCTGACTCATAATACGTGTTTGGAGTAGTTCATGCCCATGGGGCTATCTGGAAAGAGTGAGGACTTTTAACCTCACCGGGAGCTACAATCAAACACAAGGAAGAAGCCTTAGAGGTTCTTGAAAGCGTGCTCTTGCCTACTGAAGTTGCTGAGATGTATTGTAAGGCCCACCAAGCAGGAGACGGTGAACAACAGCGGAGGAAGAGATTGGCTGATGAGGCTGCTAAACGGGCTGCACAAAAAGGCGTCCTAACAGAGGTTCAGGCGTTAGTTCCAGAACGTCAGTTAAATTTACCTGAAGAGCCGAACTATGACAAAGAAGATGTAAAATTAATTGTCTATAAATGTCTGTCCACAGAAGCCAGGATGCCAGCAGGAAAGTCCCACAGCTTCCATGAGCTCTGAGGCTGCCACTCTTCCAGCCACGGCCTCCAGGGACCCAGCCCTGCTGAGCAAACGCAACGCACGGAGCTGACCCCTGCTTTCCTCCCGTGACTGCCCTGCGCTCCAGCATGTGAGCACGGCTCCACCGTACAGCTGCAGAAGGCAGACTGACGAGCTGTGGCCAGTACAGGATGTGCCAAAGCCATGGACAATGGCACGTGGGGCTGAGAGCAGGAGCAGCCTCCTCTGTCGAGGGCTTGCAGCTGCATGCCCTTGGCCACACGTACCAGGTGCCACAACTGCCCTTGCCTGGCCCAGAACAGCAAGAGAACTCAAGAGACAGCAAGGACAGGAAGCCTGACAGAGGGTGTCGCTGGGGCTGACATGGCCCCTGTGGACAGTGCTGCACCTGTGCTGCACGGCGCTTTGTGCGGGAGGGCTGACACTACTTGGGGCTGCTTGGTTTATTGGGCTGGCACAGCCCTGCTCGCCTGCCGCGGCTGTAACCAGATCGGCTCTGCGACACCCAAACGCACATACTGCCTGTAGTAGTTACGTTCTCTGCCGTACGTTTGTGGGGAAGGACCCGGTGGCGAAGGGCTGCGGAGAGCAGGGTGGCAGTGAACTTCCCGAAGAGGCTGTGGTGCCACACGGGGTTTTTTTCCTGCTAGCCATTAGCAGGCTGTGCTCAGAGCCGGGCACTGCTGCTTCCACGGGGCCTGCACACCCTCATCCCACAAGCAGAGCATTCAGCGGGGGTCTGTCGGGGGCGCCCGATCCCAGCTTCTGCTTCCCCTCCTGCTTGGGAACTGCTGGGCTGCTGCAGCGTGTGGCTGGAGTCCCTCTGAGCCCTCTCCCCATCTGCCTTCCAGGCACATCACCATGTGGCGCGTAGTGATCGGGGCCACCCAGCTGACTCAGCTGGGCCCGGAGGCCCAAGTGCGCAATATTAAGCGGCTGCTGGTTCACGAACACTACAGCAGCATCTCGGAGAGCAACGACATTGCGCTGCTGGAATTGGACCGGCCTGTCCAGTGCAGCGACTCTGTACAGCTTGCCTGTGTGCCCGACGCCTCGCTGCGAGTGTCACAGCTGACAACCTGCTACGTCAGCGGTTGGGGGTCCACGACCGCAAGATGTGAGTTCCCAAAGGCTGCTTGTGTTCTGAGTGCAAGCTGGGCACTCTGGGGAGATGGGTTGGGCTTCCTGACAGCAGAGGCGAGAGCCAGAGTCTGGCTGCGGGGACGTGTGCCCATAGAGAGGGGCCTGGCCCGGGGCCCAAGGCGAGACAGAAGGGAAACGCCCCTACAGTGTCTCTCACAAGGCAAAGCCAAGCCCCGGGGAAGGGATTCACTCAGACAGGGCAGGAGACCTGGCAATGAGCTGCTGGGCGTTAATTCCTTTCTGTGCTCACAGCTGGAGGATCAACTGATGTCCTGCAGGAGGCCAAGGTCCGCCTCATCAATGTCAAGCTCTGCAACAGCAGCCGCTGGTACGGAGGAGCCGTCCACCCCCACAACCTGTGCGCCGGCTATCCGCAGGGCGGCATCGACACCTGCCAGGTAGGAGCCTGCGACAAGGCGGCGCCCGGCGGCGCAGGCAGCCCCGGCACAGCCGCCCAAACACACCCCGGCGCAGGCTTGGCCTGGCAAGCCACCCTCCCACCGCTGAGTCCCCACCGCTGGCGCGGCTCACCTCCCCTTCCCCAGCTGCAGGTCCTTGCCCCGGGCCCCACTTGTCCCGGAGGCCCGGGACTCTGCCCAGAAAGCCCATCGCGCGCTCCTGGCAGCCCGCAGGTCCCGATCCCAATCCCGAAACATCCCTCTTGCACACATCCAGCATCACTGTGCAGAGAGGAGAGAGAGCCCTACCCCACAGGCGTACTACCCTCTCCCTGACAAGGGGCCCCAGCACCTGAGCAGAGCCTCTCTGTGCAGCGGATACAGCCCTGGCAGGTGCCGTGAGAGAGAAGGGGCCAGGCCTAGTGCTGCCAGCGGTCACCTTAATCCTCCCTCTCTCCTCCGCTGCAGGGTGACAGCGGTGGGCCTCTTGTGTGCAAAGATAACAACGCTGACTACTTCTGGCTTGTTGGAGTGACCAGCTGGGGGAGAGGCTGTGCAAGAGCAAAACAGCCTGGAGTCTACACCTCCACTCAGCACTTTTACGATTGGATCTTGGTACAGATGGGACTGCGCCCAGCAGCAACGGCTGCTCCAACGCCACGGCCAGTCGTCACCTCGACCCCCTTTCAGAGGCCAAGGCCAAAACCGACGCAAGCGGGCAGCTTTACGCCCTGTCCTTTTGCACGCCAGAAGCTGCTGGAATTCTTTAATCTGCTGCAGGAGCTCCTGCAGGTCCTAAGGGGGCAAAAGGCTCCAGCAGCAGCATGAGCAGGACCCAGTTACCCAGTTCAAGCTGCAGCGCACCACCGCCATCTCCTGCTGGGGCACTGCCTGCTGAGCCAAAGGCAGCCTCAGTGCCAAAGGCCTGCTCGCTCCTGCCCACGCCCACAAACGCTGGAGCTGAGCCTTCAGGTTCTTGAAATAAAGTTGCCGGCTTTCACAGTTAACCATGCCTCAGTCCAATTCAGTCTCCTGTGCAAGGCAAGGATTCCATGCCTGCCACCTGCAAAAAGGAGGCTGCAGGCAGACAAGTCGGGCACAAAGGGAAAGAGTCAGAAGGGCTGGTCAGAGGGGAGGGGGAGGGTGCGGTGGGAGAAGGGGGCGAGAGGTCTTGGGGACAGGAGTTGGAAGCGCAAAGTGTCTTATGCCAGCTACTGCTGGGATCCCTCTGTGTGTGTGTGTGTGTGTGTTTATGTGTGTGTCTGTGTTTGTGTGTGTGTGAGCGCAACTTGAAACTGGACTCTGTTGTGACACAGGAGACACGGATGTGGAAAGACCCAAAGAAGTCTTGCACCGATCACAGAATCGTCTAGGTTGGAAAAGACCTTGAAGATCATCCAGTCCAACCTTTAACCTCAACTGACCGTTCCCAACTCCACCAGATCCCTCAGCGCTATGTCGACCCGACTCTTAAGCCCCTCCAGGGATGGGGACTCCACCGCCTCCCTGGTCAGCCCGTGCCAACGCCCAGCAACCCCTTCTGGAAAGAAACGCTTCCTGACATCTAGTCTAAACGTTCCCTGGTGCAACGTGAGGCCATTCCCTCTTGTCCTATCGCTTGTTACTTGGTTAAAGAGACTCATCCCCCCTCTCTGCACCCTCCTTTCAGGCAGCTGTAGAGGGCGATGAGGTCTCCCCTCAACCTCCTCCAGACTGAACCCCCCCAGTTCCCCCAGCCGCTCCCCAGCAGACCTGTGCTCCAGACCCTGCACCAGCTCCGTTGCCCTTCTCTGGACACGCTCGAGTCATTCAGTGTCCTTTTAGGAGTGAGGGGCCCAAAACTGAACCCAGTCATCGAGGTGCGGCCTCACCAGTGCCAAGCCCAGGGGTCAGATCCCTTCCCTGTCCCTGCTGGCCACGCTAGTGCTGACACAAGCCAGGATGCCATTGGCCTTCTTGGCCCCCTGGGCACACTGCTGGCTCCTGTTCAGCCGGCTGTCAATCAACACCCCCAGGTCCCTCTCTGACTGGCAGCTCTCCAGCCACTCCTCCCCAAGCCTGTAGCGCTGCTGGGGGTTGTTGTGGCCAGAATGACTGGGTGAGGAGCTTGACATCCAGGCACAGATATTACACGGACTTAATTTCCATGCTGTTATTTGAGGCATCTCGGCACATGCTGTGCTTGTGAATCTAGGGAGTGAAGGGGAGTTTATGCTTCTCTAGTACAAATCTAACCCTGATCATCTGGAAAGGCAGAAAAGGACTGGCCTGTGCTCATGTTTATGTAAGTGGTTTGACAAGTACATGGGCTCTGGTAAAGGCATCGCTCTAAGTCCATCTGTTTTGCCGTTCACATTAATTGTGTAAGTCTGTGTGTGTGTCTGTGTACTTGGCTCTTCCGAATGCAGCATCAGTGTCTTGAACCAGAAGCCTTCTCGGGACGCTTAAGGTCTCGCCCTTCAGAACAACAACAATCCGGGCACAGGGAGAGGCCAGGTGACAGTTTAGGTGCCGACCCTGGCACCGCAGGGGCTCAGTGCAGGGAAAGAGCTGAGACAACGTTTGGACTTAATCCCCTGCCACCCAACAACCAGAGTGTACCTCTGGGCTCATTCTCCAAGGCAGCAGGAGTTTTGCCTCAGGAGCACGGTGGACTGTGATGTCAGTGAGCGATGGACTGTGACATCACGTCCCTCACTGCTCACAGGCGGGTGCCAGCACAGCCCGGCCCAGTCTGGCTCGTGCCTCCTGCCGAGCGTGCCTGCGAGGTCTGGAGGGTCGAGCGAGGCTGCTCCCGGTGCTGGGTGGTGCTTTGGGTGGTGCCGTCAGCAGCTCTCGGTGCCTGTCCCAGAGCCTTTCCCTGGGTTTCCCCAGCCCTGCTTAGCTCAGGCAGCCGGGCACCACCGCGCACACTTGTGGCAGAGGAGGTGAGCTGTGAGGGGAAGCGTCCCTCCGGGGCGGCTGTGGGGCGGGTGAAGGGGCTCAGGGAGCCAGAAAGTGTCCTTCGCCGGGGGCCTGAGCATTTCTTCCTCCCGAGGACAGCAAGTGACCAGGGTCTCTCTCACTTTTGCAGCACGTGACGCCCTTTGGCAGCTGCAGCATCAGCGACTGGGAGCAGCTCCTCATCCTCAGCTCTCCCCAACCTGCTGCAGCGTGTGAACATGGAAACGGAGACAGAGCAGATCTGCCCCATCTGCCGCGACGCCCCATGTGATGTTGCTTACACGATGCCATGTCACCACCAGTTCTGCCTGGGCTGCATCATGCGATGGTTAGATCTGAAGGGAGAGTGCCCGCTCTGCAGAGAACCAATAAAGATTGTCCATCTGCCTGTACAGGGAGCGAATTACTGTATAGGGTGTTTCATCGTTCACCCAGAAGAGTTGCCAGACACCAGCAGCCGGGCAGGCACAGCTCCCCGCAGGCCGGCCGAAAACAGCCCCCGTGAGCCTGTGGTGCACCCCCCGTCATCTCCACAGTGGACACTGTCCCCAGATGAGCAGGGGACTACAGGGCCAGGGGCACAGTCAGTGGGTGGAATCCTGCCCGAAGTCTGGGCAGAGCTTTTCCAAGCAGAAGGTCATCTCCTCAGTCCCTTGCTGCTCTGGCGGCGTCAGGAACCGCGGTCAATATGTGGGTCTAACTGGTGGCAGGCATACTGTGCAGAGGTCAGCATCCTGCACACCCTGTGCGTCAGCGGCCCAGCTGCAGAGGCCTTGGTGCAGGTGCTGCAGCCTGACCTTTTGGAAGATGCAGAACCTCTGGTCTATGGCATCATCAATACGATTGAGGACCAGTGCAGCCAGCAGGCCTGGAGGCTGCTGATTCCTGATGCTGTGCAGGAGGACAACAACAGCTCTGCGCCTGGCTCCAGCCCCACCAGATCCAGCTCTACCAGCCCCACCAGCTCCCGGTGGGGGACTCCCACCCCACACCCACTCTCCTCCACCAGCCCTGAAAGCCCCGACGGGGAGGAGGAAGCCAGCACCTGGGAGGCCGCCCTCTGCGGGGATCCCGGCCGCCCCCCCTCAGCTCCTGTCCCGGCAGAGCAGGAGCAGCCCCGGGAGGAGCCGGGGCAGGCGGCGGGGGCAGGTCCCTCTGCCCAGGGCTGCAGCCGCAGCCCCTCCACTCACAGCTGCGGCAGGGACGGCTCCGCTGGGGGGTCCCGGCACCCCCCGAAGAGGAGGGCCCCCGGCCCCCAGGACTCTCCCCAGCCCTGCAAGAGGCCGCCCCACCGGCAGCACTAGCACGGCTGCAGCAACTCTTTATTCAGTCAATCAATCAATAAATTGCTCTTTCTCTGACACCGTCTCTGGGTGCTGCTTTCTCCCCCTTCTCCCAGTGCCCTTCCCTCTCCCCCGTGCCCCACCGGGGTGGCCCCCGCCTGCTGGGGGGCACGGCCATGGGCCCCCGGAGCCCCAGGCCCGTGTCTGCGGTGCCTCCTCCCGCAGAAAATCCTGCTGCAGCCGCCCACCCGCCACACAGCAGATGCCGAGGGCAGAGCGGGCAGGAGGGGAAGCTGCTTTTGCCCCAGGTCCGATGGGAACCCGACTGGGCAATCCAAGGGCCGGGCCAGCTGTAACCTTGCCCCCTCCAGCACTTGTCTCTGCACCCCACGGAGGGTGACACAGCAGGAACCTCTCCAAGGTGGGGAGATGTTTGTCCTGCGGGAGGTGTCTGTGCCTGTGCCGGGGCGTTCGCGTATGCCTGCGCAGGGCTCGGTTTCGGCCGTCTCTGGAGGCAGCGAAGAAGCCTGCTGTGGAAGGCAGTGACCTGCCAAGGAACAGGCTGGATAACCACCGAGCTCCCCCGTTTCTCATGCTGCTCGTGCCCAACAGCTGCTGACAGCAGCAGTGCTGCAGCGCTCGCATCTGGCCTGCTAGCTGCTGGAGGAGCGAGTGTCACAGCCCTTTTCCCCGCACACATGGCCTGTGGATTTGTGACGCTGTCATCGGGCAGAACTTCCACAGGAGGGTGCAGAGAGCTGACCTTTCTGCTGCTGGTTTCAGCAGCTGGCGTGTTCCATGGCAGGAGGAATCAGGGCAGTGGGCTCCTCGGTAGATGCCCGGTTGTTTCTCTCCCAGAAGACAGCGTTGGGAACATGCTCAGGACCTCAGACTCCTGCCTCCTCTGGCCGTGCCTTGGCATTCAGAGGAGCCCAGCTACTTCCACAGGAAGCGTGAGCACGGACAGAGACACACGTATGCAGAATGGGGCTGTTAACAGATCTCCTCCCAGTGTTGTCTGAAAAGCAGATTCATCACCCAATGTGCAATAGGTCAATAATCATACACTCGGGAGGAACATTCCTCGCTTATTTTAGGGTTGAGCAAGCCTTGATGCTCGGTGGTTTCTCACATATCAAGCACGCCAACAGGACTTTTCACACTATATTTATCCACAAAACTTGCAGAGTTAGTGATTTTTACATGTACATCCTCTGTGCGATGATTGCTTAGTAATTTCCATACAATTATAATACTGCTGACACAACACTTCTCCTACTACGGATGCGCAGGGCAAGGCAACAGTCTTCTTGACCTGTAGGCCTGATTTTTATTATTATGAGGGTAGTTCAGCGAAGGATACATGGACCTTGAGTTTGCTTGCCAAATCAGCAGTGCACCCTCTTCAAGGTCTAATGGCTCTGGGATGTCATTGCTCAAAAGCAGCTTTCGACTTGTTCTTCTGATTAGGGATGGCTTCATCTTGAAGACAGACAAAGAACATCTTTCTTGACCTAAGCATCATATTGGTGCATTGTTCTAAAAGCTGTTCAACAATCAGACAGAAGGACAAAAGAAGATTGTTAAGTTCATGACTTAACAAAGTGATTCAGGGGAGAAAAAAAATAAAGCACACAGCCAAACAAAACCCAAATTCCTAACTGGCAACAGTGAAAAGGAAAAGGTGGTCCAGTATTTCAGAGGGTATTCCCTGGCTTCTAGGTTCAATGTGAAAACCCCCACACCCTAGTTACTAGATGTAGCCCCGAACCTTTCTCTGTTTTTTAAACACTACTTTTTAAATTAAAACAACTCCCGCAGAACCTTACAAGATTCTGCTTTCACCTAGCTACTGAAATGTACTAAAAATCCTTCTCTTTTAGCAAACAGCACTTATCAAATTGCGGATGCAAAGACAATATGAATAATTTCTAACAGTTTCTCAAAAATAAAACATCAAAGACTGTCTATATGTTTCCCCTGTTGCATGTAATACCAAAAGACCAACGAGAAAGAATACATTTACTTGAAGTATATTCCACTTGCGGAACGATCTTTTCTTCAATTTAGAACTGATAAATATTCACCATCAGGAAAAACACTAAAACTGCAGTTTCAAAGTGGTGAAAATTGCTATTCAAAGTTATAGCACAAGGTAGGAAAGAAAAAAAGTATGGATGGCAAGAATATTTAGAAATGAAAGTTATAGGCTTTTGAAATGAATTATGTTCCTTAGGCATGATTTTTAAAGGAGAAAGGAGACATTTTTGGGAAAAAAATCTCAGTCTGAGATCAGATACCACAGTTACCATGTTTCTTTCCAATCGTTAATTTTTAAACCCATTTTTGGTTCAAAAACTGAACTGTAAAATCCATTATTTGCCCTATGGTGTCTGGAACAGACTCCAGCAGTACCGTAGAAAACTGGGAAACAATCATGCTGCCAGACACAAGGTAAGTGTATTTCTTCTTATGTTTCAGTATCCTTAAAGCACACCTAAGTGTGCCTTCTCATTCTTAGCCAGAGAGTACTATGTAAATGTCTGTGCAGCCATAACAAGATGAGAGTTCTGATTAAGCTCCCAGGACCTCAAAGCAGCATGTATAAATGGGCCTCGCTATCCTCTTACAGAGCAAGTCCAGAGCCACTCCTTGTTGGCCAGCTCAGCGTCACAGGGGCTCTTCAAGACTGTACAGGTGACTACAAAAAATCCCAGGCGTCCTCAGTCTTGGAGGGGATCTTCAGCAGCCCATAGGGGGCCTGTGGCATTAGAGAATGTACCTTCGCAGACCTGTTGGAGTCCGCTGTGCGACATTCTCAGTTGATGTCTGGGAAGTTAGAATCACCCATGAGGACAAGGGCCGTTGATCTAGAGACAGGGCAGCGCTGATCGCATTCTTCTTTAAATGCCTTTCAACAGCACCCAGTCTGATCTCCGCCTTTTCTCTCCCCTTTCTTGAAGCGGAATGCCAGAATAGCTGAATGTGGTGGGTTTTGGCCGGTGCTCCCTGCTATGCCATTGAACCCAAGTGTACACTTGTTAGAGACAAGACCCTGTAACTGTGATAAAGCCTCTTGCATTTACATGCAAGTAATGCACCACTCCAGACCAAATCCCGTACGGCCTCTTCTCCTGGGGGCTCTCGGACCAGTTGGCTTAGGCAGCCCTCACTTACTGCGCCCAGAGATGTTCTCTCTGCACTTCCTTCTTCAGAAGTCCTTGACCCAGTGGTAGGAATCCCCCTATTACTACCTGTCCACAGTTTGCAGCTTGGCGAATCCTCCTTCCCAGTTCTCGATCACTCTCTCTCTCCTTCCTGATCAAGGAGGTCAATGGTGCAACCTGACACAGACTTTGTTACTGTCGGCTCGTCATTTCCACCCACATGTCCTCTGATGCTTGTCTTTTCGGTAATGCTTTGATGTTGTTGCTGCTTTCAGAGTCCTTCACGCCTTTCTGCCCCCTGAACACCTTATCACATCCTTGCTACGGGACTGGCAAACAGGCACAATGAATCCCATCGATCCTCCACATCCCAGCTCTCTGAGGTGCCCACTGTATCAAGGTGTTCCTTGCAGGCAACCATTTCAGCCCCCAAACTTCTTCCTCAGGCTTCATGCATAGGCGTGCCAGCGCCTGTAATTTTGCCCCTCTTTTCCTTATGCATTGCAGTTGTTCTTCTTATTTCCCTCCTGGTATTTCCTGAGGTGCACTGAACCCCAGCTGTACCCGCTTTTTCGATCATGGCAGTCTGAGCTGGGTGCTCTTGTGTGCCTGCTGGCTTTCCCCCACCTTTACTTTAAATATTCCTCCAGGAGCCTTTGAATTCTCAGGGCCAGAAGCCTCCGCTCCTCATGATTAAAGTGAAGCCCTCCCTTCTTGCTCAGGCTCCTCTTGTCCCGAAAGGCTTCCTAGTGCTTCACGGATCTGAGTCCTTCCTCTCTGCATCGCGTTCGGGCACTAAGACTCTGGATTGCTGTGTACACCCAGCTTCACATGTGGAATTGAGAGTGTTTCGAGGAATGCAAGGTTTGATCCTCAGCCACCTGCCTGACAGCCAGAACTTGGCCTCTTCCATTTACCTGTACTAATGGTCTGAAGATGGACCAAAAGAACAAGTTCTGACCCTGGCGCCTCACATCTAGACCCTGCATGATGCACAGTTCAAACCAAAACCCCAGCAAACCACATGCCAGTTTATGCATGTTTTAGGCTCTCCATGAAAACGCTGAGGCTGATGAACCTTGCATTGTGATACACGGTGAAATACATTTAAGTCTGATCTATGTGCTTCAGTAAGCTAGCATGCCATAAATGTGTGACATGTTTTCATCTGCAGCTCGCACTTTAAAACTGGCTCATGAAAGCAGCAGACTAAGTTTCAGTGAACTGTCAGTCTACTGAAAATTAAGAAAAAAGAAAAAAAAATCCATTCCTTGTGTTTTTCTAGTCCCTAGCTCTTCTTTTAACCAGTTTCTGCCCTACAGCGATGCATTTCAGATTTCTTTCTAACCATTTTTGTACTACAGAGGGAGAATTCTTCGAAATTACCCTAATTCTAGATAAGCTTCCAGCAGAACAGCTTCTGCTTTTTGTTGTTCTTCTCTTCAAACTAACATTTATAGGGTAATACAACAGCGGAAAACCAATATGGATTCTTCATGACCGTAAAGTAGGGATAATGGCAAGCACTTAGTAGATACCAAGTGAAAAAATGGACCATTTGCATTTCCAGTCCCTCATTTTACAGGTCTCTGTGCACCACGGTTACCCATACAGGAGTTAGGAAAAGCAGCGTATTAATACCTTCGCCCGAATCCAAGCAGGGGGATGTACTCGGCTCGGCAGTTTCTTCTTTTCTGAGGTCTTTCTCCTCCGTGCTCACACTCACAGTGTCCTGCATTTTGCCTTCACCCTTCTCCTTACGCTCTTCTACCTTCTCGGGCGCTTGGTGCAGCTTCTTGCCTGTGGACTTAGGAGGCTTCACCCGCACCCCGGCAGGCTCTGGGATCCCCAAAGAAGCTGGCATGTGTGAACAAATTATATTAAGCAACTTGAGACCTCCTCAAACATCTGCCTCTAAGTCATGTTAGGGCCGGATCCTGTCAGAAGCGGGTGGGAGTTGGAGAGGCTACATGTCGGACTTTTTGTTATTAATACTAGCAGTGGAGAATTTTGGTTACAAGTCATCCCTCCCAGAACATGTTTCTGAAGATGTGAAGAAGAAAAAATGATTCAGAAGACAGCACCCTGCCAAAAGGAAGAATATTTTAGGAAGATCGTTCCGACTCTATCCAGATTATGTGCCAATTTAAGTTGCTAAGAGAAAACGAGAACCAGTTGTTTAAAGTTCAAATCCTGTCTGGCCTTCACTAGGCTAGGTGTCAAGCACCCTAATCTCTGCGTCTCAATCCATCACCTTGATGCAACTTCCCCATGAGAGATCTTCACAGCCCCACCCAAGCAGTTGGACTTGGGAAGAGAAACATCAGGGCCGGAGCTCTCTCCTGGCAACCTGTGTGTGTGGTCAAGTGTTTGAGCACAAGCAGAGTATGAGATACCCCTAAGCTGTGTGGCTTCAAGTCTCTCAGGCTGAGTAGGTGTCATAAAATCAAACCAAATTAAAAAAAAAAATCAAAATTCATCAAATCAAATCAAGTTCAAACCAAAACCTTTTCTCAAACTTTTCTGACTTTTATCTTCAAGGCAGCCCCACAGGCTGAGTTCAGGGTGTGGATTCCAAAAATCTGATAGTGCCTCAACTCGCACTTGCAATTTGGCCGTCATGGCTTTACCACAGTGCAAATTTACAGCAGTCCCACCTCGACTGTGTTGAGACAGAAATCCCAAATTCAGGAGTACATGGGACAGGCTGGAAACAAGTATTTATTTTTGAAAATCCAAGAAAATCCAAATCTTTCAACACTTTTTCTCCTAGATGTTGTAAGTAGTTTCCATATCTGAACTGCATAAAAGCAATCCAAAATTTACGTGTAGGAAATGAAACCCTTTTAAAGGTTAGCTGCTGATTGGGAAAACTTGAGCAACCTATAACCAAAACCTAACGCAAGCAGCATGGCTTCCTGACATTTCCAGTATCCTCTAATTCATTCTGCATAATTTATAAGCTCTCAATTTATTTTTCAAAGATCTGAAAGCTCAATGTTTCATTGATACATTCCCCATGAAACATGCCTCCACATATCTCGAGCTTTTTGATGGGGACCTCTAAAAGGTTAGTCAAACTATAGGCACTGGAGGGAAGACCATGCTTCTAACAATCCCTACTCCTGCTTTCTGGGGAAAGCCTCGCCTGCCCTTTCTTTTTGGCCGTCAGCCCAAATGCACGCTCTGTCCTCCCATGGACCTCCTGGATGGACCTTCAGGGAGGGAGCGGACATACCATGGCCCTTCATAAATTACAAGGAGCAGCTTTTTTACCAACAGCTTTTAAGGTAACTTTGGGCACCCACAATGCAGTCACACTCAAAAAGATCATCAGCTATCTTCTGGCAACACTCATGATGACAAGAAGCGTGCCCAGCCAGTCAGAGAAGCAGAGTATACGAGAGATACTGAGGAAACAACTCCCACCCATCAGACAAGGTCAGAATCAAACGGGAAATCATGAAGGACTGCAGCCATTGTCAGTCACCTACCAGGCAAAGAGATGAATGCACTCATGAACGCCACACGCTCCGGCCGGCCCAGCCCCGGGGACTGTCCCCAGCTTTTCCCAGGGGACAAAGGAAGCCCTCCCCACCACCCTGGCTGCGCACAAAAGCCTCGCACACCTCCGCCCACCCCACCCCAAGCACCTGCAAGATGCATCTCCCACTCTCCCGGCCAGCACCAGAGGCGCTGACGCTGCAGACCGCCACACCGGCAGGACAAAAAGCAGCTGCCCCGTGGCCCTGCACCCATGGCCACCACTCGGCCAATGGCCAGCATGCGGCCCACGGCCACCTGGGGCGCCAGGAGCCTCTCGAAGGAGGACCATCACCAAATCCAGGGCAAGCCAGGAAGGGGGAAAAAGCCAAAGCGGAAATGGCTGAGACAAACCCAGCTCTCGGAGCCTCTTCCCACGTCTCTTCCCCTCCTTTCCCTATTATTCCGGTCTCTGAGGTCACTCCCATTTGTCAATAGCTTTCTGGTACTGAGGTGCCTGAACCTGGAAGTGTTGATACAAATACAGCCTCACGAGTGCTGGAGAGGTGTGTGGACACTTCCTTCTATCCTGCCAGCTATGCACTTCACAGCTTCGCCCACGATGTCGTTAGTGTTGCTTCCTGAAGAGCGAGACAGGAAAACATCTGACTGTGGTCGAGCTCAAGGGTTCTCACCCCACGCTTGAGAAAATCCTGTGATCGAACTTAGGGGATAATTTCAGTCACTTTTCTACTTGAGACATGTCCTAGTGCTTCACCCAAGAAGGCCGTACAAAATGGACGGCATCTTCCGTTCCAGAACCACAGCTTCTTGACTGCTCCAAAAAGCACAGCTGTAGCTGTCTTGTCATGGCCAAGTGACTCACTATCAGACAGTGTGAAAAGACAGTAGCAAGGAGGAGGCAACTGTATACTTTTCAGAATAGTTAATGCACGTGGGAAAGAAAACTTCATTCCATCTGTGCCCCATCTGTCTCACTCTATGGAGCATCTTGAGGTTTTGGCCATCTCGGGCTCTGTCTGCCTGCAGGCTGTGGGCAGGCAAGCTGTTAAAATCCCAGGCAACAAGAGGAAGAAAGTGGTTGACTGAAGAAACTCCTTCGGTGTTTTGTGCTCCCTAAACCAATTTTTTTTCCTCAGGTCATGTCTGAGCTGTGGCCTGTCCTTCCACACTCAATCCTCCAAAAAAAAAAATAAAAAATAGTATGCCGGTCTCATACAGCAAGCATCTTCTACAATTTATGTTTATTTCCACGTGCCAAGAGAAGACAGAATGAATGACAGGCTCACTCACTGTCAGCTTTTCTTGTGGTATTTCACAGTTAACATACACATCAAGCTTCTGTACACATAGCTGCTTGACATAAATGCCCAGAGGTTTATTTTTCAGCCTGCCTAATCCTCTTTCCGATCTTTTGGATTAGTGATATGCAGCACAGAATTCAGTATTTAAGGTTTTAAGTTCTCAAGAAACTGTGTTACTAAGTTGACGTCTGCCGAGAAAGGCAGCCCAGGTAACATTCTGAATGACTACTCTTAGAATCATGTATATAAACTAATAGCAACAGCAGCAACAACAGGAAAGCATGCAAGCTTGGAGGGGAAAAGTGAGCCTCGAATAAAGGATACTGCCAAGATTTAGCAATGACCTTGAAGATTCAATGCTGTAGGAGAACTGCATGACCAGAGCATGTAACGCCCTGCAACACCCTGTCCTTCTGCCAGACACTAAAGGAAGGAAAAGTCATCTCAGAAGACCCTGCTAATGGCTCTCCAGCCTTTTACACAGTCAATGCAATACAAAAATGTAGAAAATAGGGGAGCCTCTGCATAATTACTCATTCATAGGCATTCTGAGTTTGCTGCTCTGCGGCTAACCCTGGCGTCAATCTCAGAATGCTTTCTGGAGTATATATCTATAAGGATGCATACCTGTTTGCAATATCCCCAGTATAAATAGCTGGGCTATTCGTGACTCAGCTCAAGTCAAAACTTGACCCAACTGATCAGGAGCCTTCGGTGCTCACCATGTCTGCAGATCATCCTCTGACGTGGCTGTAACAGAAGACTGCCTCTCCTCCCAGATGGAGCAAGAAATCACCAGGGAAACAAAAGCCACAGGAGGAGTGCTCAAACACTTACACAGCAGCCAGAGCGCATCTGCTTGGGCAAGTTCCCTACCTCAGGGCAGGTACAGACACATCCATGGGCAGAACCCCCTGGTCAGGCAAGCTCCCTCCTGCAAGCCGCTCCTGGCATCAGGATGCTGTGGAGGGATTTGAGCCATTCACACCCCCCAGTGCCTCTGCTTCAACCAGCTGCCCTAAACTGAAGCAGACCCATTCTATGGGGAGTCACCCATACTCTCTTTTCTGCACTCATTTATAACCGTGCGGTCTACAGCTTTCAGTTCCTGTTGAAAAAGGAAAAGGAGATTCTGATTCTCAAGTCTCTTGACAGAATACGGTTTCCAGGTTTAAAAAGGGCTCGAGTGTATATAGCAGGATTTGGGGTTAGAAATCTTAACTCTGCATTCCTGACACACTCTGGTGAGCTGCCACAGCAGTGAGAAATGGGGCACCTTGTAACACAGCTGGCTAACGCCCTGCTGCTCTCCATCCGTGAAGCCCATTGCCACAGTGCAGGATAAGCACAGGCTCACCTCCCTGTTTCTGAAAGGACTTCCAAAGCCACCTGGGTCCAGAAACCAGGAACTTCTCTCTGCCACATCCCCCTCCTGTGATCTGAGAGCTGTTTGTAGGCACACTCACTGGTGTGGGCACCACATACCTGGAGACCGAGTCTGACTCTGGTCCTGAGCCGAGCAAAGGGGCCGCTACGTGGAGATAAAAGAAAGAAAAGGCCACAGCTTGGGTGCAAAGTCGAGGAAAGAGGGGAGAGGTGCTCGTTCGGGAACTCCAGAGGATAAGGGACATCTTCTTTTGTTGAAATTATGCATTGCATCTAATGGCAGATGCTGTTATTTATCTACAAGGTTCTAGCGAGGTGATATTAAGAAATCCCCATCAAGAGGTTTCCACCATGCAAAGAAAATGAGGGATTTTACCACAAAAATAAGAATCATACACTTGGTTCCTTTCTTCTAGGACACCTCTCTAGCAGAGGCTGGCAGCACCCTGTGTGCTGTGCTCACCCAGCAGCACTAACCTGTCCTTTCCTGGCAAACTCTGTTCATACCCCGGCTGCAAACAGTCCTGCGGGCAACAACAAGAGCAATGCATTTCAGCATCATTTGCTGCTCGGTGAAACAAAAGAAGCTGCTGAAGGAAAACAAACAAACTCACATGCATGTTTCTTCC
Source organism: Athene noctua (assembly GCF_965140245.1). Taxonomy (NCBI): domain Eukaryota; kingdom Metazoa; phylum Chordata; class Aves; order Strigiformes; family Strigidae; genus Athene; species Athene noctua. The sequence goes on from NC_134077.1 coordinate 83,137,135, forward strand.
ACATTGCTACTGACTGTTTCCACATGGCAAGTCTAAGCAGCTCTGATTTGGCTGCCAGGAGATGTATTTGGACAGCCAAAAAAGTTACTCCAACCTTTTGGATGCTGCCCCCACAGTTTGAGTGCAAGAACATTTTATCCATCTAAACATTACTGGCATACGCAAAGGAGGTTGGTGTTGCTTCAGTCAGTATTTGTCCTTCTCCAGACCATCCCAAGATGGGGGTTTCTGTTGGTTTGCAGTACAGTACTTGCTACATTTGGAGGGCAGATGTGTCAAGCTAAGCACTTCAGACCCTTGCCCAAACCAGAACCGAGCAAGGTCGGGAGACTGGTGGACATCGCAGGAGTACAACATAATCCTACTGGTGGTCCTGCCAGAATGACTGATTACTAATACTTTCAAAAACCCCACAAACAACTGTTTATTTCAAGCCCTGAGAGATGGTAACTCACTGCTTCTGTTATTTCTGTGGCAACAAGATTTGGGGGAAGCATTTTCGATGAACAGGACAACTTTTGAGTCAGCAATACGCTGCAGGCAAAAAAGTATATGTGAGCATTTAGAGGAATCACTTGGGGGCTTTTTGTTTTAAAGTGCCAAGCTTAACATCCAGCAGGACGTTTCCTGCTCTGCTCTAACAAGAAATGGGGAAGATGACTCCAGACTGCTGCATCACAACAGCTGACTCAACTCTGCTGCACACGGAGCCTGACTGCTGTCACTCACATTGATCAGACTTCCAAAAGTGCAGGAGCCAGAAACTCGAGTAAATAAAACGACCATTCCACCCCAGGACCCACATTTAAATATACACATGCCCAGAATGCTCCTACACAATACACAGTGAAGACTGTCATCCACATACGGGAACGGTTTAGATGGACTACTGATGGCACCCTTCTATTATAACATTTTTCCAAATTAATGTCATAATACAGCTGTGGACATACAGGTGTAATCTACAACAAGATAGAAGCTATTGCTTCTCCTTCCCTCTTTATTTCTGTTGAAAACAAAAGGAAACTGCTTTTAACGTGGACTTAGCCTTTCGGAACACAAACACTTGCCAACTCCTCTGGACGGTGTTTTCCACTTCCTTTGGAGCTCAGCTGTCTAGAATTGGAAGTTATGCTTTCTTTGTTAAAAGAGCACTTTGTAAATAATTGATAAAACCAATAATGTCTGAATTGTTTTCCCTTGGCTCCTTACAGCCAAGAGAATCATACACAAATAATACATCTGTAGGCTTAAGTACAAGTCTCCGGTCAGAACATGGCAAATCCTCACGCTCCCCACCCCCCCACCCCCACCCCCACCCCCAATCCATATGTGTGCTCACAAATATGAAAGGAAACATTTTTGGACAACCCTACACAGCTCAAGCGATGCGTACTACGTTACTATGCCACAAAATTCACTTGTTTGGTACACAAATGCTCCCGAGCTTGCCGGGTAGACTCAATGTTCTCGGAGCAGATTACCTTGCTTTACCTTCACCGGAAGCCTAATAAGTGCCTATTTTTTAGGGTCTGAAGTGAAAGTTGGCCCTCAGTCTGTGACCTTGGCAACAGATGCTCATCTAACACTCCAGAGACATCAGGCTCAAAGCACCGACCCCACTGAACTGATGAGGGAAATTCCTGCCGGTTTCAATGCAGCCTGAACCTCACCCAACACAAGCCCTGCAGCTCAGGGCTGTCACACGGGCTCTGGCAGAGGAGCAACACTGATTGCCTCCAGCTCTTCCGTTTTGCTGGAGATTAGCACTAGGACCAAAGGGGCAACAAGAGCAACTGTGCAGCCTTTCTTCGGCCCCCCAAGTTCACAGCACTAACATGCTGGATTGTGCCAGCCAGCTTCACGCACGGGAGCTGAGGAGCCAGCAGCTGCTGGCTGCTGTCGCTGTTATGACAACCTCCAGCAGAAGGGAGATGAGCTACAGGCACCAACACCTTCTACCACGGCTGCTGAATCCAACACACTCCTCAGAGCGACAGAATGCATACCCTCCAGGTGGAAGAGAAGGCGGCAGCCACTCAGCCACTGAAACACAAAGACAAATGCTTGAAGGCTGTATATGCTTGGATCTGCCAAAACCAAAAGGGCCAGGATCAGAGAGAAGAAAGAAGCTGTAAGATCAATTTCTTTTTCTTCAGGAACCCCCAGTCTGCACAAAACACCACCTTCCCGCTTCTGTTCAGCCCTACCGAAATAAAAGCATGCTAATGCACTTCAGTGAACCTCCAGTGCCCTTCTGAGGCTTCTGGAAAAAAAAACCAAACATATTGCTAAGTCATGGATGACACACTTTGCTTTAGTCTGAAAGTCTACAAATAACTGGACGCAGACATCATAAAACTACCACCGAATCTGACACAACTGGCAGATGTCACACAAAACGGTCTCAGACGAGGAAGGGGCAGGGATCATCAGGGAAATTGGTTTTGCATGGACAGGAGTTACCTCCTGATACACACTACACAAACTTTCTCTAGACAGACTGGAGTTAAGACCGTTATAAATGATCGCATCCAAATTTAGTCATAAACAAAATTTCCAATTTATTAAATAAATAAATAAAGATAAGCAAAACCAGCGCTGCACAGACCGGGAGCCCCTGCTCTACCTGGCCCGCACCGACTGGTTTCCCTCCTCAGTATTTATCCTCTCTCTTCTCGTACATAGTTATAACCTTTAATACATATTCATAGGATTGCCGGGAAAAGGGTGGGTTTATGGAGATCTTTCTCGCGCATGCCCTCTTTGACTGCTGGGGTCTTTTCTGCCCCTCTCTGGTGGTCGTGGGATGAAGTAAACACTCTTCCTCGGCCTGCCCTTTTGGTGACCCCGAACTTCGCGCATGCGTCTTACAAACAACTTCTTTTTGGGCCCGGATAACCGTAAACAACACTTAACAGAACCAGTTGGACCGGCCCGTTAGAACACGGAGTCAGGATGGCTTTACAAATACCAAAGAGAGCTATTTACACATTGTGTCACCCTGCCCCCTCAAACCTGCAGTTATACAAAAACAGTTCAGTCAAAAAATACATATAAAAAGAGCAATATTTTAAACTTGTTTTACGCTGTGCAAAACCATATGCTGAGGTAGGTGAAAATGGACTAAAAAGTCCTAACATTATTTTATAACAACACGAATCATGTAAACTTGTTTCACAAGACCGTGGGTGCTAGGTGATCTCTAACTGTATTTCCTTTACCATCAAAAATTTTCCATGCAACTATAACTTTATTTCCAGTTCCTTCAAGGCACTTTCTTCTGAAGTTTTTGACAACTTTAAAACCATACTTCAAATAGAGTCAATAAAATGAGATTAAATCAGAAGATTTTAGTCTGTTGTGGTGACACACACCTTCAGGATCAAAGAACTCCCACTAGCACTAATGTAGAAAACCAAAGCAGTGCCAAACACCTGATTTACCTCTCATCTTGCACTAGCAATGCCTACATTTTCAGAAGTCTTTCTTCAACTCCATTTCCCTACACCAAAGCAGGATGCTAACTTACAGACAGTTTCACTCGGAACACAAATAACGAAGCGATTAAGAAGGGTGAGTGCAGAAGCCCACAGTACATGTATAAGGAGCAAGAGACTGCTGGGCTCTGCAGATGACAGTTTTGTACCATCCAGAATTTGCACACGCAAGTGTCCGAGAAAAAACTGTCTTCAGCTGGGGACACAGAAACAAAGGAGTTTTATGGCTCCAAGCAAGTAAACTTCACGCCTGCTCATAGAGGCAAAGGGAGGCACATTCCCAGGTGCATTCCAGGATAATCGTACAAAATTCTGCTGTTACAAGGAACTCCTCTGTCACAGGGCCACAGCCTGTCAAACGGCACAACTGTGGTCAGCCTTCAAGGCTACACCTACAGGGCTCAACAAAACAGGGCCACAGACAGGTTTCTGGCCCCGAGGCTAAGGGGCACAGGCTGCCCTGCCCGAGCTCCCGTGGGGCCCAGTGGCCCCCAGACGCACCCATGAAGGGATCCAACCCTGGGCCAGTGAATGACCACCAGTGAGAACAGCCCCTTGTGTGCCACCACCCGCCCCATCCAGACACTCGCACAGGCCAGCAGCACACCAGGGATTGGCTTGGAAGAACGGGTGAGCAGCATCCAAGCTCATTCCTTTAGCAGCACAGGTACAGTCTGAGAGGACCTGGGGACTTTGCCTGAGAAAGTGCAAAACCCTGAATGCTGAATTAGATACCACACACTGACGCTACTGTGGTGTAGAGGTCACATGGCAAAAAAAACCCACCCTCCAGACGGGACAGATAGCTTGGCCCATGCAAAACGTGAATCTGCCGCAGCCTTGCTTCTCCTCAAAGTATTTGAAACGGCCCAAAAGGGATATCAGAAACCAAAATCTGGAGGATTATATGCAGAGCACAGCAGAACAACATATGCTGACGCATGCAGTTGTATGTAGGAGTCAGGAAAAACCTAGGGGGGAAGCAAACTGAAGGAGGATTCAGATTTATGTTGCATTCGCGACAGTATAAGTGGTCTGTTGCAGCTCCATGCCGTTCACACTTACAGTTAATAATAACTAGCAAGTCCCCTCCAAGACCCACTGCAATAAGATGAGCGCTTAATAATAGCCCAGAACAATAATCTTTAATCATGCTTCATGTTGTAAAAATCCCAGTGTCAGGCTTTCATGTAATTGTTTTGCAGAGAAATCACTCTATAACTGTGGAGTTATAAAGTGGGTATGTCTATTCAGCGCCGGGCGCATGGGGGATCGCTCCACCACAAGCATGCGCGCCGTTTGCAGCTCCCGTCCGGCCTATATGTTACAGAATAGTGCATGTTCATAGAACGCCTGTACGTATACACAGTCTACCCCCGCCTCCCCTCGCTTCTCATGGTGATCAGGTCTCCTCCCCTTGCGCCTGCGTATTGAGCTCCTTTGGCCTTGTTCGGTGGTCGCAGATTTACGGGCGGGGTCGCATAGATGAAGCATCTCCTCTTCCTCGCTGATGCACTTTTCACCCTGTTGCTCTGCGCAGCCTCAGTTGTTTCCCTGGGCCCTGGCCAAACCACCAGGCCAGTTTGTGCTAGAATCTAGGATGATTTGTTGCTGGAACATACAACTTCAAGGACTATAAGAAACTTCTCTTTGGGCTGGGAGATAGTTGCCTAGCAACGTTATCAGCACCTGGTATGTCTTTTTCGAACAGTCCCATACGCCTCCCCTTGGTTTTGCGCAGGCCTTGCACCATCAGTCTAGGATTGTTTAGACTCCCCGTCTCAGTAATTACACCCTTGATAAGCTAATGGGAGTCACAGGTGTTAACAGCAACAAAAGCAGGTGGCAAGGGCAAGCAGACCAGAAAGAGCTCTACTTTTTTAGACTGGAGAGGCAGTTTAGAGGCAGAAACACAAATCATGAGAAGATGCAGACAGGGAAGCATGCCTGTAACCTTCCTTGTACAGTTTTACAAATTCCACCTGAACACTTTAAGGAAACCTGGGATTCCAATGCAGAAAAAAAACCTTCACCCCCAGCCTGTCACCCCCTAAAACTCACTCCCAAGGGGCAAAGCCCACGCAGGTACAGGCCACGGCGCTGGTGCACGGTCTGAGGGCAGCCAGTCTCGTCGCCCTCCCCCTCCCCAGCAGCCAAAAGAGAGATTCCCCTGAGCCCCTGACAAGAGGCCCAACACAAGAACCACTGCAGCAAGTCAGCCCCAAGGCCCCTTCAGCTCAGCACACCCCCTGCAGCAGTGGCAAAGCCTCCCAAAACGGGTAAACCCAGCAGAGCGGCACAGCTGCCGTTTTCTCAGAAGAGCTTCCCAACATCCAATGTGCTCTTCTTGCCTGCCAGAAACTAACCTGAAAACAGATCCCAGACCTGAAAGAAAACAGGATGGGCTGCCTTATTTACTCAGGAAGGAGACTTTTGCTTACAAAAATGCAGAGGTGCAAACATTTCTTTTGTATTTCCACCAGACACACACAGGCTATGGACCTGCTGGCCCTCCAAGACCTCAGACAAAATAAAGCTAAAATTTCCTGTCACAGGAACCCAATGTACATTAGTTTGGAGCTGCTGAAACTTGGACAGCAATACATGGCGCATCCCCAGCCAGGTCTGTTTGTGATCCTCGGGCCCCGAGGGGAAGTATTTTGAATATCAACAACCCGTGAATGGAACTGCTGCACAGAAAAGGAGGGAAGTGCTATTTGCACATTTACTAGAGTGAAATACTCTGGTGTTTGTTGTTTTGGACAGCCAACTGGAAAAAAAAGATATACAACTGTCACAGCTACATTGGCAGGGATTTTGTTACTCCTTTCCTCTCTGTTTTTAAATTCTAGAAATAAATTCAAACATTTAATTAGACTCTGATGCCTCCAAACTTTGCCAATGGAGGGATGGAGCCTTGTGGTATTTGTGGCTTTTTAGAATGCACCAAGCAGTTAAACACAGATCCCAGGAAAAAGGTAAATAAATCACCAAATATAAAATAAAGCACCCACCACCTTTCCAGCTCGACATAAATTCCAACCATCTTACACTGACAATAGTCACGGGGAGTGTTCTGGGTGGCTTCTGCAAGCTTGAACTCACCACCAAGAAAAAACGTTGTCTTTTATTTTACAAATGAGGAATTGGAATTACTGCTCATCAGCAATCCATAACATCCCCCACTGTCTATTGCTGCTATCTCCCCTATTAGCAAGAACCTCAAGAGCATTTCCAGTGCAGGCCAGGGGCACCGAGTCATCTATATCCAGATCTGCTGTAATCTCCCAGATTCCATAAAGGGTCACAGCCCCTGCTAGACGGAGCACCCGAATCAAACATGGGAGAACTGATTTCTGTGCCCCTCTGCCACAAACCTTGGCCAAGCTGCCTCAGTCCTGAGGCCCAGCACATGCGCATCTGCTGCTGCCCAGCTGCAGATGGCAGCTCCTTCAGGCCCAGTACTTCATGCCCTTTCAGCTGGGTGCTCTGCTTTCATCTCCTCCTCCATCAAACAGGCATCGTGACTTTTGCTTTCCCTGGAAAGTCTTCCGAGAGCTAGCTTGTGCCTGAAATGCAGATCTATTATTTTATATGGACTACAGAAAAAGGCATTTCCTCCCTTGAAACGCTACTCTGGGACCAAGGCGAGGGCCCAGCTGCAGCCCAGGACTGCCTGACAGGCTGCTCAGCCTGCTGTGCCGGGTCGCACGACCTGGTGTACGGCAACGCAAGCGATCCTTGCCCCCCACCCCAGCCTGTTTCCAAAAACTGTATCCCAAGAATTGGAGACAAGGAAAAAGATGCCCTGAACACGGAAAGAGCATCCTCAACTGCTGCTGGGCCTTGGGAACACTCTCCTCTGGACTATCTGGCCATCCCCAGGGAGGGCACGTCTGTGCCGCGTGGCCCGAGCCAGGCAGCCCCTGTGGTGTGAGACCGAGCACTGTGCTGGCTCTGCCAGCCTGCACCCCGACGGGTGCACCTGTAGTTGGGGAACACTGAAGGAAGGAACACTCTTTGTTGCAACACAGTTCCCAGGGTAATCAGTCCAGCCCAAATAATTAGCCATGCACACTTGGTCCTGGAGTTCCTACTGCATACAGAGCCAGCTTAAGCCTCTCGAGGCTCGGAAGGCAGACTCCCCTTCGACAGCATTATCCCCAGGCTCCAACCTATCCAAGGAAGGTGACGCCAAAACTTTCAGTAGGTTTCATAATTCAGCTATTTTCAGATCTTTGTGCTAAACTAGAGATCTGCATTTTCCTAAATATGATTTCAAAAAAAGAACAAACCACCTCTCTCCCCCTCCAAAAACAAACCCAAACCCAAACCAAAACCAAAAACCTTCTGCAATCCCACTGACACATCAGGGCTGATCTAAAGTGCTCTGCCCCAGCTCTAGAAGCAGGCTGAAAGATTGCTTACCAGTCCAGGCACAGCAAGAGCTGGCTGCTCCTCAAGGGACGGGGCTCTCAGGGCCAGCAGGGCCTGTCCAACCTCCCCAGTAAGGCAGCGGGGCAGCCCCAGAGCTGGCTACAAGTCCAGACCACCAGGCAAGCCCATGGTGGCAGCACAGGTCCGATACCGAGCCAGGAAACTCAATCAGGATCACGGCCAGTGATTGTAGCCAAGGTCAGACACAGTCCCACGGTAGCCAGGCAAGCCCACACTTGACAAGAGCCCATAAAAAGCCAACGTGCTGGGGCCTGTGGCCAGGAAGTCCAGCGCTCCCACAGCACTGCTCAGAGTGGGAGGGAGAGTCCCAGGCTGAGCTTAAACGGAGCTGCTGGGCTGCGGGCAGGGTGAGGGGGGACCCCGGTGATGTGTCCCTGAAATTTTCTACTCTGCTCATTCTGCTGAAACAAGAACTTGTAAATAGAACAATGACAGGGACAGTTACTGATTTAGGAATGTTGTGGTCAAAAGAAGCAACCTGGAGATAAGGGTGTGAGTTGCTCCAACTTTGCATAACTGATGCATGGCTTGCTAAGGACTGTACCCCTGAAAAGGAGCAAACGGGAACATCCTGACCCACAGGGGCTAGAGGCTGGATGATTGTCTGACAAGCCTGAACTCAGCGAAGAAGGGGGTGGCGGAGAGACCCTGACCACTGACTCCATTAAGACCAAGGAGGAGGACCCTGACCCCCCCCTTTTTGAGTTTGCACAAAAGAACGAGAAGACGCTGTCACTTTAAATCGAGGCGAGGCATGTTGTTAAGCCGTGCGGGACAAAGTGATAATAAACTACCCAATGGTCATGACAGTAAAGGTGTATGCCTGAAGTTTGAAGTGTTGAAATCCCCTGCAGTCCTTTGGTGTGGGGTGCTGACTCTGTGGAATTACCACCTAGCACCTTTCTATGCCAGACATGGAATAAATAAATAACCTCTGCTCTGTGCCTCCTGCGTACTGGCTAAACAACCCCACCTGAGGGACAACACCAGGAGAAGCTGATCAGGGTAATGAAGGCTGTCACTGCCCTCAGGGCTTTGGCACTGAAGGTTCCCCACAGAGGAGAAGAAGGCTTTTAAAAGGTGGAGTATTCCCCTGTAACGATGAGGCAGGCAACTCTACATAACAGGCACTGGATACTGTAAATAGAACTAAAAATCTAACGTATAACATGGAATCACCCTCGTACTAATCCCGAGGCCCTCGCTTGCACAGACAGTTCAAACTCCTTTCCAAATCCTGCAGACGTGTGAGAAGGACCCATATTCCCCCCACTTCACCATCAGTGACGCTCCCAAAGAAAGGACGGGCAGGGCAGCGTCCAAGTAAAGCTTAAGCAGGGAGTGTTTCTTCGCTGAGCTTTCCGAAGTATCTGGGAGAAATTTGCCTGTCAGTTTTGGGGACTCAGAAAATGCGGGATACCTTTAAAGCACAGATTAAACTTTGCTCAGAAAAGTACAACAAGAAGACCAGTTGCATTCGTTTTACAACACGTTCCTGCTCGCCCAGTACTGTATCTCCTTTATCCACTTGGAGCGAAGTCAATCTTTGCACTAAGCACAGGTGATTTCATAGAGAAGCATAAACTGACACACCTTTACGATCTGAAAATTTTACAGAAGTTCTAGTAATGTACCCAAAACTGAGGTGTTTCAGTGTCTGGGCTAGGCTCCCTCTCTTCAGTAAACACGTATCTTAATTCCAACACAGGACAAAACCCATCTATAAATTTCCTCTTGTCAAAACGAAACTGTTCCAATTCTACTGTTGGCTCCTATTTAAGACATTAAACTGTGCAAGTAAGAAGTAACTGTAACCAATCCCTCCCACCCTGCTACAAACCATGACCCCAGACGGTCCTTGGAGCAGACCACACCAGACCCTGTTTCATTCCAGCCACATCACTCTAGCACAAGCCCTGCAAAGCCATTTAAAATGCCATCAACAGGTTTATCAGCCATAAAAGCAGAATCCAAGAGCTCTTAAACCAGTCTGACAACTGACAAGGTCATGCTTCCATCACTGAGGACAGCACCATAACTAAAAACAAAAGAGTCTGTATTGTTCTTAAACCTGAGAGGCTGCAAGAAAGCAGGGAAGTTATGAGCATGGATTCTGTAACATCACTATCGGTACGATTTCCCGCCTCCTGGTACGATGATCAAATACCATTTGGATTTCAGATGAGAAGTCATGTGATGGTTTTAAGCCCTGCCGGGACCGGAGACCACGTTGCCGTTGTCCCTCCTCCACCCTCAGCCGGTCAGGCTGGAAGTGAGGCACAAACCCGGGGTTAAAGTAAGAAGAAAGTTAATACAACAGTGTAATAAGCAATCTGAACAACAACAGTAGCAATGATAGCAACAATACACAGCAATAACAGTGAACAAGACAAAAGACATACAGAGAAATACCGCAGTGGTTACAGACAGCTCGCTCGCGATGCTCCCTGCCACCAAAGCCACAAAGGAAAAAGTTCCCGCGCTCCCGCGCCCGGACCTGACGTCAGCGTGGTATGACTAACCCGCCTGGAGATCCCTTCCCCCTCTGCTGGGGAAACTTAACCCTAACCAGGACAAGTCATCACCACACTACATTAGGTAGAGTATAAAATCTTATCATCAGATTCTCAACTGGTTTAAGGCAGTGGATTCTGCTGAAGTCAAGGGAACCAAACACACCACATGAAACAAATCTTTCAGTGTGCCTCAGACCTGAAAAAATAGCTAGAAAAATGTTCACAATCTTTAATACAAATTCTCAGCATTTCCCACAATCTCTCCACATTGAGCAACAGTAGGACCCTCACATCTACTTTCCATATATTTCTTACTTAACATTAGTTTTTAATTTAAAAAGGGGCAACTGATTAGTAAGATTTTCATAGCTATTCACAAAAATTAATAAGCAAATACATTGGTTCCCAGATGTAAATTACTTGTCTATTCTAAAGACTATCAAAGACTATTTGAAGACTCTCAAAGCGCTATAAAACGCAATCGACACCTTTACCTACTACTGTAGGAAACAGCAGACAAGCTTCAGGAGATGAGCGAGGGTGCAGAGGATAGGCTAGGGCAGACAAATAAAAAAACCTCATGAGTTCTACAGAAAAATGAGTAGCAGCCCACAGCATTGGCAGACAACAGACTTTATTCCCACTTCCTTCTCCCATTCTTTTTTCCTATTCTTTTTTTATGTAAAGGAAATAGTTTTCCATTGTGAAACACACTGTCAGAGATTTAGTGGAGGCCAGAAGTTTACGTGAGTTCAAGAGAGGATCAGCCAAATTGTAAGACATGTGCCAACAATACCACTAGAGAAAGGATCTGCATCATGTTGAAATGCAAACAGCTGTTTTGATAATGACACCTATTATTGACTAAATTTGTCTATTACCCTGTTGTAGAGTTACTCACATTGAGAAGAGTCAGTGCCGTGCAAGAAACACAACTTGCAACACTTTGTGCTTTGAGAGAACCATGGCCCCTGAGCTTACAGCCATGAAGTCTCACAGCTGACATGTTTCAGCTGAGCACCGACGAGTTCTGAGGTGGACTGCTGACCGGAGTCAATGCTCACAGCTGATGTAGGAGCATATGAGAAGCTTTACTTACTTGCCTTTAACTGATGCTCCAATACTAGTTTGATTACCCTTCATACAAAATCCTCCTTCAAATGCAGGTTTTGTTCTTTTCAGATTGAACACATGAGCAGAAGTCAAACCTGCACAACCACTGAACTCGGCACAAATTTTTCAATACACTTTAGCAGCATCAGAAATTGTCAAGTGTCTTTTAGAAAGCAAATGCTTTATTCTTTGAAACTTTTTTGGTTTGCAAATATTAGTAATGCTGCACCACAGACTCTCACTTAGTCACTCCTGTTCTTCCTGAGACTGTTATGCAACTTAGTATTTCAAAAAGTACCATCGTATCTGTGTATTTGAGCCAGGTTTTCCCCTTTGTAAAGTCTGACCATAGGCAAAAGCTGCAAGTACTACAAAACCAGGCCGCCTTGCTTGTTCTGGCCAAAGAGAATGAGATTAAGCGCTATTAAAAAATAAGACTATTGCCTACTTTTAAGTATCCATGAAGTTATGAACATGAACGGTATGATGGATTGCAGGCATCAATACCTGAACACAGACATGCAAAATGTCCATCAATTGAATTCCAGACTCTATGATTTAATTGCTGGGCAACTCCCCAAGGAAAAAACGTCTATTAAAAGCCAACAGTAAGCCAGAAATCTCTTTTCATTTCACATGGCAAAAATATACAGTGAATCCTGAAAAAAGGAATAGATATTAGACAGGGAAAGCCCGTACAACTCTAGGCCAGGCAACAAAACGTTGTAGTGCTGTGATTACTTTTAAAACTTATTTCATCAGAATAGTTAGACAAACACGGAAACATTTGCAACAGCAACACCTGGGTCAGTTTAAAATCTTGCTAACGCTGAAGTACAAGTCAGGAAAAAATAAGCATGTGGGGAGGGCACTCTATACACGTACATACACTCCACAATGCCAAACAGCACTCCTAAGGGTGTCTGCCAGTAAATTGAAATAGGAGCAGAAAGGAACCATGTCCATACTAAGGCAGCAAGCAATGTAGTAAACTAAAGATCACTGCAACCAGTGCCATGTTAAAAGAAAAGAAAAAACAACATAAAAACCCAACCCAAAAACCTGAAAGGAACCATCACTGTGCATGTCATAAGCATGAAGTGATTTTAACCTGACGACTACCCTGCTCTAATCTTTAAGCATCGTTAACTTTTCCACATTTTTAAAGCCTAAGGTGATTATTTTCAATGACCTACTTGTAGTGGCAGCCTAGGTGGCATTCTGGAGAACAGCACAGCGTCCACAGCTTCTACAGGACAGCGCAGGATGATTAAGCATTCCACTTCTAGGGGAAGAAAAACAAAAAACCACACCAGCACTCGTTTACTCAACTGAAAAGCTTATTACCTGCACGTCCAAAGCAACGGGCTACAGGAATACCGAATGCAAAGCAAACCAGAGCCATCTGGAATACGTTGTATTCTCAGCTGAAAGTTGAAAATCTTTCCTTTTATATTATAAACAGCGTTCGGATGCAGAGAAACGGTTTTTAGAGTGACGTCTGCAGAGCTCTGAGTCATGAATTAAAATGCCTTCCTAAAAGATAAGTCTTAGCCCTTCCTCTGGAGGGAGTGAAAAAAAAAACCCACCAAAAAACACCAGACAAGCCACCCAGAGAAGGAGGAAGTCAGGCAACACCAAGGGTTTTTTCCCAGCGAGAACACAATCCTGAGAGAACAAGATGCTTTTGCTGTCAGAATAGAAATCCAAACAGAAACAATTCACCTTTCCCTTTGAAAAGTTGCTTTGGAGTCAAGATCTACTTGTTTTCTCTCCCAAGCATGAAACCCCTCTTCAGTTTAAGACTGTCTGCAAAATACTGAGTGAAGTAGAAATTAGGTGCACACACTGGAACATGTACAGAATCTTACTCAAAAAAACCCCCAACACAATCGTACCACACTGGCTAGAAATCCTTTCAGTGTTCTGATGAAAAGGTGACTTGTACCTAGCAATTAAAGTGTTTGCGGCCAAAACCAACAAATGATGTTCCAATCAAATGTAAGTTTAATAATAAAATTTTCTTTTTAATTGATGTCTTAAAAAAAGCTGGAGAAGGAAACAGGGACAGAAATGAAAACCCATTCAGGGAGTCAATGGATAGACTGTCACCACGCAGTCTAAACGTGCCAGCTGCCGATCATCTATTCAGAACAAGCGAGTCAATAGCGGCACGCTCCCTGGCAGAGGGGAGGCCGTCCCTCTCCCCTTTAATAGGCTCAAGCAAGAAGCTCTCACAGTGTTTTGGGCTAAGACCCAGCTAGCAGAAGGCAGCTTTTCTGTCAGACAAAGCAAGGCAAAACCAGGATCTAGTACAGCAACCTCCTGTTAATCCTGACCCCCTTCTTCAAATCTCCTTTCTTCGTCTGGTGACGGGAAGGCAAAGCATGTCCTGTCCCTGTGAGCCCGCGCTGTCCCCTGCCTGTCCCTGTGGGAACAGCAGGCACCTGTGATTCCTCTCCAAAGCCATTTACACCGAGATCGGCTGAGCAGTGTATTGTGGAAGCATAAGCTGCAGCGGACATGATTTGGAATCAAGTTATTTTTTGCCCATCATGACAAAATAAAACCAGCAATTCCTGGCTTTACAGAAGTTGACCCAAAGAGTCGCTCCCAGCACCTCTCAGGTTTTTCTGTCACAGAGAACTGATGCAGCCAAAAGAGTGTCGACTCTAAGAGGACAATGCCGCACTCCACAGGCAGCACGGGCAGGCAGGCACGGGCAGCGCACGATGGCCGTGCCCGCAGCACCACTTGGTGGTGAAAGCGAGCGGAGTCACTGCTGACGCCAAGGACGAGTTTAACACCAGCCTTTTCTTCAGGCTGGCTTTTTGGCATTTTACCCTCTGAACATGAGTAGGTCTGGTCTGCCGGACCTCGCTTGCCAAACACCCTTAGAGTGCCTTTACCGTGAGAAAGCGTATCGGCCAGGCAGCTGAAGTCCAAGGGAGATGAACCTCAAGGCCAGCAGAACCAAAGGCTGCTGAGTACCAAACAGAAGCTTTCAGATTCTCCAGCGCTCTACCCCCTGGTTTCTGGAGACACAGCCTGAAGCAGTGTTTAAACAACCGGTCCAGCTTAGTACCTGCCTCTACTCCAAAGAACAGCAATCTCTGGGCTCACGACCTGTAGGTTATACAGACCTGGGCCATCAACAAAGGCAACAGATGGAGAAAAACTGAACACTGACAGCAGCTGAAACACAACTATTACTTTCCCATCAACCAGTTACAAAACTAACTTGTGCCCTTGCGTAACAGAACGCAGGAATTAACAAAAACAGAGCCTTTTATTCCCAACAGACTAGTGTGTCTTTACAAGAAAGTCACAACGATTCCAACTGACAAAGTCAGCGTTATCATTACCAATGCACCTTTCCCCAAGAGGAAATCCTTGTCTTTTACCACATGTCAATGGCAAGAGTGTGCAAACAAAACAAAGAAACCAACAACCCACACCCAAACCCACCCACACCCACACCCCAAGAGCTCTACTTACATTATAAATATAAATATATATATATATTATACATATATATATATGAGACACATCTTCATAGATGACAACTGCATCAATTCAGGTCCTTCTCCTCCTGGAACCAGCTGAAAAGAATAAGACAGTTTTGTGTTAGTGCCATAGACTTCAGTTTTACAAACCCACATGTGACAGTTCTCGCTTTACAACTTTGTAGCAGATGGAGACTTTGTGGTAGATCACAAAAGTGGTTTTTAGATTCAGTATTATCTTCCTCTCCCAACAGAGGAAGTCAGTTACCGTCAGAGAAGCGCAGGCCAAAAAGAATATCACAAAGAATGTTTAGCAAAACACAAAGGAGTTCCTAGGTAACACACATCCTGGTTTTTGTCTTTGCTATTCACCTCAAGGAGATGAGTCTGCCTAGAAACAATACAGCTCGTTTTTAGAAAGACAAAGAACACGCTCCCTTTCAGGAACAATTTCTCCAACTGCCAATTCTTCCCCAGACTGTCGCTACACTGGGAAGTTGGTCTCCTCTTTCCAACTTCTACTGCTAAGCAGAGCCCAAAAACTAAGAGCGAGCCTGAACCCCTCTACAGGCAGCAGGGAGTAAGTCAGCATAGCATTTCCCTGTGAAGAAAGTACAGAACTGAACAACAGAAAAGGAAATACAAAAGGCAAAACAACAATAAAGGAAAAAAGAGGAGGCTAAACATTCCTTTTACTGATATATGCTTAATAATTAGCTGAGCACTTCTAAAGACAAAGAGCGCTGCTGCTTTTGGCACCAAAGTAAGGAAAAGTCTAAAGCACAGTCCTCCTGATGTGGGAAGACGTGTCCCCAAAAGAGACCCAAGATCTAATGCAGAAACGCCTCTACGCCTTGCTGAAAATTTGCACACTAAGAATCACCAGCTTCTGCTTCAAGAGAACACACCAGCAGCTTCACTGCACGCTAGTCATTTCAGCCCATACAAGAAGTCAGAACAGGCACTATCCTTTTAGGATGCAGCACAGCCATTTCTAAGCCTTTTTTCGGCTTTGGTTAAGTCAAGACGGCATGTGCTCAGACATACGGCGAGGAGGTGTGAGGCAGCTAAGACAGCAACATGGAAATGATTCCTCCTTCACACAGAGACAGCTCTGACTCAAGTCAGTCCTCCTCTTCCCACAAAATGCGGAATGCCCTTCTGTGGGAAGGACAGACTTTGCAGCCATCCATGCAGACAAGCAAAGAACTACCGTGGGTCTGCTTTTGCGGTCTTCAGGAAGTTGCAGAAGGCAGCTTAGAGATGCATAATCACAGCATTTCATGACTCTTTCAGTACTGACCTACAGACATCAGCACACAACAAACGACAAGTCACGGTGCTTCTGATGTGGTATAATCCAACAGACCTCCACATTTCTCTCCCGAGCATGTAAAGGTACAGCTCTCCGGGCACCTCCCGCTATCACAACTGCCAAATGACTCGACGAGCTTCTAAGCATCCAAACCGCTGCAAGCACATTTATATGCACAATAATGGATGAAATGCAGATGTACTCCACCTCTATACTTACGCACGCAAGCACTCACGAGTTAAAAGCCACTCTATGAGCTGGCCTACAGAGCGGGAAACAAAGGCAGGGATTCCCTTGCGCATCAGAAAACAGAAAAACACTCACCAAAAGAAAATTAGGGCCATGCGCTTCTTGTTTTATTTTCTTTACACTGTAACACGTCCCAAGTAAGGCAACAACATCACGTGTCCAGCATCATTCATACGCACATGTGCCCTGGAAGCTACTTGAAAGTACCTTATGTAATGGAAGCGTCTGGAAAGCGCAGCTTGAGCGACCTGAACTCAGTTACTGATCCGCCGCAGCACCCGCTCCCCGCAGCCGCCGCACCGCGCCGCCGCTGCCGGGCCGCTCACGGCCGGGGACGGGCCGGCGCCAGCCCGCGCCCTGCGCCCGCCTTCGCTCCGCGCCCAAAGCGGCCCGGAGACGCCTCCCCGGGCCGGGCACCGGGACGCCCCGGCGCCTCTCGGCTGCCGCGGGCAGGCACCGCGCCGGGGACGGGCCCGGGCGCGGCTCCCGAGCAGCGGGAGGCCCCGCGGCCTCAGGCACACGCGCGACCGACGGGCCGCGAGGGCCGCGCCGCCCCTCGGCCCCGGGCACTCGAGGGCTCCTCCCTCGCCGGCCGGGAACGCCGGACACGGCGGCCCGACGCGGCTGCGAAGCCGGGATCGCGCTCCCCCCCCGCGCGGACACCGGGAGAGCGCGGGAGCGTCGCGGCGGCGCCGCTTACCGCGGGGCAGGAGCGCAGAGCGGCTGGGGGCGGCGGCGCCGCCATGACGGATCCAGACCTGAGCAGTCGCTGACCGCCTCCCGCAGAGGGGAAGGGCCGCCCCGCAGCCCCGACGGGCGGATGGCAGAGCTGTCGCTCCTCCGCCCGGCCCGGCCCGGCCCCGCTCCGCTGCCGCCCTCGCCCCGGGCTCTGCCCCCGTTTGCCCACAGGTGCCGGGACCGCGCCGGAGTCGCGACACCCGCGTCTCCTGTGGGTCGCGCCTCTTGCTGCGCCCAGGTGCAGCCCGAGAGGGAAAAGCCTTTTCTCCCTCCCTCCGTCCGGCCGCGCCGCCTGGGGCTGCCGCCGCGACAGCCGGTACCGAACAGCCCGGCGACCGCGGGGTGTCTGCCCGCCCTTCCAAGAAGACTTTAGGTGTGCCGTGGGAGGCGGAGGGTGGAGAAGGTGGGACTGGGGGAAGGGGCCGGGGGGCTGCGGCCCAGCAGAAGAACTGCGGGAACAGCGTCACAGTCCTTGGAACCCCCAACAGCCGGGCTTCCCCCGGAGGGAGCTCTGACTGGAGCGGGCTGCAGCCTCGGGAATACAGAAAGAACGGGAGGAGGGAGGTCAGGAGGCAGACACGGAGATTTCCAGTTTTGCGTCCCGCGCAGATGATCTTCAGGCAAATCCTTGTCTCCGTTTCCAGCGAAAAGTATGCTGTGTCGAGCATGAAGCGAAAGATGGGGTGCGGAAGCAGGGACTGCGGAACTGGAGGCGGGATCAAAGGAATAAGGGAACTTGGTGCAGAATTCAGAAAGAACTGACCCGTGAAACTGAAGCCCTCCCTCAGAGCAAGACCTTTCGACTTCTACTACTGAAGTGGCGGATTTGGTACAGAGCTACAGAAAGCATTTCCTGAAGGACTGGCGGCAAGGAACAGCAAACACTGCCCGTCATCATCTGTAGTTGCTCCTACGTCTGTCCGTTTATGTAAACCACACAATCTTTACTTGGCAGGAGCTTCTATATGCTTCTCGGGCTCTATGGGACAGAAGTGAATTGAGTCCTGTGGAGGAGAGTTTTTCTTGCCTGGAGCAAATTCTGGAATTGCATTCACCGTGACCCCACAAAAAGCCCTGCTAGCCATAATTATTTCTTTGCTTCTGAGCCTTTTATGACTTGCAAGCCATAGAAGAGGGAACAGAGGGAACCGACCTGAGCGTCAGAGAAATTCTTCAGCTCAGTCATGAAAGCATTTGCGCAGAAATCGATGCTAGCCAAGCCTGGCACAGGGCAGGAACAACTTGCGGGCGAGAGAGTTACGGGCACAAGGCTGGTTGCTGAGGAGGCAGATGCGCCCTTTGCTACTGCACTGCCTGGCCCGGCACAAGAATCCCCGTCCTCTCTTGATGCTACGAGGTTTTGAGGCTCTTACATCTGAGTGACGTCAGGCCCTGCGTCGCCACCAGTCAGGCCGTACATAATCTCACTTCACCTGGGGCAAGGCCCAGCTTTTCTGCACTCGGTGTCCTGAGCAGTTCTGGAGATCACCTCTGAGCTTGTGCAGCGAGTGACCGTTGTCTTGCCTATCCTCTCAAGGGCTTGACTGTCTTCCAGACTGCCCCTGGCGTAAACATAGGCACTTCCAACTGTGCTGTGGAAAAGTAAAAATAGTGATAGCGGGGAAAGTGCTGTGTGTGTCCCGGACTGCTCGCATTGCTGGTCCCTTTTGAATCCTTGGGATCCTTGCTCTGTAAAATAATGGCAGGTGATCTCATGAGGCTAGTAAAAATCTAACCCAAAGACAAGACAAACAATCCTCTAAAGACGTGCTCTGCACAGCAGCATTGACAAACCAGCACGAGACAAAGGGAAAAAGAAACGAGGAAATAGCAGAGAGCTGACACCTTCCCCCACGACACCAGTAACAGTTTCAAAGTCGGCGTTGCCTTCTGCACTAGACAAGCCATGAAAGCAGAGGGCTGGAAGGACACAGGACAAAGGGGCACGCTGGCATCTGCTGTCACCGTGGCAGCACAGGCGCAGCAAGCTGTCACCAGCCACACGTGCCCAGCCAGCTCAGGTTCCCTTCTCTCAACCACAGTCAGCAAGGGTTCTCTTTGCAGACTGTTTGCCTTTGAGTCACTGGGGAGGAAGGAAAAAGCCCTCAGCAGTAGAAGAGTTCCTCCGTAACTGGTGTTGTGCTCTCAACAGCTTTTACCCTGCTGGAGGTCCACGGGAATCGACTGATGGATCAGGGAGAAGTACCTACACTCCTGTCCTGGTTTGGGCCCAGAGGGCAACTGAGCGCCATGCAGGCCCTCGCTCCCTCACTCCTTCCCCCTCAGGGATGGGGAGGAGAAGAAGATAAAACAAAAGGCTCAGGGATCGAGACAAGGACAGGGAGGGATGGCCCACCCGTTATGGTCATGGGAAAAGACAGACTGGATTGGGGAAGAAAAAGAACATCCGTTTAATTTCACCACTACCACCACTAGTTTACCAAGCAAAGAGAGAAGGCCAGTAAGAAATACAACCACATCTTAAAAACACCTCCTCCCCACCCCTCCCTTCTTCCTGGGTTCAGCTTTGCTCCCGATTTCTCCTCCGTCTTCCGCCCCCTGCGGTGTGGGTTGGGGGAGCAGGGGATGGGGGTTGCGGTCAGTTCATCACCCCTTGTTTCTGCTGCTCCTTCCTCCTCAGGGGAGGACTCCTCACACTCTTACGCTGCTCCAGCGTGGGGTCCCTCCCCACGGAGAGAGTCCTCCACAAACTTCTCCAACACGGGTCCTGCCCACAGGGCTGCAGCTCTTCACAAACTGCTCCAGCGTGGGTCCCTGCGATGGGCTCCACTCCTCCCAGTGACTGACTGCTGCAGCGCCAGCTGCCCTCAGAGTCCCGGCCTTCTTCGGTCACAGCCCCTGCTCCGACGTGGGGTCCTCTAGGGGCTGCAGGAGGGCATCTGCTCCACCACTGACGGCCATGGGCTGCAGGGCACAGGCTGCCCTCTCCCCACGGGCTGAGGGGAGTCTCTGCCCCAGCAGACCTCCCCCTCCCCCTCCTTTAGCTGCTGCGACCTCGGTGTTTGCAGAGGTGTTTCCCTCACTGCCCTCCTCCTCGCAGGTTCCCCTTCTTCCTTATCACAGAGGCGCAGCCACCGTCGGTAATTGCCTCGGCCCTGGCCAGAGGCAGGCCTGACTTGGAGCCGGGGGAGCTTCGAGAAGCTTCTCACAGCAGCCACCCCTGTAGCCCCTCTGCCGCTACCAAGCCCCGCCACACACAAACCCACCAGCAGAGTCTTCACCCTGAGCACTGCCCTGAAGAGCCCGTGGCCAAGATCCAATCAGTCCCATCTCAGTGTCTGGACTCAGAGCTGACCTGCAGCTCTCGTCTGTGCAAGGCCGGGGTGGCTCCGGCTTCACCTTCACCCGCCCCTTGGGCCGCTGAGGCCAGAACGAGCCGGGGACAGCCGTCCCCCAGGGGCCTTCCCACCCTCAGAGCCAAAGCCCTGCTCCAGGCCCCAAGGACCTCGGTGGCCCTACAGCGGACGCCTGCCGTTGCCCCTGCGCAGCAGCCCGGGGGACGCCAGGCCCTCTGCTGCCCTCTGCCCCTCTCTGCTCCTGTCGGCTGTGGGGACGGTGCCACTCGCAGCAGCCGAGCACTTGGAGGGGCATGGAGACTCCCCGGCCCTGCCGGGACACGGTGGCCACTGGCCCGTTGAGGGGAGCCCAGGCCTGGGCTGAGGAGGGGGCTGGAGCCCCGGGCACAGCAGGGGAGCTGGAGCCGTCCCGGTGCCCGAGGGGCGGCCCTGCTCTCTGGCAAGAAAATGGTGCCCGGAACGGGGCCTCCAGGGCCTCAGGGGCCCCCTGGGCCTCAGGGGCCAATCCCAGCAGCCGCCCTTACACAACCCCTGCGGCTGGCCCACAGCTCGGTTGGCAGTTGAGCTTCTGGCAGTAGGCAAGACTAGTAGAGGAGCCCACAGACAGTGGTGTGAGCATGAAGAGGTTCTCTGTGACATTGTCCACGCTGACCCCATAGGCCTCAGGAGGTGCCACAGACACCCTCCAGCTAACATGGCCCGAGGAAACGGATCACATCCACTCCATAGACACTCTGCCACCAAACTGACCCCAGAGGCCTTCGGGCCGAGCACAGCTGGGAGGGAATTTAAGCTGAGCACCAAGAAAAAGGGGAGAAAGCAGCAGGGGAGGGATAAAAACGCCAGACACATTGTTAATAAAACTTAGGACTCTTTCATTTTCATGTCTTTATTGTCTGGGAGAGCTACATTTCTGAGTCCCGAGCAGAGCCCTCTTGTCCCGGTGGTGGTCCTCAGATGCCTTCTGCTGGCCTGGCCCTTCTTCCACCAGCTACCCCTGGGGCCTTCTTCCATCATCACCGGCGCAGTGGCTTCTTCTTGGCGCGTGAGGAAGAGTCCCTGGGCCTACTACTGGCCTTTCTCTTCAGAACACGCCGAGACCGAAATGACCTGCTCCTTGCCGACCTGGGAGCAGATAGACGTGGTGCAGTCTGCCCTGGCTCCCTCTGCAGTTCTTGCTCCCCTGGGATGGGAGTGGGGGGGTAGCTGGGCCCTCCCTGAAGAGCAGCTGTCGAGCTGCCCAGCAATTTGTCTGCATCTGTTGCGGGAGCGGTGTCAGAGGGCCCTGGTCTGGGCTCAGGAGTCCAACCTCGTGAGGTAACAGCACTAGTGTTGGTGATAGGGTTGATCTCTTGGCCCCCTTGGAGACAGCAGGACGGCTGCTGGCCATGGGGTTCTGCTCGTGTCCCCCTCTGGAGCCACCCCTGCTGGTGCTGGCCACAGGGCTCCAGTCCCATCCGCCTCGAGGGGCACCCCAGCAGGTGCTGGCCATGGGGGTCTACTCCCATCCCTATTGGGAAGCGCCCCAGGTGGTGCTGGCAATGAGGCTGCACTCCCATCCCCCTCCGGATGCACCCCACCTGGTGCTTGGCGATGCGGCTCCAGTCCGATCCCCCCTGGGAGGAACCCCAGCAGGTGGGGGTCCTGGGGATCTGCTCCTGTTCCCATCGGGAGGCACCCCACCTGGTGGTGGCCACAGGGCTCGGGCTGCCATCCCTCTCTGGAGGCATCCAACCTGGTGCTGGTCAGGGGGTTCCGCTCCCATCCGCACTGGGAAGCACCCCAGCTGGTGCTGCTCATGGGGCTTCGCACCTGTTCCCTTCTGGAGAAACCCCAGCTGGTGCGGGCTAGGGGGCTCCGCTCCCGTCCCCCTTGGGAGACACCCCAGCTGGTGCTGGCCACAGGGGTCTGCTCCCATCGCCCTCGAGATGCACCACAGATGGTGCTGGCCACAGGGGTCCGCTCCCATCCGCACTGGCAAGCACCCCAGCCGGTGCTGCTCATGGGGCTCCTCACCTGTTCCCTTCTGGAGAAACCCCAGCTGGTGCGGGCTAGGGGGCTCCGCTCCCGTCCCCCTTGGGAGACACCCCAGCTGGTGCTGGCCACAGGGGTCTGCTCCCATCGCCCTCGAGGTGCACCCCAGATGGTGCTGGCCACAGGGGTCTGCTCCCATCCCCATTGGGAAGTACGCAAGATGGTGCTGGTTACGGGGCTCCGCTTCCGTCCCCCTCGGTAGGCACCCCATCTCGACGATCTTGCTGCTGGCACGCTGTATGGGGGCTCGTTTTGGGCACTGCCCACCAACGGCACAGATGGTTGTCTTATCGGGAACACTTTACATTCCTCTCCCGGCAGCGAGTACAGGATGGAGGTCAACCTCCTCTTGCAGAGGGGGCACTCAGGCTTGATGTCTGCCCACCACTGGATACATCTCAAGCAGAAGCGGTGGAGACACGGCATGGTATAGGCTGCGTTGCCCAAGGTATACTGACATATTGGGCAGCGGTTCTCCAAGGCTGAGGCCGTGCTCAGCATGTGCTGCGGTGGGCTGAGGAGACCTGGTGGGGATGGACTCCTCCTCCTCTCCGAGGAGGCTGGCTGTCCCACTAGAAGAGGAAGAGGCAGAGAGGCCACGGTCACTGGCTGGCCCAGGAAGGGGTGGGAGAGAAGCCCAGGTCCCTCCAGAAGGAAACCCGCCCAGCTCCCCAGGGTCAAGTTTCCCCGTACAACTCACCTGTGCTGCGCAGAGGGCACCTCCTGGGTGCCCCGGCTGCCTGAGCCAGGCAGGGCCAGGGACAAGCCTGCAGTGGCTGCGGGGATGGGCACTGGGAGCTGCAGCCCCCAGTTCCCAGGGCACAAGCCCAGCACTGAGCCATAAGCTTGCTCCAATGCTCCAAGCCTCGCCAAAACGCTCAGCTGGAGTGAAGGCGCGAGCTGTCTCGCGGGGCTGGGTGCCCGAATATAAACAGCGAGGGCCGTGACGTCACAGAGCAGAGCCGTGTGACGTCACAGAGCAGGGCCGCGTGACGTCACAGAGCAGGGCCGCGTGACGTCACAATGGGCTGTCCCCGCCCGCGGCGCTCGACCCAGCAGCCCTGTGGCCCCGGCACACGCCTCGGGGCTTACCGCCATGCCACTGCCCGCTCCATCCCCCACGTCTTCTGTTGTGTGCTTGGCATCGGTGCTTCAAGCCAGCCACAGAGGCCTTGGCCGTGGCTTCCTGGGGCACCATCAGGTCGCTCTGGCCGGAGGTGGCGCATTCTCCAGGCACACACAGAGGACTCCTGGGCAGCCCTGCACAAGAAGAAGGACCCCAGAACACAGCGCTCTCGACGTGGCCTCGCCAGTGCAGAATCCCTTGGAGGAGCAGCTCCCTCCACCCGTGGCAGGACTTTGCCGTAGGCAGCCCAGGGTGCCATTAGACTTCTTGGCAGCAAGGGCACATTGCCAGCTCCCGTTCAACGTTGTGTCCACTGGGACCTCCCTGTCCTCTTCTGGAAAGCTGCTTTCCCGACCGCTGGCCCCCAGCATGTCCTGATTCACGGGGCTGTTCCTTCCCAGCCACAGGACTCTGCACTTGTTGTTCTTGAAGTGTGTGAGGTTCCTGTCAGCCCATTTCTCCAGCCTTCCAGAGATGAAGGAAGGGAAGGGAAGCTAGAAAAGTACGTGACATACCCATTTCCAGTGAAGTGTTCATGCTGTATCTATGAAGAGGCAAAATAGCATTGCTGCTGCTTTGTAAACTTCCCAAGCTACCTGGCTGGGGAATAGGGGAGCCATCTATCCCTCCTGAGGTCCTTGCAGGCATGAGCTGAAGGAGAGTGAAATGCAGGCTTGGGCCACAGGGTCCTGCAGAACCACGTTTGGCCTTTTCCCAGAATAACACAGCAAAGACTTCTCATGCTAGTTTGGGTGTCGAAACAGTACTCCCCATCCACGGCATGCAGGTCTGTGTGCTCTTGGAAGCAGCTCTCATATTTGTATTTTTCCCCGCAGATAGCACACGTGGACCTAAAATGGTCTGCAGAAAGAAGAAAACAGGCCACTTCAGGAACTCTGAGGTAAAAGGCAAGCCCTCCAGACAATGCTGCCCAGTCAGGCACCCCCATGCAATTACATCCACCCCACATGCGCTGTCAAATCTCTAAGGCACACAGACAACCACTGCTTCATCTTGCCCCCTGCAGGCCCCATCCTATGTGGCTTGGGGCATATTCTGATTTGTTATTTCCTATTCAGGCAGCTCCGCTCTCCACCACAGCCTCCGTAAGACCTCACAGCAGTGTAGACGCAGAGCAGCAGGCCCTGCGGAAAACTCCTTTGGAAGTTCAGGGCTACGGTAGGCAAGTACTGGTCAGGACGGGGACAAACTGGCAGAACTCAACACAGAGGCAACCTCTGAGCTCTCAGAGGTCTAAGTCTTAGTATGCCAACTACAACACGGACTGGGTGTGCCTACAGCGCTCAGAGCACACGTGGTTCTCACTGCTGCTGCTCACTGACTACTGACTGCATCCGAGATCCCTGACGGGCACGTTATAGCAGACAATACCAAAGAGAACTAACAATCCAAAACAGGCAGGACAGTAAGGTGCTCGATGAACAGGAGGGCTGATGGAGCCTGGTTCTGTCCACGTTTGTACCCTAGACAGCCTCCCTTCATCCCAGCGACAACAGACCCCCTTCACCACAGCTGTGTGGGGAAGACAGACAGATGCAAAAAGCTCAAGATGCTTATGAATTCGTTTTGGTCTGACTGGCAACAACGATCATCTTTGGATGAGCTCTGGCGTCCCTGTAAGACGAAAATGTCACTGGTCAGCTGGCTGGGGTTTCTCCATCTTCTGATGTCTGACATACACCTCGGGGCACAGACGGCCATCCATAAGTAGTCACCCCCCTGCAGCTTGCAGCGTTATACTCGGCAGCCAACCACAGTAGCCGATGGGTTGGGTGCTACTAGCCCACTGCAAACAAGCTAAAACACATCAGCTCGTGTAGCCACAAGGGATCTTGAAACTAGTGCGTTTTACTTCACAACCGGAGCAAGCTGGGAGTGTACCCGTCAGCTACCGTGGCTCCACAGATGAGCTGCCGTTCAGGAAGCTCCCCCCCAGCAGCTCCGTTGTTTGTACTCATGTATCCACACGAGGAGCAAAGGCAAGGCCCTGGATTTACCTCTGCCACAGCGTGTTCAACACACCAGAGTATGCACTTTAAGTAAGCCGTTATTGTACTTCTCAATAGTTTCGTTTTTAAAATAAACAACTATTGTAAGCTACTACGCACTGGTACAGCCTCACCACTCACTCGGGTTCACTACTGCATCCCATCAGCTCCTGGGCTTCCAGCACTAAGCAAAGAAGCACTTTCTGCCCTTTATTCTGCTTGGCAGAATGAAAGTAGAAGCTGTACTGATCCAGAAGAGAAAAATGCCAGATGTGAAAGGTGTTAAACAGCTGGGCACTGGAACCGTGCCCCTGTGCTACCAAAAATCCTGGAAGCGTAATCAGAGCACAGCAACGCTCGGCTAAATCTAAGGGATTTGTAGGAGTCTAGGCTGAACAAGCGAGACAGAGCCCCGGCGCACGTACCGGGATGAAAAGGATTCACTGCTTCAGACAGTGCACTGCTTAAGGAAGAGGGGGAGGAGACGCACAACACGACTGCGAGAGCATTCTAGCGATAAAAGCACTGGTGGGTCACGTGTAACTAGGCTTCATTCTATAATCTTGCGCAGCCTCCTTCTGGGGTCATACCACAGCGCCGAGGGTCTCAATCTACCCTGGACCCTTTCTGACAGCAAGCGGAACCTAGCGACTGCTAGTGAATATCTGTCTCTCTAGCTGGTGCAAAAATGAAACACGGTCAATTGTTAGCAAAGAAAATTCATCGCATGTCATCAGTAATCAGTCCCACATCGCTGGGTGTCCCCAAGACAAGCAACCAACCTCCTTGTTGAAGTGCAAGGAGCCATGTGGTAGGCAAACTGAAGACCAAATACCAAACACTTTCAATACCTCCATTTGGAGGAAGAAAACTATGATGGCCTTAGTCTGCAACAAAAGTGCTCGATAGGTAAGGAGACTTGTCAGAACAGAATACAGTGAATACTAGAGGCACACCTGTTGCACACCTCAAAGAGCTCTACCCAGCATGACAGAAACCCTGACTGGAAACAGTTACATACATCATCCAGACGACATCCCTGCAACGCTGACAGCACATCCCGTTAAGGCTGCAGAACGATGGGGTCTCCACACAGCGGGCTGTGGGAGCTTCTTCTCACACTCCTCCGGGATGAAGAACAATTCTCACCTGACACAGGATTCAGGCTGACCTTTCAAATGCATGAAGCCACAAAAGCGACTTGATAGAGGAGCTCTCACGGCCACCAGGCACTTTGCAGATGCTCCTGAATCCTGAGCGATCCTACTCTTACAGAGCACTGCAGCAAGAGCTGTCTAGTAGGCACAGCCTCCAAATCTGGAAGGGCACAGCTGCCGAACGTACACCGATTGCAATTGCTGAATTGCACAGATTGCAACAGCCTCCTGAATTATTCCTAAAATCCGTCAGTGTTCCAGGTCCCGGTCGAGAGAAAAAAGCAGCAAAATTAAGGAAGAAGAGAGGGCAGTCTGGCCAGCACTAGTTGTCCTGCTCCACAGTCAGGGTGGCACCTTAATTTATGACTGTAGCCTTGAAGAAGAGCTGGAAGATTGGTGAGAGAGAAAATCACCCAGCACCAGACAGCTGGATAATTGCCCAAGAAGCAAAAACAGAAAGGTAAAGGTGGTAGGGGGAGATCATGACTGCCGACTCAATCGGACAAAAGGGTTGACGCACCCCATTCCCCCTCAGAGCACGTGCAGAACCTGCCTCCACCTTTTCCTCATCTCTCATGCAAATGAGTTTGTGGAATACCTGCCTGTCTTGGTCTCGTATGTAAATTGGCCGATGAGATGAACTTCAAATGCGACAGAAAACTTTGCTGGGTGTGCACCCACCAACCCAGCTTACCGGACCTGCCATGGTGATCCAGATTCTGGTCTCCTTTTCCCTTCCTCTTCCCCTCCCCTTCTCCCTCCCCCTTCCCTTCCCATTCCATTTTCATGTTTCTATTCCCTTTCAAATGCACACAGGCACATCCATATGCACAGGACATCCTCTTTGGGGGTCCTGCCTGGAGTCTCCTTATGCCACTATTATTAGTGCAATGAGTTGTTATGTTATCTAAATCAGATCTGGGCATGTACACTCCTTTTCTTGCCCTCCAATGGGTTGGCATTTTGCCAATTATTAGGCCTAGCATAAAGGACACAGCCAGCATAAAGATGAACCAATAACCAAATTGTATTTGATACAAAAGGGTCAGTACAGGGGTGAGCGCTGGGGGCACAAACAAGTCAGCCAGATTATACATAATGGACATCAATCCCACTGACCCCAACAACGACACCGCACGACCAGCAATGGGTGGGATAACTGGTGAGATGCAGTCTCCCATAGAAGGGACGGGAGACAACCGAGCCAACAGGCCAAGGACGTAAGACCAAGGAAGCCACACACTGAATCTCTACACAGCCCGCGTTTACAAAAGCCAGACCTGACTGGAGCCCAGTCCCAGGAAGGTGAGAGGTCCTTCCCCTACAGGGAACTCTGCACAGGGCATCCACCTCACAGACAGACACTGCCCCTCCCTGCAAGGGGTCCCAGCTTTTATCCCTCAGTGGGACACCTGACCTTGGGTTACTCAGTGCGGGACACCTGGGGGTCCTTTACCCAACGGTAGTAGATTCTTCTACTCACAGTGCACCTTGGAAGAACATCCTTGTCCAAGAAACAGCTTTGCATGGAGTGTAGTGCTTAAAAGTTCATATTGTTTATGAATGATGAATTAGTTATTTACAGTAATTTTTAATCAGATATGCTCCCTTTGCAAGTCAATGTCCCTCTGCTCCACTTTCCTATAGTTACTCCTCTCTCAAATTCTGCATTGGTTTGAAAATCCAAGTCCAAAACTGCGTGCAGACTGCACACAATACCTAGTAGCTACAGGGTCAACCTCTGCCCTCGTTTAGCGTGGGCTTCATCGATCTCTAATGTAATAGTCGTTACATTAGAGTCTGGGTTGTTTTGTATCTACACTCATGCTTTCTTAGCCGTGTTGACCCTTGCACAGGCACGCAGAAAATAATGCAGGTAGAACTTCTTGCTGAACTTTGCAACTATGGCTCTCAGCACGTACAAGCCAAGATGTAAAAATATGAGTAGTGATTTCGGGGGTTTCAATGGGACGTCATTAAGCGGCCTGACTGACGGTCAACAAAAGGGATTAATTTATATGGTGACCTGCTGTATCGAGGGGTGTCAGTCAGTGACCTTACAAGTCCTTTCCACTCTTACGTACTGGATCTGGACCCTGAGAAACTGCCTTCAGAGTGATAATTGCCAAAAAGCACTGGCAGTTGCTTTAATTCCTCTTCAGAGGGAGTAGGGGTGTGGAGTGGCAGTGTAACACCTTTTACATGGTCAGCTTCAAAAGTGGAATTGCTAGTTAAATCGCCTTTTTTTTTTTTTTTTTTTTTTTCCCCTCTCTGGAACTGTTATGAAGCTGTGTGTATCTTTCTTTAAAATAAGAAGTGTGATGCTGCCATACTGACGTGTCAGACATCCAGAATGCCATGCTGGCAGGCCATCATTTTTGGGTTTTTTGGTAACTTGAATGCTATGAAGGCTGAGAAGGTAAAAAGGAACTTTCCTTCCCTACCCGTTGCTGACAAAAGGCTGAGGCTCCCATGTGTGTGAAGTCCTTACATGGCAGCAAATGATTGCTAATAGGATACTCAGCCTGTCATCCCTGGATCACTGGTTCAAGCACAGGTCAGGTCAGTAGCAGTAAAGTCGCTACTCTCTGGCTATTGGTGTCATCCTGCTTGTGAGATGAACCGAAGTGCATGTCGGAATGTTGAACCCAGGCAACCATAGGATTGCTGTTTCCATGTGGCAGATTGTAAATGCTATAAACTTAATGGTAGTATCCTAAGGAAATGAAAATACCAGCAGGTCTTCCACATGTCTGCGGATAATAGCGGCTGATGTGAGCTGTCCTCAGTGTCCACAGAGTGACGTCTGTGACTTCAAGCCCTGGAAGAGGCATTTGCTGCCTTTAAACCATGTATGAGAGTTCTTACCCTGTCTGAGATGATCAGTACTTTTGGTTTTATTATGCTGGCGATATGATGCTGGCCTATCAAATTTCTGGGTGTTAAAGGAAGATTTTCTGGGATTCATTGCCGTCTGTATCATCAGGGTGGAGATACTCAGTTTCTTTGCTTCATAGAGCACAAGAGCTTACTGCTGCAGACTGCATCTGTTGAGATTCACTCCTTTATCAAAACACAGGATTGTAATACAGGCTGGGAAAGAAGCCTGGAGTAAAGTGAGGTCACTGATTATTTCTGTTATGCTGCAGCAAGGGAAGGGACCGTTATGAAAAGAGTGTCATTTGGGGAATTCTAATGAATTAATATTTTCTTTAGAAATGCCATGCTTTCAGTATAAGAAAAAGTTCTTGCTTCTGTGTCTATATGAAGGTAGTATTGTAAATTAAAAAAATAAAAACTCACCAACCAAAAACCCAAAACAAAGGAAACACCTTAATAGTAAACTGCAGTGGCAATGAATTTTATGTGTGTAATACCTCTGGAGGGACCAGGGTTCACATCAACTCTTTACAGAGCCAGAATATCAGGGCTGTCTATAGGAGACGCAAACACTTCAGTGGGCCTCTGAAACTCACCACCTTTGCTTTGCCCTGTGAGTGAAACCTCAAGAAATTGAAGAAACCTGCGATCCGTAGGCCAGCTGCTTATCCAAACGCCAGCACACACACAGGCCTTGCTGAGCAGACCCTTTGCTTGTGCTGCGCTCTCAAGCGTCTAAGGTGCTGCCTGCACTTCCTCATCAGTGAATTGTTGGAGAACGGCTTGCAGAGAGCAAGGCCATGGGTCTCTGCAGAAGCTGATTGCAGCCATCTGAGGGAAACAAAGGAAAAAACCCAGGGTACAGTTATGCCAAACAACAGACTGTTATGTTAACAAAGAGAGAAACTGAGGTACACAATGGCCTTGATGTTAAAAACAACCTTGGGAAAGGAGGCAGGCCAGAAGAGGGAAGATGTTGTGACATGTCTGAGATGCCACAGGGGGCTGGGATATTATAATGTAGCTTTTTACATGTATCCAATAGATTTGTGAGTAGTATGCATGATTATTGTAGAGTGCTTATATAAGGGGTGATTTCTTTCAATAAAGTTGAAGCTTGCTCTATCATTCACATTGAATTGGCTGCTTGCTTCCTCCGCCCGTCGCAGTGAATATCCCGAACATACTGTCGCGGTGTCTGATGGCTGCTGGTGGAATCAAAGGAGGCCCCTCTTCTAAGCTCAGAGAAGATCGTGGTACAGGCAAAAATGCGTGAAGAGGAAAGGCCAGTGGTGGATTTGGACACGGTTGCGACAAATACGCAGCACAGCGCGTACACAGTTGGAAAAGCAAAAAAGGCTTCAACGCCCTCTGCTATCACCTCACTAGTTCCTAGGCACTGAAGGCTGCACCCACTCCCACAGGGCAGAATAGCAGAGCCCTTCAGCGGATGGGCTCAGGTGAGCCAAGCAGAGAACAGCTAGAAATAACACTGCCAAGTGGTGAGACCTGGCTGTAAATTCAAACGCCATTTTGACTCATGAAGCTCCAACAGCTAAAGACAAACCTAAAGCAAAATCAACATGACTGTAGGCTAAGCACTCGTATCCTGGGGCTATTTTTCCGCCTGATGAGAGAGAATGAGCTGATCAAAACCACACACTTCATAGAGAGCAGCCAGTTTAGTGCTGCTTCGGCAAGCCTACAGTTCGTTCCCAGTAGCTAACCTGGTTTAGAAGCTGGTAACACCATCACTAACCTTCGCTTCGACCTGAAGCGAAACCTGTCCACCTCCTGGTGATACTGCACCCGCCCTACGAGCCAGTGCAAGTTTACCTCTAGTGTTCTGGTGGTGCTGTCCTGGTGATGAGCTGTGACTCATTTCCCATTAAGAGGCACAAGCCTTGTTCCAGACTTCCCTGGGAAAGCAGCAGAGCAGAGGCACTGTTGTGCTGGCTCAGCATACAGTGGCCAGTTGAAGTCCTACCAGGCGGCTGCAGGGAAGCCAGGAGCCCACTGCAACTGGCCGTAGGAGGAGCCAAGAGCCAGCAGCAGCGAGCCGGCCGAGAAAGAGCAGAGCAACACCACCGTGCCAGGGTCACGCCCGCCAAGGCTAGCCGAGTGCTTCAGCAGCAACAGCCTGGACCAACTCCAAATAGGAATGGTTTCTGCATTCACATTTCCGAGTAGCTTGTTAGGTTACCAATACCAACACTCTGGAGGATTATGTCCCTTCAGTAAATTGATGAGATTCAAAGATAAAGGAAAAAACCAAAACCATAAACAACCACAAAAACCCCCTTCAACCACTATTAGTTTAAATCCATCCATCTGA
This sequence comes from Athene noctua, assembly GCF_965140245.1. Classification (NCBI taxonomy): domain Eukaryota; kingdom Metazoa; phylum Chordata; class Aves; order Strigiformes; family Strigidae; genus Athene; species Athene noctua. The sequence goes on from NC_134077.1 coordinate 83,169,388, forward strand.
AATCTGTCTTCAGCAAGCCCACCTTCTGCTGTTCACTGCTATCTCTTCCCATATACCTGCCCACATAACGCGGTAGATCAGTAAATCCTGAGAACGTTTACTATAAAATGCAGCTTTCCAGTACTGAATTTCATGTTCATTTTAGCTGATATTCTTCAGGGCCTACGTGCATACATACAAATTATTGCTGACAAAAATCTCTCCCTAGTGAAGTAGGGTGCATTACACAGATAAGATCCGCCACGCTTGTAAGCGAAATCCAAAGTTTGAAGAAAGTAATTTTGATAACTATTTCTTTGTCCTGGGGATAATAGTTGAATCTCACACCAATATTTCCTCTGCAGCAGTTTCACCTTCCAGTCAGGTTTTGTATGTTGATGCACACAGGTTCAGGTACAGTAGTTGGTACATAACTGTAGCAGGAACCCCCTTAGCTGCAGGACGAGGCTGTGAGACAAGACACACACCAATAGGGTTAACAGTCAAGCTCCGATGTTTATTAGAAAAACAAGTCCTTATATATTCTTGTGACAGCAAATCCGTGTGTTGCTCTGGCGCATGCTCATTTCAAAAACTCGTTCCTCTCAGCACTTTCAACAAGCGCTACTAAGCGTGCACAACTGGTAGATAAATTTCTGCTTTGTTATTCTACAGATTCCTTTCTTATCTGTTTCTTCCCTAATGAGCAAAAATACTTTCGCTTTTCGCCGTCGTTAATCTAGACGCCGTTAGTCTTCTAACACAAGCGCATCATTAATTTAGACATTGTTAATCTTCTAACTTGAATGCTGATGACACTTTTACATTGTCAGTGACGCAGACGGTTTGCGACCCGACATATGCACCCACACATAACATTTCACGCATATGCAAAATTTCCTCAGAACTGCCTTCAGAAATCTGTTGAAAGTTTCACTCTCCTTTAATCATTACATTTTAATATGCTAACATTCTAACCAGAGTCACGAAGCACTTTGCCAGATAAAACACACTAAAAGTCCTTCTGGACAAAGTTTTTCTTTTTAATGGCTTGCAACACATAATTCATCTGAGAAAAAGCTACAAGGTAAGAAAACGACAGCCTAACATATCACACTGTTTCCATTCACACCGGCACGCTGCTTATTGTTAGCGTTGTTGTAGGACTCCGGCAACACGCTCCCTCACAAATATCAGCCCCTCAGAGACACCCCGCGTAGTCAAAGAACTATCTTCAAACAAACACAGGCAACCAACAGTGCCAGAAGGTCGGCTGATAGATGGCACGGCTGTTAAAGCCCAGACCCGAGCATATAATCTTCCCCATACCCCTGAGATACAGAGTTCAGCCTGTGGCACAGGCATCATGAAAATATTGGCCTGTGGTAAGATAAATGTGCATCCCTCTATGGATAAGAGCTGATCCTATAAAGCCAATAGTCGCATTCTCCCCACCAGAAAACCTCCGAGCTCTCTCGCCAATACAGAAACTCTCAGTCCTTCACTAGAATTCGCATTCACCTCCGTGGTTACAGGTGCCTGCGTACAGCTCGGACAGGCCGACACGCACACCCAGCTGTACACATCACCATGCACACAACTGCAGGAGGAGAATAAAAGCAGAGCACCTGCAGACAGAGATGATAAGCTTTCTTAAATCAGTTGCTATGCTGGAAAAGGATGGAAGTTTCTGGGTACGCTGTAAACCAATCTAAATCCAGACTGCTCTCTGCCATCCCACCTCTCCGCTCCACAGCTGTGTCTGAGGCTCTGCTCCTCGCCTGCACCACCAGCAGTGTTCAGGAGCCTGCACACACTCCAACAGTCAGGAAACCGATCGAGCTCAACACCAATCAGCACAGACTTGGAGCGAAAGAAGAAAAATCACATCAGCCTGGGTTAGACCCTTTTAATTGCCTCAGAACTACTCTATGAAAATACAGTTTAAGGAAGCGAGAGGCATCTGATCTGTATAAGGTACAGGATTTTCCTTGGGGATCCTGAAAGAAACCACCTCATCCTCCTCTCTCCTCAAAACGTGTTCTTTCTTCTTCCCTTGGGTCAGTATTTCTGACCACAGAGCTACACGATCAGACACTTGAACTGACTTACCGAGCCAAAAACTGACACAGCAAAGATTAACTTCAAAAGAGTAGCCTAAACAACTCACAGGAACTGTGCACTGAACAGAAAGCTCGTTAGTCCCCTTTGAATAGCCAACAAGAGTCGGTAAGGGGAGGAAAAATCGGACAAGATTGCCACCTTCTACTGAAAAGAGACAGGCACTTACAAGCAAATATCCCCTGTGGCGTACAGGGGCAGCAGCTGAAAAGGGGTAAGAAACGACAGCAAAGTCCCTAGAGAGTACACAGACAACTTCTTTTAGCCAGGAATAAGCATTTAGACCGTTGGATTTCAGAAGTTTATCAAACACATGCTCTCCCAGAAGAGTTTTCTGAAGCACATCACCCTACCATTAACGCTACAGACAAGGTTAAAATACAGGATACACCGACTGGTACCGAAAAAGCCGGTCGAGGAAGAACTGCACGTTCGGTGGAGAGATCCCCCGTGCACCCAGCACTGCAATAAAGAATGCTGCTTTCCAGTACTCTGATTCTGAGTCTTAGAGAGTTCTTCCTTGACCGGCTTTTTCCATCCGCTTTTGGCGACCCGCAAGGGACTCTGCTTCTGAAGCCTGACAGATCCTGGCATCATGGAACCTCAGCTGGCACCAGGGATTCCTCGGAGAGGTGCTGCTCCGCTTGTAGTATAGGGCAGAGGTGATTAAAATTGACACGGGATGAATCAGAGGAATATTTAAAGATGTTGACTGTGCCAGGATTGTGAGTAACAGACAGGAGAGATGAAGGGATGCAGAAAAAAGATGAAAGAGACAGTGAAGAAGAGGCAGTAGTGGGAGGGGAGGCGGGGAGTTCTATGCCTATTGCGGAAAGGACTCAGAGCAGACAAAAACCGGGTTTGCACGGTCCCGTTTTTGTACAAGTCCCGTCTTCAGTTGCTGACAGACATTGGGTCAGAAGAAGGAACGGGACAGCTAGCCTCTTTATTTATGGGGCAGGCATCAGACAACATCGGGCAGAAGTTACAGAAACTGCAGGGAGCAGAATCTGGGGATTTAGGAAAAATGCTGAGTGCTGCTTGGATGGTATATGGAAACAGGGAAGAGGAGAAAAAGAGGACAACGCTAAATTAGTAGCAGATTTAAAGGGTATTTGCAAAGACAGAGGAAATGTCCAGTTTGGAGGAAATATGAGAGGTGGCATGCGGGGTAAAGGAAAAAGACACAGACTGCCAAAAGGACTGCCAGAAGGAGTGCTTACTGTAAAAAGGATGGTCCTTAGAAGAGAGAGTGTCCAGTTGTAGCAGGAAATAAGGAGGTGGCGCCCATTGTGGCACTAGAGGACTGAAGGGGAGTGGAGCACGCTTCCCCAGCAGAGCCTCTGGTTACAATCAAGCTGGGAAATGAGGGGATGGAGCGCTCGGTGGAGACAGGGGTGACCTTCTCTGTTTTAAATACAGAGAGGCAGAATGAGGATCAAATATGGTAACATTTGTTGGTGCAACAGGGAAGGCAGAACAGAGACCATTTTTTACACCACTAAGATTTAAAAGTAGAAAACAATGGGTAACTCATGAATTCCTTTACCTACCAGGAGCTCCAAAACCTCTGATAGGTCGAGACCTATTAGAAAAATTAGAAGTCCAAATTCAATTTGAGGATGGGGATGTAGACGTATTCATACCAGAATCTAAATATATCCAGGCTTCAATATTTTTGTTACAGGAGGACAAATGGGATCAAGAAGAAATACCAAAAGAGACAGAAGAAGCAGTAATCCCTCTTGTTTGGGCCAGAGAGGAACCAGGGAGACCCCCGAAGGCTGAACCTGTAAAAATAACACCAGATTCGTCACTGGTAAGATTGAAAGAGTATCCCTTGAAAATTGAGGCTAGGTTGGAATTGTTACCTCTCATGCAAAAATTCTTAAAATATGGTTTATTAAGAGAATGTGAGTCTACATATAATACCCCCCTTCTGCCAGTAAAGAAATCAGATGGAAAGACGTGTAGGATGGTTCAGGACTTAAGAGCCATCAATCAAATAGTACAGGATATTCATCCAGTCGTAGCAAATCCCTATACTCTGCTCACCACACTGACAGATAAACAAGGATGGCTTACTGTACTAGATTTAAAAGATGCCTTTTTCTGCATTCCCGTGGCCCCAGAAAGCCAAGACTGATTTGCCTTTGAAGGGGAAAACCCCGAAACAGGGAGAAAGACTCAGTATACTTGGACTGTACTTCCACAAGGATTTAAGAACAGCCCAACGATTTTTGGAAACCAGCCGGCTAAAGAACTTGAAATTTGGTGACTGGAAAATCAAGAGGGTATTGTTCTTCAGTATGTGGATGATACTCTATCAGCAGGGAACACCAAGGAGGAATGTTTGCAGTTGACAATCAGCCTTTTGAATTTCTTGGGGATGAGAGGTTACCGGGTATTGCAGGCAAAAGCCACAATTGCCCAAGAGAATATAACGTATTTGGGTTTTGAAATTTTTCAGAGACACCAACAGCTGTCAGCCAGAAGGAAAGAAGCCATCTGTCAGCTACCGGCACCCAAAGCCCTTGGGGAACTGCGAACTTTTCTTGGAATGACTGGTTGGTGCCGTTTATGGATCGATCATTATGGACTGATGGTAAAACCACGGTATGAAATATTGGCAGCTTCTGCTGACTCTTGTTTCACATGGCCTGAGGATGGGAGGAAGTCCTTCAAGGAGCTAAAACAGTCACTGTTAAAGGCACCAGCACTGGCATTGCCAAATCTTGAAAAACCTTTTGTTGAAAAGTTTGTTTTTTGTTGAAAAGTTTGTCCGTGAGAAGAAAGGAATAACCCTGGGGGTGCTGGCACAATTTCTTGGGTCCTTACGCCGGGCTGGGCGGTTGCATCTTCTCTAAACAATTGGACACTGCAAGTCAAGGGTGGCCAGGATGCCTGAGGGCAGTGGCAGCAGCAGTGATGTTAATCCAAAAGGCCTGGAAGTTCACCCTAGGGCAGCAAACATACAGTTTAGACAGGGAACATTCCCCCCCCCCCCCCTTTGAGACTATGAGGCTTTTCTTCCAAAAAGACTCAGAGATCTCACATTAATTTCTCAGTACCTTCACACATCAGTCAGTTGTGGCTGAGATCAAAAGCCTTTTCCTACACCTTAAAACAGTACAATAATAATTAAAATAACAGTAACTGCTATGATACTTTGGAGTTATCCTTCCAACCATCTAATTAAGGCAAATCCCAGTCCATGTAACAGCTTGTTGAACCATCCTCCTTCTAGTCCAGCATGGAAGTCATCACTTGTTTTTGCAACCTGATGAATTTTATCTATTTGTGTCTCTCAACTCCCAGTGACACTGGGGATGTGTATAAACAAACTATCATTCTTAAGATCAAGATACTCACAAACACCATGTAGGTGTAATGACAACAGATGTAACACGCCAAGAGTTGAAAGCTGAGGCTCTAAGGCAGCCTAAGTCCTACACCCACTGCAGACATGGGAAGAGGAAAGCACCTGTGGGTGTCCTGGAGGGCCGTAGCACTCAGAAGGGTTGGGCCTGGGATATCTATTTCCTTTCCAAATGAATGTCCTGTCATAAAATACAAGCTCCCAAGACTCGGTGAATGTTCCCTGGGCAGCAGCCAACAGGAAAACCCTCAGCAGATCTGAAACGTGTCTGTGATAGAAGATAAAGGGGAAACAAGGGAATTCTGAAAGATTCAGAGCCAAATCACAGCAAGTAGTTGCTTCCCACCATCCAGGTCACTGAGGGAGGGTGAGGATGGGTTCATGTGTGCATAGAGGATGACCCTGAGAAAGTCCTTCCCCTGTCAGAACCAGTCCAGCCCTCTTGATTTCAGGTCACTGCTCTCCTAAACCAAAGCCCCTCAGAGACAGGGGCAGAAAGCTGACAAAGCCTCTCCCAGGTTTCCCTCAGGAATTGCTTCTCTGCACGGTGCTGGGAGGAGATCTGTTAACAGCCCCATTCTGCATACGTGTGTCTCTGTCCGTGCTCACGCTTCCTGTGGAAGTAGCTGGGCTCCTCTGAATGCCAAGGCATGGCCAGAGGAGGCAGGAGTCTGAGGTCCTGAGCATGTTCCCAACGCTGTCTTCTGGGAGAGAAACAACCGGGCATCTACCGAGGAGCCCACTGCCCTGATTCCTCCTGCCATGGAACACGCCAGCCGCTGAAACCAGCAGCAGAAAGGTCAGCTCTCTGCACCGTCCTGTGGAAGTTCTGCCCGATGACAGCGTCACAAATCCACAGGCCATGTGTGCGGGGAAAAGGGCTGTGACACTCGCTCCTCCAGCAGCTAGCAGGCCAGATGCGAGCGCTGCAGCACTGCTGCTGTCAGCAGCTGTTGGGCACGAGCAGCATGAGAAACGGGGGAGCTCGGTGGTTATCCAGCCTGTTCCTTGGCAGGTCACTGCCTTCCACAGCGGGCTTCTTCGCTGCTTCCAGAGACGGCCGAAACCGAGCCCTGCGCAGGCATACGCGAACGCCCCGGCACAGGCACAGACACCTCCCGCAGGACAAACATCTCCCCACCTTGGAGAGTTTCCTGCTGTGTCACCCTCCGTGAGGTGCAGAGACAAGTGCTGGAGGGGGCAAGGTTACAGCTGGCCCGGCCCTTGGATTGCCCAGTCGGGTTCCCATCGGACCTGGGGCAAAAGCAGCTTCCCCTCCTGCCCGCTCTGCCCTCGGCATCTGCTGTGTGGCGGGTGGGCGGCTGCAGCAGGATTTTCTGCGGGAGGAGGCACCGCAGACACGGGCCTGGGGCTCCGGGGGCCCATGGCCGTGCCCCCCAGCAGGCGGGGGCCACCCCGGTGGGGCACGGGGGAGAGGGAAGGGCACTGGGAGAAGGGGGAGAAAGCAGCACCCAGAGATGGTGTCAGAGAAAGAGCAATTTATTGATTGATTGACTGAATAAAGAGTTGCTGCAGCCGTGCTAGTGCTGCCGGCGGGGCGGCCTCTTGCAGGGCTGGGGAGAGTCCTGGGGGCCGGGGGCCCTCCTCTTCGGGGGGCGCCGGGACCCCCCAGCGGAGCCGTCCCTGCCGCAGCTGTGAGTGGAGGGGCTGCGGCTGCAGCCCTGGGCAGAGGGACCTGCCCCCGCCGCCTGCCCCGGCTCCTCCCGGGGCTGCTCCTGCTCTGCCGGGACAGGAGCTGAGGGGGGGCGGCCGGGATCCCCGCAGAGGGCGGCCTCCCAGGTGCTGGCTTCCTCCTCCCCGTCGGAGCCTGCAGAGCTGCTGGGGGAGGGCGTGTGGGAGGAGGGTGTCCCCCACTGGGAGCTGGTGGGGCTGGGTCTGGTGGAGCTGGAGCTGGTGGGGCTGAAGCCAGCTCCAGAGCTGTCATCATCTTCCCACACAGAATGGTTGCGCAACACCTCCCGGGCCTCCTGGCTGCATTGGTCCACAATGATATTGATGACACTGTGGACCAGAGGTGCTGCACGTTCCCCAAGGTCAGGCTGCACCACCTGAACCATGGACTCCGCCACCGGGCCGCTGATGCACAGCGTGTGCAGGATTCTGGCCTCTGCACGACGTGCCTGCCACCAGCAGGGTTGACATATTGACCACAGCTCCTGACGCAGCCAGGGCAGCACCACAGGTTCAAGAAGATACCCTCGTCTCTGGAAGAACTGTGCCCAGACCTCAGGCGGGATGCCACCCACTGCCTGTGCCCCTGGCCTGTCAGTCCCCTGCTCATCTGGGGACAGTGTCCCCTGTGGAGAAGGTGCAGGGGACGCCACAGGGTGATGGGGGCTGTTTTCAGCCGGGCGGCTGGGAGCTGTGTCTGCCTGGCTGCTGGTGTCTGGCAACTCTTCTGGGTCTCTGACAACACAGTTTATATACTGATTTTCTCTAAACAGACAAAAGCGGACCTTCTCTACTGGTTGTCTGCAGACTGGGCACTGTGGCTGCCTGTACACCCAGCGCAGGATGCAGCCCAGGCAGAACTGGTGGCCACAGGGCATTGCAGAAGTGTTGTTACGTGGCACATCGTGGCAGATGGGGCAGATCTCCTCTGTCTCCATTGCCATGTTCACGCGCTGCAGCAGATTGGGGAGAGCTGAGGATGGGGTGCTGCTCCCACTCACTGGCGTCACACTCTGCAAAATGGAGAAAGGCCCTGGTCACTCACTGTCCCGGCGAGGGGAGGGGAAGGGAGGAAGGAATGCCCAGGCCCCTGGCGAAGGACACCCTCTGGCTCCCTGAGCCCCTTCACCCGCCCCACAGCTGCCCCGGGGGGACGCTTCCCCTCACAGCTCACCTCCTCTGCCACAAGTGTGCGCGGTGGTGCCCGGCTGCCTGAGCCAGGCAGGGCTGGGGAAACCCAGGGAAAGGCTCTGGGACAGGCACCGAGAGCTGCTGACGGCACCACCCAAAGCACCACCCAGCACCGGGAGCAGCCTCGCTCGACCCTCCAGACCTCGCAGGCACGCTCGGCAGGAGGCACGAGCCAGACTGGGCCGGGCTGTGCCGGCGCCCGCATGTGAGCAGTGAGGGACGTTGACGTCACAATCCTTTGCTGATGTCACAGCCCACCGCACAGTGATGTCACAATGGGATGTCTGCCCCCGCATCACTGATGCCTCCACACACACCCCTGGGGCTACCACAGCCCCGCTTCCCAGTCCCTCTCCTCACCAGTGTCTTCTGCTCACCGACAGTGTTTCATGCCAGTCACCAAGCCCTTGTCTGTGTCTTCTCTGCAGCCCCCTCAGGTGCCCCTGCACCTCACTTTCCCCAGTCCAGCTTCCTACCAAAACAGACAACTCAGCCCTAATTACATTTTTCCTCACTGGTCCCAGATTGGCTACATCTGGTCCCAGGTTCCCATGAGTTCCCGCCACTGAAGCTAAGTGAGAATGTTCTGATTTCAAAGGCAGATTGGGTTTTCCCATTCCAACCTTTTCAAAAACAGAATACAATCACTAAATCCTTTAACCAGCTGCTGAACTGACTGAAAGAGACTTGTCAGCACGTGAGACAAAAATTAAAATACCATCTTTCTTAGGAAAATGAGAGATTGAAGAATGCAGCAGCTAGTGACAAGAACTAGTTTGTAGCTACTTATGGTTGCTGGAACTCCGGGATGCTGAAAATTACTTGCATGACAGCACTGAGGTAGCAGCTATTTCCCAGGTTCTTCATGCCAGTGCACCCTGGGCCATACATGGGCTTGAGTTTCACAGCAGCTTCCTGAATCACTTCCCATTCAGACACTCCTGGTTTTATATCATTATCTCTTAGCCCATTCTCTGTCTCAAAGCAACAAGACTTTTTCTTCTCCTCAAAAGAAATTACATGCCCTCACAGTATTAAAACCTAAGAATATTCATAGCGATCATAGTATTTTGTCCTCCAAAATAACAAACTTGTAGGGAAAACAAGGAACAGGGTATGAAAAATTTGCAGATATGCGGCCAGTCCACATTTTAAACGTGGCAACAAGAGGTTCTGAGTTTTTGTGGAGCTACTAGATACAGGCAGACACATATGAGGCCAACTGACGACTGCCAATGATATTTTAATTTCTAGTATAGTTTAAGAAATCCATGTCTGCCCTTTTCCCACAAAGACGCAAGGAGAACTGAGAAATTCTTTATTAGAAATAAAGAGGTATTTATTAGATTGGACACCATTGGATTGGACTTCAAAGATTAATCTTGTGGCTCGGGAGAAAGGCTGATTCTGTGACTGAGGTGTCTTGCTTTGTTGTATGGGCGATCCAGACTCCAGTTCTAGTTCTATGATAGGTCCTTATGGCCCTAAGTAAAAGTAAAAGCCCATTTTGTCTGGGTAAAGTTCAAACTCTGAGGGGAAGCACTATGTCCAGTGTTGATACTTTCACTATGAAACCGAGTTTAATAAATTTAACAGAAGGACAAAATGGCTGAGAGAGGAAAGAACTCAGATTTAGTGTTTACCAACCCAGTCCTGTAATGAAGCTGAGTCCAGAGCAGGTTTTGCCAACTTGAAGAAACACCCATAAAGCTGCAAGCATCATAGAAGGACAATAGTGGGTGATAAGACACGCACTAAAAAGACTTCATCAGATCTTCCATCCTTCCTCTTCTGTGGCCTCTTCCTCTGTAGCAAGTTACTATTTCCCTGCTTTGGTCTCTAGTCATAGCAAAATCCAGAATCCCTCTGCCAGTCTGCCTGCACTTCTCTCAGCCAAGTTCCCTTCATGCCTAGTGAAGTTTCTCACGATGACCTCGCCCCATATTAGCAGATCTCAGCTGACAGAGAAAACTTAGCCAGGAGAAAGATGAAACAAACTCAGGAGAAGAGAGCAGGAACCCAGATGAAGGCTGTTCACAGCACAAATACCACTTCTGAGAGTTCCTTCCCTTGCCCTCTCCTGGCAACTGCAGACCCTGGCTCTGACTCAGCCCATCCCCTAGTTAAGACTCTTAACAAAAAGGCAGTCTGCTTGAAGTCCGCTGTACCAAACCCCCACCGAAATGATAGGTTGAAGGTTAGTCAGGAACTGAAAGATGTAATACAACTTTTTAAATTTCCCAGTCCTGTGGAAAGTATTAACTCTCTCAAACCAGGGAATTGTGGTTTTGAGTTGTGCTGCCAGCTGCTGATTAGCCATCAGACTTTACATTAGCCATCAGAATTACCACTGGCCCTGATGACCTCTCTGGCATGCATGTGGCTGTAGCTGCACATCTGCTGGAAAGCCCCTGTGTGGTAGCAATCATGCCTAGAAGACATGACTGTTCATCCACACAAGAGATCACAGCATTCCCATAGTCTTCTGGTGAGGTCACAGCACAGGCAAAAGATCCTGAAAAGTTCTGTGAGAGACAAAAAGGCAGGCCTGCAAGAAACACAGACTGAGAAAAGCAGCATGAGAAAGAGACAAAAGCTGAGGCCCTCTGATCTAAGGAATGCCTCAAACACTCGCAAGACAAAACTGAGTCACAGGGTGCATTCTGTGGAGGTCGAAGCTGATCAGGCTGCCCCAGTAACACAGGATGCAGCTGGAGGGGGAGCCCTGTGGAGACAGGACGGCTCTGCTCTGGGGCACCTGGGCAAGTTTCAAGGGCCATCTGTCCAGTGAATGACCTTTGCTTCATTATCCACGAAACGTATAGGGGTCCAGGAAGGCTGGGCACTCTTTAAGAAGGAAGTCTTAATGGCTCAAGAGCAAGCGGTCCCCAGGTGCTGTCAGAGAAGCTGGCAACAGAGAAGACCACCCTGGCTGAACAGGGAGCTTTGGCTGCAACTCAGGGAGAAAAGGAGAGTTTACAGCCTTTGGAGGAAGGGGCTAGCCACACACAGTGATTACAAAGAGGCTGTAAGGCTATGCAGGGCAGAAATCAAGACTTCTAAAGCCCTGCTGGAAACGAATTTGGGTTCAGCAATCAAGGACAACAAGGAATGATTCTATAAATACCTCAGCTGCAAAAGAAAGACCAGGGAGAGCCTCCATCCCCTGCCAGACGCAGGAGGAAACATGGAAACAAGTGACGAGGAAAAGGCTGAGGTCCTTAATGCCTTCTTTGCCTCGGTCATTAAGAGCAAGTCTAGTTGTGCTGAGGGAATCCAGCCTCCTCAGACAGAAGACAGAGACTGGCAGAACAACCCTCTGCAATCCACGAGACAGTCAGTGACCTGCTGCCTCACATAGACACACACAGGTCTATGGGACAGGACAGGATACACCCGAGGGTGCTGAAGGAGCTGGCTGGGGTGCTCGCCAGGCCACTTTCCATCATTTACCAGCAGTCCTGGCTGATCGGGGAGGTCCCGACAGATTGGAAATTGGCCAGTGTGACGCCCATATATAAGAAGGGTTGGAAGGATGATCTGGGAAATTACAGGCCTGTCAGCTTGACTTCGGTGCCTGGGAAGCTGATGGAGCAGCTCACCCTGAGTACCATCACACAACACATGAGGGACAACCAGATGCTCAGGCCCAGTCAGCGTGGGGTTATGAAAGGCAGGTCCTGCCTGACAAACCTGATCTCCTTCTTATGACAGGGCGACCTGCTGATTGGATGAGGGTAAGGCTGTGGATGTTGTTTACCTTGACTTCAGTAAGGCCTTTGACACCATTTCCCACAGCATTCTCCTAGCAAAAATGGCTGCTCGAGGATTGGACAGTGGCACGCTTTGCTGGGCAAAAAACTGTCTGGACGGACGGGCCCAGAGAGCTGTGGTGAACGGAGTTAAATCTGGTTGGTGGCCAGTCACGAGTGGTGTCCCCCAGGGCTGGGTGTTGGGGCCACTCCTGTTTAACATCTTTATTGATGATCTAGACGAGGGGATCGAGTGCACCCTCGGTCAGTTTGCAGATGACACCCAGTTGGGTGGGAGTGTTGATCTGCTCGAGGGTAGGGAGGCTCTGCAGAGAGACCTGGACAGGCTGGAGCCATGGGCTGAGCCCAACTGGGGGAGTTTCACTCAGGGCAAATGCCGGGGGCTGCCCTTGGGCCACAACAACCCCCAGCAGCGCTACAGGCTTGGGGAGGAGTGGCTGGAGAGCTGCCAGTCAGAGAGGGACCTGGGGGTGTTGATTGACAGCCGGCTGAACAGGAGCCAGCAGTGTGCCCAGGGGGCCAAGAAGGCCAATGGCATCCTGGCTTGTGTCAGCAATAGCGTGGCCAGCAGGGACAGGGAAGGGATCTGACCCCTGGGCTTGGCACTGGTGAGGCCGCACCTCGATGACTGGGTTCAGTTTTGGGCCCCTCACTCCAAAAAGGCCATTGAATGACTCGAGCGTGTCCAGAGAAGGGCAACGGAGCTGGTGCAGGGTCTGGAGCACAGGTCTGTTGGGGAGCGGCTGAGGGAACTGGGGGGTTTAGTCTGGAGAAGAGGAGGCTGAGGGGAGACCTCATCGCCCTCTACAGCTGCCTGAAAGGAGGGTGCAGAGAGCTGGGGATGAGTCTCTTTAACCAAGTAACAAGCGATAGGACAAGAGGGAATGGCCTCACGTTGCACCAGGGAACGTTTAGACTAGATGTCAGGAAGTGTTTCTTTCCAGAAGGGGTTGCTGGGCTTTGGCACGGGCTGACCAGGGAGGCGGTGGAGTCCCATCCCTGGAGGGGCTTAAGAGTCGGGTCGACATAGCGCTGAGGGATCTGGTGGAGTTGGGAACGGTCAGTTGAGGTTAAAGGTTGGACTGGATGATCTTCAAGGTCTTTTCCAACCTAGACGATTCTGTGATCGGTGCAAGCCTTCTTTGGGTCTTTCCACATCCGTGTCTCCTGTGTCACAACAGAGTCCAGTTTCAAGTTGCGCTCACACACACACAAACACAGACACACACATAAACACACACACACACACACAGAGGGATCCCAGCAGTAGCTGGCATAAGACACTTTGCGCTTCCAACTCCTGTCCCCAAGACCTCTCGCCCCCTTCTCCCACCGCACCCTCCCCCTCCCCTCTGACCAGCCCTTCTGACTCTTTCCCTTTGTGCCCGACTTGTCTGCCTGCAGCCTCCTTTTTGCAGGTGGCAGGCATGGAATCCTTGCCTTGCACAGGAGACTGAATTGGACTGAGGCATGGTTAACTGTGAAAGCCGGCAACTTTATTTCAAGAACCTGAAGGCTCAGCTCCAGCGTTTGTGGGCGTGGGCAGGAGCGAGCAGGCCTTTGGCACTGAGGCTGCCTTTGGCTCAGCAGGCAGTGCCCCAGCAGGAGATGGCGGTGGTGCGCTGCAGCTTGAACTGGGTAACTGGGTCCTGCTCATGCTGCTGCTGGAGCCTTTTGCCCCCTTAGGACCTGCAGGAGCTCCTGCAGCAGATTAAAGAATTCCAGCAGCTTCTGGCGTGCAAAAGGACAGGGCGTAAAGCTGCCCGCTTGCGTCGGTTTTGGCCTTGGCCTCTGAAAGGGGGTCGAGGTGACGACTGGCCGTGGCGTTGGAGCAGCCGTTGCTGCTGGGCGCAGTCCCATCTGTACCAAGATCCAATCGTAAAAGTGCTGAGTGGAGGTGTAGACTCCAGGCTGTTTTGCTCTTGCACAGCCTCTCCCCCAGCTGGTCACTCCAACAAGCCAGAAGTAGTCAGCGTTGTTATCTTTGCACACAAGAGGCCCACCGCTGTCACCCTGCAGCGGAGGAGAGAGGGAGGATTAAGGTGACCGCTGGCAGCACTAGGCCTGGCCCCTTCTCTCTCACGGCACCTGCCAGGGCTGTATCCGCTGCACAGAGAGGCTCTGCTCAGGTGCTGGGGCCCCTTGTCAGGGAGAGGGTAGTACGCCTGTGGGGTAGGGCTCTCTCTCCTCTCTGCACAGTGATGCTGGATGTGTGCAAGAGGGATGTTTCGGGATTGGGATCGGGACCTGCGGGCTGCCAGGAGCGCGCGATGGGCTTTCTGGGCAGAGTCCCCGGCCTCCGGGACAAGTGGGGCCCGGGGCAAGGACCTGCAGCTGGGGAAGGGGAGGTGAGCCGCGCCAGCGGTGGGGACTCAGCGGTGGGAGGGTGGCTTGCCAGGCCAAGCCTGCGCCGGGGTGTGTTTGGGCGGCTGTGCCGGGGCTGCCTGCGCCACCGGGCGCCGCCTTGTCGCAGGCTCCTACCTGGCAGGTGTCGATGCCGCCCTGCGGATAGCCGGCGCACAGGTTGTGGGGGTGGACGGCTCCTCCGTACCAGCGGCTGCTGTTGCAGAGCTTGACATTGATGAGGCGGACCTTGGCCTCCTGCAGGACATCAGTTGATCCTCCAGCTGTGAGCACAGAAAGGAATTAACGCCCAGCAGCTCATTGCCAGGTCTCCTGCCCTGTCTGAGTGAATCCCTTCCCCGGGGCTTGGCTTTGCCTTGTGAGAGACACTGTAGGGGCGTTTCCCTTCTGTCTCGCCTTGGGCCCCGGGCCAGGCCCCTCTCTATGGGCACACGTCCCCGCAGCCAGACTCTGGCTCTCGCCTCTGCTGTCAGGAAGCCCAACCCATCTCCCCAGAGTGCCCAGCTTGCACTCAGAACACAAGCAGCCTTTGGGAACTCACATCTTGCGGTCGTGGACCCCCAACCGCTGACGTAGCAGGTTGTCAGCTGTGACACTCGCAGCGAGGCGTCGGGCACACAGGCAAGCTGTACAGAGTCGCTGCACTGGACAGGCCGGTCCAATTCCAGCAGCGCAATGTCGTTGCTCTCCGAGATGCTGCTGTAGTGTTCGTGAACCAGCAGCCGCTTAATATTGCGCACTTGGGCCTCCGGGCCCAGCTGAGTCAGCTGGGTGGCCCCGATCACTACGCGCCACATGGTGATGTGCCTGGAAGGCAGATGGGGAGAGGGCTCAGAGGGACTCCAGCCACACGCTGCAGCAGCCCAGCAGTTCCCAAGCAGGAGGGGAAGCAGAAGCTGGGATCGGGCGCCCCCGACAGACCCCCGCTGAATGCTCTGCTTGTGGGATGAGGGTGTGCAGGCCCCGTGGAAGCAGCAGCGCCCGGCTCTGAGCACAGCCTGCTAATGGCTAGCAGGAAAAAACCCCGTGTGGCACCACAGCCTCTTCGGGAAGTTCACTGCCACCCTGCTCTCCGCAGCCCTTCGCCACCGGGTCCTTCCCCACAAACGTACGGCAGAGAACGTAACTACTACAGGCAGTATGTGCGTTTGGGTGTCGCAGAGCCGATCTGGTTACAGCCGCGGCAGGCGAGCAGGGCTGTGCCAGCCCAATAAACCAAGCAGCCCCAAGTAGTGTCAGCCCTCCCGCACAAAGCGCCGTGCAGCACAGGTGCAGCACTGTCCACAGGGGCCATGTCAGCCCCAGCGACACCCTCTGTCAGGCTTCCTGTCCTTGCTGTCTCTGAGTTCTCTTGCTGTTCTGGGCCAGGCAAGGGCAGTTGTGGCACCTGGTACGTGTGGCCAAGGGCATGCAGCTGCAAGCCCTCGACAGAGGAGGCTGCTCCTGCTCTCAGCCCCACGTGCCATTGTCCATGGCTTTGGCACATCCTGTACTGGCCACAGCTCGTCAGTCTGCCTTCTGCAGCTGTACGGTGGAGCCGTGCTCACATGCTGGAGCGCAGGGCAGTCACGGGAGGAAAGCAGGGGTCAGCTCCGTGCGTTGCGTTTGCTCAGCAGGGCTGGGTCCCTGGAGGCCGTGGCTGGAAGAGTGGCAGCCTCAAAGCTCATGGAAGCTGTGGGACTTTCCTGCTGGCATCCTGGCTTCTGTGGACAGACATTTATAGATAATTAATTTTACATCTTCTTTGTCATAGTTCGGCTCTTCAGGTAAATTTAACTGACGTTCTGGAACTAACGCCTGAACCTCTGTTAGGACGCCTTTTTGTGCAGCCCGTTTAGCAGCCTCATCAGCCAATCTCTTCCTCCGCTGTTGTTCACTGTCTCCTGCTTGGTGGGCCTTACAATACATCTCAGCAACTTCAGTAGGCAAGAGCACGCTTTCAAGAACCTCTAAGGCTTCTTCCTTGTGTTTGATTGTAGCTCCCGGTGAGGTTAAAAGTCCTCATTCTTTCCAGATAGCCCCATGGGCATGAACTACTCCAAACACGTATTATGAGTCAGGGCAAATGTTCACCACCTTCTCTCTGCTGAATTCTAACGCTCAATTAGCCAAGGCAATTAATTCAGCCTTTTGAGCGGATGCATTCGGTGACGATGATTTGGCTTCCACATCATCAGTCACAGAAGTCACCACGTATCCAGACGCACGTTGTCCATTCATAACAAAACTGCTTCCATCTGTTATATAGTTCCGAATCAGGGTTTAGGAAAGGTGTACCTTTAAATCTGTCCTGCTGGCACACACTTCCTCAATTGTTCATAGACAGTCGTGCTCTAAGGCCTCCCTCTCGTTTAGCTGATCAGACAAGAAAGTTGCAGGATTCGGTATGGCCGTTGTCTTTAATTTAGTGTCATCCTGATCTAATAAGACGGCCTGATATTTGAGCATTTGGCTCAGAGACAGCCAATGATCTCCCTTTTGTTCCAAAACTGTGATTACCATGTGAGGTACATAGACTGTCATTTGCTGCCCTAGGGTGAACTTCCAGGCCTTTTGGATTAACATCACTGCTGCTGCCACTGCCCTCAGGCATCCTGGCCACCCTTGACTTGCAGTGTCCAATTGTTTAGAGAAGATGCAACCGCCCAGCCCGGCGTAAGGACCCAAGAAATTGTGCCAGCACCCCCAGGGTTATTCCTTTCTTCTCACGGACAAACAGTTCAAAAGGCTTTTCAAGATTTGGCAATGCCAGTGCTGGTGCCTTTAACAGTGACTGTTTTAACTCCTTGAAGGACTTCCTCCCGTCCTCAGGCCATGTGAAACAAGAGTCAGCAGAAGCTGCCAATATTTCATACCGTGGTTTTACCATCAGTCCATAATGATCGATCCATAAACGGCACCAACCAGTCATTCCAAGAAAAGTTCGCAGTTCCCCAAGGGCTTTGGGTGCCGGTAGCTGACAGATGGCTTCTTTCCTCCTGGCTGACAGCTGTTGGTGTCTCTGAAAAATTTCAAAACCCAAATACGTTATATTCTCTTGGGCAATTGTGGCTTTTGCCTGCAATACCCGGTAACCTCTCATCCCCAAGAAATTCAAAAGGCTGATTGTCAACTGCAAACATTCCTCCTTGGTGTTCCCTGCTGATAGAGTATCATCCACATACTGAAGAACAATACCCTCTTGATTTTCCAGTCACCAAATTTCAAGTTCTTTAGCCGGCTGGTTTCCAAAAATCGTCGGGCTGTTCTTAAATCCTTGTGGAAGTACAGTCCAAGTATACTGAGTCTTTCTCCCTGTTTCGGGGTTTTCCCCTTCAAAGGCAAATCAGTCTTGGCTTTCTGGGGCCACGGGAATGCAGAAAAAGGCATCTTTTAAATCTAGTACAGTAAGCCATCCTTGTTTATCTGTCAGTGTGGTGAGCAGAGTATAGGGATTTGCTACGACTGGATGAATATCCTGTACTATTTGATTGATGGCTCTTAAGTCCTGAACCATCCTACACGTCTTTCCATCTGATTTCTTTACTGGCAGAAGGGGGGTATTATATGTAGACTCACATTCTCTTAATAAACCATATTTTAAGAATTTTTGCATGAGAGGTAACAATTCCAACCTAGCCTCAATTTTCAAGGGATACTCTTTCAATCTTACCAGTGACGAATCTGGTGTTATTTTTACAGGTTCAGCCTTCGGGGGTCTCCCTGGTTCCTCTCTGGCCCAAACAAGAGGGATTACTGCTTCTTCTGTCTCTTTTGGTATTTCTTCTTGATCCCATTTGTCCTCCTGTAACAAAAATATTGAAGCCTGGATATATTTAGATTCTGGTATGAATACGTCTACATCCCCATCCTCAAATTGAATTTGGACTTCTAATTTTTCTAATAGGTCTCGACCTATCAGAGGTTTTGGAGCTCCTGGTAGGTAAAGGAATTCATGAGTTACCCATTGTTTTCTACTTTTAAATCTTAGTGGTGTAAAAAATGGTCTCTGTTCTGTCTTCCCTGTTGCACCAACAAATGTTACCATATTTGATCCTCATTCTGCCTCTCTGTATTTAAAACAGAGAAGGTCACCCCTGTCTCCACCGAGCGCTCCATCCCCTCATTTCCCAGCTTGATTGTAACCAGAGGCTCTGCTGGGGAAGCGTGCTCCACTCCCCTTCAGTCCTCTAGTGCCACAATGGGTGCCACCTCCTTATTTCCTGCTACAACTGGACACTCTCTCTTCTAAGGACCATCCTTTTTACAGTAAGCACTCCTTCTGGCAGTCCTTTTGGCAGTCTGTGTCTTTTTCCTTTACCCCGCATGCCACCTCTCATATTTCCTCCAAACTGGACATTTCCTCTGTCTTTGCAAATACCCTTTAAATCTGCTACTAATTTAGCGTTGTCCTCTTTTTCTCCTCTTCCCTGTTTCCATATACCATCCAAGCAGCATCCAGCATTTTTCCTAAATCCCCAGATTCTGCTCCCTGCAGTTTCTGTAACTTCTGCCCGATGTTGTCTGATGCCTGCCCCATAAATAAAGAGGCTAGCTGTCCCGTTCCTTCTTCTGACCCAAAGTCTGTCAGCAACTGAAGACGGGACTTGTACAAAAACGGGACCGTGCAAACCCGGTTTTTGTCTGCTCCGAGTCCTTTCTGCAATAGGCGTAGAACTCCCCGCCTCCCCTCCCACTACTGCCTCTTCTTCACTGTCTCTTTCATCTTTTTTCTGCATCCCTTCATCTCTCCTGTCTGTTACTTACAATCCTGGCACAGTCAACATCTTTAAATCTTCCTCTGTTTCATCCCGTGTCAATTTTAATCACCTCTGCCCTATACTACAAGCGGAGCAGCACCTCTCCGAGGAATCCCTGGTGCCAGCTGAGGTTCCATGATGCCAGGATCTGTCAGGCTTCAGAAGCAGAGTCCCTTGCGGGTCGCCAAAAGCGGATGGAAAAAGCCGGTCAAGGAAGAACTCTCTAAGACTCAGAATCAGAGTACTGGAAAGCAGCATTCTTTATTGCAGTGCTGGGTGCACGGGGGATCTCTCCACCGAACGTGCAGTTCTTCCTCGACCGGCTTTTTCGGTACCAGTCGGTGCATCCTGTATTTTAACCTTGTCTGTAGAGTTAATGGTAGGGTGATGTGCTTCAGAAAACACTTCTGGGAGAGCATGTGTTTGATAAACTTCTGAAATCCAACGGTCTAAATGCTTATTCCTGGCTAAAAGAAGTTGTCTGTGTACTCTCTAGGGACTTTGCTGTCGTTTCTTACCCCTTTTCAGCTGCTGCCCCTGTACGCCACAGGGGATATTTGCTTGTAAGTGCCTGTCTCTTTTCAGTAGAAGGTGGCAATCTTGTCCGATTTTTCCTCCCCTTACCGACTCTTGTTGGCTATTCAAAGGGGACTAACGAGCTTTCTGTTCAGTGCACAGTTCCTGTGAGTTGTTTAGGCTACTCTTTTGAAGTTAATCTTTGCTGTGTCAGTTTTTGGCTCGGTAAGTCAGTTCAAGTGTCTGATCGTGTAGCTCTGTGGTCAGAAATACTGACCCAAGGGAAGAAGAAAGAACACGTTGTGAGGAGAGAGGAGGATGAGGTGGTTTCTTTCAGGATCCCCAAGGAAAATCCTGTACCTTATACAGATCAGATGCCTCTCGCTTCCTTAAACTGTATTTTCATAGAGTAGTTCTGAGGCGATTAAAAGGGTCTAACCCAGGCTGATGTGATTTTTCTTCTTTCGCTCCAAGTCTGTGCTGATTGGTGTTGAGCTCCATCGGTTTCCTGACTGTTGGAGTGTGCGCAGGCTCCTGAACACTGCTGGTGGTGCAGGCGAGGAGCAGAGCCTCAGACACAGCTGTGGAGCGGAGAGGTGGGATGGCAGAGAGCAGTCTGGATTTAGATTGGTTTACAGCGTACCCAGAAACTTCCATCCTTTTCCAGCATAGCAACTGATTTAAGAAAGCTTATCATCTCTGTCTGCAGGTGCTCTGCTTTTATTCTCCTCCTGCAGTTGTGTGCATGGTGATGTGTACAGCTGGGTGTGCGTGTCGGCCTGTCCGAGCTGTACGCAGGCACCTGTAACCACGGAGGTGAATGCGAATTCTAGTGAAGGACTGAGAGTTTCTGTATTGGCGAGAGAGCTCGGAGGTTTTCTGGTGGGGAGAATGCGACTATTGGCTTTATAGGATCAGCTCTTATCCATAGAGGGATGCACATTTATCTTACCACAGGCCAATATTTTCATGATGCCTGTGCCACAGGCTGAACTCTGTATCTCAGGGGTATGGGGAAGATTATATGCTCGGGTCTGGGCTTTAACAGCCGTGCCATCTATCAGCCGACCTTCTGGCACTGTTGGTTGCCTGTGTTTGTTTGAAGATAGTTCTTTGACTACGCGGGGTGTCTCTGAGGGGCTGATATTTGTGAGGGAGCGTGTTGCCGGAGTCCTACAACAACGCTAACAATAAGCAGCGTGCCGGTGTGAATGGAAACAGTGTGATATGTTAGGCTGTCGTTTTCTTACCTTGTAGCTTTTTCTCAGATGAATTATGTGTTGCAAGCCATTAAAAAGAAAAACTTTGTCCAGAAGGACTTTTAGTGTGTTTTATCTGGCAAAGTGCTTCATGACTCTGGTTAGAATGTTAGCATATTAAAATGTAATGATTAAAGGAGAGTGAAACTTTCAACAGATTTCTGAAGGCAGTTCTGAGGAAATTTTGCATATGCGTGAAATGTTATGTGTGGGTGCATATGTCGGGTCGCAAACCGTCTGCGTCACTGACAATGTAAAAGTGTCATCAGCATTCAAGTTAGAAGATTAACAATGTCTAAATTAATGATGCGCTTGTGTTAGAAGACTAACGGCGTCTAGATTAACGACGGCGAAAAGCGAAAGTATTTTTGCTCATTAGGGAAGAAACAGATAAGAAAGGAATCTGTAGAATAACAAAGCAGAAATTTATCTACCAGTTGTGCACGCTTAGTAGCGCTTGTTGAAAGTGCTGAGAGGAACGAGTTTTTGAAATGAGCATGCGCCAGAGCAACACACGGATTTGCTGTCACAAGAATATATAAGGACTTGTTTTTCTAATAAACATCGGAGCTTGACTGTTAACCCTATTGGTGTGTGTCTTGTCTCACAGCCTCGTCCTGCAGCTAAGGGGGTTCCTGCTACAGTTATGTACCAACTACTGTACCTGAACCTGTGTGCATCAACATACAAAACCTGACTGGAAGGTGAAACTGCTGCAGAGGAAATATTGGTGTGAGATTCAACTATTATCCCCAGGACAAAGAAATAGTTATCAAAATTACTTTCTTCAAACTTTGGATTTCGCTTACAAGCGTGGCGGATCTTATCTGTGTAATGCACCCTACTTCACTAGGGAGAGATTTTTGTCAGCAATAATTTGTATGTATGCACGTAGGCCCTGAAGAATATCAGCTAAAATGAACATGAAATTCAGTACTGGAAAGCTGCATTTTATAGTAAACGTTCTCAGGATTTACTGATCTACCGCGTTATGTGGGCAGGTATATGGGAAGAGATAGCAGTGAACAGCAGAAGGCGGGCTTGCTGAAGACAGATTTCAGATGGATGGATTTAAACTAATAGTGGTTGAAGGGGGTTTTTTTGTGGTTGTTTATGGTTTTGGTTTTTTCCTTTATCTTTGAATCTCATCAATTTACTGAAGGGACATAATCCTCCAGAGTGTTGGTATTGGTAACCTAACAAGCTACTTGGAAATGTGAATGCAGAAACCATTCCTATTTGGAGTTGGTCCAGGCTGTTGCTGCTGAAGCACTCGGCTAGCCTTGGCGGGCGTGACCCTGGCACGGTGGTGTTGCTCTGCTCTTTCTCGGCTGGCTCGCTGCTGCTGGCTCTTGGCTCCTCCTACGGCCAGTTGCAGTGGGCTCCTGGCTTCCCTGCAGCCGCCTGGTAGGACTTCAACTGGCCACTGTATGCTGAGCCAGCACAACAGTGCCTCTGCTCTGCTGCTTTCCCAGGGAAGTCTGGAACAAGGCTTGTGCCTCTTAATGGGAAATGAGTCACAGCTCATCACCAGGACAGCACCACCAGAACACTAGAGGTAAACTTGCACTGGCTCGTAGGGCGGGTGCAGTATCACCAGGAGGTGGACAGGTTTCGCTTCAGGTCGAAGCGAAGGTTAGTGATGGTGTTACCAGCTTCTAAACCAGGTTAGCTACTGGGAACGAACTGTAGGCTTGTCGAAGCAGCACTAAACTGGCTGCTCTCTACGAAGTGTGTGGTTTTGATCAGCTCATTCTCTCTCATCAGGCGGAAAAATAGCCCCAGGATACGAGTGCTTAGCCTACAGTCATGTTGATTTTGCTTTAGGTTTGTCTTTAGCTGTTGGAGCTTCATGAGTCAAAATGGCGTTTGAATTTACAGCCAGGTCTCACCACTTGGCAGTGTTATTTCTAGCTGTTCTCTGTTGGAGAACGGCTTGCAGAGAGCAAGGCCATGGGTCTCTGCAGAAGCTGATTGCAGCCATCTGAGGGAAACAAAGGAATAAACCCAGGGTACAGTTATGCCAAACAACAGACTGTTATGTTAACAAAGAGAGAAACTGAGGTACACAATGGCCTTGATGGTAAAAACAACCTTGGGAAAGGAGGCAGGCCAGAAGAGGGAAGATGTTGTGACATGTCTGAGATGCCACAGGGGGCTGGGATATTATAATGTAGCTTTTTACATGTATCCAATAGATTTGTGAGTAGTATGCATGATTATTGTAGAGTGCTTATATAAGGGGTGATTTCTGTCAATAAAGTTGAAGCTTGCTCTATCATTCACATTGAATTGGCTGCTTGCTTCCTCCGCCCGTCACAAGTGGCGCACCGAACAGGGTTACCCGAACCCTGCTTTTCCACCGAACGGAACCCGGGAAGCGACGGAACGGATTTTCGGAGCAGGAAGGCGAGAAGGTCACTGCCTGGTGCAGGAGATGTGTGCCGTCTCCTGAAGCGCCGGGATTTGTAAGTCTGACATTGGAGCAGCAGATCCACAATATTGCTTCAGGAGATATTGCGGACCGAGAGGGCTACTGAGGAATAGGCCGAAGTGGTATATCCAGGAAAGGCCATAATGAAGGCTGAATTTGGGGAAACCTAGGAAAAGCCAGCACTGGTCGTTAGCTACTGATCGGATACTGCTGAAGGTCGTCAAGCTACGATACAGGAAAAGGAATCAAAACAAGTCTGCCCGGGCAGGACAATGGAACAAGAGGTAGCCCTCAAGCTTTTTGCTTTTTAGAAAAGCGGGGAGTAAGTCCGATAAAAAACTTAGCCGCGCTGATTGGTCTGGGCAAGGCTAAGGGACACTTTAAAGAGCCAAATTTATTGTTTGAAGAAGCAGAATGGTGTGATAATCTTTTAGACTCTGATGCTGTAAATCCTGAAAAAAAATCTGAACTGTCTGGTCTGTATCCTCCCTTAATTGGGGATGATCTGTAGATAAAAGTGAGGCGAAAAAAACGTAAAAGTGAGGCGAAATAACTTTGGTGCAAGGGAATATGGACACGGCAAGAAAAATTCTTACTCGTGTAAGCTATGAGCCGAGTCATCAGCCACGTTGGGAAGAACGGCATTTTTCTGTTATTAAAGATTTAAGCATTAATAAGAACGGGCTGCAAAAACTCAGACTACAACAGCTGTACTGGAGGCGATGGCTCAGGGATATCGATTGGCCCCCTAGAAATTGGCTAACACTTTTAAGAAGAAAAACCGGCATTCACGCCGGGACAGTATTCTATCTGAAACAACGAGCGTGTGGATCTCTGGGCTCGGCGTTCGGAGCTGGCGGCGGCGGCCCGGGGCCTCCCCGACCCCCCCGCCGCGGAGCGGCCGCCTGCGGCTGAGCCCGGCACTGCGCTCTCAGCACCCCCCCCACCCCCCCCCCCCCACCGGCAGCACAGGCGACAGGGTTATGCAGCACAGGCTTTAATATGTTCTTAATGGAATCTTCGTATTTGTAATATTTGTCATTTTATGTTGTGAATGATGAGAGTCAGGAGCTCCTTTCTGTGTGTGAGTGTGTGTGTGTGTGAGACGCGGAGTTCTCTGGCCAGGGAAGCGGCCGGCCAGGAACTGCAGGGTCCTAGTGCCCGCCCGCTGGGGCATCGGTGCTGCGGTTGGTTTGGGCTCCGTGTTCTCAGTGTTACAGGTGAAATACCTCCTCTAACGGGAGGCAGTAATTCTGTGTTGATTGTTGTTTTGAATTTAGGTGCATACTCTGCGGGGAGAGTGCACCTCTGTACCATCTGCCTAATGAAAATATTGTCAAAAGGTCATCTGCAACCTTACAGGGGTTGTTTGTTTTACCAGGGGTCGTAGATGCTGATTATGAAGAGAAAAATCAAAATTATGGTCCGTACCCCTATGTTCAGTAACAAAAAAAAAAAAAGTAAAAAATTGTTCAGCTTGTTAAAGAAGCTGCAATTACTCAGGATTTGGATCAGCAGGTACCCCTTAAATATTTTTGGACTAAAACAGTAACACAAGGTTAACTTCTGGTAAAATGTACTCTCGTTAAAGCTAAAAAATCTGTCGAGCTGACATGCATTTTAGATACTGCTGCAAATGTGACCATAATATCTGTGAGCAGATTGGCTGTTAGCCCTGGTACCTCAAATGCTTTTCAGGGTTGGTGTCATGCTGTAACAATTTAAAGCAAGGATCTCATTCATGTAAGAGGCCCAGAAAATTGGGTAGCAAATATTCATCCATTTATATTGGAAAACCCCTATTGCATTTTGGGGTCATAACTGTATGACTCAATGAAGAACTCAAATTGGATCAAATTTGTCTTAATCACCACTGTAGCACAACCCACCCTGAAACCCACCCTGACACTCACCTTGTGAACCGAATCACCTGTGTGTATTGTCCTGCAACAACTTAAAACTGTTATTAAGACTTTAAAAGATTTACAGACACTGTTAGGAACCATAAATTAGATACAGCCGTCGTGGGCCTAACTCATGATGATGCATAGCCTTTTTGATATTTTGTGAAAAGATCCTTCACTGACATCACCCAAAGTACTTACAGAGAAAGCAAAACAAGATCTTCACCATATAGCTAATAAGCATCGCAAGTACACTGCATTCCCCCACAGGACAAACCATCGTAGAAAGAGCGCACCAGACCTTGAAAGTGCTTTTGCAAAAACAAAAGGGGGGAGAGAGTTTGGCTCCAGGTCAACCATTTGCTCTGCTGTAAAACGCATGCATTTTTTCCACCAGAATGTCAGAGCAATACAAAAACAGTTTTCTTTATCAAGGTATCAAGCTAAAAACATCACTGCAACTTGCCCTGAATACCAGAAAGACTCCATCTCTTCAAACCTTTTAAACATCTCCCCTGTGTTACAGGTGTCACCAATATTGTGTCATTTTTCATCACAGATACCAGATCAACAAGAAGTCCAGAGCAAAGCTCAAGTGTTAACAAAAACCTAGAAAGGGGTAACTGGGAAGGACCATTTTCTTTAATAACCTGGGGAAGAGGTTATGCTTGTGTCTCCACAGGTCTCAGTCTCCAGTGGTCACTGGCAAGGTGTGTGCAACCACACCTGAGGGTGAGAGGCAGCCAGCACTCAGGATCCAGCTGTGGGTGCTGTGAGTGCCCCTGTGCCGACAGTTTGCGGTCTCTTCGACTGATCATTTAAGCAGAATGTCTGAGTAATGTTTGCTACTTCAACAGGACAAGCTACACTACAGTTGCCAATTCTTTTGGGAGAAAATGCTAACAGTAATTGTAACTCCTTTATGAAATATCTAGGCTTACTAGTCACTTGTGCAAAATGTAGTTTAGATAAAATATAGTTAATAATAAGATGCTGTAAGAATGTATGTATTCCACTTGCTTTGTTTAGTAATATTAAGAATTAAGAGCTCAAGTGTTTAACCTTATTTAGAAACTCCCTTGGTTTTCCCCCTGGAGTACTGGCCAAGCTCCAGGTGGAACCCAACAGGAGGATGAAATCAGATGTTTCCGCTCAAAGAAAGTTGCCAGTTATTTTGGCCTGTTACTTTAAAGGCTGGACCTGCTTGCAGCGACTTTGGATGCCTCACCTACGGATGGACGCATCGCGTAGGGTTTCCAGTTTGTGAGGAAGGGCACTCTAAATTCTCGCTGTATCCAGGGTTCCCCAGCAATTGCGGATCTGAATGTTAGTACCGTATTTTCCTTACTGTTTATTTTTGTACTATTTAGTCATATCCCTTAAATATGGATAGTGAAATTAGTCTATCTTTTTAATTAGAACTATTCTAAGTATGCTGTGTTTTGAAGTTTGTCTAACCCTTAATTGATACAGCTCTCAAACAAGCCTTGCAGGTGCCGCAGCAAAACAAAGAAAAGGGAGGGCTGGAAGGCATCGGCCTCACACAGCTCCTGACAAACAGCTAAGCTTTGATGAAGAACAGGCCTCATAAGATAGATAAGAAACTGCAGAGTGTGCCAAGGTGGCAGGGAAAGATCAATCAGGACAGCAGGCATTTTGCCTGGGCTTAGCAACTGCTGCCGACCCATCTCAGGTTTGGTATGCCATTTGTACTGGTCATTGTGGTTGGTATAATCAGACAATCTGGTTGAGATGGCAAGATGTGACTCCTTCAGCAGTACCGGTGAATAGCACTAGGTTTTGTAGTGATGTTTCTACAATAAATTTGCGTCTTGAAGAAGGAAGAGGGTTTAATAATGATTTGACTAAAAGGTTACCAATTATTAGATGGTTAAAAATTCTTTTGTTTTTACATTGAATAACAGTTCAAATTGTCATTGTAATCCTTTTAATGGTATTAACCTGTGTGTGGAAGTGTTTTATGAGAACGATGGACTGAACAATAAAAGGGGTCTGGATCACTCAAAAACAAAAAGGGGGATCTGTGGAATGCCTGGGAAACAACGGACATGTTATGAGTGATCCAGACTGAGTGGCATCACTGTTATCAGGCTTTAGCTGTTGGGAAGAACACCGGCAAGGCCGAGAGGATGAGAAACTGCGTGAGTAGCAAAGAAATAAGGATGCTGGACTGTGGGAAATAAGATGTTTGCCTAACAGAAGAACTACGTGTGAACACCATAACGGGACCAACCATAGAGGGCGTGAAGGCTTGTGGACAGTAGTATAGAACCAATCATAGTTTGTTTGCTTTCATGTGATTGCTCTTCGATAGTATGTGGGATGCTTTGTACTTGATAAGGTACCTTCGACAGTTTAAGACATGCTGTATTACAGAGTCGAGCTGCCATACACTTTCTTTTGCTTGCCCAGGGGCATGGATGTAAAGATTTTGATGGGATGTGTTGTTTTAATCTATCTGACCACAGTCAATTAATTCAAAACCAATTACAATGGATGAAGCAACGTTTACAAAAACCACAAGTGGTTGTCAATCCTTGAGACAAATGGTTACAATCTGTGTTTGGTCTGTCCCTATGGCTACAAGGTCTGTTACAAGAAGGATTGCGGTGATTAGGAATAGTACTATTGATTGTAGTAATTATTAAAATAGCATATATTTGTATAATGACAAATATTAGTAAATTTATGCTTGTGCAGCCTGCATAAAAAGAAAAAGGGGGAATTGTTGGAGAACGGCTTGCAGAGAGCAAGGCCATGGGTCTCTGCAGAAGCTGATTGCAGCCATCTGAGGGAAACAAAGGAATAAACCCAGGGTACAGTTATGCTAACAAAGGACTGTTATGTTAACAAAGAGAGAAACTGAGGTACACAATGGCCTTGATGGTAAAAACAACCTTGGGAAAGGAGGCAGGCCAGAAGAGGGAAGATGTTGTGACATGTCTGAGATGCCACAGGGGGCTGGGATATTATAATGTAGCTTTTTACATGTATCCAATAGATTTGTTAGTAGTATGCATGATTATTGTAGAGTGCTTATATAAGGGGTGATTTCTTTCAATAAAGTTGAAGCTTGCTCTATCATTCACATTGAATTGGCTGCTTGCTTCCTCCGCCCGTCACAGTTCTCTGCTTGGCTCACCTGAGCCCATCCGCTGAAGGGCTCTGCTATTCTGCCCTGTGGGAGTGGGTGCAGCCTTCAGTGCCTAGGAACTAGTGAGGTGATAGCAGAGGGCGTTGAAGCCTTTTTTGCTTTTCCAACTGTGTACGCGCTGTGCTGCGTATTTGTCGCAACCGTGTCCAAATCCACCACTGGCCTTTCCTCTTCACGCATTTTTGCCTGTACCACGATCTTCTCTGAGCTTAGAAGAGGGGCCTCCTTTGATTCCACCAGCAGCCATCAGACACCGCGACAGTATGTTGGGGATATTCACTGATGAGGAAGTGCAGGCAGCACCTTAGACGCTTGAGAGCGCAGCACAAGCAAAGGGTCTGCTCAGCAAGGCCTGTGTGTGTGCTGGCGTTTGGATAAGCAGCTGGCGTACGGATCGCAGGTTTCTTCAGTTTCTTGGGGTTTCACTCACAGGGCAAAGCAAAGGTGGTGAGTTTCAGAGGCCCACTGAAGTGTTTGCGTCTCCTATAGACAGCCCTGATATTCTGGCTCTGTAAAGATTTGATGTGAACCCTGGTCCCTCCAGAGGTATTACACACATAAAATTCATTGCCACTGCAGTTTACTATTAAGGTGTTTCCTTTGTTTTGGGTTTTTGGTTGGTGAGTTTTTATTTTTTAATTTACAATACTACCTTCATATAGACACAGAAGCAAGAACTTTTTCTTATACTGAAAGCATGGCATTTCTAAAGAAAATATTGATTCATTGGAATTCCCCAAATGACACTCTTTTCATAACGGTCCCTTCCCTTGCTGCAGCGTAACAGAAATAATCAGTGACCTCACTTTACTCCAGGTTTCTTTCCCAGCCTGTATTACAATCCTGTGTTTTGATAAAGGAGTGAATCTCAACAGATGCAGTCTGCAGCAGTAAGCTCTTGTGCTCTGTGAAGCAAAGAAACTGAGTATCTCCACCCTGATGATACAGACGGCAATGAATCCCAGAAAATCTTCCTTTAACACCCAGAAATTTGATAGGCAAGCATCATATCGCCAGCATAATAAAACCAAAAGTACTGATCATCTCAGACAGGGTAAGAACTCTCATACATGGTTTAAAGGCAGCAAATGCCTCTTCCAGGGCTTGAAGTCACAGACGTCACTCTGTGGACACTGAGGACAGCTCACATCAGCCGCTATTATCCGCAGACATGTGGAAGACCTGCTGGTATTTTCATTTCCTTAGGATACTACCATTAAGTTTATAGCATTTACAATCTGCCACATGGAAACAGCAATCCTATGGTTGCCTGGGTTCAACATTCCGACATGCACTTCGGTTCATCTCACAAGCCAGATGACACCAATAGCCAGAGAGTAGCGACTTTACTGCTACTGACCTGACCTGTGCTTGAACCAGTGATCCAGGGATGACAGGCTGAGTATCCTATTAGCAATCATTTGCTGCCATGTAAGGACTTCACACACATGGGAGCCTCAGCCTTTTGTCAGCAACGGGTAGGGAAGGAAAGTTCCTTTTTACCTTCTCAGCCTTCATAGCATTCAAGTTACCAAAAAAAACAAAAATGATGCCCTGCCAGCATGGCATTCTGGATGTCTGACACGTCAGTATGGCAGCATCACACTTCTTATTTTAAAGAAAGATACACACAGCTTCATAACAGTTCCAGAGGGGGGGGGGGAAAAAAAAAAAAAAAGGCGATTTAACTAGCAATTCCACTTTTGAAGGTGACCATGTAAAAGGTGTTACACTGCCACTCCACACCCCTACTCCCTCTGAAGAGGAATTAAAGCAACTGCCAGTGCTTTTTGGCAATTATCACTCTGAAGGCAGTTTCTCAGGGTCCAGATCCAGTATAAGAGTGGAAAGGACTTGTAAGGTCACTGACTGACACCCCTCGATACAGCAGGTCACCATATAAATTAATCCCTTTTGTCGACCGTCAGTCAGGCCGCTTAATGACGTCCCATTGAAACCCCCGAAATCACTACTCATATTTTTACATCTTGGCTTGTTCGTGCTGAGAGCCATAGTTGCAAAGTTCAGCAAGAAGTTCTACCTGCATTATTTTCTGCGTGCCTGTGCAAGGGTCAACACGGCTAAGAAAGCATGAGTGTAGATACAAAACAACCCAGACTCTAATGTAACGACTATTACATTAGAGATCGATGAAGCCCACGCTAAACGAGGGCAGAGGTTGACCCTGTAGCTACTAGGTATTGTGTGCAGTCTGCACGCAGTTTTGGACTTGGATTTTCAAACCAATGCAGAATTTGAGAGAGGAGTAACTATAGGAAAGTGGAGCAGAGGGACATTGACTTGCAAAGGGAGCATATCTGATTAAAAATTACTGTAAATAACTCATTCATCATTCATAAACAATATGAACTTTTAAGCACTACACTCCATACAAAGCTGTTTCTTGGACAAGGATGTTCTTCCAAGGTGCACTGTGAGTAGAAGAATCTACTACCGTTGGGTAAAGGACCCCCAGGTGTCCCGCACTGAGTAACCCAAGGTCAGGTGTCCCACTGAGGGATAAAAGCTGGGACCCCTTGCAGGGAGGGGCAGTGTCTGTCTGTGAGGTGGATGCCCTGTGCAGAGTTCCCTGTAGGGGAAGGACCTCCCACCTCCCTGGGACTGGGCTCCAGTCAGGTCTGGCTTTTGTAAACGCGGGCTGTGTAGAGATTCAGTGTGTGGCTTCCTTGGTCTTACGTCCTTGGCCTGTTGGCTCGGTTGTCTCCCGTCCCTTCTATGGGAGACTGCATCTCACCAGTTATCCCACCCATTGCTGGTCGTGCGGTGTCGTCGTTGGGGTCAGTGGGATTGATGTCCATTATGTATAATCTGGCTGACTTGTTTGTGCCCCCAGCGCTCACCCCTGTACTGACCCTTTTGTATCAAATACAATTTGGTTATTGGTTCATCTTTATGCTGGCTGTGTCCTTTATGCTAGGCCTAATAATTGGCAAAACGCCAACCCATTGGAGGGCAAGAAAAGGAGTGTACATGCCCAGATCTGATTTAGATAACATAACAACTCATTGCACTAATAATAGTGGCATAAGGAGACTCCAGGCAGGACCCCCAAAGAGGATGTCCTGTGCATATGGATGTGCCTGTGTGCATTTGAAAGGGAATAGAAACATGAAAATGGAATGGGAAGGGAAGGGGGAGGGAGAAGGGGAGGGGAAGAGGAAGGGAAAAGGAGACCAGAATCTGGATCACCATGGCAGGTCCGGTAAGCTGGGTTGGTGGGTGCACACCCAGCAAAGTTTTCTGTCGCATTTGAAGTTCATCTCATCGGCCAATTTACATACGAGACCAAGACAGGCAGGTATTCCACAAACTCATTTGCATGAGAGATGAGGAAAAGGTGGAGGCAGGTTCTGCACGTGCTCTGAGGGGGAATGGGGTGCGTCAACCCTTTTGTCCGATTGAGTCGGCAGTCATGATCTCCCCCTACCACCTTTACCTTTCTGTTTTTGCTTCTTGGGCAATTATCCAGCTGTCTGGTGCTGGGTGATTTTCTCTCTCACCAATCTTCCAGCTCTTCTTCAAGGCTACAGTCATAAATTAAGGTGCCACCCTGACTGTGGAGCAGGACAACTAGTGCTGGCCAGACTGCCCTCTCTTCTTCCTTAATTTTGCTGCTTTTTTCTCTCGACCGGGACCTGGAACACTGACGGATTTTAGGAATAATTCAGGAGGCTGTTGCAATCTGTGCAATTCAGCAATTGCAATCGGTGTACGTTCGGCAGCTGTGCCCTTCCAGATTTGGAGGCTGTGCCTACTAGACAGCTCTTGCTGCAGTGCTCTGTAAGAGTAGGATCGCTCAGGATTCAGGAGCATCTGCAAAGTGCCTGGTGGCCGTGAGAGCTCCTCTATCAAGTCGCCTTTGTGGCTTCATGCATTTGAAAGGTCAGCCTGAATCCTGTGTCAGGTGAGAATTGTTCTTCATCCCGGAGGAGTGTGAGAAGAAGCTCCCACAGCCCGCTGTGTGGAGACCCCATCGTTCTGCAGCCTTAACGGGATGTGCTGTCAGCGTTGCAGGGATGTCGTCTGGATGATGTATGTAACTGTTTCCAGTCAGGGTTTCTGTCATGCTGGGTAGAGCTCTTTGAGGTGTGCAACAGGTGTGCCTCTAGTATTCACTGTATTCTGTTCTGACAAGTCTCCTTACCTATCGAGCACTTTTGTTGCAGACTAAGGCCATCATAGTTTTCTTCCTCCAAATGGAGGTATTGAAAGTGTTTGGTATTTGGTCTTCAGTTTGCCTACCACATGGCTCCTTGCACTTCAACAAGGAGGTTGGTTGCTTGTCTTGGGGACACCCAGCGATGTGGGACTGATTACTGATGACATGCGATGAATTTTCTTTGCTAACAATTGACCGTGTTTCATTTTTGCACCAGCTAGAGAGACAGATATTCACTAGCAGTCGCTAGGTTCCGCTTGCTGTCAGAAAGGGTCCAGGGTAGATTGAGACCCTCGGCGCTGTGGTATGACCCCAGAAGGAGGCTGCGCAAGATTATAGAATGAAGCCTAGTTACACGTGACCCACCAGTGCTTTTATCGCTAGAATGCTCTCGCAGTCGTGTTGTGCGTCTCCTCCCCCTCTTCCTTAAGCAGTGCACTGTCTGAAGCAGTGAATCCTTTTCATCCCGGTACATGCGCCCGGGCTCTGTCTCGCTTGTTCAGCCTAGACTCCTACAAATCCCTTAGATTTAGCCGAGCGTTGCTGTGCTCTGATTACGCTTCCAGGATTTTTGGTAGCACAGGGGCACGGTTCCAGTGCCCAGCTGTTTAACACCTTTCACATCTGGCATTTTTCTCTTCTGGATCAGTACAGCTTCTACTTTCATTCTGCCAAGCAGAATAAAGGGCAGAAAGTGCTTCTTTGCTTAGTGCTGGAAGCCCAGGAGCTGATGGGATGCAGTAGTGAACCCGAGTGAGTGGTGAGGCTGTACCAGTGCGTAGTAGCTTACAATAGTTGTTTATTTTAAAAACGAAACTATTGAGAAGTACAATAACGGCTTACTTAAAGTGCATACTCTGGTGTGTTGAACACGCTGTGGCAGAGGTAAATCCAGGGCCTTGCCTTTGCTCCTCGTGTGGATACATGAGTACAAACAACGGAGCTGCTGGGGGGGAGCTTCCTGAACGGCAGCTCATCTGTGGAGCCACGGTAGCTGACGGGTACACTCCCAGCTTGCTCCGGTTGTGAAGTAAAACGCACTAGTTTCAAGATCCCTTGTGGCTACACGAGCTGATGTGTTTTAGCTTGTTTGCAGTGGGCTAGTAGCACCCAACCCATCGGCTACTGTGGTTGGCTGCCGAGTATAACGCTGCAAGCTGCAGGGGGGTGACTACTTATGGACGGCCGTCTGTGCCCCGAGGTGTATGTCAGACATCAGAAGATGGAGAAACCCCAGCCAGCTGACCAGTGACATTTTCGTCTTACAGGGACGCCAGAGCTCATCCAAAGATGATCGTTGTTGCCAGTCAGACCAAAACGAATTCATAAGCATCTTGAGCTTTTTGCATCTGTCTGTCTTCCCCACACAGCTGTGGTGAAGGGGGTCTGTTGTCGCTGGGATGAAGGGAGGCTGTCTAGGGTACAAACGTGGACAGAACCAGGCTCCATCAGCCCTCCTGTTCATCGAGCACCTTACTGTCCTGCCTGTTTTGGATTGTTAGTTCTCTTTGGTATTGTCTGCTATAACGTGCCCGTCAGGGATCTCGGATGCAGTCAGTAGTCAGTGAGCAGCAGCAGTGAGAACCACGTGTGCTCTGAGCGCTGTAGGCACACCCAGTCCGTGTTGTAGTTGGCATACTAAGACTTAGACCTCTGAGAGCTCAGAGGTTGCCTCTGTGTTGAGTTCTGCCAGTTTGTCCCCGTCCTGACCAGTACTTGCCTACCGTAGCCCTGAACTTCCAAAGGAGTTTTCCGCAGGGCCTGCTGCTCTGCGTCTACACTGCTGTGAGGTCTTACGGAGGCTGTGGTGGAGAGCGGAGCTGCCTGAATAGGAAATAACAAATCAGAATATGCCCCAAGCCACATAGGATGGGGCCTGCAGGGGGCAAGATGAAGCAGTGGTTGTCTGTGTGCCTTAGAGATTTGACAGCGCATGTGGGGTGGATGTAATTGCATGGGGGTGCCTGACTGGGCAGCATTGTCTGGAGGGCTTGCCTTTTACCTCAGAGTTCCTGAAGTGGCCTGTTTTCTTCTTTCTGCAGACCATTTTAGGTCCACGTGTGCTATCTGCGGGGAAAAATACAAATATGAGAGCTGCTTCCAAGAGCACACAGACCTGCATGCCGTGGATGGGGAGTACTGTTTCGACACCCAAACTAGCATGAGAAGTCTTTGCTGTGTTATTCTGGGAAAAGGCCAAACGTGGTTCTGCAGGACCCTGTGGCCCAAGCCTGCATTTCACTCTCCTTCAGCTCATGCCTGCAAGGACCTCAGGAGGGATAGATGGCTCCCCTATTCCCCAGCCAGGTAGCTTGGGAAGTTTACAAAGCAGCAGCAATGCTATTTTGCCTCTTCATAGATACAGCATGAACACTTCACTGGAAATGGGTATGTCACGTACTTTTCTAGCTTCCCTTCCCTTCCTTCATCTCTGGAAGGCTGGAGAAATGGGCTGACAGGAACCTCACACACTTCAAGAACAACAAGTGCAGAGTCCTGTGGCTGGGAAGGAACAGCCCCGTGAATCAGGACATGCTGGGGGCCAGCGGTCGGGAAAGCAGCTTTCCAGAAGAGGACAGGGAGGTCCCAGTGGACACAACGTTGAACGGGAGCTGGCAATGTGCCCTTGCTGCCAAGAAGTCTAATGGCACCCTGGGCTGCCTACGGCAAAGTCCTGCCACGGGTGGAGGGAGCTGCTCCTCCAAGGGATTCTGCACTGGCGAGGCCACGTCGAGAGCGCTGTGTTCTGGGGTCCTTCTTCTTGTGCAGGGCTGCCCAGGAGTCCTCTGTGTGTGCCTGGAGAATGCGCCACCTCCGGCCAGAGCGACCTGATGGTGCCCCAGGAAGCCACGGCCAAGGCCTCTGTGGCTGGCTTGAAGCACCGATGCCAAGCACACAACAGAAGACGTGGGGGATGGAGCGGGCAGTGGCATGGCGGTAAGCCCCGAGGCGTGTGCCGGGGCCACAGGGCTGCTGGGTCGAGCGCCGCGGGCGGGGACAGCCCATTGTGACGTCACGCGGCCCTGCTCTGTGACGTCACGCGGCCCTGCTCTGTGACGTCACACAGCTCTGCTCTGTGACGTCACGGCCCTCGCTGCTTATATTCGGGCACCCAGCCCCGCGAGACAGCTCGCGCCTTCACTCCAGCTGAGCGTTTTGGCGAGGCTTGGAGCATTGGAGCAAGCTTATGGCTCAGTGCTGGGCTTGTGCCCTGGGAACTGGGGGCTGCAGCTCTCAGTGCCCATCCCCGCAGCCACTGCAGGCTTGTCCCCGGCCCTGCCTGGCTCAGGCAGCCGGGGCACCCAGGAGGTGTCCTCTGCGCAGCACAGGTGAGTTGTACGGGGAAACTTGACCCTGGGGAGCTGGGCGGGTTTCCTTCTGGAGGGACCTGGGCTTCTCTCCCACCCCTTCCTGGGCCAGCCAGTGACCGTGGCCTCTCTGCCTCTTCCTCTTCTAGTGGGACAGCCAGCCTCCTCGGAGAGGAGGAGGAGTCCATCCCCACCAGGTCTCCTCAGCCCACCGCAGCACATGCTGAGCACGGCCTCAGCCTTGGAGAACCGCTGCCCAATATGTCAGTATACCTTGGGCAACGCAGCCTATACCATGCCGTGTCTCCACCGCTTCTGCTTGAGATGTATCCAGTGGTGGGCAGACATCAAGCCTGAGTGCCCCCTCTGCAAGAGGAGGTTGACCTCCATCCTGTACTCGCTGCCGGGAGAGGAATGTAAAGTGTTCCCGATAAGACAACCATCTGTGCCGTTGGTGGGCAGTGCCCAAAACGAGCCCCCATACAGCGTGCCAGCAGCAAGATCGTCGAGATGGGGTGCCTACCGAGGGGGACGGAAGCGGAGCCCCGTAACCAGCACCATCTTGCGTACTTCCCAGTGGGGATGGGAGCAGACCCCTGTGGCCAGCACCATCTGGGGTGCACCTCGAGGGCGATGGGAGCAGACCCCTGTGGCCAGCACCAGCTGGGGTGTCTCCCAAGGGGGACGGGAGCGGAGCCCCCTAGCCCGCACCAGCTGGGGTTTCTCCAGAAGGGAACAGGTGCGGAGCCCCATGAGCAGCACCAGCTGGGGTGCTTCCCAGTGCGGATGGGAGCAGACCCCTGTGGCCAGCACCATCTGGGGTGCACCTCGAGGGCGATGGGAGCAGACCCCTGTGGCCAGCACCAGCTGGGGTGTCTCCCAAGGGGGACGGGAGCAGAGCCCCCTAGCCCGCACCAGCTGGGGTTTCTCCAGAAGGGAACAGGTGAGGAGCCCCATGAGCAGCACCAGCTGGGGTGCTTGCCAGTGCGGATGGGAGCGGACCCCTGTGGCCAGCACCATCTGCGGTGCATCTCGAGGGCGATGGGAGCAGACCCCTGTGGCCAGCACCAGCTGGGGTGTCTCCCAAGGGGGACGGGAGCGGAGCCCTCTAGCCCGCACCAGCTGGGGTTTCTCCAGAAGGGAACAGGTGCGAAGCCCCATGAGCAGCACCAGCTGGGGTGCTTCCCAGTGCGGATGGGAGCGGAACCCCCTGACCAGCACCAGGTTGGATGCCTCCAGAGAGGGATGGCAGCCCAAGCCCTGTGGCCACCACCAGGTGGGGTGCCTCCCGATGGGAACAGGAGCAGATCCCCAGGACCCCCACCTGCTGGGGTTCCTCCCAGGGGGGATCGGACTGGAGCCGCATCGCCAAGCACCAGGTGGGGTGCATCCGGAGGGGGATGGGAGTGCAGCCTCATTGCCAGCACCACCTGGGGCGCTTCCCAATAGGGATGGGAGTAGACCCCCATGGCCAGCACCTGCTGGGGTGCCCCTCGAGGCGGATGGGACTGGAGCCCTGTGGCCAGCACCAGCAGGGGTGGCTCCAGAGGGGGACACGAGCAGAACCCCATGGCCAGCAGCCGTCCTGCTGTCTCCAAGGGGGCCAAGAGATCAACCCTATCACCAACACTAGTGCTGTTACCTCACGAGGTTGGACTCCTGAGCCCAGACCAGGGCCCTCTGCCACCGCTCCCACAACAGATGCAGACAAATTGCTGGGCAGCTCGACAGCTGCTCTTCAGGGAGGGCCCAGCTACCCCCCCACTCCCATCCCAGGGGAGCAAGAACTGCAGAGGGAGCCAGGGCAGACTGCACCACGTCTATCTGCTCCCAGGTCGGCAAGGAGCAGGTCATTTCGGTCTCGGCGTGTTCTGAAGAGAAAAGCCAGTAGTAGGCCCAGGGACTCTTCCTCATGCACCAAGAAGCCACTGCGCCGGTGATGATGGAAGAAGGCCCCAGGGGTAGCTGGTGGAAGAAGGGCCAGGCCAGCAGAAGGCATCTGAGGACCACCACCGGGACAAGAGGGCTCTGCTCGGGACTCAGAAATGTAGCTCTCCCAGACAATAAAGACATGAAAATGAGAGAAAGAGTCCTAAGTTTTATTAACAATGTGTCTGGCGTTTTTATCCCCTCCCCTGCTGCTTTCTCCCCTTTTTCTTGGTGCTCAGCTTAAATTCCCTCCCAGCTGTGCTCGGCCCCAAGGCCTCTGGGGTCAGTTTGGTGGCAGAGGGGCTATGGGGTGGATGTGATCCGTTTCCTCGGGCCATGTTAGCTGGAGGGTGTCTGTGGCACCTCCTGAGGCCTATGGGGGTCAGCGTGGACAATGTCACAGAGAACCTCTTCATGCTCACACCACTGTCTGTGGGCTCCTCTACTAGTCTTGCCTACTGCCAGAAGCTCAACTGCCAACCGAGCTGTGGGCCAGCCGCAGGGGTTGTGTAAGGGCGGCTGCTGGGATTGGCCCCTGAGGCCCAGGGGGCCCCTGAGGCCCTGGAGGCCCCGTTCCGGGCACCATTTTCTTGCCAGAGAGCAGGGCCGCCCCTCGGGCACCGGGACGGCCTCCAGCTCCCCTGCTGTGCCCAGGGCTCCAGCCCCCTCCTCAGCCCAGGCCTGGGCTCCCTTCAACGGGCCAGTGGCCACCGTGTCCCGGCAGGGCCGGGGAGTCTCCATGCCCCTCCAAGCGCTCGGCTGCTGCGAGTGGCACCGTCCCCACAGCCGACAGGAGCAGAGAGGGGCAGAGGGCAGCAGAGGGCCTGGCGTCCCCCGGGCTGCTGCGCAGGGGCGACGGCAGGCGTCCGCTGTAGGGCCACCGAGGTCCTTGGGGCCTGGAGCAGGGCTTTGGCTCTGAGGGTGGGAAGGCCCCTGGGGGGCGGCTGTCCCCGGCTCGTTCTGGCCTCAGCGGCCCAAGGGGCGGGTGAAGGTGAAGCCGGAGCCACCCCGGCCTTGCACAGACGAGAGCTGCAGGTCAGCTCTGAGTCCAGACACTGAGATGGGACTGATTGGATCTTGGCCACGGGCTCTTCAGGGCAGTGCTCAGGGCGAAGGCTCTGCTGGTGGGTTTGTGTGTGGCGGGGCTTGGTAGCGGCAGAGGGCTACAGGGGTGGCTGCTGTGAGAAGCTTCTCGAAGCTCCCCCGGCTCCAAGTCAGGCCTGCCTCTGGCCAGGGCCGAGGCAATTACCGACGGTGGCTGCGCCTCTGTGATAAGGTGTTGAAGAAGGGGAACCTGCGAGGAGGAGGGCAGTGAGGGAAACACCTCTGCAAACACCGAGGTCGCAGCAGCTAAAGGAGGGGGAGGGGGAGGTCTGCTGGGGCAGAGACTCCCCTCAGCCCGTGGGGAGAGGGCAGCCTGTGCCCTGCAGCCCATGGCCGTCAGTGGTGGAGCAGATGCCCTCCTGCAGCCCCTAGAGGACCCCACGTCGGAGCAGGGGCTGTGACCGAAGAAGGCCGGGACTCTGAGGGCAGCTGGCGCTGCAGCAGTCAGTCACTGGGAGGAGTGGAGCCCATCGCAGGGACCCACGCTGGAGCAGTTTGTGAAGAGCTGCAGCCCTGTGGGCAGGACCCGTGTTGGAGAAGTTTGTGGAGGACTCTCTCCGTGGGGAGGGACCCCACGCTGGAGCAGCGTAAGAGTGTGAGGAGTCCTCCCCTGAGGAGAAAGGAGCAGCAGAAACAAGGGGTGATGAACTGACCGCAACCCCCATCCCCTGCTCCCCCAACCCACACCGCAGGGGGCGGAAGACGGAGGAGAAATCGGGAGCAAAGCTGAACCCAGGAAGAAGGGAGGGGTGGGGAGGAGGTGTTTTTAAGATGTGGTTGTATTTCTTACTGGCCTTCTCTCTTTGCTTGGTAAACTAGTGGTGGTAGTGGTGAAATTAAATGGATGTTCTTTTTCTTCCCCAATCCAGTCTGTCTTTTCCCATGACCATAACGGGTGGGCCATCCCTCCCTGTCCTTGTCTCGATCCCTGAGCCTTTTGTTTTATCTTCTTCTCCTCCCCATCCCTGAGGGGGAAGGAGTGAGGGAGCGAGGGCCTGCATGGCGCTCAGTTGCCCTCTGGGCCCAAACCAGGACAGGAGTGTAGGTACTTCTCCCTGATCCATCAGTCGATTCCCGTGGACCTCCAGCAGGGTAAAAGCTGTTGAGAGCACAACACCAGTTACGGAGGAACTCTTCTACTGCTGAGGGCTTTTTCCTTCCTCCCCAGTGACTCAAAGGCAAACAGTCTGCAAAGAGAACCCTTGCTGACTGTGGTTGAGAGAAGGGAACCTGAGCTGGCTGGGCACGTGTGGCTGGTGACAGCTTGCTGCGCCTGCGCTGCCACGGTGACAGCAGATGCCAGCGTGCCCCTTTGTCCTGTGTCCTTCCAGCCCTCTGCTTTCATGGCTTGTCTAGTGCAGAAGGCAACGCCGACTTTGAAACTGTTACTGGTGTCGTGGGGGAAGGTGTCAGCTCTCTGCTATTTCCTCGTTTCTTTTTCCCTTTGTCTCGTGCTGGTTTGTCAATGCTGCTGTGCAGAGCACGTCTTTAGAGGATTGTTTGTCTTGTCTTTGGGTTAGATTTTTACTAGCCTCATGAGATCACCTGCCATTATTTTACAGAGCAAGGATCCCAAGCATTCAAAAGGGACCAGCAACGCGAGCAGTCCAGGACACACACAGCACTTTCCCCGCTATCCACTATTTTTACTTTTCCACAGCACAGTTGGAAGTGCCTATGTTTACGCCAGGGGCAGTCTGGAAGACAGTCAAGCCCTTGAGAGGATAGGCAAGACAACGGTCACTCGCTGCACAAGCTCAGAGGTGATCTCCAGAACTGCTCAGGACACCGAGTGCAGAAATGCTGGGCCTTGCCCCAGGTGAAGTGAGATTATGTACGGCCTGACTGGTGGCGACGCAGGGCCTGACGTCACTCAGATGTAAGAGCCTCAAAACCTCGTAGCATCAAGAGAGGACGGGGATTCTTGTGCCGGGCCAGGCAGTGCAGTAGCAAAGGGCGCATCTGCCTCCTCAGCAACCAGCCTTGTGCCCGTAACTCTCTCGCCCGCAAGTTGTTCCTGCCCTGTGCCAGGCTTGGCTAGCATCGATTTCTGCGCAAATGCTTTCATGACTGAGCTGAAGAATTTCTCTGACGCTCAGGTCGGTTCCCTCTGTTCCCTCTTCTATGGCTTGCAAGTCATAAAAGGCTCAGAAGCAAAGAAATAATTATGGCTAGCAGGGCTTTTTGTGGGGTCACGGTGAATGCAATTCCAGAATTTGCTCCAGGCAAGAAAAACTCTCCTCCACAGGACTCAATTCACTTCTGTCCCATAGAGCCCGAGAAGCATATAGAAGCTCCTGCCAAGTAAAGATTGTGTGGTTTACATAAACGGACAGACGTAGGAGCAACTACAGATGATGACGGGCAGTGTTTGCTGTTCCTTGCCGCCAGTCCTTCAGGAAATGCTTTCTGTAGCTCTGTACCAAATCCGCCACTTCAGTAGTAGAAGTCGAAAGGTCTTGCTCTGAGGGAGGGCTTCAGTTTCACGGGTCAGTTCTTTCTGAATTCTGCACCAAGTTCCCTTATTCCTTTGATCCCGCCTCCAGTTCCGCAGTCCCTGCTTCCGCACCCCATCTTTCGCTTCATGCTCGACACAGCATACTTTTCGCTGGAAACGGAGACAAGGATTTGCCTGAAGATCATCTGCGCGGGACGCAAAACTGGAAATCTCCGTGTCTGCCTCCTGACCTCCCTCCTCCCGTTCTTTCTGTATTCCCGAGGCTGCAGCCCGCTCCAGTCAGAGCTCCCTCCGGGGGAAGCCCGGCTGTTGGGGGTTCCAAGGACTGTGACGCTGTTCCCGCAGTTCTTCTGCTGGGCCGCAGCCCCCCGGCCCCTTCCCCCAGTCCCACCTTCTCCACCCTCCGCCTCCCACGGCACACCTAAAGTCTTCTTGGAAGGGCGGGCAGACACCCCGCGGTCGCCGGGCTGTTCGGTACCGGCTGTCGCGGCGGCAGCCCCAGGCGGCGCGGCCGGACGGAGGGAGGGAGAAAAGGCTTTTCCCTCTCGGGCTGCACCTGGGCGCAGCAAGAGGCGCGACCCACAGGAGACGCGGGTGTCGCGACTCCGGCGCGGTCCCGGCACCTGTGGGCAAACGGGGGCAGAGCCCGGGGCGAGGGCGGCAGCGGAGCGGGGCCGGGCCGGGCCGGGCGGAGGAGCGACAGCTCTGCCATCCGCCCGTCGGGGCTGCGGGGCGGCCCTTCCCCTCTGCGGGAGGCGGTCAGCGACTGCTCAGGTCTGGATCCGTCATGGCGGCGCCGCCGCCCCCAGCCGCTCTGCGCTCCTGCCCCGCGGTAAGCGGCGCCGCCGCGACGCTCCCGCGCTCTCCCGGTGTCCGCGCGGGGGGGGAGCGCGATCCCGGCTTCGCAGCCGCGTCGGGCCGCCGTGTCCGGCGTTCCCGGCCGGCGAGGGAGGAGCCCTCGAGTGCCCGGGGCCGAGGGGCGGCGCGGCCCTCGCGGCCCGTCGGTCGCGCGTGTGCCTGAGGCCGCGGGGCCTCCCGCTGCTCGGGAGCCGCGCCCGGGCCCGTCCCCGGCGCGGTGCCTGCCCGCGGCAGCCGAGAGGCGCCGGGGCGTCCCGGTGCCCGGCCCGGGGAGGCGTCTCCGGGCCGCTTTGGGCGCGGAGCGAAGGCGGGCGCAGGGCGCGGGCTGGCGCCGGCCCGTCCCCGGCCGTGAGCGGCCCGGCAGCGGCGGCGCGGTGCGGCGGCTGCGGGGAGCGGGTGCTGCGGCGGATCAGTAACTGAGTTCAGGTCGCTCAAGCTGCGCTTTCCAGACGCTTCCATTACATAAGGTACTTTCAAGTAGCTTCCAGGGCACATGTGCGTATGAATGATGCTGGACACGTGATGTTGTTGCCTTACTTGGGACGTGTTACAGTGTAAAGAAAATAAAACAAGAAGCGCATGGCCCTAATTTTCTTTTGGTGAGTGTTTTTCTGTTTTCTGATGCGCAAGGGAATCCCTGCCTTTGTTTCCCGCTCTGTAGGCCAGCTCATAGAGTGGCTTTTAACTCGTGAGTGCTTGCGTGCGTAAGTATAGAGGTGGAGTACATCTGCATTTCATCCATTATTGTGCGTATAAATGTGCTTGCAGCGGTTTGGATGCTTAGAAGCTCGTCGAGTCATTTGGCAGTTGTGATAGCGGGAGGTGCCCGGAGAGCTGTACCTTTACATGCTCGGGAGAGAAATGTGGAGGTCTGTTGGATTATACCACATCAGAAGCACCGTGACTTGTCGTTTGTTGTGTGCTGATGTCTGTAGGTCAGTACTGAAAGAGTCATGAAATGCTGTGATTATGCATCTCTAAGCTGCCTTCTGCAACTTCCTGAAGACCGCAAAAGCAGACCCACGGTAGTTCTTTGCTTGTCTGCATGGATGGCTGCAAAGTCTGTCCTTCCCACAGAAGGGCATTCCGCATTTTGTGGGAAGAGAAGAGGAGGACTGACTTGAGTCAGAGCTGTCTCTGTGTGAAGGAGGAATCATTTCCATGTTGCTGTCTTAGCTGCCTCACACCTCCTCGCCGTATGTCTGAGCACATGCCGTCTTGACTTAACCAAAGCCGAAAAAAGGCTTAGAAATGGCTGTGCTGCATCCTAAAAGGATAGTGCCTGTTCTGACTTCTCGTATGGGCTGAAATGACTAGCGTGCAGTGAAGCTGCTGGTGTGTTCTCTTGAAGCAGAAGCTGGTGATTCTTAGTGTGCAAATTTTCAGCAAGGCGTAGAGGCGTTT
This sequence comes from Athene noctua, assembly GCF_965140245.1. Lineage (NCBI taxonomy): Eukaryota > Metazoa > Chordata > Aves > Strigiformes > Strigidae > Athene > Athene noctua. Next base: position 83,213,155 of record NC_134077.1, read on the forward strand.
CTGCATTAGATCTTGGGTCTCTTTTGGGGACACGTCTTCCCACATCAGGAGGACTGTGCTTTAGACTTTTCCTTACTTTGGTGCCAAAAGCAGCAGCGCTCTTTGTCTTTAGAAGTGCTCAGCTAATTATTAAGCATATATCAGTAAAAGGAATGTTTAGCCTCCTCTTTTTTCCTTTATTGTTGTTTTGCCTTTTGTATTTCCTTTTCTGTTGTTCAGTTCTGTACTTTCTTCACAGGGAAATGCTATGCTGACTTACTCCCTGCTGCCTGTAGAGGGGTTCAGGCTCGCTCTTAGTTTTTGGGCTCTGCTTAGCAGTAGAAGTTGGAAAGAGGAGACCAACTTCCCAGTGTAGCGACAGTCTGGGGAAGAACTGGCAGTTGGAGAAATTGTTCCTGAAAGGGAGCGTGTTCTTTGTCTTTCTAAAAACGAGCTGTATTGTTTCTAGGCAGACTCATCTCCTTGAGGTGAATAGCAAGGACAAAAACCAGGATGTGTGTTACCTAGGAACTCCTTTGTGTTTTGCTAAACATTCTTTGTGATATTCTTTTTGGCCTGCGCTTCTCTGACGGTAACTGACTTCCTCTGTTGGGAGAGGAAGATAATACTGAATCTAAAAACCACTTTTGTGATCTACCACAAAGTCTCCATCTGCTACAAAGTTGTAAAGCGAGAACTGTCACATGTGGGTTTGTAAAACTGAAGTCTATGGCACTAACACAAAACTGTCTTATTCTTTTCAGCTGGTTCCAGGAGGAGAAGGACCTGAAGTATGAATTGATGCAGTTGTCATCTATGAAGATGTGTCTCATATATATATATGTATAATATATATATATATTTATATTTATAATGTAAGTAGAGCTCTTGGGGTGTGGGTGTGGGTGGGTTTGGGTGTGGGTTGTTGGTTTCTTTGTTTTGTTTGCACACTCTTGCCATTGACATGTGGTAAAAGACAAGGATTTCCTCTTGGGGAAAGGTGCATTGGTAATGATAACGCTGACTTTGTCAGTTGGAATCGTTGTGACTTTCTTGTAAAGACACACTAGTCTGTTGGGAATAAAAGGCTCTGTTTTTGTTAATTCCTGCGTTCTGTTACGCAAGGGCACAAGTTAGTTTTGTAACTGGTTGATGGGAAAGTAATAGTTGTGTTTCAGCTGCTGTCAGTGTTCAGTTTTTCTCCATCTGTTGCCTTTGTTGATGGCCCAGGTCTGTATAACCTACAGGTCGTGAGCCCAGAGATTGCTGTTCTTTGGAGTAGAGGCAGGTACTAAGCTGGACCGGTTGTTTAAACACTGCTTCAGGCTGTGTCTCCAGAAACCAGGGGGTAGAGCGCTGGAGAATCTGAAAGCTTCTGTTTGGTACTCAGCAGCCTTTGGTTCTGCTGGCCTTGAGGTTCATCTCCCTTGGACTTCAGCTGCCTGGCCGATACGCTTTCTCACGGTAAAGGCACTCTAAGGGTATTTGGCAAGCGAGGTCCGGCAGACCAGACCTACTCATGTTCAGAGGGTAAAATGCCAAAAAGCCAGCCTGAAGAAAAGGCTGGTGTTAAACTCGTCCTTGGCGTCAGCAGTGACTCCGCTCGCTTTCACCACCAAGTGGTGCTGCGGGCACGGCCATCGTGCGCTGCCCGTGCCTGCCTGCCCGTGCTGCCTGTGGAGTGCGGCATTGTCCTCTTAGAGTCGACACTCTTTTGGCTGCATCAGTTCTCTGTGACAGAAAAACCTGAGAGGTGCTGGGAGCGACTCTTTGGGTCAACTTCTGTAAAGCCAGGAATTGCTGGTTTTATTTTGTCATGATGGGCAAAAAATAACTTGATTCCAAATCATGTCCGCTGCAGCTTATGCTTCCACAATACACTGCTCAGCCGATCTCGGTGTAAATGGCTTTGGAGAGGAATCACAGGTGCCTGCTGTTCCCACAGGGACAGGCAGGGGACAGCGCGGGCTCACAGGGACAGGACATGCTTTGCCTTCCCGTCACCAGACGAAGAAAGGAGATTTGAAGAAGGGGGTCAGGATTAACAGGAGGTTGCTGTACTAGATCCTGGTTTTGCCTTGCTTTGTCTGACAGAAAAGCTGCCTTCTGCTAGCTGGGTCTTAGCCCAAAACACTGTGAGAGCTTCTTGCTTGAGCCTATTAAAGGGGAGAGGGACGGCCTCCCCTCTGCCAGGGAGCGTGCCGCTATTGACTCGCTTGTTCTGAATAGATGATCGGCAGCTGGCACGTTTAGACTGCGTGGTGACAGTCTATCCATTGACTCCCTGAATGGGTTTTCATTTCTGTCCCTGTTTCCTTCTCCAGCTTTTTTTAAGACATCAATTAAAAAGAAAATTTTATTATTAAACTTACATTTGATTGGAACATCATTTGTTGGTTTTGGCCGCAAACACTTTAATTGCTAGGTACAAGTCACCTTTTCATCAGAACACTGAAAGGATTTCTAGCCAGTGTGGTACGATTGTGTTGGGGGTTTTTTTGAGTAAGATTCTGTACATGTTCCAGTGTGTGCACCTAATTTCTACTTCACTCAGTATTTTGCAGACAGTCTTAAACTGAAGAGGGGTTTCATGCTTGGGAGAGAAAACAAGTAGATCTTGACTCCAAAGCAACTTTTCAAAGGGAAAGGTGAATTGTTTCTGTTTGGATTTCTATTCTGACAGCAAAAGCATCTTGTTCTCTCAGGATTGTGTTCTCGCTGGGAAAAAACCCTTGGTGTTGCCTGACTTCCTCCTTCTCTGGGTGGCTTGTCTGGTGTTTTTTGGTGGTTTTTTTTTTTTTCACTCCCTCCAGAGGAAGGGCTAAGACTTATCTTTTAGGAAGGCATTTTAATTCATGACTCAGAGCTCTGCAGACGTCACTCTAAAAACCGTTTCTCTGCATCCGAACGCTGTTTATAATATAAAAGGAAAGATTTTCAACTTTCAGCTGAGAATACAACGTATTCCAGATGGCTCCGGTTTGCTTTGCATTCGGTATTCCTGTAGCCCGTTGCTTTGGACGTGCAGGTAATAAGCTTTTCAGTTGAGTAAACGAGTGCTGGTGTGGTTTTTTGTTTTTCTTCCCCTAGAAGTGGAATGCTTAATCATCCTGCGCTGTCCTGTAGAAGCTGTGGACGCTGTGCTGTTCTCCAGAATGCCACCTAGGCTGCCACTACAAGTAGGTCATTGAAAATAATCACCTTAGGCTTTAAAAATGTGGAAAAGTTAACGATGCTTAAAGATTAGAGCAGGGTAGTCGTCAGGTTAAAATCACTTCATGCTTATGACATGCACAGTGATGGTTCCTTTCAGGTTTTTGGGTTGGGTTTTTATGTTGTTTTTTCTTTTCTTTTAACATGGCACTGGTTGCAGTGATCTTTAGTTTACTACATTGCTTGCTGCCTTAGTATGGACATGGTTCCTTTCTGCTCCTATTTCAATTTACTGGCAGACACCCTTAGGAGTGCTGTTTGGCATTGTGGAGTGTATGTACGTGTATAGAGTGCCCTCCCCACATGCTTATTTTTTCCTGACTTGTACTTCAGCGTTAGCAAGATTTTAAACTGACCCAGGTGTTGCTGTTGCAAATGTTTCCGTGTTTGTCTAACTATTCTGATGAAATAAGTTTTAAAAGTAATCACAGCACTACAACGTTTTGTTGCCTGGCCTAGAGTTGTACGGGCTTTCCCTGTCTAATATCTATTCCTTTTTTCAGGATTCACTGTATATTTTTGCCATGTGAAATGAAAAGAGATTTCTGGCTTACTGTTGGCTTTTAATAGATGTTTTTTCCTTGGGGAGTTGCCCAGCAATTAAATCATAGAGTTTGGAATTCAATTGATGGACATTTTGCATGTCTGTGTTCAGGTATTGATGCCTGCAATCCATCATACCGTTCATGTTCATAACTTCATGGATACTTAAAAGTAGGCAATAGTCTTATTTTTTAATAGCGCTTAATCTCATTCTCTTTGGCCAGAACAAGCAAGGCGGCCTGGTTTTGTAGTACTTGCAGCTTTTGCCTATGGTCAGACTTTACAAAGGGGAAAACCTGGCTCAAATACACAGATACGATGGTACTTTTTGAAATACTAAGTTGCATAACAGTCTCAGGAAGAACAGGAGTGACTAAGTGAGAGTCTGTGGTGCAGCATTACTAATATTTGCAAACCAAAAAAGTTTCAAAGAATAAAGCATTTGCTTTCTAAAAGACACTTGACAATTTCTGATGCTGCTAAAGTGTATTGAAAAATTTGTGCCGAGTTCAGTGGTTGTGCAGGTTTGACTTCTGCTCATGTGTTCAATCTGAAAAGAACAAAACCTGCATTTGAAGGAGGATTTTGTATGAAGGGTAATCAAACTAGTATTGGAGCATCAGTTAAAGGCAAGTAAGTAAAGCTTCTCATATGCTCCTACATCAGCTGTGAGCATTGACTCCGGTCAGCAGTCCACCTCAGAACTCGTCGGTGCTCAGCTGAAACATGTCAGCTGTGAGACTTCATGGCTGTAAGCTCAGGGGCCATGGTTCTCTCAAAGCACAAAGTGTTGCAAGTTGTGTTTCTTGCACGGCACTGACTCTTCTCAATGTGAGTAACTCTACAACAGGGTAATAGACAAATTTAGTCAATAATAGGTGTCGTTATCAAAACAGCTGTTTGCATTTCAACATGATGCAGATCCTTTCTCTAGTGGTATTGTTGGCACATGTCTTACAATTTGGCTGATCCTCTCTTGAACTCACGTAAACTTCTGGCCTCCACTAAATCTCTGACAGTGTGTTTCACAATGGAAAACTATTTCCTTTACATAAAAAAAGAATAGGAAAAAAGAATGGGAGAAGGAAGTGGGAATAAAGTCTGTTGTCTGCCAATGCTGTGGGCTGCTACTCATTTTTCTGTAGAACTCATGAGGTTTTTTTATTTGTCTACCCTAGCCTATCCTCTGCACCCTCGCTCATCTCCTGAAGCTTGTCTGCTGTTTCCTACAGTAGTAGGTAAAGGTGTCGATTGCGTTTTATAGCGCTTTGAGAGTCTTCAAATAGTCTTTGATAGTCTTTAGATTAGACAAGTAATTTACATCTGGGAACCAATGTATTTGCTTATTAATTTTTGTGAATAGCTATGAAAATCTTACTAATCAGTTGCCCCTTTTTAAATTAAAAACTAATGTTAAGTAAGAAATATATGGAAAGTAGATGTGAGGGTCCTACTGTTGCTCAATGTGGAGAGATTGTGGGAAATGCTGAGAATTTGTATTAAAGATTGTGAACATTTTTCTAGCTATTTTTTCAGGTCTGAGGCACACTGAAAGATTTGTTTCATGTGGTGTGTTTGGTTCCCTTGACTTCAGCAGAATCCACTGCCTTAAACCAGTTGAGAATCTGATGATAAGATTTTATACTCTACCTAATGTAGTGTGGTGATGACTTGTCCTGGTTAGGGTTAAGTTTCCCCAGCAGAGGGGGAAGGGATCTCCAGGCGGGTTAGTCATACCACGCTGACGTCAGGTCCGGGCGCGGGAGCGCGGGAACTTTTTCCTTTGTGGCTTTGGTGGCAGGGAGCATCGCGAGCGAGCTGTCTGTAACCACTGCGGTATTTCTCTGTATGTCTTTTGTCTTGTTCACTGTTATTGCTGTGTATTGTTGCTATCATTGCTACTGTTGTTGTTCAGATGGCTTATTACACTGTTGTATTAACTTTCTTCTTACTTTAACCCCGGGTTTGTGCCTCACTTCCAGCCTGACCGGCTGAGGGTGGAGGAGGGACAACGGCAACGTGGTCTCCGGTCCTGGCAGGGCTTAAAACCATCACATGACTTCTCATCTGAAATCCAAATGGTATTTGATCATCGTACCAGGAGGCGGGAAATCGTACCGATAGTGATGTTACAGAATCCATGCTCATAACTTCCCTGCTTTCTTGCAGCCTCTCAGGTTTAAGAACAATACAGACTCTTTTGTTTTTAGTTATGGTGCTGTCCTCAGTGATGGAAGCATGACCTTGTCAGTTGTCAGACTGGTTTAAGAGCTCTTGGATTCTGCTTTTATGGCTGATAAACCTGTTGATGGCATTTTAAATGGCTTTGCAGGGCTTGTGCTAGAGTGATGTGGCTGGAATGAAACAGGGTCTGGTGTGGTCTGCTCCAAGGACCGTCTGGGGTCATGGTTTGTAGCAGGGTGGGAGGGATTGGTTACAGTTACTTCTTACTTGCACAGTTTAATGTCTTAAATAGGAGCCAACAGTAGAATTGGAACAGTTTCGTTTTGACAAGAGGAAATTTATAGATGGGTTTTGTCCTGTGTTGGAATTAAGATACGTGTTTACTGAAGAGAGGGAGCCTAGCCCAGACACTGAAACACCTCAGTTTTGGGTACATTACTAGAACTTCTGTAAAATTTTCAGATCGTAAAGGTGTGTCAGTTTATGCTTCTCTATGAAATCACCTGTGCTTAGTGCAAAGATCGACTTCGCTCCAAGTGGATAAAGGAGATACAGTACTGGGCGAGCAGGAACGTGTTGTAAAACGAATGCAACTGGTCTTCTTGTTGTACTTTTCTGAGCAAAGTTTAATCTGTGCTTTAAAGGTATCCCGCATTTTCTGAGTCCCCAAAACTGACAGGCAAATTTCTCCCAGATACTTCGGAAAGCTCAGCGAAGAAACACTCCCTGCTTAAGCTTTACTTGGACGCTGCCCTGCCCGTCCTTTCTTTGGGAGCGTCACTGATGGTGAAGTGGGGGGAATATGGGTCCTTCTCACACGTCTGCAGGATTTGGAAAGGAGTTTGAACTGTCTGTGCAAGCGAGGGCCTCGGGATTAGTACGAGGGTGATTCCATGTTATACGTTAGATTTTTAGTTCTATTTACAGTATCCAGTGCCTGTTATGTAGAGTTGCCTGCCTCATCGTTACAGGGGAATACTCCACCTTTTAAAAGCCTTCTTCTCCTCTGTGGGGAACCTTCAGTGCCAAAGCCCTGAGGGCAGTAACAGCCTTCATTACCCTGATCAGCTTCTCCTGGTGTTGTCCCTCAGGTGGGGTTGTTTAGCCAGTACGCAGGAGGCACAGAGCAGAGGTTATTTATTTATTCCATGTCTGGCATAGAAAGGTGCTAGGTGGTAATTCCACAGAGTCAGCACCCCACACCAAAGGACTGCAGGGGATTTCAACACTTCAAACTTCAGGCATACACCTTTACTGTCATGACCATTGGGTAGTTTATTATCACTTTGTCCCGCACGGCTTAACAACATGCCTCGCCTCGATTTAAAGTGACAGCGTCTTCTCGTTCTTTTGTGCAAACTCAAAAAGGGGGGGGTCAGGGTCCTCCTCCTTGGTCTTAATGGAGTCAGTGGTCAGGGTCTCTCCGCCACCCCCTTCTTCGCTGAGTTCAGGCTTGTCAGACAATCATCCAGCCTCTAGCCCCTGTGGGTCAGGATGTTCCCGTTTGCTCCTTTTCAGGGGTACAGTCCTTAGCAAGCCATGCATCAGTTATGCAAAGTTGGAGCAACTCACACCCTTATCTCCAGGTTGCTTCTTTTGACCACAACATTCCTAAATCAGTAACTGTCCCTGTCATTGTTCTATTTACAAGTTCTTGTTTCAGCAGAATGAGCAGAGTAGAAAATTTCAGGGAGACATCACCGGGGTCCCCCCTCACCCTGCCCGCAGCCCAGCAGCTCTGTTTAAGCTCAGCCTGGGACTCTCCCTCCCGCTCTGAGCAGTGCTGTGGGAGCGCTGGACTTCCTGGCCACAGGCCCCAGCACGTTGGCTTTTTATGGGCTCTTGTCAAGTGTGGGCTTGCCTGGCTACCGTGGGACTGTGTCTGACCTTGGCTACAATCACTGGCCGTGATCCTGATTGAGTTTCCTGGCTCGGTATCGGACCTGTGCTGCCACCATGGGCTTGCCTGGTGGTCTGGACTTGTAGCCAGCTCTGGGGCTGCCCCGCTGCCTTACTGGGGAGGTTGGACAGGCCCTGCTGGCCCTGAGAGCCCCGTCCCTTGAGGAGCAGCCAGCTCTTGCTGTGCCTGGACTGGTAAGCAATCTTTCAGCCTGCTTCTAGAGCTGGGGCAGAGCACTTTAGATCAGCCCTGATGTGTCAGTGGGATTGCAGAAGGTTTTTGGTTTTGGTTTGGGTTTGGGTTTGTTTTTGGAGGGGGAGAGAGGTGGTTTGTTCTTTTTTTGAAATCATATTTAGGAAAATGCAGATCTCTAGTTTAGCACAAAGATCTGAAAATAGCTGAATTATGAAACCTACTGAAAGTTTTGGCGTCACCTTCCTTGGATAGGTTGGAGCCTGGGGATAATGCTGTCGAAGGGGAGTCTGCCTTCCGAGCCTCGAGAGGCTTAAGCTGGCTCTGTATGCAGTAGGAACTCCAGGACCAAGTGTGCATGGCTAATTATTTGGGCTGGACTGATTACCCTGGGAACTGTGTTGCAACAAAGAGTGTTCCTTCCTTCAGTGTTCCCCAACTACAGGTGCACCCGTCGGGGTGCAGGCTGGCAGAGCCAGCACAGTGCTCGGTCTCACACCACAGGGGCTGCCTGGCTCGGGCCACGCGGCACAGACGTGCCCTCCCTGGGGATGGCCAGATAGTCCAGAGGAGAGTGTTCCCAAGGCCCAGCAGCAGTTGAGGATGCTCTTTCCGTGTTCAGGGCATCTTTTTCCTTGTCTCCAATTCTTGGGATACAGTTTTTGGAAACAGGCTGGGGTGGGGGGCAAGGATCGCTTGCGTTGCCGTACACCAGGTCGTGCGACCCGGCACAGCAGGCTGAGCAGCCTGTCAGGCAGTCCTGGGCTGCAGCTGGGCCCTCGCCTTGGTCCCAGAGTAGCGTTTCAAGGGAGGAAATGCCTTTTTCTGTAGTCCATATAAAATAATAGATCTGCATTTCAGGCACAAGCTAGCTCTCGGAAGACTTTCCAGGGAAAGCAAAAGTCACGATGCCTGTTTGATGGAGGAGGAGATGAAAGCAGAGCACCCAGCTGAAAGGGCATGAAGTACTGGGCCTGAAGGAGCTGCCATCTGCAGCTGGGCAGCAGCAGATGCGCATGTGCTGGGCCTCAGGACTGAGGCAGCTTGGCCAAGGTTTGTGGCAGAGGGGCACAGAAATCAGTTCTCCCATGTTTGATTCGGGTGCTCCGTCTAGCAGGGGCTGTGACCCTTTATGGAATCTGGGAGATTACAGCAGATCTGGATATAGATGACTCGGTGCCCCTGGCCTGCACTGGAAATGCTCTTGAGGTTCTTGCTAATAGGGGAGATAGCAGCAATAGACAGTGGGGGATGTTATGGATTGCTGATGAGCAGTAATTCCAATGCCTCATTTGTAAAATAAAAGACAACGTTTTTTCTTGGTGGTGAGTTCAAGCTTGCAGAAGCCACCCAGAACACTCCCCGTGACTATTGTCAGTGTAAGACGGTGTGGAATTTATGTCGAGCTGGAAAGGTGGCGGGTGCTTTATTTTATATTTGGTGATTTATTTACCTTTTTCCTGGGATCTGTGTTTAACTGCTTGGTGCATTCTAAAAAGCCACAAATACCACAAGGCTCCATCCCTCCATTGGCAAAGTTTGGAGGCATCAGAGTCTAATTAAATGTTTGAATTTATTTCTAGAATTTAAAAACAGAGAGGAAAGGAGTAACAAAATCCCTGCCAATGTAGCTGTGACAGTTGTATATCTTTTTTTTCCAGTTGGCTGTCCAAAACAACAAACACCAGAGTATTTCACTCTAGTAAATGTGCAAATAGCACTTCCCTCCTTTTCTGTGCAGCAGTTCCATTCACGGGTTGTTGATACTCAAAATACTTCCCCTCAGGGCCCGAGGATCACAAACAGACCTGGCTGGGGATGCGCCATGTATTGCTGTCCAAGTTTCAGCAGCTCCAAACTAATGTACATTGGGTTCCTGTGACAGGAAATTTTAGCTTTATTTTGTCTGAGGTCTTGGAGGGCCAGCAGGTCCGTAGCCTGTGTGTGTCTGGTGGAAATACAAAAGAAATGTTTGCACCTCTGCATTTTTGTAAGCAAAAGTCTCCTTCCTGATTAAATAAGGCAGCCCATCCTGTTTTCTTTCAGGTCTGGGATCTGTTTTCAGGTTAGTTTCTGACAGGCAAAAAGAGCACTTTGTGTGTTTGCGGGAGAGCTGAGCACGCACACGAACAGTGTGATCAAGCAATGCCCATTTATTGCAACTAAGAAAGCCCTTTTATAATGTTCTCCCACACACGTGAGTAACATGCAGTACAAGTCCTCAAGATTGGACAGTTAACTTAGCCCTCTCTTTAAACCTTCTTATGATTGGATAAAAAGTGCCACATCAGCCTTGCCAGGCTTCCTGCCTTCTGTAACTCCTCTTCCGTCCCAACCCCTTCCGGGGATTGTTTGTCTCGTCGAGTTTCTTCCCCCTCATTCAGGGTCACATCCTTATCGCATTCTTGCTTGGCTGAGGCTCTTATCAGTCTTTTTATCACACAGGATTGCTCACATGGCCATTCTCTCGCAGAAAGCCCTCTAGAATCCCAACATATCCCTCTTTTTGTCTTTGAGCAATCTGAATTCCTTGCAGGCCCTTTTGTACCCAATGTCTAATACAAGAAACTAAGCACGGCAAAATAACAGCAAGCATGATAACTACAATAATTACAATAATTCCCCTTTGTAACAACTCTTTGAACCATCCTGTGATTCCCAATGAAGCAAACCATTCTGATAAGGGTGATGTTACAACAGTTAACTTCTTCATGTTATCTTTTAGTTTTCTTAGATTCTTATAGATAGATACCAAATGACCAGAAAAATTCATACAGCACATTCCTTTAAACTTTAAACACCCATGCCCTTGTGCTAAAAGCAAAATCAATGGCAGCCCTATCTTGAAGTACAGCATGTCTAAGACTCTCGACATCCATATCCAAATCACCAATTATATTTGATGTCAAGTTTGTTTGTTTAGCACTCCAACATGCAAGACGAGTGACTAGTTGTAATGCCTTTTTGGTCCCAACTGGAGACACTAGGGAAGCAATGTTTGTGGGGTTATTCCAAAATTGCACTCGATCATTACATCTAGGTCCTAGCTGGCACACTTGTCGTTTGGACCGATGGCGTTTTGTGTAATTAAACAATGTTCTGTTAAAAGATCTGTCATGGTTGGCTTAAACATAGTTAACTTTCCCAAATAACATGGCCCCCCTGTCGGTTTGGAAGGAATTCCAGGCCATGCTCTGTCTCCACAGATCAAGAAGGTGTGGTCGGGTAAATGTAATCTCACGGTGTTATTGCCCCAAGCACTGGAATACCGACATTTTGGGGGACAGTAATCGCCAGGTTGGTTCCCAGTATATGAAGGGTTGCTTGGTGACGCTGTTCGGCTGACAGTCAGGGGTATGTTAGAATTAACTAATAAGGCAGCTATTTTCCCACTCCCTTTAAACGCTACTGCACCAAAGCTGGGTGGCATAGAGCCAACAAATCTAATTCTTGTGGTTCAATCATGGTTTTGTTAAGACTCATAATGGCTGACATTGCCAAAAGGCTGTGGTGTCCACACGCCATTCTCCTGCTAAGCAAAGATCTTGTTTTCAACAGTTCAGCTTACTTATCTTCTTGCTACGCACACAGTTTCTCAGCCCCTTGGCTTTGCAGGTGTTCTTCACACCAGCTACAGCCTGTGGTTACAGTGAGGCCACTCAGTCTGGATTGCTCATAACATGTCTGTTGTTTTCTAACCATTCCATGAATCCCTCTTTTTGAGTGATCTAGACCCCTTTTATTGTTTGGTCCATCATTTTCACAAAACACTTCCACACAGAGCTTAACATCATTAAAATATTACAATGACAATCGAAACAGTTATTCAATATAAAACCAAATTCTTTAACCATCTTGTAATTGGTAACCTTTTAGCCAAATCATTATTAAATACTCTTCCTTCTTCAAGATGTAAACTCATCGTGTAAGCATCACTACAAAATCGAGTGTAATTTACAGGTACTGCTGAAGGAGTCACGTTTTGCCTAGCTAGACTGTCTGATTATACCAACCATGTGTCAGAGTTGTATAAGGCCGATGCCTCCCAGATCTCCCCTTTCTTTGTTTTGCTTCGGCACCTGCAAGGCTTGTTTGAGAGCTGTATCAATCAGGGCTTAGACAAACTTCAAAATACTGCATACTTAGAATAGTTCTAGAGAAGGCTAAAAGAATACAGCAGTTACAATTACTAGTTAAAAAGAGTAGGCTAATTTCACTACCCATAATTAAAGGATATGACTAAATACTACAAAAATAAACAGTAGGGAAAATACGGAGTAGCACACTTAATTAATAGGAGTACTAACATTCAGATCTGCAGTTGCTGGGGAACCCTGGATGCAGTGAGAATTCAGAGTGCCCTTCCTCACAAACCGGAAATCCTACACAATGCGTCCATCCGTAGGTGAGGCATCCATCGCTGTAATAGGTCCAGCCTTTAAATCAACAGGCCAAAGTAACTGGCACTTTTCTTTGAGCAGAAACATCTGATTCCATCCTCCTGTTGGGTTCCACCCAGAGCCTGACCACCACGCAAGGGGGAAAACCAAGGGAGTTTCTAGAAACGTTAAACACTTGAGCTCTTAATTCTTAATATTGCTAAACAAAGAAAGTTGAATAAACACGCATTCTTACAGAATTTTATCCTTATTAACAACTACCTTTCATCTAAACTACATCTTTCACTAGTGACTAGTAAGCCTATATATCTCATTAAGGAGTTGCAATTACTGTTAGCATTTTCTCTTAAAAGAATTGGCAACTGTAGCGTAGTTTGTCCTGTTGCAGTAGCAAACATTACCCAGACATTCTGCTTAAATGATCAGTTGAAGAGACCCCAAACTGTTCGCACAGGGGCACCCACAGCACCCACAGCTGGATCCTGAGTGCTGGCTGCCTCTCACCCTCAGGTGTGGTTGCACACACCTTGCCAGTGACCACTGGAAACTGAGACCTGTGGAGACACAAGCATAACCTCTTCCCCAGGTTATTAAAGGAAATGGTCCTTCCCAGTTACCCCTTTCTAGGTTTTTGTTAACACTTGAGCTTTGCTTTGGACTTCTTGTTGATCTGGTATCTGTGATGAGAAATGACACAATATTGGTGGCACCTGTGAGACGGGGGAATGTTTAAAAGTTCATGACATATAATGCCTTATTTAGTCTTTTGTGAGGTGTAGATTAATACTGTACATCTCCCCTTTTTTTGTTGTTGTAACAGACGCTTTAGCTTGCCAGGTATACGTTCCATCCACAGTGGCCAATATCCAGTCAGTGAGTGGGGAATGCCAGTAAGATCACTGTATGGCAGGATGCAAACAGTGCTCCAGAAAAGGTGTTAACAGACACATGTACATATTTTAACATTTCAAATGCAGCCAAGTGAGTGACAACAGATTGCTATCACTAGAGGAGGTGAGTCCCCAAGGGTTGACACCAGTTCACTGTTGAAGAGATGGATTCTTTCTGGTATTCAGGGCAAGTGGCAATGATATCTTTAGCCTGATGCCTTGATAAAGAAAACTAGTTTTGTATTGCCCTGGCATTCTGGTAGAAAAAATGCATGTGAAAGCTATGCTTGCTTGAAGACATTTGTATTAGCCGCTGTAACATGTGCATAGTAACCAGAACAATGATACACACAGGTTCCTGACCAGCAAGTAATAGTAGGTGCTGCCTACCTTTTATGATAAGTTTGGCAAACATTTCTGGACAAGTAGTGACCTTCTTGTGCAGTTGATATGATAAAAGAGGTCCATTCAATAATAACAAGAGGTTCACTAAGTGTTTCAACCCAGTGAAACAGCAGAGCATAGGGCTGCCCTGGAGCCAAGATCTCTTCCCCTTTCTGTTTTTTGCAAAAGTGCTTTCAAGTTTTGGTGTGCTCTTTCTATGATCGCTTGTCCCATGAAGGAATGCAGTATACCTGTGATGCTTGTCTGTTTGAGATGGCGTTAGCTATGTGGTGGAGATCTTGTTTCGCTTTGTCGGTGAAGGATCTCTTCATAAAATATCAAACAAGCTATGCAGATCATTATCAGCCAGGCTCAACAATAGCTGTATCCAACTTACAGTTCCCAACAGTTTCTGTAGATCTTTTAAAGTCTTAACATCAGTTTTAAGTTTAACCTGTTGCAGGACAATAGTCATCTGTCCAGAAATTCTCCAGCCCAGGTACTGCCCGGTGATGATATCTGCACCTTTTCAAGTGCTATTTGCAATACCGTTTGAGATAGTGAGTCTTCAGTTAAAGCAAGAGCCTTTTCCGTGATCTCCTGTGTTTCTGCTGCAATCAGGATGTCATCTATATAATGATATATAAAGCCTGGGGGACCTGGTAGGGCTTTTTTATGTCTTATGGTAAAACGGCCCAGTAGTACCATTTTGCAGGTTCACTAACATTAATAGTGGGAACAGAAAAGGCAAATTTAGGTGCATCATCCGGATGCAAGGGAATGGTAAAAGCAATCCTTTAGATCAGTTATTACAAGGTGCCAGTTTCAGGTAATCATTGTTGGGGAGGGCATTCATGGTGGTAAAGTACCCTTATCCTCCATGGCATCATTAATGTGTCAGAGATCATGTAGAAGTTACTATTTACCACTTTTCTTTAAAATAAGAAACATCGGAGAGTTCTAAGGACTGGTAGTAGGTATGATATGTCCTGTAGTTAACTGTTCCTGAGTTAAGTCATTAAGGTGGCACAACTTTTTGCTTGGCAAGGGCCACTGACCCACCCACACAGGTGATTCTGTTTTCCAGGTTAGTGTCAGGGTGGGTTTCAGGGTGGGTTGTGCTGCAGTGGTGATTAAGACAGATTTGATCCCATTTGAGTTCCCCATTGAGCCATACAGTCACAACCCCAAAATGCAATAGGGGTTTCCAATATAAATGGATGAATATTTGCTACCCAGTTTTCTGGGCCCCTTACATGAGTGAGACCCTTGTTTTGAATTGTTACAGCATGACCACCAGCCCTGAAAGGCATCTGAGTTACTGGAGCTAACAGCCAATCTGCTCACAGATATTACGGTCACATCTGCTCTGGTATCTAAAATGCCTGTCGGCTCAACAGATTTTTTAGCTTTAATGAGAGTATATTTTACTAGAAGTCAATCTTGTGTCACTGTCTCAGCCTAAAATATTTAAGGGGTACCTGCTGATCCAAATCCTGAGTAACTGCGGCTTCTTGGCATACTATTAGGGGGAGCCACAGTAAAACAAGCAAGCTGGACAATTTTTGACCCTTTTGTTACAGAACACAGGGGTTCAGGCCATAATTCTGATTTTCCTCTTCATAACCAGCATCTACGACCCATGTAAGGTTGTAGATGATCTTTTGACAATGTTTCCGTCAGGCAGATGGTACAGAGGTGCACTCTTCCCGCAGAGCATGCACCTAAATTCAAGACAACAGTTAACACGGAATTGCTGCCTCCCGTTAGAGGAGGTATTTTACATGTAACACTTAGAACACTGAGCCCAAACAGACAGCAGCACTGATGACTCTCTGCAGCTGCAGCTGGGCCACGTCTCACACACAGAACAATCACACAACCACACAAAGAGGCCCCTTACACTTATTGCTGACACAACAGAAAATGACAAACATGTAAACATCATTAAGAATATTTAAAGCCATTGCTGCATGACAGCGTCAGCACCTTCTCTGTGAAAAAAAACTTGCCTCTTTTCTCGGGGGCCGGGCCCAGCGCGCGGTGCCAGGCTGGGCTGCAGGTGGTCACTCCGCAGCGGGGGGGGGCTCGGGGGGGCCCCGGGCCGCCGCCGCCAACTCCATACTCCGCGCCCCGCCCACTGGTGGACCCTGCGGACTCCTCCGATGCCGCCTCATTCTCCTTCTGACGGCATCAGATGCACTTCTGGTGTTCTCAGCTCCTGGCCACGCAGCTTTCAGTTTTGCCCCCGCTGCCCGCCGCGACCCTGGTTGCGCAATCGATGAAACAAATGGATTTTTTCTCTGTCCTGATGCGACAGGAGCCACTGGGGGCGCCGGCATCGGAGGCTGATTGTCAGAATGAGATGCCGCTGCGATCCCTAAAGTCTCTCGGATTTGTTTCCGGAGTGTGCTATAGCTGCTCACTTCTTTTGCTGATCTTCCTCCGTCACTGATCAAATCCCAAAGCTGTTTCCCTATAGACTCCCAGGTAGATATAAGTCCCCTTTCTCGGCTCCGTCTTAAACCTTCCAGAGTGAACTTATATTTTTTCCCCCTCATAGAGAGGACACACTGGAGGAGTTTCACCACTGCCTGTTCGTCCTTGGCAAGGGTAGCCCCCGTTCCTCCCTGGCCGCCGCCTTTTGCGGATCTGTTATCTTCAAACTCTCCCTCTATCTCTCCCTTTTAAGTTACAGCGTGCTGCTTCTCACCTTCAGACACCGGGGCAGTGCCTGGATATGTCGACCGGCTTTCTCCCCCTCAGATTGCACTCCTTGAGGGCCCCACGTTGGGCACCACTTGCAGGAGAGCTGAACACGAGCAATGCCCGTTTATTACAGCTAAGAAAGCCCTTTTATAATGTTCTCCCGCACACGTGAGTAACATGCAGTACAAGTCCTCAAGATTGGACAGTTAACTTAGCCCGCTCTTTAAACCTTCTTATGATTGGATAAAAAGTGCCACATCAGCCTTGCCAGGCTTCCTGCCTTCTGTAACTCCTCTTCCGTCCCAACCCCTTCCGGGGGTTGTTTGTCTCGTCGAGTTTCTCCCCCCTCATTCAGGGTCACATCCTTATCGCATTCTTGCTCAGCTGAGGCTCTTATCAGTCTTGGTCTCACGCAGGATTGCTCACATGGCCGTTCTCTTGCAGAAAGCCCTCTAGAATCCCAACAGATGTTGGGAAGCTCTTCTGAGAAAACGGCAGCTGTGCCACTCTGCTGGGTTTACCCGTTTTGGGAGGCTTTGCCACTGCTGCAGGGGGTGTGCTGAGCTGAAGGGGCCTTGGGGCTGACTTGCTGCAGTGGTTCTTGTGTTGGGCCTCTTGTCAGGGGCTCAGGGGAATCTCTCTTT
Organism: Athene noctua; assembly: GCF_965140245.1. NCBI lineage: Eukaryota > Metazoa > Chordata > Aves > Strigiformes > Strigidae > Athene > Athene noctua. Next base: position 83,230,193 of record NC_134077.1, read on the forward strand.
TGGCTGCTGGGGAGGAGGAGGGTGACGAGACTGGCTGCCCTCAGACCGTGCACCAGCCCCGTGGCCTGTACCTGCGTGGGCTTTGCCCCTTGGGAAGAATCTGAAATGCATCGCTGTAGGGCAGAAACTGGTTAAAAGAAGAACTTGGAACTAGAAAAACACAAGGAATAGATTTTTTTTTTTTTTTTTCTTAATTTTCAGTAGACTGACAGTTCACTGAAACTTAGTCTGCTGCTTTCATGAGCCAGTTTTAAAGTGCGAGCTGCAGATGAAAACATGTCACACATTTATGGCATGCTAGCTTACTGAAGCACATAGATCAGACTTAAATGTATTTCACCGTGTATCACAATGCAAGGTTCATCAGCCTCAGCGTTTTCATGGAGAGCCTAAAACATGCATAAACTGGCATGTGGTTTGCTGGGGTTTTGGTTTGAACTGTGCATCATGCAGGGTCTAGATGTGAGGCGCCAGGGTCAGAACTTGTTCTTTTGGTCCATCTTCAGACCATTAGTACAGGTAAATGGAAGAGGCCAAGTTCTGGCTGTCAGGCAGGTGGCTGAGGATCAAACCTTGCATTCCTCGAAACACTCTCAATTCCACATGTGAAGCTGGGCGTACACAGCAATCCAGAGTCTTAGTGCCCGAACGCGATGCAGAGAGGAAGGACTCAGATCCGTGAAGCACTAGGAAGCCTTTCGGGACAAGAGGAGCCTGAGCAAGAAGGGAGGGCTTCACTTTAATCATGAGGAGCGGAGGCTTCTGGCCCTGAGAATTCAAAGGCTCCTGGAGGAATATTTAAAGTAAAGGTGGGGGAAAGCCAGCAGGCACACAAGAGCACCCAGCTCAGACTGCCATGATCGAAAAAGCGGGTACAGCTGGGGTTCAGTGCACCTCAGGAAATACCAGGAGGGAAATAAGAAGAACAACTGCAATGCATAAGGAAAAGAGGGGCAAAATTACAGGCGCTGGCACGCCTATGCATGAAGCCTGAGGAAGAAGTTTGGGGGCTGAAATGGTTGCCTGCAAGGAACACCTTGATACAGTGGGCACCTCAGAGAGCTGGGATGTGGAGAATCGATGGGATTCATTGTGCCTGTTTGCCAGTCCCGTAGCAAGGATGTGATAAGGTGTTCAGGGGGCAGAAAGGCGTGAAGGACTCTGAAAGCAGCAACAACATCAAAGCATTACCGAAAAGACAAGCATCAGAGGACATGTGGGTGGAAATGACGAGCCGACAGTAACAAAGTCTGTGTCAGGTTGCACCATTGACCTCCTTGATCAGGAAGTAGAGAGAGAGTGATCGAGAACTGGGAAGGAGGATTCGCCAAGCTGCAAACTGTGGACAGGTAGTAATAGGGGGATTCCTACCACTGGGTCAAGGACTTCTGAAGAAGGAAGTGCAGAGAGAACATCTCTGGGCGCAGTAAGTGAGGGCTGCCTAAGCCAGCTGGTCCGAGAGCCCCCAGGAGAAGAGGCCGTACGGGATTTGGTCTGGAGTGGTGCATTACTTGCATGTAAATGCAAGAGGCTTTATCACAGTTACAGGGTCTTGTCTCTAACAAGTGTACACTTGGGTTCAATGGCATAGCAGGGAGCACCGGCCAAAACCCACCACATTCAGCTATTCTGGCATTCCGCTTCAAGAAAGGGGAGAGAAAAGGCGGAGATCAGACTGGGTGCTGTTGAAAGGCATTTAAAGAAGAATGCGATCAGCGCTGCCCTGTCTCTAGATCAACGGCCCTTGTCCTCATGGGTGATTCTAACTTCCCAGACATCAACTGAGAATGTCGCACAGCGGACTCCAACAGGTCTGCGAAGGTACATTCTCTAATGCCACAGGCCCCCTATGGGCTGCTGAAGATCCCCTCCAAAACTGAGGACGCCTGGGATTTTTTGTAGTCACCTGTACAGTCTTGAAGAGCCCCTGTGACGCTGAGCTGGCCAACAAGGAGTGGCTCTGGACTTGCTCTGTAAGAGGATAGCGAGGCCCATTTATACATGCTGCTTTGAGGTCTTGGGAGCATTTTTATGCATGAGGGAAAAGAACGTCTCTCTGCAAACGGGCAATATTTCATGCATCATGGAGCTAAAAGAAAAGCTTTCTTACCTCCAGAGCAGCACCAATAGCCTCATTTTGCACGCTGCTCTCATTTAAAGCTGCCTTCTAAAAGGGGAACCGTCCTGCCTCAACTGCATGTCTGTGCGCTGCGGGACTGTGCAGTTTTGGGCAGGTCTGCAGGTCTTGGAATACATTCCAAGCTGGGATGTATTTCTCAGGTGGAAGTTGTGACAAAATAGGTATGTTCACTGAATAAGGGCTCTCTATGGAGGAAATGGGAACTTGTGCCAGGTCCTTGAAGAGTTTTTGCAAACTGTATCATCTATGCTGCTTCCAGCCGTGAGAGATCAGAACGTAAATTAACCCATGTAACCCATGACATATATATTCTGCCTCACATGTTTGATTTTGCCAGCAATTTTTGGATTTCCATCGGACCTGGGGCAAAAGCAGCTTCCTCTCCTGCCCGCTCTGCCCTCGGCATCTGCTGTGTGGCGGGTGGGCGGCTGCAGCAGGATTTTCTGCGGGAGGAGGCACCGCAGACACGGGCCTGGGGCTCCGGGGGCCCATGGCCGTGCCCCCCAGCAGGCGGGGGCCACCCCGGTGGGGCACGGGGGAGAGGGAAGGGCACTGGGAGAAGGGGGAGAAAGCAGCACCCAGAGACGGTGTCAGAGAAAGAGCAATTTATTGATTGATTGACTGAATAAAGAGTTGCTGCAGCCGTGCTAGTGCTGCCGGTGGGGCGGCCTCTTGCAGGGCTGGGGAGAGTCCTGGGGGCCGGGGGCCCTCCTCTTCGGGGGGTGCCGGGACCCCCCAGCGGAGCCGTCCCTGCCGCAGCTGTGAGTGGAGGGGCTGCGGCTGCAGCCCTGGGCAGAGGGACCTGCCCCCGCCGCCTGCCCCGGCTCCTCCCGGGGCTGCTCCTGCTCTGCCGGGACAGGAGCTGAGGGGGGGCGGCCGGGATCCCCGCAGAGGGCGGCCTCCCAGGTGCTGGCTTCCTCCTCCCCGTCGGGGCTTTCAGGGCTGGTGGAGGAGAGTGGGTGTGGGGTGGGAGTCCCCCACCGGGAGCTGGTGGGGCTGGTAGAGCTGGATCTGGTGGGGCTGGAGCCAGGCGCAGAGCTGTTGTTGTCCTCCTGCACAGCCTCAGGAATCAGCAGCCTCCAGGCCTGCTGGCTGCACTGGTCCTCAATCGTATTGATGATGCCATAGACCAGAGGTTCTGCATCTTCCAAAAGGTCAGGCTGCAGCACCTGCACCAAGGCCTCTGCAGCTGGGCCGCTGACGCACAGGGTGTGCAGGATGCTGACCTCTGCACAATATGCCTGCCACCAGTTAGACCCACATATTGACCGCGGTTCCTGACGCCGCCAGAGCAGCAAGGGACTGAGGAGATGACCTTCTGCTTGGAAAAGCTCTGCCCAGACTTCGGGCAGGATTCCACCCACTGACTGTGCCCCTGGCCCTGTAGTCCCCTGCTCATCTGGGGACAGTGTCCACTGTGGAGATGACGGGGGGTGCACCACAGGCTCACGGGGGCTGTTTTCGGCCGGCCTGCGGGGAGCTGTGCCTGCCCGGCTGCTGGTGTCTGGCAACTCTTCTGGGTGAACGATGAAACACCCTATACAGTAATTCGCTCCCTGTACAGGCAGATGGACAATCTTTATTGGTTCTCTGCAGAGCGGGCACTCTCCCTTCAGATCTAACCATCGCATGATGCAGCCCAGGCAGAACTGGTGGCGACATGGCATCGTGTAAGCAACATCACATGGGGCGTCGCGGCAGATGGGGCAGATCTGCTCTGTCTCCGTTTCCATGTTCACACGCTGCAGCAGGTTGGGGAGAGCTGAGGATGAGGAGCTGCTCCCAGTCGCTGATGCTGCAGCTGCCAAAGGGCGTCACGTGCTGCAAAAGTGAGAGAGACCCTGGTCACTTGCTGTCCTCGGGAGGAAGAAATGCTCAGGCCCCCGGCGAAGGACACTTTCTGGCTCCCTGAGCCCCTTCACCCGCCCCACAGCCGCCCCGGGGGGACGCTTCCCCTCACAGCTCACCTCCTCTGCCACAAGTGTGCGCGGTGGTGCCCGGCTGCCTGAGCCAGGCAGGGCTGGGGAAACCCAGGGAAAGGCTCTGGGACAGGCACCGAGAGCTGCTGACGGCACCACCCAAAGCACCACCCAGCACCGGGAGCAGCCTCGCTCGACCCTCCAGACCTCGCAGGCACGCTCGGCAGGAGGCACGAGCCAGACTGGGCCGGGCTGTGCTGGCACCCGCCTGTGAGCAGTGAGGGACGTGATGTCACAGTCCATCGCTCACTGACATCACAGTCCACCGTGCTCCTGAGGCAAAACTCCTGCTGCCTTGGAGAATGAGCCCAGAGGTACACTCTGGTTGTTGGGTGGCAGGGGATTAAGTCCAAACGTTGTCTCAGCTCTTTCCCTGCACTGAGCCCCTTCGGTGCCAGGGTCGGCACCTAAACTGTCACCTGGCCTCTCCCTGTGCCTGGATTGTTGTTGTTCTGAAGGGCGAGACCTTAAGCGTCCCGAGAAGGCTTCTGGTTCAAGACACTGATGCTGCATTCGGAAGAGCCAAGTACACAGACACACACACAGACTTACACAATTAGTGTGAACGGCAAAACTGATGGACTTAGAGCAATGCCTTTACCAGAGCCCATGTACTTGTCAAACCACTTACATAAACATGAGCACAGGCCAGTCCTTTTCTGCCTTTCCAGATGATCAGGATTAGATTTGTACTAGTGAAACATAAACTCCCCTTCACTCCCTAGATTCACAAGCACAGCATGTGCAGAGATGCCTCAAATAACAGCATGGAAATTAAGTCCGTGTAATATCTGTGCCTGGATGTCAAGCTCCTCACCCAGTCATTCTGGCCACAACAACCCCCAGCAGCGCTACAGGCTTGGGGAGGAGTGGCTGGAGAGCTGCCAGTCAGAGAGGGACCTGGGGGTGTTGATTGACAGCCGGCTGAACAGGAGCCAGCAGTGTGCCCAGGGGGCCAAGAAGGCCAATGGCATCCTGGCTTGTGTCAGCACTAGCGTGGCCAGCAGGGACAGGGAAGGGATCTGACCCCTGGGCTTGGCACTGGTGAGGCCGCACCTCGATGACTGGGTTCAGTTTTGGGCCCCTCACTCCTAAAAGGACACTGAATGACTCGAGCGTGTCCAGAGAAGGGCAACGGAGCTGGGGCAGGGTCTGGAGCACAGGTCTGCTGGGGAGCGGCTGAGGGACCTGGGGGGTTTAGTCTGGAGAAGAGGAGGCTGAGGGGAGACCTCATCGCCCTCTACAGCTGCCTGAAAGGAGGGTGCAGAGAGGGGGGATGAGTCTCTTTAACCAAGTAACAAGCGATAGGACAAGAGGGAATGGCCTCAAGTTCCGTCAGGAAACATTTAGACTGGATGTCAGGAAGTGTTTCGTTCCAGAAGGGGTTGCTGGGCGTTGGCACGGGCTGACCAGGGAGGTGGTGGAGTTGCCATCCCTGGAGGTGTTTAAGAGTAGAGTTGATTTTGTGCTTAAGCATATGCTGCAGCTGGGAATGTCAGTGCTAGGTTAACAGTTGGACTAGATATTTTTCAAGGTCCTTTCCAACCTAGATGATTCTGTGATTCTGAGGGGAGGGGAGGGGAGAGGATTGTGCAAATGACTCTTGAACACTGACAGGCTGGGGGCATTGACCACCTCCCTAGGAAGACTGTTCCAGTATTTGAGCACCCTTTCAGTAAAGAAATGCTTCCTGCTGTCCAGCCTAAACCTCCCCTGATGCAGCTTTGAACCATTTCCATGGGCCCTATCTTTGGAAACCAAGAAGAGCTCATCACCTCCCTCTCCATTTCAACTCCAGAGGAATACTTGTTTGGAAATCCCAGACCATTTCTTATTAGAGGTTTATATCAAATTAAATTAGTTTGCTGGCTCAGTACTAGCAGTGTCTCTGTTACTATTTATTTCAAATATTGAATCTTCCTGTGGAGAATCCTTTTTAGGATTCTTCCTAAAAAGAATACCACAGTCAGCATTGCTGCAAAACTCCCCTCCAGTTTAAATGTCGTAGTTCATCTAGAGACAGGAAGTGCTTTCAAAAAACACAGGTGTCGTGAAAGTCATTAGTGCAAACAGTAACACTCACATTCATACCTGATCAATCTAGTCATAGAAAATTTGACAGCTACCCAGTGTGGCCTGGGAGATGTGCAGAGAAGTTGGTATTTCTTTATGTATCACTCTTAAAATCATTACATCTTTTGCCCACCTGTTCTAAGTTTCTCTTTTGTGAAATTTACTTTCTTTGGGAAAGGGAAAATGATATTGGAACACATTTTAACAATCTATTAATATGTCTATACTAAGTGTATCAACATTTCAACATTAGATACTCCAAACAGTCTAAACACAATTTGAAAGCAAATCATTAAGCGCTCAAACTGTCAAAATATCTCTGTATGTAGGAGTGCAGTAGACCTGTACAGGAAAGGGAGAAAATTCTTATTAAACATTACCCAATTTTCATTATAATTTATAGGGAAAAAAGAACTAATACAGTTATCAAAGCTAATTGTGGCTAATTTTGAAGGCATAGCTTGGTAATGGCTTGCTAAGCTTGATGATTTATTAAGATAGCCATACTTATAAAGGCTCCCTATATTAGCATAGTAGGTTTGGGGAATTTTTGTTTGTTTGTTTTATCCTTAGATGCAGAGAATTCCATAATACTTTTTAAATGCAAGTAAAACTACATCTACATGGCAAATCTAGTGTAAGTAAGCCTCTCTTGATACCTTTCCAGATATTTGGCTTCCTTACCCTCAGATTCCAAACTACTTGGCCCCATTATCCCAGCATCAGGGCAGCCAGGTAAAAATGTGGCAAATTGTGCCTCCTTGGAATAGCCACAGCATTTTCCTTTCAAATCACTTTATCAGGGTCCTGTAGTTATTTGGGAGTGAAGTTCCCACTGGAGGTGAGAAGCTCTCTAGATATCTGCCCATATTGTCCCACATGTCATGCCACCCGTGATTATCCAGACTGTGGCCAGATCTCTGGGTAGTACTCTTAAACAGTCTTTAACCCTAAACAAGACAAGAACCACATTCAGGAGCGTGCTGGTTCCTAGCAATAGGACCATGGTGGTTTCAACATCCCAAGGATATTCAGAATTCTTAAGAGCTATTGTAGCTAGCCTGGAGGAGAAGGGGAAGCTAAAGAAAGATGCTCCCCCCCCCCCCCCCCCCCCCGACTGGATCTCTGAAAAGAAAATGTAGAATGTAATTCTTAATAGTCTCCGAGAGATGGCTCCCAAAGTACAGAGGTGATGGCAGTGTTGGTTACAAATACCAGATTATGACCTGATAATTTTATCATACCATAAACCAGATTTACGTAGTATAGCAAAGCAAAAACCTTAATCCACCTTCTATAGGTGATAAGCAGCAGCACAGAAAATATGTATGCAAGTGAGGTGATACATAACACAACTCTAAGAACAAACGTCAAAGCTCTAAGAACCAATAAATCAACACTGTGACCAGTGAGTATTAAACTAACACAATGAATCCTTATAACAAACTTGTTTTAACGTGTTCTGGTCAGATCTGTCATTGTTTCAATCCTCTGGGCCTCATGTTGAGGACTGTTGTGCTTAACCCCAGCTGGCAATTAAGCCACACACAGCTGCTTGATCACCCCTGCCACCCCAACAGTGGGATAGGGGAGAAGTTGAGAAAAAAAGAGTAAAACTCACAGATTGAAATAAAGACAGTTTTATAGGACAGAAAATGAAGGAAAATAACATCAACATCATCATCATCATCACAACAACAACAACAACAACAACAACAATAATAATAATAATAATAATAATAATAATAATAATAATAATAATAATAATAATACAAAACAAGTTATGCACAATGCAGTTTCACACCACCTGCTGACCGATGTCCAGCCAGTCCTGGAGCCGTGGTGCCCCCCAGACAACTCCCCACACTTTATATACTGGGCATGACATATCCTATGGAATATCCCTTCGGCTCGTTTGGTTCAGCTGTCCTGGCTCTGTCCCCTGGTTCAGCTGCCCTGGCTCTGTCCCCTCCCAGCTTCTTGTGCCCTCCCAGTCCCAACTGGCAGGGCAGTATGAGAAGCTGAAGAATCCTTGGCTTAGTATAAACACTGATTAGTATAAACACAACTAAAACTTCAGAGTATTAACATTATTTTCATTCGAAATCCAAAACACAAAACTATACCAGCTCCTAGACAGAATATTTACTTTCTCTGTCTGAAACCAGGACAGTTGGCTTAACTGATAAAGTGGGCTGCTGTGAGACCCTGTGGTCACCCTGTTAGCTGTGTCTGGGCCATCTGCAGACGAGATTCAGCCCACAGGAGCCTGGATGGCAAGCAAGTGCTCCCAGGAGGATGGAGGGGAGCTCAGCTGGCAGTCAGCCTCACACAGGAGAGATGCAGAACGGACCAAGGGAACAGCTCAGGATGTCCCCCTCACTGTCCCCCCAGGAAAGAGCAAAGGGCAGGAAAAGATGTGAGAGAGCAACACACTCCAAAGCCTAGCTCTGCAGTGATACTGACCCTCCTTGTTTCTCTGCTGGCCTTCCTAAGAAACCACATCTTTGAGGGCAAAAGCTCTTGTGCTTAGCCCAACCTCCAGCACCAATATTCAGAGTCATGCTGGAACAGACCAACTGTTCTTCACCAGTGTTCTTTGTGACAGAAAACAAAGTTTTCTCAGAAATATACTTCACCTGGAGCAAAAAGGGACTTTGTTGCAACATTAAAATATTCAGGAAAACCCGGATAAATGTTTCATTTTGGGTGGAAAATACTCGGTCTGGGTCTTCCAGCGCTCTGTAGTGTTACACCGTGTGGGATGTTCATGAGGGAGAACTAGCACTTCCACAAGGCCTTGTGATGGGTCTCACTGATGTAGTCAGACAGGGCACCCCAAAGTTAAGTATTTCAGCACTTTTCAAACAAAGTCAAATAAAAATCTTCATTTTGAGATGAACATGCAGTATCAATGCTAATCAGATGTCATCCTACAGAAATGCTAAATCATTCAAGATTTCTTCTGATCATTAAAGTGCAATGTAATTTTTTTTTTTTTTTTTTTTTTTTTTTGATCTCAGGCTCTATAATTCAATTCATGGTGTAAAGCGTCTTTGCTTTGTCTCAGAAACATTTAAAAAAGCCCCACTCCCCCCAAAAAGTACTTTTAATTTAACAGAATCATTGTTCTGCATCTATGAATTAATGTTTGCATTGGCTGCTTTTGATGTAGATAGTTAAAATTTATTTCATACAACAGAGCCTTCCAGAAGGCTCTATTCCATGATGCTGCTGGGCAGAGGAGAGGCTGAGTAGTCAGTATGTGTTCAGTAAAGCTGCAGTTCATTCGAGGTGCTTTTCACAAATTGTCACATTGGTTAAGCTGTTAAGTGCTAGAAAATAAAGAAAAAAGAAAAGGTTAGTCTTTCAACATTGTGTTGCTTACATTTCACTTCAGTAATAACCCAGGATTTTGGCCACTGACCAGGTTGTGTGATATTTTGAGTGAGATCTTCTCTAAAAATTCTGCAAACACCAGCCTGAGAGAGATGTAAAGAAGTGATAATGTGCATTTCTCAGAGTCTCTGTGTTGTGGTTTAACCTGGTAGGCAGATCAGCCTCACCCAGAATCTCACTCATTCCCCTCTGATGCAGGGAAAAGGAGAATCAGAAGGGTAAATGTGTGAAAACTCATGTGTTGAGATGGAGACCGTTTAATAGGTACATCAAAAGCTGTGTGTACAAGCAAAGTGGAATAATCCCTTCAATACTTCCCATCAGCAGGCAGGTGTTCAGCCATCCCCAGGAAAACAGAGCTCTATCATAGGTAACAGTGACTTGGGAAGACAAACACCATAACTCTGAACATTCCCTTCCTCCTTCTTTCCCCACCTTTTATTGCTGAGCGCGACACCATATGGTCTGGGATATCCCTTTGGTCACTGGGTCAGCTGCCCTGGCTGTGTCCCCTCAAAAATTATTGTCCACCCTCAGCCTGCTCACTGCCTGGGCAGTGTGAGACACAGAGAAGGCCTGGGCACTGTGCAAACACTGCTCAGCAATAATTAAAACAATGGTGTGTTATCAAAACTGTTTTGCTCACGAAGCCAAAACATAGCACCATATGAAGGAAACTGACTCTATCCCAGACAAAACTGGTGCATTCTGTTAGCACTGTTATATTTTGAATAAAAAGAACCAGGTGAAGTCTTATGTCTCATTTCTATATGTGTATCTTACCTTTATAACCTGTGTGACTGGTTAAGCTTATGTTAATTTGCTGCTAGGGCATGCTAAGGAGGTCTGTTGTGACTTGATAGATGAGGGCAGGTAAGATTCATACTTACTTAGTCATGATCATACATGTCAGATCAGGTGAATTTGCTTATTATTTGAAATTAAACTTCTGTGAAGATTATATTTTATTTTTAATTCCTGCTTCAGTCATCCTCTTTACCAATGTATTTGCCTGTGCAGTTGCCTATACAACTGTACACAGCTGAGCAAAAACTAAACCAAATTAAACTGTTATTAGATTTAGTTTAGCTTTTGCTCAGCTGTGTGTAGTTGTGTAATCTAAGTCCTACTGTTATGTATCTTTGCATCAAGAGATAACAATAACAGGTTGTTATTGCTCTTTGTAGAATGAACTGTCTGTAACTGGAATAAAAATGCATTACAGAAGAGCTGCAGGCATTGCAGGATAGCAAAGGCCTTGCAGATGTGGGTGTATCAAAGACCCATGGCTACAGACAGATCACCAATGATCCATTACTGGTCATTGAAATAACATGGTCTTGGCAACCAGTAAAGCTAGTTTTCTGGATAACAGAGAAAACACAAACCACATCTCTATCTGGCAAATGATATATAGTAAATTTGGATATCAGGTGGAACTGTGAATCACTAAAGAACAAGTAAGAGAGCTGTGTCAGCAACCATGCAAAGATGAATCCACAGGGATGCAGGAGTGAGAGGGAAGGACTCCCCCTCCTTGATATCATACTCCTCCTAGCAAAGGAGGGTTCTTGATGAATCATCTTAAGCTGAAGAGACATCCCCAAACTGATGTTGGATCTTAGAAGCAGAAGGGTGAGCACGATACATTAGAAAGAGGTAGATACTGGAAAGTTGGTGTGTATCAAATTTAATTTTATCATTATGATGAATGAGCCTTAATACCTGGATTATTTTAGCTATGTGTTAATAGCATTGCAGCTGTGCTAGCATCATTCATTGATTAGACTTCACAATCTTTAATTAGTTGAACAATGAATTACTGATTTTGCATAACCGGTGTGTTTTCTTGACTCAAGTAAAGTGCAAAAATTGTAAAGAAACAAGTTAGTGGAAAATGACAGCAACCTAAGCTGTAATTTGGACACACCAAATAGGTCTCAGGTGGAGTGGTGTTTGTCTAAATATATGTGTTAGATGCTTTTATAAAGGTTGACAACTTTATAGAGGATACTCCTGAGGAATTTTGCCTAGCAGAATTAGGTTATCACTTAATTCATGAAGCAGACAGTTTCATAGAAAGCAACAATAACAATAACCGCAACACCAACAAGAAGCTCCATTCTGTCACATAAGGTAAGAACAGGTGAATCGTGGGATTAGTTTATTTGTAGGGAAATGTTATGAAACTAGGGGTTAACTTGCAGTGTGTGAATGTAGAAGACCCTGATTTGGAGGAAATATAAGGTGGCTTATGATTAAGCCTAGTTGCTGGTCTTTGGGCCCTAAACCTAGCTAAAAAAGCCACTTTAGCTTGTTAGGAATGTTTAAGGAGGGGCAGTTGCTGAAGACAAGGCCATGGAAGGGAATGAAATGTCTCTCTCTGCTTTCAGGTACCCCTGGTTCTTGAAAGGGGTTGACCAGGGCTGGACTATCACTCACAGTTCAGGCTGAGACTGAAGCACACACTGAAGCACTCAAGGGCTCAGCCTCTGCAGCCTGTGGAGGGGAGCTCAAAGTCTGCTCCTAAAGCACCAACAAGCTTAAATCAAGCTTGGCATGAATCAACTTTGAATCTTGTCAAGTTGTGACTAGTGCAATGGAGTCTGAGCCCTGAGTGAGTTGTGACCAGAATCTAAACTAACTCTTAGGCATAGCATGAAGATGGCCAGTGCACAGTGTATTTGCACATGTGCCTCTATAATGACAATACTGTCTGCCCAGGTTGCTCTGTCAAAAATATGGACATAACTAAAAGGCAAATTATTTGCACTAATGTGGTGGTTGACCTTGACTGGCTGCCAGGGGCCCAGCAAGCTGTTCTCTCAGTCCCCCTCTTCAGTGGGACAGGGGACGAAATAAGATGGAAAACTCATAAGTCAAGATAAAGGCAGTGTAATGAAAAAGAGTAAAGGCTGTGCACAGAAACAAAGAAAAAAAAAGTCTCTACTTCCCCTCAGCAGGCGGTGCTCAGTCAGTTCCTGGGAGGGAGGGCCTCAGTACATATAGCGGTTGCTTGAGACAACAAATGCCTTAGTAACAAATGTCATCCCCACTTCTTCACTTTCCTGTTAGCTTTTGTTGCTGAACATGACTTCATATAGTATTGTTGTGCTTCAAACAGTGCTTGTGTGCAAAAGCCAGTCTCCCACAGAACCAAGATATCGGTTTATTCCATAGCTGCACGAAGTTGTGTGCTAGGTGATATATGCCAAAAAACTAGCACGCTACACAAAGGAACTACAGCCTATTTATACTATTACTATCTAAGTTTACACTCATTGGTCCGTAATTACCATTCCACTTGCTATTGGTTAGTTCTATTTAAATTAGCCTTGCTTGCTGTGTAAATTAGCACTCATGCTCCTTGCAGGTGGGAGGGACAAGTTTTTTGGTCTTGAATTGAGTTAGTGGTCATGATGTCCCTCCATCGCCTTTACTTCTCCCCCAGTTTCCACAGATTTTTGCTGACTTCATGCTTCTCGGTCAATCATCCAGTTTCTGACACCTTCTGGAGAGGGATGCTCACATCTTATCAATTCTTTATCACCTCTTCAATGGTGAAGTCGTTATCAAATCCTGGATCATATCAGACTTACACAATAGAGCCACAAAGTATCAGGTTTACCCCGTGGAGCAGGTGATTAGTGGTCTTTCTGCTTGATGAGAAACATCTGTACTGGCTACAAGGCTACAGTATGAAATGTTCCTTTGGTCAGCTCTGGTCAGCTGTCTCGCTATATTCCCTCCCAGCCTCTTGTCCACCCTCAACTAGTGGCCTTTGTGGAGGACTCATTGGAAAGGCAGCCTTGATGCTGTTTAGCACCGCTCAGCAACAGCCAAAACACTTTTCTACAAATACAAAGCAAAATATGGGCTTCTATGGCAAAAGTTAACTCCATCCCAGCCAGACCCAATACAAGCAGGTAAAAGGTATTAACTCATATTGTCTCTAGCAGCTGTCTCTGTGGGAAAAATAATCCAACTGTACTTTGGAAGCTGTTGAAGAGGAAAGCAAAAATAAATATGTTTGAAGCAAGTTTCCCTGATAGATGTGAAAGTTTTTTTGTCCTGCTTAGTACCCACTCAACATTTAATGAGGAAACTTAAAACCCCAAACAAACAAACCTTTAAACTGTATGGCATTCTGTTCAAATGGGAATGTAATATTTGTGATATTTTCCTGCTGACAGATCCTGACAGCAGTAGGGTCTGTGCTTACAAGTAACTACGCATGTGAAATGGGGGGATGTACATATCAAGTGGGGTATAATTTAATATATTTAAAATTTGAAAGTGGGTTTGTTGTTGGTTTTTTTTTTTTAATCTTTGCAGATTAGTAGGAGAATTCAGTAATGGGCAAGAAAACTACGGGGAATTTTTCAAAGGCTAACCAAGCTTTCAAACTGGAATGCAGATGAAGTTTGCGTTCCCCAGAGAAAACAGCTACAACAAACTTGATATCACATTGTTATTTTTAAAAACAAACTAATCAAAGGTTTTTAATTGATTATGCATCATGTGGAAGAATATAGAAAATAGAAAAGACATAAAAGTCCCATTTTATTTCAAGAGAAAGAAGCAAAAGCAACCAACCAAAACAATAAAACCAAAAGGTTAAGGCACTTATGAGATAAGACCAGGAGGGGTAGCTTTTCTCAGCACTCCATTGGCAGAAAATCCCTGGAGAAAGTCTGGTAGTAGGCAAAGTGTGATGCTATGGTTTAATACCCATTATGGTTTGAGACACAAAAAGTGTTTTAAGGTTGCACCAGTCGATCACAGTGGTGAGGGACTGGTGTGTGACTGCCTGTTGCTGGGAGATACCACAAGCTGAATGTCTCTGAGAGCTTGGAAACGTGAGATTTCAATAATCAACCTTGGAGATAGTCTGATGGCTGTACATTAATTCAGTGTATTAAGTCAGAGGAGAAAAGGAACATCCACATTTGATGAACAAACTTATCAAACGAAACAACTTAATTATTCCTGAAATTTTAAGTTTCAGCTCTTGAATCCAAACCTTAACACAGTTGCGACACGTAAAAACAAAACACACAGATGTCAATAAAGTGTTTTTCTAGGGCTCATATTTAGCACTTGTGGTGAGGATGTAGCTGGAAAGGTTTAGAGGACAGAGGAAGTGATGTGTTAGCATTGCAGGTGACGGGACCGATAGCTGCACTTTTTGTACACATGATATAGTTGCATCACAGGTGACGGGACTGGTATCTGTGCTCTTTCAAGAAACTTTTCTCTTTCTCTGGTATATAAGGCTTGTGTTACCAGATTGAAAGACGGAATTGAGTATAGGATATGCTGAAATACATATAGGTATGGGATATAGGTTTCTGCCTCTATCAGGCTGTTGTCCTGTGTCTTATACTTCTAATAGAAACTTCTTGGGGAAAATCACCCTGTTAGGCCCTGTGTATATACATTGCCTAGTGCAGTAATACCGGTGAATTGCTATTGTAACTAAAAAAAATTATTCTCATATTTCTGAGGATGACTATTTGTGTTCATACAACATTTAGAATTCTACCTTGGCCACAAGAAGCATATAAAACATGTTCTGAAGTATCTTCCTGCCTCAGAGTGTTTACAGCATTGACACTGGGAAAAAATATTTTCATCAGCATGGGACTGAGAGATTTCATAATGTGTCTGGTAGGACATTATTTGGGCCTATTGCAGCCTTGCAGACCAGCCAGTACACCCACAGTCTTCCATACTCTGGAGGTCTGACAAAAAAGTCAGGTGAAGTCCCTGCTTTGAATCAAGTACAGCCAAGATTTGAGTTTGGGCTTGCTTCCTTCTGAATGGGAAAGGAGTCTATATCTGCACAGCGTTTAATATGTCTTTCTGCAGTCAGTTTGAATGTTTCCCTGCAATGGCAAAAAAATAAAGTTAAAACAATCACACATTTTGCTGATTAGGGATACCAATTAAACTCAGACACCTGAGTGAAAAGAGCAGGCATATTTTACTCAAAATAACTAAATAATGTAACAGAATAATATAGAAAACATACAGTAAGAAAAGACAGAACAGTGCACTTAAACAAATAGGAAAATACAGGGTAATGCATGAAATCATGACTACCTGAGAGAGAGAATAGTGTTTAAGAAAGATCCATCACCACTTGCACACGTTACCATCACCCAGCCCCGCAGTGGCTGGGCAGCCCCGGTCACAGCGAGTTTGCAGAGCCTGTCCCGGCAAGGGGGAAATCCTACGCGGTGCCTCCACCCGTAGGTGAGGCTGCCAAAGTCGCTGTGAGCGGGTCCAGCCTTGTATACCCCAAAATCAACAAGCCAGAATAGCTGGCACCTTTGTTTTAAGTGGAAATACCTGGTTTCAATCTCACATTAGATTCCCCCAGAGCCTGGCCAGGGCTCAAGGGAGAAGCTCAGGGGGTTTCTCTGCTTATCTGATGGGATTATGTGCAAGGTCTCACATCAGGTCTCGGGGACAGACACCTGCCTCCATGACTCTGTTGTTCTATTCACATACAAAGGGAGGGAAAGCTACATCCTCCATGCATATTTCATTAAGGATTACACTCTGAGTTAACAGTTTCGGTTCAGGTCCTGTTGCTCAGGATTCAATACTTCCACCTTCTACATCAGGATGAGTGGTTTATTATAACTTAGTATAATACCTGTTAGCACAATGGTTATCAGTTATAAAATATACAGGATTCATCTATAGGTCAACTCTGGCTTGGGCCTATTGTCCAAGCCTTAACACTTCATCACAGCAATGCAAGAACGGTCCCATGGTGACTGTCCATATTGTCCTGAAGTCAGAAACATGTAAAACTCTCACACAGGCTGTCAGGAAAGCAGTTAGTGCCCCAGAGCAGAGCCGTCCTGTCTCCACAGGGCTCCCCCTCCAGCTGCATCCTGTGTTATTGGGGCAGCCTGATCAGCTTCGACCTCCACAGAATGCACCCTGTGACTCACAGTTTTGTCTTGCGAGTGTTTGAGGCATTCCTTCAATCAGCCTCAACTTTTGCTTTCCCAGGTTGTTTGTCTTAGTTTCTCACAGGCCTAGTTTCTTGTCTCTCACACCAAGTGGTCACATAAAGTTATAAAGCTGCTGCATTCTAGACACCAGTTACCTGATGCCTCATGGTAAACACACTTCTTACGTTTCAGAAGGAACTGCATATCCCCACGGTACTTCGTAGAGACCCAGACAGAAAGCCCCTTACTGAAAATGCTCAACCAAATTTCTCATCTCCAAGTATTACCATGAGAACCACAGCATTTAAGAGTGCAAAACAAACAAGAGTGCCTCCACCTTATTCTTACCTAAAAATTAATCTCCACTTACCTTGTTACCACTGATAGCTACCACTGTAGCAAAATGACCTAACTGTTCCTCAGATGAAACAGGTTTTCTTCTGTTTCATAGAGTCACTCTTTATTCCCCAGATCTCAGTATACTTGGATAGAAATGGCATTTCCTTAGCTATATTAGAATAACCATCTCATCAGTTGGTCTCCTAAGGTATAAGCCTGGCTGTCTTATGTCAGCCCAGAGCACCGTGCAGTCTAGCCCAGTATCTCTGACACTCTCAGCTGGAGATGCCCAGGGAAGAAGAAATGAATAAAGAGAACATATAGTAACATACTCCCACCCCCTGCACCGCATTCTCCCATCTGCCAGGAATTTCAGTCTCACAGTCGTCCTGAGTGAGAAATGGTATGTTGTGTCCAATAATACCTGAGGCAATTTTTCCCATGTGCTTTTCTAGTTATCTTCTCAATCACTTTAACATCTGCACCATAGCATTCCCTGGCAAAGAAAGTCATAGCTGAATAATCTGCTGAGTGGAGATAAATCATTTCATTTGTTTTTAACTCAATGATTTAAATGGAGGTGGCTACATTCTTGCACAGAGAATCATTGAGTAACTGAACTCCATTTTTCTGCATTTGCTCTTCTGCCCACATACCCTTCTTTCATACCCATTCAGGAATTACTGGAAACTGACAGAAACCAAGGATCACTTAAAATTATACTCTTTGCACTAGAAGTAAGGTTTCTGAAGGCTTTTTAATCATATTTTCCTGTTTTCAAGATTTCTTTCTGGCTGAGAGCAGCCAAGAAAACTCTTCACATATAGATTCTGAAGCATCTAGATTTAATTGCTAAAACTGGATATTCAGTCCTCAGAGCTGGGTCTAACAACTGAAGCCTATCAGCCTGCACCTGTACACCACAAAGAAAGTGCTTTTTTATTGCAAATACTGAGGAGCAAACACGGTTCTCTGGAGTTCTCTGCTAAGAGCAATGAACAATACGCAAGACTTGCCCACTCCTTTTCTGCAGCGTGCTGAGGAGACAGCTCTACCCATGTACCTCGTCTGCCTTCCTGGCTAAGGTTGACACTGACTGTGTGATGAGCCCTTTTGTCTCCTCTGGATTTTAACTTTGTCCTTGAGCATGAGCTTCACATTTTATTTCCACAGCTACCAACCAAGAGGCATGAACAATTTTCAGCCAGTGCCAGCTTGCCCTGGATTTGAACACCTGACCACTGTGGTCATTGCTATAGCCAGTCGGCAGCTAGAAACACATTACTGTACAGATAAACAGATAGATTAATGTCTTATGTCTTCCTTCTATAGCAGATATGGTCCTCAAAGGAGCCTCGCAGGCTTCTTCACTGAAGGAGGCATAACTCGAAGAATGCGTGCTGCTTCTCCTTAAAATGAGTTTTGTCACCTTTGGCAGCAATTTAAAGACCTAATTTAGACTGAAGATACTCATTATGCCTGAGCACATCTGACAGGTTACAACTTCTGAAATGTCCTGTTCCTTTTTCACCCTCTTCTCCCCATCCTTGATCCAGTCTCATGGTTCCTTCTCTTTCTATCCCTCCTTCTTGCTTCTCATTTAATTTTTAACTGAGGTGAATTGGCTGCTTGTCCCTAATTTTTGCTTTTGTTAGGTTAATTTAGAGGGAGTTTTATGAGTTGATGCAGATCAGCAAGGGATCTGAAGGCTACCAAAATCAATGCAAGGTGTGCATGTGGCAGAAGGAGGGAGAGAGAGGTAGAAGACTCTCCTCCTTTTCAGCTGGTAGATTGGCTCCAGAATTACTACACACCTTCTCCGTAGGTGTCATATCTAACATGTCAGATGCTAGATTTGATAGTAATTGCAGCATCTACAACTGTCGTGGCTGTTGTGAAGCAGCAAGGCTGCAATATCTGTTGTGAAGACTGAATTACCAGCTGTAATGTGATACGACACCCATTTTGTTGCACCACCACTTAACAAATGGGGTTTGAACATTCTTCCTCCGTGGAATTTATGGCCTATGCCTTTTTCAATATTCATCCCATGCTGGCTATTAAAATAGAGCAAAAAGTATGTATTTCTACAGACAGAACCTCCCCGGTTTCAACTGTATTCTCCTGCATCTATAAGTAAATCTCACAGCAAACCTAAAGCAATAATTTTAATAATGTGTTACAGTACAATCAATTCTCTGTATATATGGTTAATTAAAATAAAATTAAAACAAGGTAACAGAAGCTGAAGTGAAGGACCACAGTGCAGTACTAAAAAGGCATGTGAAGGAGGAAGGACTATGTGGTGCCTCAGTGCCCAATTAAGGTGTGAAGTTCCTCAACCACGTTGTTAAAAGGGAAGGGAAATTCACGCTTTGCAAAGGAAAACAACGGCTGCCTGGCTGTGCAGCTGCTTTCCTCAGTACTTCAGGACAGTGGTAGGGACACTTGTCACTGACAGCAGGAACAGCAAAGATGTAACACTAGGACCTTTCTAGGACTCACCAGCCTGAGGGCAGCGCAGGGACTCAGTGGTCCCATGAGGCAGACATGTAGTTTTTTTGATTCATTAAACTACTTGCATGCCAGATGCTTTGTGGCATCGACAATTGTTCTCTGGCTTTTTCACTGCCTGCAACTCTGAGCAGCACTGTAGGTAGCAAACTGTGTTAAACGCATGGGTTTGAAATGTGCTGGAAGGAAAGACTGAAGGTAGACACCAGTAAAGTTGTAGCACTTTCCCCTTCTCAGATGACACAGAAATCAAGCAAGCATAATCTTAATAGCTTGTTTCAGAGAAGTAGAGTCAAAAATGAAATTTACTCTGGAGATATTTTGTTGATGATGGGGTTAGCTGCCAGTTGGCTCAGTTTTTCCAGCAAAGGTCTCTAGTAAGAAAAGGTGTGAAGAGGTGCTGAGAATTTCTCTAGCATAATTAGGGGAATAAAGTTCTTCAGGAATTTGTTTTAAATACAGCTTTTCTTTTTTTTTTTTTTTTTAGACCAAAAAATTGTGAACTGCCCAGAACTGTTAAAAAACCCTCTACTTTTCATAGGTATATTTTGGTAAAATCAGAGTAAAAAAATAACCTTTGTGTCACTATGCAGCAGGCAAGACATTTTGTTTCTGGTAGCAGAGGAATCTGAATCTTCTAGGGAACTCTTAGCAACATAAAAACTTCAATTGAACAAACACACAATTCATTTCACTGTCTATCTTATGGAGGAAGACAAAGGAGTTATGCAAATGTAATATCAGTTGACTCCGAAAATGCAGATCCAATTTATAAACACATATGCATGTGCTATATATATATATAGGTATATGTTTATATGCATACTACTAGGACTTGTGGGATCCTCATTCAGGTTTTTAAATTGATGCAATTATTTAAGGCGCAAAAAATCTTTTGATATTAGTAGCACTTCCCAAATATTTTATAAATGTTTGTCCCATTTTCCAAATTTTGGCATTGTCTTGGAGGAGTGCTGTGTTTCAGAGTTTGACATCTGTGTAGTTTTCCATACAAACACCTGGACGTACAGTCCAGTGGTGTCCAAAGTGGGGTGCAGGAAGAAGATATTAGAACTTCAGTAATTCACATATACAATTTAAAAATAAATAAATATATGTATATTAGGAGGGGAGTACTCAGAATTTTTTTACTCAGTAGAGTGCATGATCAAAATACTTTGGAGGGCACTGTTATAGTCATCATTCTAGGAGTACCTTTGCCTAGAGTCTTCCATGGAAGCATCCCTTGACTACTGAAACTCAGGAAAACTGAGGTAACACACTTCTGCTTCCCAATGGTTATTCCAGTTAAGCAGGTATGTGAGTGTTTCAATGATTGTTCCTATTAACTCCTTTAATTTTTCTTGTCATTTATGCTGAGATCAAAGTAAGCATATAATGGATATGAAATGTGTCCAGACTGCTTCTACATTCAGGAGAATTTCTTCTCCAACTTGCCTGCATTTGAGGATGGGTTTACTAGGATTTTCTCTTCCCCTGGTCTCTATCGTTTCCATTATGGAAATGGAAAAAATATTTTATATACTTTGCTGCTTCTGGTGCAGGATCCATATCAATTAGAGAATCAAATAATAACATTAAAATGATCTGTTGAATAATTTTTTTCAGAAGCCCTCATCAGTCCAACTTTTTTGGTTTGTTATTGATGTCAGAATGAATAGAATTAGACCCACAGTGAAAGTTGGAACTTTCCCCCTAAAACTTCACAGCTCAACATTTAGCTGCAACTGTTTACGCACGTTACTTTATGCGCACCTTAGCCCAGCATTGGTTTCATCCCTCAGCACCAACTCTGTTGACAAAAGGTGTCCCCTGAGCACTCACATGGCACGGTTGCTACAAGAATGCTGCAGCATTTCTTTTTTCACTAGCAAGGGAAACTTCTCTCCCTTACAGAGAGTTACAGGTGCTGTGTAATGCAATTGCATAGGTCTGCCTACTAAAATCTCAGGAGGTGACACCCCATGTTTTTAATTCCTAATGCTTCTTGTATAGATCAGTGCAAGAGGTAATGCATCCAGCCATTTCAGGCCAGTCTCTGAGCAAATCTTTGCCAAATTGTTTTTCAAATTGGACTTTTTCCTTTCTACAACCCCATTGACACTTTGGTTGTGTTTGCAGGGCTGCACAAATTTTATTTATTACTCATCCTGTAGAGTGGGTCCTCCTGTTATTTAGTGTTAGAGGAACACCAAATTAAGGCATTAGTTCTCTCAGCAACTTTCTTGCAACAGGTGTTGCATCTGCATGTTTACCAAGATAGCCCTTTACCCATCCTGACAACATATCTAAAATGACAAGGACATACTCAAAATTACAGCACTGAGGCATTTGAATAAAGTCAACCTGCAAACTTACAAACAGTCTCCACGCTTTAGAGTGTACAGCTATACCTGTCTTTTGCTGCTGTCCTGTATTACATGCTAAATGAACTGGGCAGCTGTTACACTACTGTTGAGCTATAATTGAAAAATTTAGAGCAAAGCAATCTTGTCATTATCTGCAACCACCCTCCCTTTGCTGTCTGAGCCACTGGATGGGGCATAGCAGCAAGGGCAGGTAACATGATCTGAGGCACTACCAGGTGGCTGCTGTGGGAATGCAAAAGGAAGTTAGGATATAGCTGGCATCCCCACTGAGGCCATGCTGCCTTTTCCTTTTCCAGTGTTGAATCTTCTGCCGTTCTGCAATGGAGGAAAAAATGAGAAAGGGGGCAGACAGGCAGATGAAGAATACAGGAGCCACATCCCCTGACACTACTACATCAGCTAAGGCATTTCCTCACAAGACATCATCTTTAAGAGAGAGATGGTCCTGACTTTTGACAATAGCTGTAGAGCCATAAATTCATCCTCTCATGGTGCAGGCACATCCGAGATGTAATATACATATAACCTAATTTATGTAAGAGTTCTCTTACATGGAAGGTTAACAGGGGCAGTAGGACTTAAAAGGAAAGCATGGTGTTCAGGAATGGGGTTGATAGTCACAGACGAAGTGGGTGTTACCAGATGAAATATGTGTTGTCCTGAAATACAAACAGCATTTACTGCTTCTGAAGACAAGGGAATTGCGGAAAAAACTGAGGCATATGAAATATATTGAAAAGTGCCAGTATCAACTAGGCAAGAAAACAATCTTAACATTAATAGATAAATGAGGGTAGTCTGGTCTATAGAAAGTAAAGGATCATGATGTCTATGTCCTTTGGGATGTCTTAATGACATTTCTGATACTGTGGCATGAAATAAATGTTGAATGAAAAGTTAGGGTTAATGAATCCTGCTGGACAGGAGGGCTTATGGTCAGGTCAGTAAGGACACTCTAACTTCCAATGTCCCTCTTGTTTGCAATAACGATAAGAGTTGACAGGAGCATTTTAGTATTTCCAGGAGCACGGTGTTGAATTGGCACTGCCGTGGGTCGAGATTCGCCCTCTCTGTCCTCCCGCGACCGGCCCTGCCGTGGTGCCGTGGTAACGGATTCAGCAGGCGGCTTGGTCTGCCATCTGATGGCAACAGACCGTAAGCGCGCTTGAAGTTTTAGTTGCAAGCCCTGAACAACAAGGCAGCTGCCACAGCCCCTGAGCGCTTTCAGCAGCCTGTCCTCCGTGCCAGTGGCTGTGTAACAACATCCTCTGTGCCAGGCTGTCCGCTAAAAACGTCCTTACAGAGGAAGGTTCGGGACGGACCTGCATTTGGCAGCCGGGAGCCGGCAGCCCCCATGCCGTGGGAGCCTGCAGACGGTGATGGTGGGGTCAGAGCAAGGAGCTGTGCCTGCCTGCTGCTCCGAGGGGACAGCGGGCAGCCAGACAGCCTGCACAAGAAAAGCAGTTACACAGCGTATATTTGGTATATAGTTACAGAGCTTTGGGTGATAGCACGTTTTTCACGGAACGGCAGGTCGTGCTAGATGAGCAGGACACAGCAAATTACAACAGAGTGGTTTCGTATGGGTTACTTCAGAGGATGGCGCTCCAAACAGTCAGATAAGGAAGCTCTGAGCAGTTTGTCCTTTTACAGATAACTCACCCCTTCCATAAACGGATGATGCTGGCTCAGCAAGGCTGTTGGGTCATGCTGCAAGTATTTTCTCGCTTGTGGGACTTGTGAAGGTCCACAAGGTGTTAGGGTATTTTCCTTCCAGCTACTGAAGGGCCAGCTGGGACTTGGGGGGGCGTAAAATCCTCACTCAGGTTTTAGCCTGGCTCAGTCATTTAAGGCAAAAGTTCTTCTGGTATCAGTAGCACTTTTCAGCTGTTAAATGAAAGTCTGGAACATTTTACAAATCTTGGCATTTTCTTATAGGAGTGGTGGGTTTCAAAACTGCAAGTCAACATAAGTCAGAGTAAGAAGAATGACAAAAACATATCCCACCTGAGAGCTTGGGTTGTCTTGACAGGATCTTGTTCTTGCACAGACTCACAGGGGTGGCTTGACTGTACAAGTATGTGACATAGCCCTGGTGCTATGCCTCTCCTCTGGGAGTGTTTGTGTACCCATGGTCTTCAAAGATGGGCGTGTGCAAGACAATCCCTTGGGCTCTGGGAAGAAAACACCAGAAATCCTGTAGTACATGCTTATAATGTGTAAATAAATAAGTATACATGTGTTGTGTGGGAGTGTTCAAAAATTTTAAAAGGGTACATGATCAAAACGCTTTAGAGGCCACTGCTATAGCCATCCCTCCAGGAGTATCTTTGCCTTCAGTCCTCCATGGAAGCACCCTTTGAGAATCAAAACTCAGAAAAAACAGTCTAACCCATTTCTGATTCCTAATGGTGATTCCACTTAAGGAGGCATTGGGTGTTTTGATGATTGTTCCTATTTATCCCTTTTATTTTTCATGTAATTTATGCTGTAATAAAGTAAGCATATAATGGATATGAAATGTGCCCAGACTGTTTCTACACTCAAGAGCATTTCTTCCCCAGCTTGCCTGCATTTGAGGATGTGCTTACTAGGGTTTTCTCTTTCGCTGATCTATATGATTTCCTGCACAATTCCACACTGGCATCTGAACTAAGCCGTACATCTAATTATAAGCAATATTAGTAAACTAAGTGATCCAATCTTAGGCCTATCTGGGATTTTTCTTTGAGTTTAAAGGCAAACTCCATCTTTGCCCATAATACCACTGCAGCCAGTTATCCCTTAGTCAATGTAAAGCTGATTGTAATAGCAGATACAACTGCTATTATCAAAGTACCTCTGCAGCAGAGAAGAAAGGAAAAGGCAGGAGAAATAAATCTGCCAGTGGTATTTGCACTTACTGACCCATGAGACAAGTTTTAATTTCAGAATTGTAGGGAGGTGAAATGCACAATGAATAAATGTCATCCTGCTGTTGCAGATTTTTTCCTTTGTTGAATCAGAAAAATACATAACACATCAGAAAACACCAGGAGTTTTGTCCTTCCACAAGTCCTGATCTGGTTTAGAAGATGACATTATTGCATTTGACTAACATTTCTCTTTCAGCTCTGTTTTCACAGGCTTATAAGTTTGTGAACAAAACTAACCTTTTCCTACCCCTGGAGGAGGCAGGGGTCTGAACAGAGCTGGGTTACACAGTGAGGAGCCCAACTGAGCCCAGAGCCAGTGCTGGCAGAAGCCACTCTCTGAAGATTAACCTGAAATGCAGGCAAGCAGCCATCTCAAAACCACAGGAATTTAAAAGTACCCAGAACTGCGGTGGGCACCGTGTCCCCAGCCAGAGGCCAAGTGCAGAGGGTGCTCCTGTGACGCAGCCTTGTCCCCAGTGCCCCAGGGCTGCTGCCCGCTCCACCGCTACCAGGTGCTGGAGGAGACCTCAGGGAATGGAGACAGATGTCCAGAAACGCTGCACTGCCCATCACATCCAGGACATTGGCAGCCATGGGGCAAGCGGTAGCAATGTACACATATTGAATTGTTGTCATGTCGATGTGTAAAGTCCCACATGTTAGTCTGGCATCCATGGCCTTTGTACATGTGCATTTATTTGGAAACTGCTCTTCATCTTATTTGCTTTCTTTTTGCACAGAGTGATTTGGTTGGTACACCCTGTTGAATTAATCACAGTTTAAACTTCTTTGCAGGAATACAAATTTATATTCCATAAAAAGAAAAGAACACCATATTTTGCTTTCTAATACCTTTACAAATACATGGTTTGGAGAAGAAACAAATTTTTAACTGGAAATCAGAAAGCATATACTTTGCTGCTTTCCCTGCTTACTCAGAGAAATCCTTTTATTGGTGGTGAATCTTCTGTTGCACTTGAATATATGATTGAGATATATTATTCGAGTCATAAGACTATGTTGGTTTTTTTATGTTCCCTCCAGTGTAGAATTCCTATCAGAGAGTGAAACCATAACATTAAAGTGGTATGTTAAATTTTTTTAGAAGCACTTGTCATCAGTTCAATTTTTGTTGCTTATCAGTGTCAGAATGAGTAGAATTGTAAGTGAAGATTAGAATGTTCCTCCTAAAACATAAAATCTCAGCATTTAGCTGCAAATCTTTACCCAGTAGTTTATGGACATTTACCACTGTTTTGCCACTACTTTCCTTCAGAGAATAAAGTCACGTCAGGAGCAGAAGAAATACTTGATCCTTGCTGCAAGATCTGCCCGGAGCTGTACCTCCTTAGGAGTGTATATGTGAAAAATACTTACTTATGCTTTGTGAACAAAGACTGAGTCATGAACAAGATAACAAAGCTATGCCTAACCTTGCTGTGTAAAATATGCAAAATTGTTCAAGCAGCTTTTTAATGAATCTGGCACTCTTCAACCTTAGTGTATTGCTGTCACGTTTATCAACTCCGGCTCCAAAGAAAGCTCAGCTGTTTTGACTGTCCTGGTTTCAGCTGGGGTAAGAGATAATTTTTCTTCTTAGTAGCTAGAATAGTGCTATGTTTTGAATTCAGTATGAGTTTTAGCATGAGAAAAATCTGAATACACTGATGTTTATGGTTGTTGCCAATAGATCAAGGACTCTCCAACTCCCCAGTATGGGGAAGTCAAATGTGTGCCTTAAGGGGATTTGATTTTAGGTGAAAAAAGCAGATTAATTCTCTGGAGAACTTTGCTGTTAGACAAGGTGCAAAATGTTCCTCTAAATAACTGTGCCTCAGAGGAGGGGAAGCCTGAGAAGGCCATAACAACCAAAGGTGTGTCTTCCCAGCTGGTCAAGGGCAGATTTTGGCACAGGCCACAGGCAGGGGCAATCCAGCACTGTGCTTGATCTGTCTGCCTCACATATTAGTGATGTATCATCTGAGCACACCCTGAGTTACAACTACACTCAGTATGGCTGTAACAGAATTTAAGAATTGCAAGATTATTGTAGATACACTTATTTTCTTCTACTAAACTCAGGATGTAAGCAATACAGAAATGCAAACATACATTACACATTCAAAGTTGTTGGGTTTTTTTCTTACTCCCATGGTATCAGTAACCACAGCAATATATTGGATTGATTTGCACGGACAAATCCCAGTTACTGAGAAGCACTGAAATATTAAACCAGTCTATTTAGGCAACCACAACACACTTCTCCCGCATCAGTTCCCAAACGCAGCATTCTTTCCCTCAGCGCAACTGCAATGCAGGGAGAAAAACTGCACACTACACTATTAACTTCCTACAGAATATGAAGGATGAGAATCATAGAACAGTTTGTGTTAGAACAGACCTTAAAGACCATCCAGTTCCAACCCCCCCACCATGGTCAGGGACACCTTCCACCAGCCCAGGTTGCCCAAAGCCCCGTCCAACCTGGCCTTGAACCCTTCCAGGGAGGGCAGCCACAGCTTCTCTGGGCAACCTGTGCCAGGGCCTCACCACCCTCACAGGGAAGAACTTCTTCCTTACATCTAATCTTAATTCTATCCTCCTGCAGTTTTGTCCTGGTTTAGCCAAGATAGAGTCAAGGGGTTTTTTTCCTCCAGCAGAGAGAGAGGGGGAAGGGATCTCCAGCCGGGTTATTCATACCATGCTGACGTCAGGTCCAGGGGCGGAACCTTTTTACTTTCACTTCTGGGTTTTGGGATTGCTTACACGCGGCAGGTTTGCTCCTTGACCATTTAGCGGTATTTCTCTGTATATCTTTTGTCTTGTTCACTGTTATTTCTGTTTATTGTTATTATCACTGCTACTGTTGTTGTTCAGATTGTTCTATCACTCTGTTGTATTAAATTCCTTGTTACTTTAGCCCGGGTCTGTGCCTAACTTCCAGCCCGACCGGCCGCGGGTGAGGGAGGGGCAACGGCAACGTGCTCTCCGATCCCGGCAGGGGTTAAACCTGCACATTAAAAATTGGTGCCCAACGTGGGGCAGACCCTGACCAGAGTGTGTTAGAGCAATCTGTTGGGTGTAATCTTTCCGTTTGTATTTGTGTTTATTTGATAAGAAAATGTGTGCAATATTGGCCCATTTGCTTGTGTGGTGGGGCTGGATTAATCCTTATATCCAGTGTATGATCCCAGTGGTGGTGTTTGTTATCGGTGGAAAATGTATAAAGGGTCTTATGTTGTTATACGGGCTATCGAACGCTTATGCTGCTTTTGTATCGCTGTGCGGGGGGCTGGGCCGGTACCTGTTTGCCGTTTGGGCTTTTGTTAGGGGTCTCACCCCCTCTATGGGTGAGCCAGGGGAAGAGATCCTCTCGGCTTTGGGGAGTTTCAGTTATCCTTGGAGCCTGCAGGACAGTGTGATTGTGGGACAATGCCTTCTGAATGCCTGCCTGATTTCGGTTTTGGGCCATGCGGCACTTCTCTAACAATAGCAGTGCCCGGAAACCTGCCCTGAGGTCAGATAATAGTGAGTGGCAAGGGGTGTGGGAAAAGATGGGCAAAGGCCTGAGTCGGTGGGCACCCCCAATGCTTTGGAACTTCACTCCTGAGCAAATGCAGAGCCCTGAGAAGCTGATGGAGTGCTTAGAAAGGGTGTGTTACCAAACTGGCAAAACCCAGGAGACACAAATCGCTGCAATGTGCTGGGGACTTGCCCATGCCTACCGTGTCCTCTTTGATACCACCCGCTGCCCTCAAATGGAAGAAAAGGCCACACAAACAATATCTGAACAGGGGGCACAGGCAGAGCCAGTCTCAGTTGCCTCCACCAGCACACAAACTGAGCCAGAGAGCCAGACAGTGCCAGTGCAGTCGCCCCAATACAGAAAACAAAATATACCAGAAAGTCTGTTCGCAGAGTGAGGGATGAGGATGAGCCAGGCCCATCAGGGGAACAGGAGGAAGGGCCAGAGGTGATCGTCCGATCTCTGTCCCCGACTGAGCTGCGAGATATGCGGAAAGATTTCGGCCGCCTGGGAGGCGAGCAGATTTGCACCTGGCTGTTCTGATGCTGGGACAATGGAGCCAGTGCTTTTGAGATGGAGGGGAGAGAGGCCAAGCAGCTGGGATCTTTGGCCAAGGATGCTGGCATTGATGGGGAAATAGGGAAACAGACTCAAACCCTCAGCCTTTGGAAGCGACTCCTGCTCAGTGTAAGGGAGAGGCACCCCTACAAGGATGATATCCTATGTCAGCTAGGCAAATGGACCAGCATTGAGAAAGGCATCCAGAACCTCAGGGAACTGGCTGTGTTTGAGATGATCTATGGTGATCTGAATGATGAGCAGTCACCCACGGACCCAGATCAGGCCCCTTGCACACACCTGATGTGGCGAAAGTTCCTGAAGATCGCACCAGAAGCACACTCGAAAGCATTGGCAATAGTGTCCTGGTGGACAGACACCCACACTCTGACAGTGGATGGAGTGGTTGGCAAGCTCCGTCGATATGAGGGAAATCTCCCTTCATCTCAGCACTCCTGGGTCTCAGCTGTGGAGGAACTGTCTCAGAGGGTCCAGAAAGTGGAAGAGGACATGTCCTACGTTCCACCTGCACAGGCTGATGTCTCAGCCATTAGAAGTAAACATTTCCCCACCCAAGAGAAAGGCAGCAGAAGGCACACACCACGAGGCACCCTGTGGTTTTTCCTCCGCGACCATGGAGAAAACAGGAGGTGGGATGGACAGCCCACTGCTGCCCTGGCTGCACGAGTAGAGCAGCTGAAAGGGAAGACCATCACCAAAGGGGAGTCCTCCAAGAGGAGCGCAGCTCCAGTGTCCAGGCAGAAATCCCCCAGGCAGAACAGAATGGTGAACGTTATGTCTGACCCTCTGGAGGGGACCAGTAAATCATTCTTGCAAGAATTGAGTGATGATGAGCAGGATTAGAGGGGCCCTGCCTCCAGCCAGGTGGAGGAAAGGGATAATGGGATTTCCTGGACAGTGTGGATCCGATGGCCTGGCACGTCAGACCCACAAGAGTATAAGGCTTTGGTGGACACTGGCGCTCAGTGCACCCTGATGCCATCGAGCTACAGTGGGGTTGAATCCATCTGCATCTCCGGAGTGACAGGGGGATCCCAACAGCTGACCCTGCTGGAAGCTGAAGTGAGCCTGACTGGGAGGGACTGGCATAAGCACCCCATTGTGACTGGCCCAGATGCCCCGTGCACCCTGGGCATAGACTATCTCAGGAGAGGGTACTTCAAAGACCCAAAAGGGTACCGGTGGCCTTTTGGTGTAGCTGCCCTGGAGGAGGTTGAACAGTTGTCCACCGTACCCGGCCTCTCAGAGGATCCCTCAGTGATGGGGCGGCTTAAGGTTGAGGAGCAGCGAGTGCCGATTGCTACCAGGACGGTGCACCAGCGGCAGTACCGCACCAACCAAGATTCCTGGTCCCCATCCATCAGCTGATCCGCCAACTAGAAAGCCAGAAGGTGATCATCAAAACTCACTCACCCTTCAACAGCCCTGTATGGCCAGTGAGAAAGCCTAATGGCGAATGGAGGCTGACTGTGGACTACCGTGGCCTGAATGAAGTTACGCCAGTGATGAGTGCTACAGTGCCGGACATGCTGGAGCTCCAGTATGAACTGGAGTCGAAGGCAGCCAAGTGGTACGCCACGACTGATATTGCTAACGCGTTCTTCTCCATTCCGATAGCGCCAGAGTGCAGGCCACAGTTTGCGTTCACTTGGAGAGGCATCCAGTACACCTGGAGTCGATTGCCCCAGGGGTGGAACCACAGCTCCACCATTTGCCATGGACTGGTCCATACTGCACTGGAGAAAGGTGGGGCTCCAGAACACCTGCAGTATATTGATGACATCATTGAATGGGGGACACAGCCGAGGAGGTCTTTGAGAAAGGGAAGAAGATCATTGAAATCCTCCTGAAGGCCGGCTTTGCCATTAAGCAAAAGAAAGTCAAGGGGCCTGCAAGGGAAATTCAATTCCTAGGGATAAAATGGCAAGATGGGCGTCGCCACATCCCAGTGGAGGTGATAAACAAGATCACAGCCATGGCCCCACCAACCTCTAAGAAGGAGACTCAGTCTTTCCTGGGCGCTGTGGGGTTCTGGAGGATGCACATCCCGAACTACAGCCTGATTGTGAGCCCTCTCTACCACGTAACCCGCAAGAAGAACGATTTTGAATGGGGCCCTGAGCAACAACAATCCTTTGAACAGATTAAACGGGAGATTGCCCAAGCAGTAGCCCTCGGGCCAGTCTGGGAAGGGCAGGAGGTTAAGAACATGCTCTACACCGCAGCCGGGGAGAATGGCCCTACCTGGAGCCTCTGGCAGAGAGCACCTGGGGAAACCTGAGGCCGACCTCTGGGCTTTTGGAGCCGGGGATACAAAGGCTCCGAAGCTAATTACACACCAACTGAGAAGGAGATACTGGCAGCGTACGAAGGAGTTCGGGATGCCTCAGAAGTGGTCGGCACTGAAACACAGCTCCTCCTGGCACCCCGACTGCCGGTGCTGGGGTGGATGTTCAAAGGAAAGGCCTCCTCCACGCATCATGCAACCGATGCCACGTGGAGTAAATGGGTTGTGTTGATAACACAACGGGCTCGAATAGGGAACCCCAGCCGCCCAGAGATACTAGAGGTGATTACGAACTGGCCAGAGAGCAAAGATTCCGGGATGTCACCGGAACAGGAGGTGACACGTGCTAAGGAGGCCCCACCATATAACGAGCTGCCGGATGAGGAGAAGCGATCTGCCCTGTTCGCTGATGGGTCTTGTCGTATTGTGGGAAAACATCGACGGTGGAAGGCTGCTGTGTGGAGTCCCACACGACGGGTCACTGAAGCTGCTGAGGGACAGGGTGAATCCAGCCAGTTTGCAGAGGTGAAAGCCGTTCAGCTGGCTTCAGATATTGCTGAGTGGGAAAAGTGGCCGAGGCTCCACCTCTACACCGACTCGTGGGCAGTGGCAAATACCCTGTGGAAATGGCTGCAGCAATGGAAGCAGAACAACTGGCAACGTAAGGGTAAAACCCTCTGGGCTGCTGAAGTATGGCAGGACATTGCAGCCCATGTGGAAAACGGTGAAGGTGCGCCATGTGGATGCCCATGTACCCAAGAGGCGGGCCACTGATGAACATCGACACAACCAGCAGGCAGACCAAGCTGCTAAGATCAGAGTGGCTCAGGTGGACTTGGACTGGCAGTGCAAAGGTGAACTATTCATAGCCCGGTGGGCCCACGAGACCTCGGGCCACCAAGGTAGGGATGCAACATACAGGTGGGCTCGAGATCGAGGGGTGGACCTCACCATTGACACCACTGCAGAGATCATCCACGGATGTGAGACGTGTGCTGCAATCAAACATGCCAAGCGGGTGAAGCCCCAGCGGAATGGAGAGCGATGGCTGAAATATAGATATGGAGAGGCCTGGCAGATCGACGACATCACACTGCCACAGACCCGCCACAGGAAGCGCCACGTGCTCACGATGGTGGAAGTAACCACTGGATGGCTGGAAGCTTACCCAGCGCCCCACGCCACTGCCCGGAGCACCATCCTGGGCCTTGAAACCCAAGTCCTGTGGCGACACGGCACCCCAGAGAGAACTGAGTCAGACAACGGGACCCACTTCCGAAACAACCTCATAAATGCCTGGGCAGAAGAACACGGCATCGAGTGGGTCTACCATATCCCCTACCACGCACCAGCCTCTGGGAAGATCGAGCGCTGCAATGGACTGTTAAAAACCACATTGAAAGCACTGGGAGGTGGGACCTTCAGAGACTGGGACACGCATCTAGCAAAGGCCACCTGGCTAGTCAACACAAGAGGATCTGCCAGTCGAGCTGGCCCGGCTCAGTCGAAACCTCCATGTGCTGTAGATGGGGATAAAGTCCCAGTGGTGCGCATGAGGAATATATTGGGAAAAATGGTCTGGTTTAGTCCTGCGTCAGGCAAAGGTAAAGGCAAACCCATCCACGGGATTGCTTTTGCCCAAGGACCTGGGTGTACCTGGTGGGTGATGCAGGACAATGGAGAGGTCCGATGCGTACCACAGGGGGACTTGATTCTGGGTGAGAACATGCTGTGAATTATGCTGTGCCTGTGTAAATTATTACTTTGTTATTGTTAACCGCTAAATGGCAGCTGGACATGACGCAGATGGTATAGAATAAAGGGGTGGATTATGTCCTGGTTCAGCTAGGATAGGGTTAAGCTTCCCACCAGAGAGAGAGGGGGAAGGGATCTCCAGCCGGGTTATTCATACCATGCTGGCGTCAGGTCCAGGGGTGGAGCTTTTTTACTTTCGCTTCTGGTTTTGGGGGTTGCCATACACGCGGCGGGCTTGCTCCTTGACCATTTAGCGGTATTTCTCTGTATATCTTTTGTCTTGTTCACTGTTACTGCTGTTCATTGTTATTGTCACTGTTACTGTTGTTGTTCAGATTGTTCTATCACTCTGTTGTATTAAATTCCTTGTTACTTTAGCCCGGGTCTGTGCCTAACTTCCAGCCCGACCGGCCGCGGGTGGGGGAGGGGCAATGGCAACGTGCTCTCCGATCCCGGCAGGAGCTAAACTTGCACAAGTTTAAAACCCATTACCCCTTGTCCAATCCCTACACCCCCTGATAAAGAGAGTGTCACCCCACCTTCCCTACTGGAAGGCCGCTCTAAGGTCTCCCCGGAGCCTTCTCTCCTCCAGCTGAACCCCCCAACTCTCCCAGCCTGTCCTCACAGGGGTGCTCCAGCCCCCCCAGCATCTCCGTGGCCTCCTCTGGCCCCGCTCCAGCAGGTCCGTGTCCTTCTGCTGTTGGTGCCCCCAGAGCTGGACCCAGCACTGCAGGGGGGAATCTCATAAGAGTGGAGTACAGGGGGAGAATCCCCTCCCTCGCTCTGCTAGACACACTTCCCTTGATGCAGCCCAGGACACGGTTGGCTTTCTGGGCTGTGAGCACACATTGCTGGCTCACAGTCAGTTTTCCATCCACTAGAACCCCCAAGTCTTTCTTCGCAGGGCTGCTCTCCATCCACTCATTGCCCAGCCTGGATTTAGGTAAGAAGCGTTAAGAAGGACTTATGCTTGATTGTTGTATCTTCCCCTCCATAAGTTATGAAAATGTCTTTCAAGAAGGAATCCAAAATAATCTGTTGTACAACATATGTTCAATTTATAAACACATAAAAATCTGTAGCAGAGTACAAAACAGTATTAATACAGTAGTTTTATTTACATCATCAGTATGGGATATTTTACATGTACAATTCAGTCTCCTCTTTCAAAAGGGCCAAGCTTGCAATCACCAATTTTTTTGAAGGTATGAAATTTAATAAAACCTTCAACTTATCAAGTGTGTACTCAGGAAACACACTGTACAATTACAAACTAAATTAAATGTATAAAAAATAAAAATAACTTAAGAGTGGCACTGCTGATGTATATTCTCTTTCAAACTACTTTCAGTAGTAGTTTCATCATTCATTCTCTTTTTCTCAATATAGATCATGGCTCAGGAGAGACAGGGAATATCTTGTAATTTAGAATTCAGCTCAGGTGGGATCCTGCAAAGTTAAGAGGAAGCTGACACAGCACGTTTAGATTTGGCCTCCTAGCCCACAAGTAGCTAAAGCAGTCCTTTTGTGCAGACAATACTCTCTTTAACAAAGACCTTTGCAACATATTAATCTATTCAGGCAAGTCAGTGGTTGATTATTTTGTTGTACTAGTCACTATCATATTCCTCTATTTTTAATTCATCTTCCTCCATGACTGCTTGAGCTGCAACAGGCTGAGGCTGGCTGCCAGGTAGTTCACTTCCACTGCACTGGCTCGGAGAGAGAGGGAATCCATCCAATTCATTCTTATTCGTTCCATTTTTCTCCATCTGTGCAGCCATCTCCATAGCATGCATATCGGTACAGTCCTCCTCAGAGCTAACGAATAAGTCTGGTATCCCAGGATCTTTATCAGTAAGTGTTTCAAGCTTTAACCTGTAAAATTACCATTGCGACAGGAAGTTACCGTGAGAAAGCATCTGCTGTCTCACACAGAAGCTGCAACAGAAAAGACTGCCCGGGAACCACATCCCTCACCCCTCTTCACTGGTACTTAACAGCTCTCTCCTTTGCTGGCAGTAATCCCCAGTTAACTCACACTATACACATTCTGTGCTTACATCACTACCTTTGGTATTATGTTTTTACAGCTCTGCTCGTCTTCCAGGTATAGATAATTGTACCCAGAACTCAATACCGACCACTTACATGACAGCCTACAGAAGACAGGAGCTCCTCTTAGGGAGAGGGCAGCCCTACCTGGCCTCAAACCACAGCAACAGCAAAATACCAAATCATGGTCATGCTCCTTAGCTGTCCCAGTACCCACTGTTGCTTCAAGTGTCTTCCTTACAGTAACAGAGGTTTTGATGGGCTTCCCTCACTCACAGAACTGCTAACAGTCCGGTTACTGACAACAGCCCATGGTACATTAGACCCTTTCCAAGCAAAGCAAATATCCTTTAGGACAGGAAGCAATTTAACTGAAACAGTCAAAATTTTAAAAAAAAAAAAAAAAAGTGGAAAGGAAATCTTTCTATATTTTGTAATTTCTTTTATTATTTGGACTTCTCAATCTTTCAAGCATCTCTACATCAGCATGTCACCAATGTTCCTTTAATATTTTCCCACTTTGCCTGGGAATAATAAACACTTAGTTACTGACAAAAACTCATCCTGACACCAATTCCAGCTGATCAAATACTATGCACTCTCCTCAATAGCAGTTTTCTTACTGTAGTACCATTCCAATAATAAATATAATGAAAATAAATACAATATTCTTATTTCCATTGAAACACCTGCACATAAGTTATTTTAAGGACCGATTAATAAACAAATTAATTTTCAATTAGGATTCCTGAAGGAAGCAAATGCTTACTAAAATACCTATGTTTCTCTCTGTTTCCTTTCCAAAACAGTGAACAAATGAAAAAGGATTACAGTGTTTTCAGAAGAAAAGTTACCTCTCAAATAAAACTAAGTGACACACACCAAACTTAGTTATTAGTGTAGATACAAAACATTTATCAATATTTAAAGGTATGCTGCAGACAAAATTAATGGCATAACAAAGTCTGCAATTGATTTATAGTTACAAACATTTAGACAAGGGAGACTGCAAAGACATTAGAGACACTTCCCTTTCTTCCTGACTAGCAACCAAAATGGCTTTTAATACAAAAGTTGGGGAACAGGGTGGTTCTTGGGTAATACAGTCTTTAACTATGAAATACTGGCCTGTAATTTGAAGTCAGACAGCAAAAACCACAGGAATAAATGAGAAGCTCTGTCAGATGCCCTAACAAACTCTCTCTCTTTGTTAAGAGAAAAGAGTTAGTCTCATTCCAGCTGTGATCTTGATCCTTTATTAGAAACAGACCACCACAACTAAAACTTTTTCTAAATTTCAGAGCTATCAAAGGTATCGACATGTAACTGAGAATCTACTAGTATAAGTGATGCCTCTAATTCAGAAGGCTCACTAGAGTCAAAAATATAACATCATGCCACATCACCCCATGAGCACTACATAATCTGTAAGTAGGGCACTACAGTCTCACAGTTGAAATAAAAAGTATTTTTTCAATATTTAACGCCTAAAACAGAGGAACTTCAGTAGGTATTTTTATTAAAAACATGGATTCTAAACAAAGGTTTACTGTAAGTAGTCCAATAGGCAAAAATTCCACAAAATAATACCCAGTGCTGCTAGCTAATTTCAGAGGAAGCACTCATTAAAATATTTTGTAGTTCCACAGATATACAAATGCTTCAAAGGAAATAAGAATGATTTCCCATTATACATTCTTATACCTCTAACTAACATGCATGTGAACAGACTGTTTTACCAAACTTCCAGATTAATGTTGACAAACAATAGGCAAACTGCACTATACTCTTTGCATCAATTCAGTTTTATTCTCATATAAATGTTTTTGATTGTAAAAAAATATTTTAGTCGGATCATGCACTGGAGAAATATAAACATGTCTAGGACAGAGCTAATATCTGATACAATAGAAAAGAAAGTTAAACCAGGATTAAAAGCAAGACTATAGAAAAATGTTGCTACTGACATTGTAATGAAAAATAGATTTGAACTGGAAAGAGTTTTAAAAGGCAAAATACAAAATTACCATGCTGCAAATGAGGGAAAATGTCACATCATAGATGTACACCGAAGATGTTTCTCTATGAAAGGGTTCTTTCCTCAATATATTAAGAAAGTCTTACAGACTAAATACAGAAGTCAAGTTTACCTTCCAAAATGTCTTTTCAGTGGCAGCCTCCCAATGTCTTGGATAAAAGCAATCTGAGCTAAGAACAAAGAATCACCAGTATCATATTAGGTAGATCATAATGCACATACAATTAAACATACTGGAAAATAAATAATTCATAAGTTTAGTCAAATGTTCCTATATATATTTGCAATTATTTTAGATACCAAAACACTGCATTAGTGTCTATGTTTGTTGGTTTTCTCAAACTGCTTACTTCACCATATTTACAGATGGCCTACATATTAAAAAAATGTCAATACTCATCAACTGTGTATTTATGATGTAGTTATTATTCCATAGCCTACAAAATAAATTCATCTTGATGTCAAGGCCTTAGTTAAGACATGATACCTTTTATTAGAAGTAATTAACACAGCATGTGACCCAGCTGTCTAAACAATAATTTTTGGATTATGTACTACACCAAGTAAATTTTTCTGCATGACCTGTGTGCTATTGGATTATCTCAGGTTACACATTTTTTTTAATCCACTGCAAACTTGGATTTTGTTTACTTTATCTGGGAAAGGCCTTTTAAAGCCTTTTAAGTCGTTGATGTTACTGGAATCAATAAGCAACAAATATCTAGTTAATATTGGCTACTAGGTTTCCAAGTCTTCTCACCAAATCCTCTGGTAAATTTAAGAGAGTTCTAAGCCTAAGAGAACAACTTCACTAATGAATTTTGGTAAATAATTAATGAATAGGAAGTGGGGAGAGGGGTATGAGGTAATAGTTAACTCTTGCAGTGGAAATAAGTTGCCAATAAGTTCTGCAGCAATCCGTGCTAGGACCTGACCTATCCAGTAAACTCTTTAACATAACCTTGTGATAAAAGGGGGTGAAGAGTGAAACGAGCAAGTTTGCCCATGCCACACAGTTAGACAAGCTAGTAAAGACATGGGCAGGCAGAAAGACTATGCAAGGACCTTAAGAGAGTGAGAGAGCATCATGATGAAATTGAGTACACAGATACCAGAAATTCATGCATAAAAAAAAAAAGCAGAAATTATTTCCAATACTCCAACATGAGGACCATCTTACACATTTATAAAGCATCACATACGCCCCACTTCTGCCAAGAGAGATACTTCATAGAATCTTAGAATGGTTTGAGTTCCTTAAAGATCACCTAGTTCCAACCATATTGGAAATTTTATATTTAAATTTTAATTCTTTCAGTTACGTAAGTTTTTAAAAAGTTCTTCATGTTGCTTCAAACCTAACAGGACCGCTTTAATTTTGGCTGTTACTATAAATATTTTAATATCGGCTATATGCATTTATCAAAAGTACTTTTTTTACTGAGGCAAAACCACAGATAGTACTGACGTGTTGGGTTACAAAATGTTTCAGTATGCAAAAAAAAAAAAAAAGAGTCCACAATCAGGAGTTACACCCATCTTACCCTGGTTTCTCATTGGATTTGCTAACATAGCAAGATAAGGCAATAGCTCTGTCTGAAGACACTCGGGTGGTAAACAGAAGCTTGAAAAGAGAGATTTTGCAGCAAGACAATTTTCTTGATACTGTAAGAATTGGAGGAAATAGAAACATAAGTAAAAAACCTGGTAAATCCTTATTAATGTAGATATTCTGTACCAAAAAAGGCAGACTTCCTTTTTGCCTGCTGGATGACTATACACAAGTTGCTAAAAAATTAGACCAGAAAAAAAGATAATCAGAGTTAACATATACAGATCATAAAAATGGTAAAATTCCTTCATTTTTGTCTTTTGCTGGGCATTAAGATTTCCAGAAAATATTTATCCCTTGATTACAGATTTCCCCACCTATCCAGACCAATATTTTCTGACAGATACAGCAAGAGAAGTGTTAGTTCAAACACTAAAAACTGCCAAGAGCTTTGGTATCTCACGAACAACCTATTTCTGATAAACACATAAAACATAATTCCAGTAATTTGTTCAATTTACACAACAGTTTAATGTGATTTAAACTGCACAAAAATTTAAACTTAGTTTTAGGAACACTTTATAATATTCCAACACTAATTGTGTCTCCATTAATTTAAGACTCTCCCAGCAGTATAATAACTTGAACACGGGAATGGGATTTTGTCAGAGAACTCCAATTTATTTTTTCATTAACAGAATAATACAAATGTAACTATTCAAGCAAATGCTTTTTAGAAGTGCTTTTAGAAGTACCAAAGTAGGATATTTGACAAATTTAGCACTGTGACAAAATCACAGAATCAATAGAAGGGTTTGTGTTGAAAAGGACCTTAAAGATCAGCCGGTTCCAACCCACCTGCCCCGGGCAGGGACACCTTCCACCAGCCCAGGTTGCCCAAAGCCCCGTCCAACCTGGCCTTGAACCCTTCCAGGGAGGGGGCAGCCACAGCTGCTCTGGGAAACCTGTGCCAGGGCCTCACCACCCTCACAATAAAGAACTTCTACCTTACATCTAACCTAAATCTGCCCTCTTTCAGCTTAAAACTGTTGCCCCTCATACTATCCCTTCATCCCCTGATAGAGAATCCCTCCCCTTCTTCCCTGTAGCCCCTTTAACTCCTGGGAGGCTGCTCTAAGGTCTCCCTGGAGCCTTCTCTCCTCCAGCTGAACCCCCCAACTCTCCCAGCCTGTCCTCACAGGGGGTGCTCCAGCCCCCTGAGCATCTTCGTGGTCTCCTCTGGACCCACTCAAGCAGATCCGTGTCCTTCTGCTATTGGTGCCCCCAGAGCTGGACCCAGCACTGCAGGGGGGTCTCACAATAGCAGAATACAGGGGGAGAATCCCCCCCCCGCCCTGCTGCCCACCCTGCTCTGGGTGCAGCCCAGCACACGGTTGGCTTTCTGGGCTGTGAGCACACATTGCTGGCTCATGTTGAGCTTCTCATCAACCAACACCCCCAAGTCCTTCTCCTCAGGGCCGCTCTCCATCCACTCATCCCCCAGCCTGTATCTGTGCTTGGGATTGCCCCGACCCATGTGCAGGACCTTGCACTTGGCCTTGTTGAACAACATGAGGTTCACACAGGCCCACCTCTCCAGTATATCCAGGTCCCTCTGGATGGCACATCCCTTCCCTCCAGCAAATCAACTGCACTACACTTGGTGTCATCTATACTACTCAACTGTCATACCTTACAAAAAAAAAAAAAAAACAAACCCACCCTAAAAGTCAAGAATTTACCTTTTTATTGATAAAGAACCACTGGGGTTTATGTAAAGGCCGGAACCCCATCCCTCCTTGGTGGTGGGCAAAGGCTCTGGACCTATTTGAATGTATCACTCCTCGGGTAGCCACAGATGCACTGTATTTTTCCATCACAAGCCGTGTCTAAGAGAGAAATTGATGATTATGTGAACTCAAGGACTCTGTACAGTGTGTCTCATTTCAAGTAAAGCACGCTTCGTAATCGCAGTGACATGACATGCCCAGAATATATTTAGATCACTGTGAAACTTTTACTGAAAGTGGCTGAATGGAAAAGATAGCTCAATTACTCAATGGACATCGCATACAGACTCAAATACATTTTTAGCGTAAATATGTCTTATTTTAAAATATTTTGTAAATATTTTACAAACACTATAACCCACTATAACAAAATACTAACAGAAGCCAGACAAAAAGTTGTACCTGCATCTCTTCTACAGGTGATGCACTTTAGCATTCATTAACAATTCACTGTTACACTCAAATAAGTTTGAAGTAAACATTCACAAACAGTTAGAGAAAAGTCTAGAAGCTCAGTGTCACAGTATTAAAAAAAAAAGTAGGTGTGCATAAAAAGATGACACTTACACTCCAATTACTACAAAGGACATCCGCAGTGCTCAAATATTCACTGGCTCTTACTACATCATCTATATCAGAAAAAAAGTCTACGTAGTTCTGATGAAGGTATAAATTAAACATGCTTCCAGACATATGTGATTTTTCCACAATAGCCTATTAGGAAAAAAAAAGCTCTAGTTTTACACAGTGTATAAGGAAAAACATCCTATAAAAGTTATGGTACATTTAGATGGTTAGGGAGCTGGCACACAATCTACAAAGTGATGCTTATATACAAAAGGGAGGTTGGTTTGCTCCCAGAGAAGGCTAATGGTGGGAATTGAGGAGGCAGAAGTCATTGCTGTCTTAACTCTCTTAATGAGTGGTAACAGAAAGGTGAACCCTTGACTCTTCTTGGCAACAACACAGCAGAAGGATCAGAGGTAACAATCCCAGGCTGCAGCAAGGGAAAGTCCACCTTCCACCAGAAGTCCATCAGTGAGGTGAGAGAATTTCTACCCCTGGAAATGTTGAAAACTCGACAGATCAAGAGCCTGGGAACCTAATCTACCATTGAAGTTGCCTCCAAGGTTCTTTCCAAATTGTTCTGTAACTCAGACAGACTGAATACACATATATTAAGAGCAGTGACAAAACCACTGTTCTTGAGAATTTGCATCAATCACTTCAGAGTTTGTTTGGGTTTGATTTTTTCAAACCAAATTGGAATCTAATAGTTATTGCAGATGTACCTCAGGCTGAATAAGCAAGGTGTCTCGACGGTATTCTGATAAGTGAGCAGGCAGCTGAGGAAATTCTGATTCTGACACTGGTTCTCCTACAAAGGATTTTACAATTTTTAGTCTTTTAGTATGAGAGACGTTACATTTCTGCACATAATCAAAAAAAGCCAGAATACACACATTT
The DNA here is from genome assembly GCF_965140245.1 of Athene noctua. Taxonomy (NCBI): domain Eukaryota; kingdom Metazoa; phylum Chordata; class Aves; order Strigiformes; family Strigidae; genus Athene; species Athene noctua. The sequence goes on from NC_134077.1 coordinate 83,271,962, forward strand.
CAGATCAAATTTTCAAAATTAGAATAAAAAATAGACAGAAGCAAGAACAGAGATGGGTAACTGCATGAACAGTAGTTTCTGTATATATGAGCATTCTTTTTAGCAACTGTCAACTCTACCAGCAACTAGATTATACCATTTCCAGTTTCCAGAAAAATCTTGATGCAGGCATAAGTACTTGATTATATAGTCAATATTGCATAGTCAATAACATGTAATAAATTACATTATATTTCATGTAACAGATTTAATTTTTTTCATATTCCCTCATCTCACCATTTCTTCCCAGATCATTTTGAAACTGATATTGTGAATTATTACCAAAACACGTACAGCAAATGGCATTATGGCTCCTGATTTAGCTGAGTGCAGACGCTACTAGTTTAATAAGTACCAAATGCTTATGAATCACAGGTTTTAAATGTAAAAAAAACCAGTACTGTATCCACACACAGGGAGCAGATGGCTTCTGTATATTTACAGAATCTCAGTGACTAAAAAGTAGAACTTTCAGTAGCAGTAAGGTGGAAGTTATTTGGAGAGATGGAAAGGGAGATGGGGTACAACAGAAGTGGATAAGATTTTCAAGTCAGAAAGGAGAGAGCACGTATGTCTGTTAAAGGGAAACACAGAGTTAAGATAGAAAATAGGGAGGAAAAGACAGCAGATACACAAATAAGGGAAGCCGTAGCTATGAGGCTGCAGGGATGTTTTGTAACCTTTAGGAATACAGATGAATATAGAACATAACCATAAAACAATGTATTATTCTGCAGAAAAGCAGTATTGCTTTTGTACAGAACAACAAATGTGCTGGATATCTACTGAGCTGTGTGTGCATGACAGCACATGAATCTAATGCAACTAGAGCTGTGTAATTTTAATACATACATGTAATACATCTTAAATGAAACATTTATTTACCTAATAGATATAGACAGCTGCAATCTCAGTTACAACAAACTTTTATTCCTCTTTTAATACTGTTATTGATGACCAAACATGCGAATTAGAGGTCACTCCAAGCCTTACTTAAGCAAATCTAGCTATCAGAAACTGACATGCTTTGCCCATTGAAAGGAAGAATAAATCAAAGTTTTCTTACTTTTGCAATAAATTATTTTCCCCAGAGCATGGAAAAGAAAGATGGAAGCATCTTTGCCACCAATAGCTTGTATCTCCTGGTCTTCTGAAGTATCAGATTTACTTTTCCTTCCTACTTTTGATACTGCAACTGCTTCATGTTTTAGTCTGGAGATCCTTTTCTTCCTTGACCAAAACTCCTTCTCCAATGAGCAGTCTATCAATAAAAGCAAAACTACAATCAGGATACAGTATGTGAATCCAAGAAAGTTTTCTATTGCTACTGCTAATGTTCTAAATAAATGAATAATAATTAAAAAAAAAACCAAACTAACAGAAAAGATTATATAAATAGAGGCACTAACAGAAAACTCATTTATTAGGAAGACGACCCAGACACCTAAACTAGCATGCTTCATTCCACTTCTCTACCTGAACCTACAGCTGAGCTGCAAAGTACTTTTTTGGATAATAAATATCTGTCTTTAAAAAAGCTACCATTCTTGCTTATTCATTCTAGTTCTGATGCATCCTCGAGTTGCTTTTCTTAAAAATTTCTTATTTATAAAGTACAAGTGCAAATATATTTAAATTATATTTCAGTTACCTTCTGTTCACTTACCAATTTATCTTCTATTTGCATTATCTGTATAATACCCTCACTGAAATATGAGGCAGCAAAGGAATCCTTTCGTTTAGGTGATTCTTCCAACAGCCTACAAATTTCCATGATGTTTTGAGCTCCAAGGAATAAAACTCTCCTTCTACTCCAATTTAGAACTCAAAAATTTTCATCCACAATTTGATTTAGTGACAGGTGAACATTCCTTATCGAGCTATGAGAACTTATCCTTTAAATAATTATCCTTCTTTTCTCCCACAATTACCATTAATACTCCTAGAAAGTGAATGTATCACTTGTGGTTACACATATACACAAGTGAAGAAAGAAAATATACACGCAAAACTAATACTGAATTCTCAGGAGATCAACAAGGAGGCGAGGTGTCTCTAAAATTTACAAAATATCACTGGCTATCATTTACCTAACTGAAATACCTAAACAACTAAAAAATTTCTGCTCAACATGATAGAGGCTCTTCTCAATCTGTTACAGAAAAAGCAAGAGAATATTCAGTGTAGCATGACTTGAGTACATGATGCTGAGATGTCATGTACAGCAGCTGTCATGCCATATGTCTTTGTGTTCTCACAAGTCCCATTTATAACTTTCATGTTTTTACTGTTCCAAGGTAATTTATTAAAAATTACACAAACTGGTCATTTTAATACTATTTAGATTTTCTAGAGTATGTAGAAGCTACTTAATGAGCTACTGCAAACCTCCAGTATCACTAACCTACTATTTATTAACTTAATGGCTTTATCATCAAAATGGCTTTACTGAGAGGAATTTATTTTTCTCATTAATACAGAACAATACAAACTTTGTATACTAGAAGACAACATCGGAAGAATTTAGTTTCCACGTTTGCAAGTTAAAACTTAGAAACTTTACTCTTTCCCTCATGTAATTTAACACAGCTAAATTAATGTCAATAAATTCTAAAACTCCTTACAACAAGGACTTGAACTGCATTTAATCCTGTACTCATGAGCACATTTTCTATTTGCAAGGTGGATGGAAGAGAAAATGAGTAAAAGCAGCAACATCATTGCTAGCTTTACAACATACAGCAGAAGACAACTGTTGAATTCAGTTCCTTATTTCTAATAATTGTTAATCTTAACAGTTAGTGATTCCCAGTGCTTATAAAAGATATGACGGTAAGTCTCCTGTTTTCTTTCAATGTTGAAACATTTAAAATAATCATGAACTAAGTCTGATTGGAGCATTGTCCAACCAAGTACTTTGATGACTACTAAAACACCGAACTTCAAAGTTATTCTATAATACACTCAGTAACTTCGTAGCAGGTCATGCCACCTCACAGCTTTTCAATTTACCTACAGTCATAGGAACTCCAAAGCAAAAATCAGTCATTACATAAATTCTGTACACAGAGATAATGGACTCTTTCAGAAATGCTTTAAGGGTAGAGATAAGGACATGAAGAAGTATAAGAACAGTTAAGACACCCCTTCCAAATTAAGGTTGCTCATAAAAGCTTTGAACAGTAAATACAGACCAATAGCAAAGATATCAAGAAGAAAAGACAGCAGTCCATTAAATTACCTCAACACATAGATAGCAGATATTACTCACTTTAAAGACTACAACAGTCTCGAAATGAAACATTTTCAGCACTAAAACAACCAAACCCACACCTTTATGCCTTTTATTCCTGCTCCAGGGTAGCATGTCAAAAATGTTTTTGCACAGCTCACCCAGCTGTGTGTGAATACCTTTAAGGCAGAAATGGTCAAAATGTCATTGACTTAACAAAATCATATGTATTTACCTTTCATAGAAGAAAACTGAAGACTGTTTATTGCACTTCTTATGTCACCTGAACAACCTCTGCAAAGCAACTCCAGAGAAGTTCTATCAAGAGTATAATTCTTGTCTCTATTCTACAAGGAAAAGCAACATTCAAAGTAACAAGAAAAACTAGGAAAAGGAGTATTTGAATATTATTCTGGCTGTAGGAACCCACCTCTGAAACACACTGCATGACCATCCACCATGTGCTCAAAACCATGTAATACTGCTAACTTTAAAACATTTAAACACTTTGCCACATTTTATATAGCAATATTAAAGAGAATAATGCACATAATTCTTTATGAGGTGTCACTTGGACTTGGTTGTAATCAAAACAGTTTAGGAATACTACAGGATTTAGGTTCATGACCTCTTCTGGCCTTGCTGGATACAATGAAAACTACTTCTATTCCTATCACTTGTTTCATATATATATATAGTTTCTGCAAGAGGTAGAACAATTTTCAGAAGTAACTTTGAAGACTCAGACGAACAATCAAGTGGAATTAAAAACAAGACCCCTTTCCATCTGTCCCTTGTTTTTCTGTCAGGGGGATTGGTGCTTTTTTGGGGGCATGTGGGGCTCTGCTGTCAAAGATCAAACAAATACAGTAACAAATATAAGTAACGTAATTCAGACATAAAAGTCTGAAATCTTTTGGTCCTAGCACTGCACAGAAGTTAATAGTTTTGACAACTTACCGTAATAGCTTCTGTTGTAGCTATTCGATTAAGAACTTTCATCATATTTGTTGGTGCAACAGGCTTGAAACTGTTGAATTTCATTTAAAAAAAATTAATTAGTTTCTGACTTCTCATTTATTTCAATCAAGTTTTAATGAGATAAAAGATCTTACCTAATATTGGATATACACAACTCTTCCAGAATTTCCGTTGGGAACAGTAACCTCTGGTTGCTGTCTCCACTGAAGTTATCAGATATTATAAATATAAGGGGACATCTACTTCTACGAACAAATTTCCTAAATTGAAAAAGAAGCAAGCATAATAAGAATCAAACTCTAGTTTACTGCAAGTGGCTAAAGCTAATCATTATAAACTTAGCTGCGACCGACCTGAGAATTTCATGTAGACTGCTAGGCTCTCGATAGAATTGGTTAGGTATGTCCTGTTCAAAACAAATGAACGGCCATCATTACATTCAGATGTAAATATTCTTTCCCACAGACTGACTGTTATGGCACACTATGCTGCTACACATTTTTCTTTCTAGTTAGCTTGCTTTCGACTAAATTTGAATGTGTCTAACACAGAAAACAACGAAGATAAAGATAAAAAAAGACAAAGATTAAAAAACCACAACACACAGTATTTCTTGCTTTCATTATGGAAAACAATCATCTAAAAAGAAACATTTCCTTTCTGTCCTTGTTTCCTAAGAAACAGCCTTGGGTGATTACACTGCCTGCTATACAGAGTTTTACTCAGAGAATAAACACTCAAGGCAGCAGCTCCATTGAGGAAGATGGCAGGATACACTACTTGAGATATGAGAGAACCTACACAAGAAAGTGACTCCTTTATGAAGAAAAGTCACCGTAGACTGCGCTTCCTAAATTCTACAGTGCATCACATTATTCAGCTAGAATTTTTGTCTCATCCATTCTCTTTCTTGAAAGTTTAGAGACAATTTGACTACCATAATTCATAAATTCCTCTCAGAAAAAATAAAAACCTTGTAAAGAAAATGCTATCGAAACATATTCCTAAATAAGCAAAAATAAAGTCTTCTCCTGTACCTTCCAGTATGGCTCACAAACCTTCAGAGTTCACATCTCTGCCCTAAGTAACACTCCCCGCTTAAGACCAGGGAATGCTAAATTTCAAATGCTTTCTGTGTGATTCTCACGTACCTTCTACGCTCTCGTGCATCCGTAAGCAACAGGAATAGTGGGGGGGGGGGGTGTTTCCCCCACTCCTCCTGTTTATACACATAACTGTTTCTAGAAAGCTAATCACAAAGAAACATAAGTATGACTTTTCAATATTGTTTTGATCTACTTCTCAATACTCAATTACTTATTTCTGTACGCAATCCAGTCTCCAGTTTCTGCCTATTATCTTATATAGTTTAACTACAGGTAGAACTTGGTTCTAGACTGTTGTAGAGACTCAAAAAAGTAATAAAGAATTCATCTGCAGTAAAGCAGACTAACTTCTGGCAACACTAATCCACCAGCTGAAGCTAGCACGTCAATATTATAATAAAAGGTATTGTTTTCAAAACAAGATTTCACAAGTTTTCACTTACTTCAATAAGAATAATCTTTTTATCATTTTCTGAGGACTCCCCAAGCATCTGAAGTTTGTTATACTTATTTGCTCTTAACAGAAAATCTTGAAAGAGAGCTGCTTGGGCCTGACTCGGAAACGTATGAAAATTTGAGTCTGCAAAAGAAAACTAATTAAAAATATGTATCCTATATGATACCAAGTATAATATAAATACCCCCAAAAACTAATACCCACCCATGCTATTTTCTGACAGTAGCCATCAAACACCAGCAGCCAAGCCCTTTGGCAAACACATGACAAATACAAAAGAACTTTTAAAGGGTAGAATTCAGTTGAGGACCCAGATGAAGAGAGACTAACCTATTTTTATTTAACTGGCTCAAATGATATCCAGGCTATTACACAGCTCTCTATATTGACTTGAACTGTAAAAAAACCTAAGTCCCTTCTCAGATAAAAGCAAAAGAAAGATTCTTATTAAACACTTAGGATCTGACTTACAAGGATGTGGATCTGACTTCATATCTGACAAACACAAAAGAATGAAAAATACAAAATACATAAATCACAAAAGTAAGTGGAAGGGAAAAAAAATTACCATGGCCAAATATATTCCTTAACTCTTCTTTTGTGAAGTCTAAAGATACTGGATTGGTCCATTCTTGCACCTGAACACCAAGATCTTTTGCTAAAATTTGTAGAGTCACAGTCTTTCCACAACCAGCAGGACCAGTCAGTAGTAAAACAGAGCCAGCCTGTCACAAGGAAAAAAAAAAAAAAAAATCACAAACATCATAAAGACAGACTGAAAGTTGGCTGAAAATTAATACTGGTTGAATTTCTTCTAGTTGCTCTGGTAATGATTCTGGTTTTGCAATAAAAATTAAGTTAAGTTTTGTGTTATTGCTTTACCTGTTGAGTATTCAGATAGAAAGAGCTAAACCAGAACTCTGAAAGCCCTGCTCTCAGTTTTTAATGTATCCATTTAGTTAGCTGCACAGCATGTAGCCTACCAGCATAATAGATACCGAACTGGATAATGGGGTCTGAAGAACACTAGGCAAGACTGGTAAATTACACATATGTCTAAGAATGTCTCTTATCAATCAAGAAGTTAAAAACGCGCTGTTACATTAAGTCAGTGCAACTGGAAATTTTCCAAGATATTTAAAATTAATCTGTGGGAGACAAAATGTAGCTACAAGCACACACTGAAGAGGTATAAACTGACTGGATGCTAGAAAATAACGTTTCTGAGCAAAACCAGAATCTTAGCAGCATTAGCCCAAAACAAACGTACAAGCTCTAATCTGTGTTCTTAACAGATTTCTTATAATGCAATAGATACATAATCACTACCTCTAAGTTATAGTTTTTCTCTGAAATGAAAATAAAATTGAATCCAGCTCGTTTGTACAGTTTTATATCACTAGCTGCTAATTTTAGCAAGATTACCTGCTTTGGCTGTCTCTGAAATATGTGTATTTTTAACCAGGTTTCAACTTCTTCAATTTTCTTCTTTTGCACAGCAAGGTCACTCTAAAAGAAGATGAAAATATATGAAATGTATATATACAACTCTTAATTTCTAAGACCATAATGATGAGATTAAAGAACAGAAATATGCTGACTAAAATATTAACAGACATGCATGTGTATATTCCCGTTACCTATGTTACGCTAAGTAGAAGTAAGTGCAACAGTTAAGGATAATAATTTCAATTTATTTCCTCCAAAAACCAATTTTCTATTGCTTGCAGCTATGAAATAATGAATTATTTATTATTCCTAAAGTAACAACATTACCATCTAGCCTGTTTGTGTCAGTATGCTATACAGCTATTGCTGGAGCTGGTGCTTTTTAGGTTCTACTAACTCTAATACTACATAGGTTTTTGGAACTTCTGCAAATCTCATGCATCTTACTCATCTTGCAGCCTTTTAACTCAATTCCTCTCCAGAGAGGAGCTATTAAATATTTAAATATAAAATACAAGTATTACACTAACTTACCTACATCATCCAGCACTCAAAGCTAACAAATGGATAGTTAACATACATGCTGATACCTTTAAAACACACTGCAAAAAAGCTGCTCCGTGAGCAGAACCAGTAAAGACAGGTTTACTACAGATCTGAGTCCTTTCTCCTAGAAGCGCTAGGGTACCACAACACCACACCCCTCACAAAGTCACACCTAAGATGCATCAAGCAAGTAAGAGAGAGCACAAACTGCAATTAGTCAAAGTAGTCTGAACATGCTAACAGAGCTAATTGCTCTCTATAACATGCAAAATAATTTCTGTTATCTTTTCCATAATGAGTGCACTAACTCACTCTCTCTCTCTTTAGCTGTGGATTTTACTAGTACTTGGAGCTGTCAGATAGGGCTGAGATTCAGTTTAGGAGTGGATGGACAGCAAACAACATCTCGTTGGTAGCTTCATCTCCTCGGGAAGCTTGAGGAAAAATTACATCTCATATAGAGAAATAGCTCATTAAAATCTTACCCACAGGCAGTAAACAAATCAAACTAGTAGTTCACTGCCCTAATAAAATAGAATATACTTAGAACCTGACCGATACAGATTACAGAACAGAAGCACAACATGTTACACCACAATGTTACACTATAATGTCACTACTACATTAGCACTTAGAATAACTCTCACACCTGAGTTTCAGGTCTGTATCTATCTACCCATGGCTCATCTTGAGACTGGCTCCCGTCCTGTCTGGACTTGTTACAAGGCAGATCTACTGAAGACGACTTTGCTCTTTTTCTGGGCAGAACTTTGGTTTTGCTACTTTCTGGCACAGAAGACAGGTCTTTCTTCTTCCGCTGCTGGTTTCTTCCAGAGTTGCCTTCTAGTGGCTTCACAGGAACGGCACTAGAAGAAATATCTGTGTTTCCAAAGAAGTCATCAAATGAATGTGCCAACCAATCTGCTACCTGGTAAAATACAAACATTTTACTATTAATGTAGCACTCTCCTCCCCTTAACTGGGTACAGTTGTCTCTAGTAAATTGGAGATTTTTATCAAATGTATGTAAGAATCTCTCACAGATGTAAAGAATTTAATTACAGTTTAAAGTCATACTACTACATAGCAACAAACATGGGCATTTTTTGAATGTGTCAATCACAAGTTTCTTCAGCATTAGAAATAAGCGACACCTTACACGCTGTGATATTTTGTAGCAAACTGGCAAATCAGAACAAGTTGAAAACTTGAACACACACATTCAAACCAAAGAGGTAAAATTAAAATAGATACAAGAATGAAAAAATAGCATAAGCTTATTTATAGCATTGTTACACTAAGGTTAAGTTCATGTTGTCTCTGTATAGTTTCAGTATGTGGCTTTTTTTTTTTTTTTGAACATTTACAGTGCAATCATTGTGTTTTAAAAGTTAGAAATAGGCAATAGAGAAAAATTATTTAGGCAGCACAATAAAATCAGGTATTATTACTTGCCTATCACGTAAGAAAGCTTGGACTGATCTAGAATCAAACTGTCACATGTATCAGAAGTTTGTCTGACACTGATAGTGCTAACAGTACAAATATTTAATTTTGGATTTGAGAAATACCTTGCTAGGTCAGGTGTACAAACTCACATCCCAGAGCCGCTTTTCAGACT